>NC_064931.1:826430922-827160922 GCF_023897955.1 Schistocerca gregaria | reverse complement strand
ATAACGACCTTGATACGCCTAAACGGGTATTCATTGTACAAATGCCCGCATATCGTGGTCGTGCGGTAGCGTTCTCGCTTCCCGCACCCGGATTCCCGTGTTCGATTCCCGGCGGAGTCAGGGATTTTCTCTGCCTCGTGATGGCTGGGTTTTGTGTGTTGTCCTTAGGTTAGTTACGTTTAAGTAGTTCTAAGTTCTAGGGGACTGATGACCATAGATGTTAAGTCCCATAGTGCTCAGAGCCATTTGAACCATTGTACAAATATATTATACTAGAACTGACATGTGATTACATTTTCACGCAATTTTGGTGAATAGATCCTGAGGAATGAGTATCCAGAACAACCACCTCTGGCCGTAATAACGACTTTCATACGCCTGGGCATTGAGTCAAACAGAGCTTGGAGGGCGTGTATAGGTACAGCTGCCCATGCAGCTTCAACACGATACCACAGTTCATCAAGAATAGTGACTGGCGTATTGTGACGAGCCATTTGCTAGGCCACCGTTGACCAGACGTTTTCAATTGGTGAGAGATCTGGACAATGTGCTGGCCAGGGCAGCAGTCGAACATTTTCTGTATCCAGAAATGCCCACCTGCCAACAGTAATTGCTTCTCGACCAATGCTAGCAGCAACGTCGCGATACTTTAAATAGCAATCGCGATATGATACAATCCTACAACATGCCGGCGTGCATTATGCTGCTGAAATGTAGGGTTTCGCAGGGATCGAATGAAGAGTAAAGCCACTGGTCGTAGCACATCTGAAATGTAACGTCCACTGTTCAAAGTACCGTCAATGCGAACAAGAGGTGACCGAGACGTGTAAGCAATGGCACCCCATACCATCAAGCCGGGTGATACACCAGTACGCCGATGACGAATACACGCTTCCAATGTGCGTTCACCGCGATGTCGCCAAACACGGATGCGACCATCATGATGCTGCAAACAGAACCTGGATTCATCCGAAAAAATGACGTTTTGCCATTCGTGGACCCAGGTTCGTTGTTGTGTACACCATCGCATGCGCCCCTGCCTGTGATGCGCGTCAAGGGTAACCGTAGTCATGGTCTCCGAACAGATAGTCCATGCTGCAGCAAACGTCGTCGCACTCTTCGTGCAGATGGTTGTTGTCTTGCAAACGTTCCCATATGTTGACTCAGGGATCGAGAGGTGGCTGCACGATCCGTTACAGCTATGCGGAAAGATGCCTGTCATCTCGACTGCTAGTGATACGAGGCCGTTGGGATCCAGCACGGCGTTCCGTATTACCCTCCTGAACCCATCGATTCCATATTCTGCTAACAGTCATTGGATGTCGACCAACGCAAGCAGCAATGTGGCGATACCATAAAGCGCAATCGCGATAGGCTACAAAGCGACCTTTATCAAAGTCGTAAACGTGATGGTACGCATTTCTCCTCCTTAAACGAGGCATCACAACAACGCTTCAACAGGCAACGCCGGTCAACTGCTGTTTGTGTATGAGAAATCGGTTGGAAACTTTCCTCATGTCAGCACGTTGTAGGTGTCGCCACCGGCGCCAAAGTTGTGTGAATGCTCTAAAAAGCTAATCATTTGCATATCACAGCGTCTTCTTCCTGTCGGTTAAATTTCGATTCTGTAGGATGTCATCTTCGTGGTGTAGCAATTTTCATGGCCAATAGTGTACATACCCAGGAAACGCTTGGCACTCAGTTACTATTAGAATATTAGAGAATTGGCCACCATCGTTATTTCGTTTCATCATTAATCTATTTGAAATAAGTTTCATCAAGTGAAGTACTCCAAAGAGTATTTTCGCTAGAGTGACAAAGAAACCCTTGAGTGCGAGGTCGCTGAAGGCCAACGGTGTTTACGGCATTCAAGTCCGACATACTGTCTGCCATCTCACGACAATATTGGCTGCTAACGGCAACACTGCGCGTGTCTAGAGGTATCCAGTGTTAAGTATAGCATGAGGCTACTGAGCGTAGTTGAACTGCTTAGGCGATGAGTAACTCACAACGGTGCTACAGTGCCAGTGGCGATGATACGAAGCAGAGCAATGGCAACGATAGACAAAGCAAACATAACATCATACCTACAAAAATAGTTGCCGAAGATGACATTTCCTCAGGAAGGAACCCAAGGAATTTAGCAGAGTGAGAAAGAAGTGGCAGATGAATTATTAGCGTTTCTACTATATGAGTCAGTGGAACGTGCGGTGTCGTATACGCTCGTCGATGGGACAATGTACATGAGGAGCACAGTGACGACGGAACGGGCACTAAACATAATTACTTACTTGGTCGATCATCCGCAGCATAGTAAGAAGCAGTTAAGAATAAATCCGTTACCGTGTGACTCTGTTACAGTATGACTCTGTAGTGCACAAGAAAAACCACGGATATTCGAGTGAGGACAAGTCGCACTTGTTATGAAAACTGATGTTTGCGTGTTTCAGAGATACTCGATACTATTTACAGTGAACTACTACGTGATGAAACACCAAATGGCGTGGGTCGTAGATTACAGTGATTTCATTGGAATCAGTGGATCGTTGCGTAACTTCAAACAGTGCTATGGAATTGTAAGGCGAAAGACAACGAAATGTCACGGTCTAAGGCACTGCAGTCATGGACTGTGCGGCTGGTGCCAGCGGAGGTTCGAGTCCTCCCTCGGGCATGGGTGTGTGTGTTTTTGTCCTTAGGATAATTTAGGTTAAGTAGTTGTAAGCTTAGGGACTGATGACCTTAGCAGTTAAGTCCCATAAGATTTGACACACATTTTTTGAACAACGAAATGTCAAAGCGTCAACCAGACGATTTATAGCAAATTGCGGAATCGCCTCGAAAATTTGTAGATACGACAACCAAAGTTGCCCCATCGTTCAGTAAGGAATTTACTTTCATCTGCAACCAATCGGAATTGGAAGAGGAAATGAATATCTGGAAATTAGGGGTGCCAAGACAGTTTTATCAATATTGACTAGCATCAATCGCTTAACACATTCGCATACAATTATTCCGACTGTTAATCTGGATGGTAAATTGATTTAGTGTGCTGCGAGAAGTTGCATGTGCTGTGCCCCCTACAGTTCTTTCTCGTGTGAGTGATCCTGCTAGGGCAGTCAGGAATATTGACGTCCCAGGAGTGAAGAGTGTGAAAATGGGCCTAAGAGAACATCTGTGGTATGGGCACCGCTTTCGGGCTTTTGCTTTCTTCCTGGGCTGTGTATAAAAACAATACTCCCTTAGAGCAGACCATCGCTCCTGAAACTTGTGTAACATTGCGATTCATACTACCTGGAACTACTGGACGAATTCAGCCTCTCGATGTTTGTTTGTACCGTGTCTGTAAAACATATTATCACACTACCAGCAGCTTCGCCTTAAAGGATAGCCAGTTTCACGGTCCACGACGGACTGTTTGGCATTCGGATGCATGTCATCACATTCCGTAAGTTCTTAACACCCTGTTACACAAACATGATTCTGTTTCCATCCTTCAAAAGTGGATACGTAGGCGAACGCTGTGCACGGTTTGTAAATCACACGGTGTTCGCATTCGAACTTGATGATGCGAACCTTTATGATCTCTGTGGTGTGCCATTTTCCTTTCGATATTCATGATGCAAGTGAATGGTTGGTTTTGTACATTTCTTGAATGTTGACGATGCCCATTTTGTGAAGTGTAATACATTCATTCAAGTTATGTCTTCTTTTGCTCACTGTATTACCTATTCTTTCCGCATTTGCTTCGTCTCATCCAATCGTCGGAAGGGCGGAAGCTGCCGCTGAATTCCTTCTTCAGCTTATGGCGCCTTTTGCTGCTGCGATGTTTGTGTTTGTAAGAGGCAAGAAAGTGCTGACAGCAGTTCCGTTATTTGTTGATCCTGAAACTGAACAAGAGATGTTACACGGTGTTCAGCACTTAGGGATTAGTCTCCTTGGTTTCTCATGATTCCCTAAATGCTTGAACTTAAATATTTCAACTTATGTATTTCAGCATAATGTACACACAAACACAAAAAGGAATTCAATAGAAGGAAAAAAAAAATCATAATCTGCTGGTCAAAGCCCCTTGTTCCACTTCCTTTCCCTCGTCGCCAGTTTGTTACGTCTTCCTTTGCACGCTGTGTGGTTTTTTAGTGTATACAGGAGCGAGGAACAGACGCCATTGATGAACAGAGAATTCACATATTAATTTATTATAGATCTTATATCAAATTGTAAAAATATTTCATAGTTTTCTTCCTGAAACTACAGTGTCAGTTGCTAACAGTAGATTTGAATGGCGTGTGGTGTGTGTCGGCTCGATGGGGATGGTTGTTCAAGTCTGGCTCACACAGGTCGGCGCCCGTCGATCGCGACAACTCCGATCTGTATCTGTTAAAACAAACTCCTCGCCTTGTTTGTTTAGTTTCAGTTACTATCTCCTTTTACAGATATCCGCGTACCGATGGAGCAGCACGCCGAAATTTATAGGCTGCCCTAGCTTATAATTGAAGCAATGGTGTTCGAAGGATGTCTGTCTTCTTTACTGCTACACACTGAAACTGCACCACTCGGTAGCGCAACAGCTCCCTTTATCTGAAACGATAAAGCATATATCCTTCGCGTGTTCGCGACAGGCTTATAAGCTTACGCGAAACTTGATAACAGTAGTTTTTATGCCCAGTTTGCAAATGAATGATCAAACGTAGATCATATGATATACCGAATTATAAAATCCATCATTCAGTCCGATGCCACATTATAGTCTTGCGAGGGTGTTAATTTGTGAAGTATTATAGCGTCGTTAATGCGTCGCTACGGTGCTAATTCAACAAATCTTACATCGTAAATCCAGAGATGATGTGTTCTATAAATAACGTACAGAAAGCATCGTAATGAAATGTTCAATTACTGTTCACTGTTAATAATGTCACTCAATCATCTTTAGCTTCGGCCTTCTATCAAGAAAATAATTATTTCACATTTATACAGTAAAGTTCAATTAACTAATCTAGACGACACGAAGTATTAAAGTTATAACTGAGTTTATTGAACTTCTGAATTATATAACTACTGCACTAGAAAGCACACCAATCTGTCATTCAAGAAATTGAAGCTACGGTTTACATCAGCAATTCTGACATTGATTACAGCTTTTGACAACACGGCGTACCTTGATTACAGCTTTTGACAACACGACGTACCTGTGAATTCTTCAGGATTGTATGTATATGTTTCATACTCAAGTCTATTTCTAGAGTTTATGTTGACGTTTGGTATATTGCTGTGTCCTTCAATGTTCGTGACGATCACAGATCATGACGACTAAGTCCCAGAACTGATTAAGTATCACACGAGCTACATTTCCCTCGCGTATTATATCTGTTCCGTTGTCTGGCTAAACGGTAAATATTTTATCCCTTTTCCTCAGAACTTTGACTAATACGTCAAGACGACATTTGGAAAACTTTAAAATTCCTTATCTGTCTGAAACAATCTAAAATCGATCAATAAGCGTGCTTCTATCGCGACGTCTATAAGAGAGTGAATTAACATCTCCACTGAAGTTTTTCATTGTAGTCGCAGCGAACGTACAGCTCGATGTGGCTACAACCCTTTTCTTGGATAAATGTTATCTCTGATCACTTTATCTCGTCTGGGTTTTAACCTTCGTAAAGCATATATTTTGAATTCTTACTTAGAGTTTCATGCTTCGTAGATTAAGTGATCATTTGATAGTCTTTCATTTAGTTCTTTCCGTGGAATGGATGTCGTTAGTTCCCTAGTATTTCTGTTGGTCAAACTTTCGTTAGCTACAGTCAAGGTCAGGATAACTAATTTTTATATCTTGTGCTGTCAAAAGGTATGTCATTAGGGGCTATTCTTTGGTGGCACAAACACAAAAATGACCCAGTGCTTGAATGTTCGAAGATAAATACACCCGCCGTTGAAGCTCCGGAGAGTGGATGCTGGCATCTCATTGGCAGCTGCGTAATCCGTAATCGTTCGTGGCAACGCCCTCGTGCAGCGGTGGCTGCTGTGAGAAACGCGGCGGCATAACTGTCGACGCATATACTCCAAAGTGTGGCCGGATAGCGGTCGATATCACAATCCCATAGAAGGATGATCTGTGCACCTCCCGAACACTAATTTTCTGTCGCCCTCCTAATGCACATGCTGAATCATTAGCAGCTAATATTATTCCTGTGATAACTGTTAACAAAATACTTGCAAATGATAGTTACGAAATATTGAAGACGGCCGGGATGGCCGTGCGGTTCTAGGCGCTACAGTCTGGAACCGCGTGACCGCTACGGTCTCAGGTTCGAATCCTGCCTCGGGCATGGATATGTGTGATGTCCTTAGGTTAGTTAGGTTTAAGTAGTTCTAAGTTCTATGGGACTGATGACCTTAGAAGTTAAAGTCGCATAGTGCTCAGAGCCATTTGAACCATTTATTTATTTATTTATTTATTTATTTGAAAGACTGAAATTACGACCTCGCGCCCATGACGTTCGTTGTGAGTGACATTCAACGTGGGATAAAGTTCGAAAACATCTATGAGCGAAAATCATATAAAAAGGAAATTATAGAGTAGAGTATTGCTTCAAAAAGTAGCAAAATAGAGCAGGTTGGGGGATGTACAAAAGCGAAAAAGTTTGTGGTGCTTGGGGCACACTGTGGAGCGAGATGTTCTGCACACAACCCTCCCGGCGTATTTCTAATTTGAACAGTTCTCAGGTATCCGACAGGGTAGCGTCGTAATTTCTCCAGAATATTTCGGCAGACGCACACGCTGCAATCTTCAGGTGGAGAAATACTGTGGACAAATTACGACGCTACCCGGTCGGATACCCGGGAACTGCTCAAATGTTTAGATGCCTCTCTAAGTTATAAATAATTTACAGAATTTTTCCTGTTCTTGTAATATTTGCGAGAACCGTTGGATAAACTATTGCATCCAGACTCAGAAACCAGTCGCCTTTGAATGGTGTATGCTCATGTCAACGGAATAGCAAAAATGCCACAATTACTGAAAAAATGGAGCTAAGAAAGTGGAAAAGGATTGAAGAAAATTCTCGAGCTGTCGTATTTCGCTGGTCTGTTGCGGAAAACCTTCGTTTTCGTTTTGAACTGAGTATTATAAATTTGACTTACGTTCAGTAAGTAACAGATTTTGTAATAGTTTCCTGTGTCACTGTTGCCCAAACTACTGCTCAAACTGCTGCTGCAGACGTAGCACAATGCGCCAGAGCCCTACGCCAAACATGGTGGTCTTCCCTCTCGGCAGTGCCACGTGGTTGTCCCGATCCATGTCTTCTTGCGACCGTACATTCTCGTGGCCAGCGCTGCCAACAATCATCTACAGTGGCTACATTCCTGCCAAGACTTTCTGCAGTATCGCAGAACGAACATCTAGCTTGTCGTAGCTCTATTACACGACCTCGTTCAATCTGAGAGAGATGTTGATAATGGCTTCTTTGTCACCTTAAATGCATCAACACACCACGTCCCGTCTCAAAGGTAACTGACGCTCACAAATATCATTTTTAAAGCAATCCTGACATGCATCCTCGCAGTAGCGCTACTATCGTCACTGTTATGCGAGTGGCGTGAAATGTAAACAGATATAATCCATCAGATGGAGAAACACGCTTGCCAACTTTCGTTTATGTTACACAACTCATTCTTTGTTTTTTTCAATCAGTGCGTGTCGTTTGATTCAGATATTCTCCAAAATAAGGACTGGGAGTAAAATTTTTTTCGTTTTTGCCCACTTTCACTTTTATCTGGTAAAACATATCCTGAAAGGTGATTCAGCACATAAGGTTTAGAGGAAATGTCTTAGAAACCATGAAAAATGAAAATTGCTTTTCATCTGGAAGTGGAAATGTAGCTAACGTTCTTCAAAACTGCATAATCAACATTGGTAATAATTTTAAATGTTGTAAAACACTGCACCATCTTTAATGAATTTTGAAAAATGGGAATATTTGTGACGATATAAATTGAAGAAGCTTTCACGCCACATCCGTCCACGGTACTAAAGCTGGTTTCTGAAATATCATTCAAGGAAAATTATCTGCACACGTGTGCCGTTGGAGAAGTTTCAACATACCTAATTAAAATATCTCTAACGCCATTGTTATACCAGTTATTTATTTTTCTAATTTTTGTTTGATATTTTAAAATGCTATTTTACGTTTTACATACAATTTTTTTCTGTTTCTTTATTCACAGTTTCACCTACATATGTTAAGTTAATTTATAGTAATAAAGAACCCATTATTATCAATTAGAATTATTACAGTAATGATAATGTGCAATGAAATGCTTAAAACACAAGTTTTTTTTACACCATCCGATAAAATTAACGAAATCTCTTCACATAATTCACACGACTGGCAGCAGACAGGTTGACATGATAAACATTCAGTGTAACTAGATCGGAAAATCTTCTCTCAAAGTTCCTCTAATATCTTACAACACCGTCCAACGGGTGTTCCTGTAACATAGAGCCTTTTGGGATCAACAGATGAACAAGTTTCTTATCCTTAGCTATGGTACTCCAAACAATTTTGTAACACTTTCCACCTCTTTTTCATAGTTTAAAATCTAATATAGTTTGGACCGAGAATTCGAGAATCTCTTTTTGAAGCTCCAAATGTTGTTGTGACGGCATCGAAATCTGATGAACTAATGTCTGACCACGTCAAATGATATTCAGCAGAAGTTTTCTTTCCCAGAGTGAAAGAAAAATTTGCATTATTATTAGATTCTTCGGATGTTCAGTGTGATAGAACTGCTTTGAGCGTCGCACCTGAGGATTACAATCTTGTTCATCTGGTGATCCTAAACTGCCCAAGACATTACGTGTAGCCTTTGGACGTCAATGGCATTCGAAGCTGGAAGAACGTTGTGAGACGTTTTCCACATCTGGCTCTGCTGAATGATTATGACGTCAATCTCCACTTGAGAAACAATATAATCAAGTTGCAGTTCCTAGTTCACAATTAGTTCCCTTCAGTAATGTTTTCCAATGTACTGAAATATGCCTGATAAAAATCAGATTGTTTCGAGGATCGTCCAGCACAATTTACCAGTCGTACTGAATTTTATTGTATCTTGTGTTGTTAGTCGTATGTATTACATGAAGTCGTTTAGTTCGTTTTATTTGTGTATGGGGTAAAAAGTGTTATTTTTTAACTGTAATGAGTTACTAATTACTTCCAGCATACAGAATATAAATATGTGAAATGTCAAAGTAAAGAACAATAAAGAAACATGAATTTAAAGCATAAAATAACAATTTAATCCCTGAAACAAATATCAGTAAAACAAATAATTACAGTAATAATGGACTTTTAGATATTCTGATTAGGTATGTTGAAAATATTCCTTCAGCACACTGTGTTCAGTTTATTTACCGAAAATGGTATTTCAGAAGTTATCTTATTTAACATGGATGGATGTGATCTGAAAGCTTCTTTGATTTATGTTGTGGTTTCTATTTTTAAATTTACTTAATGGTAGTTGGGTATTTTGTAAAATTTCAAATTATTACAAAAGTTGATTATATACCTTTCAAGAACCTTAATTACATTTCAGCTTTTATCTGAAACGTAATTTTTATATGTAATTGTTTACAAGATATTTACTCTGACGCTAATATGTCACATTGCTTTATGTGGTATGTTTTACGCGTTAAAAGTGAAACTGGGCAAAAACAAAAACAAAATATATTCCATTGTTTTGATATTTAAATACCAGCAAGTTTTATGACTATCGTTAATTCACACCTAGGAAAGTTCCCTTTTTCGCCACAGACACAAGATGTCGTGTTTATACGAGAAGGAAACAAACACAAGAAATACCTACTTTAGGTGACAAATCTAATAATGAAGCAAGCAACATGCTACATTCATAGCTAAGCCACTGCAGCCTACTATTCAACGGGGCAGATTATTCCGAACACAGGGCTGTGATGCAGTGTCTAATAATTAACATAGAAGAACTTCCTCCACTGGAGAAAACAGGCGACGCGCAGTAAGAAGCGAGCGTACTCCAACAACAGCTGCGTAGAACAACACATTTTTCTCCACGGCGCAACATGAAAATAAACATAGGCAATCCGCAAAGGTGTGTAACACCCGCAACCGGAGTGCCAAAGGAGCAGCTCACGTAACTTCTCAGCCACCAGTCCCGCCAATAGTTTCAAAATCGTATACAGCTTTACCTCACAGGATAAACGTCGATAAGACGCAAATTATAAAAGGTCGTAGATTAGCAGAGGGCATCTTCAGTTCATTGTTAGCTACAATGGAGCAAATGAAATTAACGGTAGTTCCAAATATACACTGAGCTGACTAAGGTCGTAGGATACCTCCTAATATCATGTCGGACCTCATTTTGCTCGGCGCAGTGCAGCACCTTGACTTGTTGGAAGTCCCCTGCAAAAATACTGAGTCTCGCTGCCTCTATGGCTGTCAATAATTGCGAAAGTGTTGCCGGTGCTGGATTTTTTGCACGAACTGACCTCTCTAATACGTCCCATAAATGTTCGATGGGATTCATGGCGGGCGACCTGGCTGGCCAAATAATTCGCTCCAATTGTCCAGAATATGCTTCAAACCAATCGCGAACACTTGTAAACTGCATCGTTAACTGAGAAAGTTAAGTCCATGAATGGCTGCAAATTGCCTTCAAGTAGCCGAACATAGTTGAGAACACAGTTCATTTCATAAAACCAAAGCCCACAATATTATGGAAACCACCACCAGCTTGCATAGTACGTTGTTGACATCTTGAGTCCATGCCTTTCTGCGGTCTGTGCCACACTCGAACCCTATCATCAGCTCTTACCAACTGAAACCAGGATTTATCTGATCAGGGAGAGGCGCTGCAGGCGATGTCGTGCTGTTACCAAAGACACTCGCGTCAGTCGTCTGCTGCTGTAGACCACTATCGCCAAATTTCGCCACATTGTCCTAACGGATACGTTCGTCGTTCTTCCCACATTGATTTATGCAGTTATTTCACGCAGTACTGTTCGTCTGTTATCACTGACATCTGTACGCAAACGCCACTGCCGTCTGTTACGTGAAAAACGTCGCCGATTGCGTTGTGCGTGGTGGGAAGTAATGTCTGAAATGTGGTATCCGGAAATATTAAATTTCCTAACGAATTTCGAAATGAAAAGTCTCATGCATCCAACTTCAACTGCAACTTTGCGTTCAGAGTCTGTTAATTCCCGTCTTGAGGCCATAATCACGTCGGAAACCTTTTCACATGAATCACCTGAGCAAAAATGACAAATCCTCCCCCTTTATACCTTGTGCGTGCAATACTACTGGCATCTGTATTTGTGCATATCGCTATCCCATGACTTCATTCACATCAGTTTTCATCAGTAAGAAATCAGGAAAAGCAACGAAAACCTTATAAAACAGGATAATGCTCAAAATTGTACAGTGTCAAGCAAGATCAGCAGTATCCAGCAAAAAAAGTCTACAAGAACTACATCAAAACGAAGAAAACTTCACAGCGGTTTTGGGAACATGATTTAAGCCTACTACAGATAAAATGTTCCCTACGTTCAATCTTGTGAGACAACAAGGAATTAATGTGAAGGGAGGGGTAGCGATTCTCATCCATAGGAATTTTTCCCACTGGGGAACAGCTTCAAGTTGTAGCATTTAGAAATCATTCACGTTTGATCAGACTCTCGCGAATCCTCTGTTACTATCTTCCTAGAACCAGAATCAATTACAGGACACGGAGAAATATGTTTACTCAGACGCAGCCACCGTAATTGGTGTGTGGTGACTTTAACGCACATAGTGTTTTGTGGGGGCAAGGAATTACAGATTGCTACAGGTGATATCTGGAAGGGATAACTGGTTAATGCTACTTATTGACGGAAAACCTACCACAGTATATAGTCCTTATATAAGACAATCGGCTGTCGACCTATCCATATGCTCAACACGCTTGGCTACTCTAGCTCAATGGACAGATCAGAATGACATACTAGGATCTGACAACCTTCCACCTGAACTGAATTGGAAGTAAGTGCTACGCCAGACAATGAAGTAAACAAAAATCAAAAATTTAGAATAAAATAAGCACCATAAGAAGAATACAAGACATCGACTAGCATCTAAGTTCTTAACTCAGAATAAGTCACAAAGCAGAGGACGATTATAGAGCAATTACCAAATTCATGAACAAAGCAGCTCTAGAAACAATCCCTATGAAGCAAATATCGAATAAAGTAAAGAAAAATATGCCAAAGAAAAATCCAACCCGTTTTGTAGGATTCAGAATGTTCAAGAGCAGCTGCGGTAAAAAAAAGAATGGACGTAACAACTAGCAAAGAAGTCACTCAATAAGTTCTTATAATACAAGGAAATATATTCCTAAATGAAGCACTTTTAAAGAAAAAGAAGAAAGATAGCTGGATAGCGTTTGTATCAGTTTTCATACAGAATCTAAGATACGTATATATGGAGTCACATTACGGCTCTTCGTAACAGGAAACAAGGAACTATCACTTTCAAAAGTTTGGACGAATCACACGCAGACACATTCCTAGAGGAAACAGTAAGTTCGTCCGTATCGTCAGAATCTTTGAGTATTACAGAAGAAGCATCACACCGTTTGCTGTGCTTTCCGTTTACAAACAAAAAACTATCCATTGTCTTGACCAGCCCTGCGAATGCATCACCAGCAGTGGGCAATATTTATTTTGCAATGACGCGGAATTAGTCTGAGTACGCAAAGGGATGACTGCTGGAAATTTTTAATCGAACATTGTTCTACAGCTCATTTTCTTGAAGACCGGACTACACAGAACATTATACCAAATTTGAAACATTGAGTGAACCCAGCATCTGGTTCCTCCTACAGACCCATAGCACTTCTGTCAACCATTGTGAAAATATTCTAAGAAATAAAAAAAACAGTCTTAGTGGCTCTAGACTGACGATAGACTGCGAGACTATCTTCAAGGTCACGGAGGACCCCATCTCCCTCCTTCCCCCTTCACCCCAGGGAATTTGTATGTGAAACATTATGTAAAATGATACCCTGATCACGTCTGTCAGTTGTGGTGGATTACAGCACAGTTAATGATCTAAGATGAGGTCGACCTTACCCCACAGATCTTGGCCAAGAGAACGATGGGCAACAGTTCCTACCCGTCTTCTCTCTAGGCACAGAAGAATAAAGCACCGTCTCCCCCCCCCCCCCCCCCCCACTATTTGAACTATAAATCTAACTGCATGAACCTCATCATACTTATTCTGTACGTTTCAGTGGGAGTATGAAAATGGAGTGTCCCCCCCTCCCCCCAAAGGAGAATAAAAAGAATGAGAAGACATATAAGTACAGTTTACTCCTTCCTCTCGTAATTAACTGCGGTTTACAAATTTGAGGTAATATGTTGGGTTTTTATGGATTTTCCCGATACCTGAATCTTCATCCTAAGATATACATTTAAATATAATGCTAAATAAAAACTGCAGTGCATTACATTGACAAATTCCATTGGTTCCCAAATTTAACAACAAATAAGCTCTTGATGAGACTTTAAATGATAAACAACTACCACCACACGATAATTAAACAAAATAAACTCTTTCACCATACCAAACCTATGTCATCCCTACATCACTTGTGTGTGCGGTGTCGTAGTTTGTATTAAAATGGGCACGTCGTCCTACTGGCACAAGTGCTTTGATATAAAGACATCATGACGTTTTCTGTAATCATTCAAAAGCATGACCACCACCAACTATTCAAAAACATACATACATAAATGTGAAACATTTGAACTTTAACAATTTCGTCAGTGCAGTATTTGCAAGTTCTGTCATATGGTAGGTACGATAGGCAATAATGTCTCTATCAACAAAACTTTCAAGTCCAGATACGTTAGGAACTCCCGTACCTCCTCGAACCTGGACTTGGAAAGCTTTGTTGATAGAGATATTATTGCCTATCGTACCTACCATATGGCAGAACTTGCAAATAAAGACTTTGGTAAATCTGCTTATATCTCGCTTTCTGCATTGTCTTTGTATACTCGTAATAAAAGAAAAATATCTCTAAATGAGTCTGTATTCATTTGGGTCAAAGGTAAAGGACTATGTTAATATGTAAAGTTTGTTGGTGATACTACTGTATATTTCCATAAATAAAGATCTGTAGCGTAAGCCATTAACCGGACAAGAGTTACTTGAGTACCAAGTAAGCATTCTCCCTGAATTATTAGTGGGTGACATCACTATGAGAGAATCTATAGTGCAATCATTTTGTGAATGTTACAGTTCTTCTTATTTCCATGCTTGCTAAGAAAAGCTGGAGAGGAATTCCGCCTTATGAAAGACACCGTTTTGCATTTATGTTTTCACCCAGACATGTTTCAGCACTTTTTGTGCGATCTTCAGTGGGTTTATTCGTTTATTTTCTCTCTACAAAATTGTTACATGTTAACTTCTTGTATGGGTTATATGAACGTTTGGCACAAGATATATGAATTTGTGAAAAGAGCAATTATTTTCAAATACTGTACATTAGTTTGCATACAGTTCAGAGCTAAGACACGGGTCACTAGTTTGAAGCATTCTATGTTTTTTTTATTATTTACGATATGTCTACAGGTTTTAGTGGAAATAAGGTGGTTGTGTGGTTGTACACATTTAGTTACATCCCTCACGTGACGCTATTGGCAGTTTACGTTGTTTCCTTCAAATCTAGTACATAATCTACAACTTGCTATTTTCAATCAAGGAAACTCTTTGAAACTTTATGACAGATTAAAACTGTGTGCCGGACCGATACTCGAACTCGGGACCTTTTCCTTTCGCGGGCAAGTGCTCTACCAACTGAGCTACCCAAGCACGATTCACGCCCCGTCCTCACAGCTTTACTTCCTCCACTACCTCGTCTCCTATTCATTCTGCAAACTAAACTCTTTTTCTCTTTATTGTTTATTTATGACTGAGAATCACTAAATATTGCGTTATTTGGCGTCTTATGGGCTGGTGTATGAATTCCAAGCATTTTTCCATTAGTTTAATATACACAGATACACGTAACAGAGACTTCAGTCATCAATAATATATTGTTCTTCACTTTTCATAAGTCTGCCAACGCTGTTGTAACTTTTCGATTCCACGACTGTAGAAATCACATGGGTTTGAGGCGAAGAACTCGTCGGGGCATGGTCGAAGTGCATTTTCTTCCGGAAAGGAAGTTCCTTGAGGGTTGTTCGATAGAGAGCTGAAAAGGTGAAAACCTGAAGGCGCAAGACCAAGTGAATAAGGTGGGTGCCGAATGACTTCCGAGCTCAGTTCCTGTGTAACGATTTTTGTCAGCCGAGCAGAATGCAGGAGGGCGTTATCGTGGAGAAGCATCACTTCTCGCAGTTTTCCTCGTCGTCGTTCTTAGATTACGTCTACAAGGCGTCTCAGTTGTTGATAACAAATGTCAGCAGTGACGGTTACACCTCAAGGAAGCAATTCGTAGTACACCACACCGTCGCTGTTCCACCAGATGTATAACATTATCTTTTGTGGAAGCACGCAGCTATTTACGTGGGAGTTTGGACTCAACCATTCCTTTCTTTTCCTTATGTTTGCCTAAATATACCATTTCTGGCCATCAGTGACAATACTGGGTAGCAATGGCAGGTGTTGTTGAGAAGCTAATTGATGACGAGCTAGCAGAGATGCACATGTGGCCATCCACTGACTTTTGTTATTTTGGCTTAGACAATGCGGTGCTCATACATCTGATTGTTGAATCTTCCCAATTGCATGCAATGTCGTGCAATGGTGTAATGATCACAGTTCATCACATTTGCCAGTTCTCGAGTATACTGGTGCGGATTAATGTGTATAAACGATATTCATTAAGCCCCGAAGCTCTTCCTCAACGTGGAGTGTCAAAACGATCCTCCTTAAAACGAGAAAACCATCTTCTTGTTATGCTCTGTTCAAAGGCAATATCCCCATACACAGCGGAAATGTTTATGGTTGGCTCCGCTGCTATCAACGCTCCAATAAGTTCAAATAGGTAGTCTATTTTGTAAAGTCTACAGCACCACTCACTATCTTCAGATGGCAAAATGAGAATATGTAAATTCAAACACCAAAAGTGAATTACAAATAGAAAATAACAGTCCCTAAATAAACCGAAAGCAACCGGAATTATAACATGCAAGACAAAAACCCTACTAACTTACGCACCAACCTAATACTTACAGTTTTTGATGTTGTGTTTTTCCCATTGTTTGTGACAAGATAATAGGCATATGTCTTACTCTATTGTCGTTACACATTCATTGTGTAATGGTTGTGCCGGCCGGTTTGGCCGAGCGGTTCTAGGCGCTTCAGTCTGGAAGCGCGCGACCGCGACCGTCGCAGGTTCGAATCCTGCCTCGGGCATGGATGTGTGTGATATCCTTAGGTTAGTTAGGTTTAAGTAGTTCTAAGTTCTAGGGGACTGATGACCTCAGATGTTAAGTACCACAGTGCTCAGAGCCATTTGAACCATTTGTAATGTTTGTTCACCAAATCTCATAGTATTTACCACCATTACGTGCTGTTATGGCTGTGTGGTGCTGATTTGCTTCGTGGCATGTTTGTTTGGGATGTGGAGCGGCTCGTGTGTTTCTCTCTCTCTCTCTCTCTCTCTCTCTCTCTCTCTCTCTCTGTTTCTGTGTGTGTGTATGTATGTGTGTGTGTGTGTGTGTGTGAGAGAGAGAGAGAGAGAGAGAGAGAGAGAGAGAGAGAGAGAATGAGAGAGAGAGAGAGAGAGAGAGAGAGAGAGAGAGAGAGAGAGAGAGAGAGGGAGAGAGAGAGTTATGCAGTTATGGATAGAGTGAATGGTGTGGAATATGGGGAAGGGAATTTAGTTTTAGAGCGTGAAAACTTGCAGTTTTGTCGTTGGTACTACTTGTATAATTCTTCAATTCTGGCAAAGACAGTTTTATTGCACAGTGATGCGTATTCGCAATACTTCCTTCCCATATGCTAATGCTTTTTGGATGCGATAATTTTCTTCTACTGAAAACTTTTGGCCGGCCGCGGTGGTCTAGCGGTTCTAGGCGCGCAGTCCGGAACCGTGCGACTGCTACGATCGCAGGTTCGAATCCTGCCTCGGGCATGGATGTGTTTGATGTCCTTAGGTTAGTTAGGTTTAAGTAGTTCTAAGTTCTAGGGGACTGATAACCACAGCAGTTGAGTCCCATAGTGCTCAGAGCCATTTGAACCATTTTGAAAACTTTTGGTGCAGGTTGTTACTAGTTTCAGAAGTTTGAAATTAGTTTCTTTTTTCGTTGGGTGGTGATTCTGTGCCATTAGCTGATGTGAAAATGTTAAGTGGGAGCTATTGTTTTTCAGTGTTCTGAGATATTCTGTGTACCTGGTTCTAAACTTCCTGCATGTCTGACCCACATATACAGATTGGCAGCAGTTGCAAGTTAGTTGATATATACCAGTTGGACTGTGGTATTTTTTCAAAGTTCGCTGTGTATTGTGTTGTTGGTTTTGTATGCTACTTTATATCCTTGCCTGTCAAACCCTGTGAGTGACTTTGTTGTTCTAAGTTATTATGTGCCGTTTGTTGCTTACTGGCTGCCAATTTGTTGTGAGTTTTCTTATATCAGTGTGTGTGTGTGTGTGTGTGTGTTTCCTGAATATGTGTTGCCTTTTTTCGCATTTTGGTGTTCTTTATTTTACCTACTGTTATTGTATCAAACACATTCTCCTGCGAAGATGGTTTTATTGCGTTTTATTTTTATAATGTTGACGGTTTCTTGTGTTTGAATGTATGTTTAATGGAAATTATATCAAATGAAGTTAATGTGGCTGTGTTCTGCGTGCTTTCATTTCATATTCTTTCTCTTAACCCACTTCAGTTCTTTAAGATTACATTTTATGTGTGTTTGTGTATTGTCTGTAGAAATGTGTGTGTGCATTTGGCTGAGCAGTATGTTGGTGAATTAGTATTGGGATACTTTGTTTGTAAGTTTTAGGCAATAACTTTGATTCGAGACCTTGGGATTTATCTGTATCATTCTTTTAATATGTGTGTCTGTGAAAATTATTTCTGTTTTTCAGAACTTTCTGTAAGTTTCTCTGATATCAGTTCATTCTATTATTTTTTTTGCTCTGGATTTACTACAATGTTTTTTCAGTGTATTTCTTCCCTTTGATGAGTACAACTGAACTGCCCTTATCAGATTTTGTGATAAATGCATTTTTATGCAGGAATTTTTTTGTAACTATCTGTTGTCTCTGATAATGTGTTTTATTTCCTCGCCGACTAGTTCTCTTGTTACGTTTGCATTGAGTTAAGGTGTGTTGAGACTTCCTTGTTGCTTTACGATCTGTTCAGTTTCGAGAAGCACAGATGCCACTGCTTGGTGGCCAACGATGAGTCGCAGGTCCCCACTACCGTGGATGGCCATCGTCGGCGAGTATGGTGGCATATTAGCAGACATCACCCTCTCTCAATGTTATAGAAATGCATAGTGGTGTTACTCCTGGCGTCGTGGTGAAGCGAGCCATTGGGTGTGACTTCTGGTCATGGCTGGTAAGTGATTGAGGGAACTCTGTCAGCTAGGCAGAATGTTATGGACATCCTCCATCCTCATCTTTCATGCCACAGTATTGTAGTACCATTTCTCAGCAGGGCAATGTCACACTACACATGGAAACTGTCTCTAGGGACAGTGTGAGTGATGTTGAGGTACTCCCATACTCGCAAAATCCCCAGATCTATCTCCAATGGAACATGCGTGGAACCACTTTGGACGTCAGCTCTGTTCCACAGCCAATATCCACGATATACCCGAGTAGTTACTACAGCTATGGGACATCTTGCGTCGACGGGGGATACAACAGGCTTATGATGCCCTTCCCAAGCGAATACGTGCATACATCCAAGCCGGAAATGGTGCAACACATATTGATAAATGGGCGTGTATTATCAGTTTCTTTGTAAATTTGCCTCGATTTTGTGACAGTTGAAGTGTGTGTGTGTGTATGGGTGTGTATGTGTGTGTGTGTGTGTGTGTGTGTGTGTGTGTGTGTGTGTGTGTGTGTGACAGAGAGAGAGAGAGAGAGAGAGAGAGAGAGAGAGAGAGCTTATTGTTTGTTGTTTGATATTTCACTTAGAGTGCTTGAAGACTTTTTCCCTGTATAATACCTTTTGAATTTGGCTCTTTTCATCTGTTATTAATTAATTGTACAAATAATTAATGTGTTTTGACATATGTACGTCTGTTTCTCTGCCACTACTGCGGTGGTTGTTTCCAGTGAGATGATCTGCGAATGTGGAGTGTGTACTATTGCTTTTCAATACTCATAAATGTCCAGCGTGTTTATTCATAAATTTTCTACACGTCGTTACAAAACTAGATACTGAATTTCGTTCTTCTAAATAAATCGTGAAACGGGAAATATAGGCGTGACTAACAAAGTGCTGAATGCCAAGGCAAGGACCGCTACAGGAAAAAGGTAGAGCTGCACATGCAAGCATGATTGTGAGAAAGATATATGCTATTTATGGGAAAATTAAAGAATCTTTTGGAGAAAAGAGAGGCAGCTGTGTGTATATGAACAGCCGATGACAAGCTAGTAAAAGCAAAAAGGGCAATCTGAGAGGCAAAACGTATATCTTGATAGGCTATTCGAAAGCAACCCGCCCACCCCATGAACCATGGACCTTGCCTTTGGTGGAGGGGCTTGCATGCCTCAGCGATACAGATAGCCGTACCGTAGGTGCAACCACAACGGAGGGTATCTGTTGAGAGGCCAGACAAACGTGTGGCTCCAGAATAGTGGCAGCAAACTTTTCAGTAGTTGCAGGGGCAACAGTCTGGCCTTTTAACATTAACCGAAACGGCCTTGCTGTGCTGGTACTGTGAACGGCTGAAATAAACTGCAGCTGTAATTTTTCTGGAGGGCATGCAACTTTAGGTATGGTTTAATGATGATGTCGTCCTCTTGGATAAAATATTTCAGAGGTAACATGGTT
Organism: Schistocerca gregaria; assembly: GCF_023897955.1. Classification (NCBI taxonomy): domain Eukaryota; kingdom Metazoa; phylum Arthropoda; class Insecta; order Orthoptera; family Acrididae; genus Schistocerca; species Schistocerca gregaria. Next base: position 827,140,891 of record NC_064931.1, on the reverse strand, counting down.
CCCCGTTCAGATCTCCGGGCAGGGACTGCTCAGGAAAAGGTCGTTATCAGGAGAAACAAAACTGGCGTTCTAGGGATCGGAGAGTGGAATGTCAGATCCCTTAATCGGACAGGTACGTTACAAAATTTAAAAAGCGAAATGGATGGGGTCAAGTAAGACATAGAGAGAATTATTGAAGTTTGGTGACAGGAGGAACAAGACTTCTGGTGTGGTGAACACAGGGTTATAAATACAAACTCAAATAGGAGTAATACAGCTGTAGGATTAATAATGAATAAAAAAATAGGAGCACGGGTAAGCTACTACAAACAGCATATAGTGGACGCATTATTGTAGCCAAGATAGACAAGAAGCCCTCGTCCACCACACAAGTACAAGTTTATATGCCAACTAGCTCTTCAGATGTAGAAGAGATTGAAGAAATGTATGATAAGATAAAAGAAGTCATTCAGATAGTGAGAGGAGACGAAAATTTAGTAGTCATTGGGGACTGGAATTCGATAGTAGGAAAAGGAAGAGAAGGAAAAGTAGTAGGAGAATATGTAATGGAGATAATGAAAGAGGAAACCGCTTGGTATAATTTTGCACAAAGCGTAACTGAATCATAGCTAACACTTGGTTTAAGAATCATGAAAGAAGATTGTATACGTGAAAGAGGCCTGGGGGCAAGACAGGGATTTAGGAACAAGGTTTTACATTGCAAGACATTTCCAGGGGCATATGTGGACTTGAGGGGACCCGTGGTCTAGGGGTAGCGTCTTTGATTCATAATCGAAACGTCTTCGTTCCCGGGTTTTATCCCCGCCAATAATCAGCATTGGCGGCCGAAGACTTCTGGCATAAGAAGTCAGCCTCATTCTGCCAACGGCCTTGTCAAAGAGGGCGGATGAGCGGATAGAGGTGCAGGGCACTCTCTTGTCCTAGGGGTGGGAAATTGCCCCTAAAGGCGGAAGAATCAGCAATGATCAACGACATGAGGATGCAGAAGGCAATGGAAACCATTGCATTAAAGACACGTAACGTGTATCCACAGGACATGTGGCCTGTAGTTGAAGAAGTGTCAATGATGATCTCTCTATTGGCAAAAAATTCCGAAATAGGCCCCCATTCGAATCTGCGGGAGGGGACTGCCAAGGGGGAGGTTACCATGAGAAAAAGATTGAATAATCAACGAAAGGATAGCGTTCTATGAGTCGGGACATGGAATGTCAGAAGCTTGAACGTGGTAGGGAAACTAGAAAATCTGAAAAGGGTAATGCAAAGGCTCAATCTAGATATAGTAGGGGTCAGTGAAGTGAAGTGGAAGGAAGACAAGGACTTCTGGTCAGATGAGTATCGGGTAATATCAACAGCAGCAGAAAATGATATACCGGGTGTAGAATTCGTTATGAATAGGAAGGTAGGGCAGAGGGTGTGTTACTGTGAACAGTTCAGTGACTGGGTTGTTCTAATCAGAATCGACAGCAGACCAACACCGACTACGATAGTTCAGGTATACATGCAGACGTCGCAAGCTGAAGATGAACAGACAGAAAGTGTATGAGGATATTGAAAGGGTAATGCAGTGTGTAAAGGGGGACGAAAATCTAATAGTCATGGGCGACTAGAATGCAGTTGTAGGGGAAGGAGTAGAAGAAATGTTTACAGGAGAATATTGGCTTGGGACAAGGAATGAAAGAGGGGAAAGACTAATTGAGTTCCGTAACAAGTTTCAGCTAGTAATAGCGAATACCCTGTTCAAGAATCACAATAGGAGGAGGTATACTTGGAAAAGGCTGGGAGATACGGGAAGATTTCAATTAGATTACATCATGGTCAGACAGAGATTCCGAAATCAGATACTGGATTGTAAGGCGTACCCAGGAGCAGATATAGACTCAGATCACAATATAGTAGTGATGAAGAGTAGGCTGAAGTTCAAGACATTAGTCAGGAAAAATCAATACGCAAAGAAGTGGGATACGGAGGTTCTAAGGAATGACGAGAGACGTTTGAAGTTTTCTAACGCTATAGATACAGCAATAAGGAATAGCGCAGTAGCCAGTACAGTTAAAGAGGTATGGACATCTCTAAAAAGGGCCATCACAGAAGTTGGGAAGGAAAACTTAGGTACAAAGAAAGTAGCTGCGAAGAAACCTTGGGTAACAGAAGAAATACTTCAGTTGATTGATGAAAGGAGGAAGTACAAACATGTTCCGGGAAAATCAGGAATACAGAAATACAAGTCGCTGAGGAATGAAATAAATAGGACGTGCAGGGAAGCTAAGACGAAATGGCTACAGGAAAAATGTGAAGACATCGAAAAAGATATGATTGTCGGAAGGACACACTCAGCATACAGGAAAGTCAAAACAACCTTTGGTGACATTAAAAGCAACGGCGGTAACATTAAGAGTGCAACGGGAATTCCACTGTTAAATGCAGAGGAGAGAGCAGATAGGTGGAAAGAATACATTGAAAGCCTCTATGAGGGTGACGATTTGTCTGATGTGATAGAAGAAGAAACAGGAGTAGATTTAGAAGAGAGAGGGGATCCAGTATTAGAATCGGAATTTAAAAGAGCTTTGGAGGACTTACGGTCAAATAAGGCAGAAGGATAGATAACATTCCATCATAATTTCTAAAATCGTTAGGGGAAGTGGCAACAAAACGACTATTCACGTTGGTGTGTCGAATATATGAGTCTGGCGTCATACCATCTGACTTTCGGAAAAGCATCATCCACACAATTCCGAAGACGGCAAGAGCTGACTAGTGTGCGATTTATCGCACAATCAGCTTAACAGCTCATTCATCGAAGCTGCTTACAAGAATAATATACAGAATAATGGAAAAGAAAATTGAGAATGCTCTAGGTGACGATCAGTTTGGCTTTAGGAAAAGTAAAGGCACGAGAGAGGCAATTCTGACGTTACGGCTAATAATGGAAGCCAGGCTAAAGAAAAATAAAGACACGTTCATAGGATTTGTTGACCTGGAAAAAGCGTTCGACAATATAAAATGGTGCAAGCTGTCGAGATACTGAAAAAAGTAGGGGTAAGTTTTAGGGAGAGACGGGTCATATACAATACGTACAACAACCAAGAGGGAATAATAAGAGTTGACGATCAAGAACGAAGTGCTCGTATTAAGATGGGTGTAAGACAAGGCTGTAGCCTTTCGCCCCTACTCTTCAATCTGTACATCGAGGAAGGAATGATGGAAATAAAAGGAAGATCCAGGAGTGGAATTAAAATACAAGGTGAAAGGATATCAATGATACGATTCGCTGATGACATTGCTATCCTGAGTGAAAGTGAAGAAGAATTAAATGATCTTCTGAACGGAATGACCAGTCTAATGAGTGCACAGTATGGTTTGAGAGTAAATCGGAGAAAGACGAAGGTAATGAGAAGTAGTAGAAATGAGAACAGCGAGAAACTTAACATCAGGATTGATGGTCACGAAGTCAATGAAGTTAAGGAATGACGGACGGAGCAAGGAAGACATCAAAAACAGACTCGCTATGGCAAAAAAGGCATTTCTGGCCAAGAGAAGTCTACTAATATCAAATACCGGCCTTAATTTGAGGAAGAAATTTCTGAGCATGTACATCTGGAGTACAGACTGTGAGAAAACCGGAACAGAAGAGAATCGAAGCATTTGAGATGTGGTGCTATAGACGAATGTTGGAAATTAGGTGGACTGATAAGGTAAGGAATGAGGAGGTTCTACGCAGAATCGGAGAGGAAAGGAATATGTGGAAAACACTGATAAGGAGAAGGGACAGGATGATACATCTGCTAAGACATGAAGGAATGACTTCCATGGTACTAGAGGGAACTGTAGACGGCGAAAACTGTAAAGGAAGACAGAGATTGGAATACGTCAAGTAAATAACTGAGGACGTAGGTTGCAAGTGCTACTCTGAGATGAAGAGGTTAGCACAGGAAAGGAATTCGTGGCGGGCCGCATCAAACCAGTCAGTAGACTGATGACCAAAAAAAAAAAAAAATGTGGACTTTGACCACAATTTATTGGATATGAACTGTAGAGTAAAACTGAAGAAACTGCAGAAAGGTAGGAGTTGAAGGAGATGGGACCTGGATAAACTGAAAGAACCAGAGGTTGTAGAGAGTCTTACAGAGAGCATTAGGGAACGACTGACAAGAACGGGGGAAAGAAATAGAGTAGAAGAGGAATGGGTAGCTTTGAGAGATGAAACAGTGAAGGCTGCAGAGGATCAAGTAGGTAAAAAGACGAGGGCTAGTAGAAATCCTTGGGTAACAGAAAAGATATTACATTTGATTGATGAAAGGAGAAAATCTAAAAATTCAATAAATGAAGCAGGCAAAAAGGAATACAAACGTCTAAAAAACGAGATCGACAGGAAGTGCAAACTGCCTAAGGAGGGATGGCTAGAGGGCAAACGTAAGAATGGAGAGGCACATATCACTAGCGTAAGATAGATGCTGCATACAGGAAAATTAAAGAGACCTTTGGAGAAAAGAGAGCCGCTTGTATGAATATCTAGAGCTCAGATGGAAAACTACTGCTAAGCAAGGAAGGGACATCAGAAAGGTGGAAGGAGTACATAGATGGTCTATACAAGGGCGATGTAGTGGAGGGCAGTATCACGGAAATATTAGAGGACGTAGATGAAGATCAAATGGGAGATATGATACTGTGTGACGAATTTGACAGAGCACTGAAAGATCTGAGTCGAAACAGAGCCCCGAGAGTAGACAGCATTCCATTAAAACTACTGATAGCCTTGGGAGAGCCAGCCCTCACAAAATTCTTCCATCCGGTGAGCAACATGTTTGAGACAGGCAAAATACCCTTAGGCTTCAAGAAGAATATGATAATTCCAATCCCAAAGAAACCAGGTGTCGACAGGTGTGACAATTATCGAACTATCAGTTTAATAAGTCACTGCTGCAAAATACTAACACGAATTCTTTACAGACGAATGGAAAAACTGATAGAAGATGACCCTGGGGAAGATCAATTTGGATTCCGCAGAAATGTTGGAACACGTGAGGCAATACTGACCCTACAACTTATCATAGAAGATAATTTAAGGAAACGCAAACTTACGTTTCTAGCATTTGTAGACTTAGAGAAAGCTTTTGACAATGTTGACTCGAATACGTTCTTTTTTAAGTTCTGAAGGTGGCAGGAATTAAATACAATAAGAAAAAGGTTACTTACAATTTGTACAGAAACCAGCTGCCAGTTATAGGAGCCGAGGGACATGAATGGGAAGCAGTGTTTGGGAAAGAAGTGAGATAGGTTTATAGCCTATCCCGATGTTATTCAATCTGTATATTGAGGATACAGTAAAGGAAACAGAAAATAAATTTGGAGTTAGAATTAAAATCCATGGAGGCGAAATTAAAACTTTGAGGTTTGCCGATGACATTGTAATTCTGTCAGAAACAGCAAAGAACGTGGAAAAGCAAAAATGGTTCAAATGGCTCTGAGCACTATGGGACTTCATTTCTGAGGTTATCAATCCCCTAGAACTTATAACTACTTAAAGTAAGGATATCACACACATCCATGCTCGAGGCAGGATTGGAACCTGCGACCGTAGCGGTCGCGCGGTTGCAGACTGTAGCGCCTAGAACCGCTTGGCCACTCCGGCCGGCCGTGGCAGGACGATATAAGACGAACATCAACAAAAGCAAAACGAGGATAATGCAATGTAGTCGAAGAAATTAGATTAGGAAATGAGATACTTGTTTTGCTATTTTGGGCCCAAAATAACTGATGATGATCGGAGTAGAGAGGACATAAAATGTAGACTGCCTATTACAAGGAAAGCGTTTCTGAAGAAGATAAATTTGTTAACATCGAGTATAGATTTGAGAGTCAGGAAGTCTTTTCTGAAAGTATTTGTATGAAGTGGAGTCATGCATGGAAGTCATACATGGACGATAAATAGTTTAGACAAGAAGACAATAGAAGCTTTTGAACTGTGTTGCTACAGAAGAATGCTGAAGATTAGATGTATAGATCAAGTAACTAATGAGATGGTACTACACAGAATAGGGGAGAAAAGGAGTTTGTGGCCCAACTTGACTATAAGAAGGGATCGGTCGGTAGGAGATGTTCTGCGGCATCAAGGGACCACCAATTTATTAGTGGAGGGCAGAGTGGAGGGTAAGAGTCGTAAAGGAAGACCAAGAGATGAATACAATAAGCAGATTCAGAAGGATGTAGGTTGCAGTACGTACTGCGAGATGAAGAAGTTTACACAGCATAGGCTAGCATGGAGAGCTGCATCAAACCAGTCTCTGGACTGAAGACCACAACAACACAACGAACGAAACTATCTTGAAGACAATATTATGGTAAAAAAGTCGAAGTAGATGAACATGTGGTCGGAAATACGATACTGGAATAGGACTTCAGCATAGCACTAAAAGATCTAAGCCGAGAGAAAGCTCCTAGACTAGAATTATCAATGTCCTTTGGAGAATCTATTATGATAAAGCTGTTTCATCTGATATACTGGATCAGACAAGCAAAATACGCTCAGACTTCTAGAAGAATGTAGTAACTGCAGTTCCAATGATAGCAGATGTGACAGATGTGAGTACTATCGGACCATCAGTTTAACAAGTTATGGTTGGAAAACATTGAAGATTTAATTACTGACGAAAGGCAAAAGCCGTAGCAACCAACGGTGAGGAAAATTAGTCTCGCTTCCAGAGAGATTTATGAACAAGTGAGGCAATACTGAGTGTATGCTTTTCCTTAGAAGATAGGACGAGCAAGACAAATATACGTTCATAGCATTTGTAGATTTTCAGAAAGATTTTGTCAATGTTGATTATGCTTTTCGTACTTTTGTAGCTTTCAGGGATAAAATAAGTTCATCTACAATATGTTCAGATACCAGACTGCACTTATAAGAATCAAAGGTCCTGGAAGGGAAGCTGCAGCTGAAAGTGAAGAGAGACAAGAATGAAGCATATCCTTAAAGTTAATGAATCAGCACACTGAGAAATCTGTGAAGGAAACCACGGGGAATTTTGAAAAAAGAATTAAAGCTCCGTAATAAATTTACGGTTTGCCGATGACATTGTCATTCTGGCAGATACGGAAAAGGATCTCGAAGATGAGCTGAACGGAACTGATATCCCTGAAGAGAAGTTATAAGGTGAACAACAACAAACGTAAATCGTGGAGGTTGGAATGTGGTAGAATTGGAATTGGACTGGGAAATGAGACACTAAAAGCAGCAGATGAGTTGAGCTGTTTGGGTCGCACAGTAACTGACAACAGCCGATGCAAAAATGATGAAAAATGAAGAATCTCAGTTTCAAGAAAAGAATTTTTGTGAAAACTAGAAATTCATTGGCATCGAATAAAAATTTAAGTTCTGAGAATTATTTTCTGAGGATTTTTGCCTGGAGTCTGCTCATCTATGGAGTGCAAATAGACGATACACAGTTCAGACAAGAATAGAATAGAAGGTTTACAAGTATGGTGCTACGCCAGAATGCTGAAGATTAGGTAGGTAGACTGCGTAACTAATGAAGGAGTTGTGAATGGAAATGGAGAGAAACCAATTTAAGGCACACCCAGACTAAAACGATTAGTATGTTGTCGGGACAATAGCAGCGGCATAAGTAATTGTCAGTTTTGAGAAAAGTGTGTGTGTGTGTGTGTGTGTGTGTGTGTGTGTGTGTGTGTGTGTGTGTGTAGGAGAGAGCGTAAAAATTATAGAGGGAAACCAAGGCTTGTCTACAGTAAAGAATTGACCCACGGGACCTGGTGGGCTGGCGGGCCATCGGCACCGACCGACCGTTATGTCATCCTCAGTAAGTGGCGTCATTGGATGCGGTGTGAGGTGGATGAGGGCCCGTTGTTAGTTGTCAGTTTTGTGTGTGCGAATTTCTAAGTGATCAAACCTTCTGAGCTCATCGGTCCCTAGACTTACACACTAACTTATGCTAAGAACAACACACACACCCATGCCCGAGGGAGGACTCGAAACTCCGGCGGGAGCGGCCTCGCAGTCCGTGACACGACGCCTCTAACCGCGCGGCCACTCCGATCGGCACAGCAGCAGCTGTCAGTTTTCGTGACGTGGAGCCGCTGTTACTCCGTCAAGTAGATCCTCAGTTACCATCACGAGGTTGGTGCACCCCGTTCCAGTCCTCGCACCAAGGAAAAATCCATTGAATTATGTAAATCAAACCCTAGCTCTCCGTATTACAGTCAGCCTTGCTAACCACTCAATCACGAAGGAAGAACTTGTCTTCAGTAACGAGGTTCAAATAGATTTAAGTTACAGTAGTTATTTAGAGACTAGGACGTTTGAATGTGATAAACTAGTGTCACGAGCTGCATCAGACCAATATTTTGACTGGAAATTACAGAGTCATTTAAATAGATACTTTTACATATTCATTATACTTCGTAGACCTTACAACGAACCTGAATGATGCATTCACCTTTCCTAGTACGTATTTTAAGTATTACCTACATTTCATATCACTTCACAGTTTCATACAAAAATATTAGGACGATGTGACATACTGTGTGAATTGACTTCTACATCCCGGTTCTTTTTTCATTTTAATCGATATACGTACTTCGCAACCCACCGTCTGGTGCGTGGCGGAGAATACCTTGTACCAGTACTTCTCATCACCTTTCTTTTTCCACTCGCAAATAGAGAGGGAAAACCGAATGTGTATATGCCATCAGTACGAGCTCTAATTTGTCTTATCTTATGTTCGTGGACTTTACGAAAAATGTACATCGGCGGCCGTAGAATCATTCTGTAGTCAGCTCTGTAGTCAGCTTCCAATGTCCTTTCTCTGTTACGTTTCCTCAATAGTGTTCCAAGAAAAGGCCGTCTTCTTCCCTGCGGGGAGTCCCATTTCAATTCACGTAATACTCACGAGTTCATCGAACTAACCGGTAAAAAACCTAACAGCCCACTTCTGAAATGCTTCGATGTCGTACCTTAATTCGATCTGGTGGGGATCCCAAAGATCGAACAGTACTCAAGAACAGGTATTATCAGTAATCTATACGCGGTCTTCTTTATAGATCAACCAAACTTTCCTAAAGTTCGCCCAATAAACAAAAGTCAACCATTCGCCTTCCTTACAGTCCTTAAATGGACGTTCCATTTCATATCGCTTTACGACGTTACGTCTAGGTAGTTAATCGAATTGACTATGTCAAGCAATACACTACTAATGCCGTATTCGAACATTATTGGTTTGTTTTTCGTACTCACTCATACTAAGTTAAATTTTCGTGCATTTACACCAAGATACCATTCATCACACCATCTAGACGTCATCACACATCCTCCAGCAGTCACTCAACGAGGGCACCTTCCTGGAAACCACTGAAAACAAGTGCACATTGCTGCTCATGATGTCCGCCAGATCATTTATGTATACTGAAGAGGTTGAGAAAATCAGCCAACCATTTGCAGTCCAAATGTTTATTTACCACTTGATCTAGGCTTCGATATTTATAAAAATATCTTCTTCAGAAGGAGTGGGTCCTGTTACATCAAATAGTGGTAAATTATATTAGCTGAAGCAAAACTAATGTAATTTAACACCATGTGATGTAACAACGCCTACTCATTCTGAAGAAGATACTTTTCTAAATATCGAAACCTAGGTCAAGGGCTAAATGAACCTTAGGTTTGAAACCGGTTATCTCATTTTTTCAACCACTTCAAATTTGTACAGTTGCTGAATCGCAAGCACGTTTAAGATTTTGATTTATGTACACAGAAATTACGAGCGGTCCTTAACTGGGGCACTCCTGGCGACAGCCTTCTCTCTGACGGGCACTCGCCGTAGAGAACAAGTTATCTGAATCTATTACTCAAGAAATCTTCGAGCCACTCACGCATGTGGGAACGTATTCCGAGTGCACGTACTTTCGATAATAATGTGCAATGGGGTACCGTGTCAAACCCTTTCCGGAAATCTAGGATTAAGGAATCTACCAGTTTCTCTTCTCTGATGGTTCGCAGCATATCTTGCTAGAATTCAAAATCGCACGAGCAATGCCTTCTAAATCAGTGCTGATTTGTTGACAGAAGCGGTTGTGTCTCAAGGAAATTTATTGTAATCGAAATGAGAAGATGTACAAGAATTCAGCAGCAAACTGATGGTACGGATATTGTTTTTTTTTTCACTATTTTCATATACAGAAGTCACCTGCGCTTTATTAGAGTCGATCGGTGCTTTATGCTGGGCCAGAGATTCGCGATAAACGAAAGCTAAGTAAGGGGCCAGTAAGGACCTTATCAGTTATTTGTTTTAAAATATTTCATTTGCTTCTCAAGACCATAGATGACCATTACTATGTCCTCCATACGGGAGTCAGTATGGCCATGGAACGACGGTACGTTTGCACAGCCCACCCACGTGAACGATTTCTTAACGGCGAGATTTAAAACTTCAGCTTTCCTTTTGTCGTCGGCTATTGCTGTACCAGACTGGGCAACAAGTGACTGCACAGAAGCCTCGACTCATTTAACGATTTACGTAGGACCAGAATTTTCTCACATTCTCGACAAGATCATTTCCTAAGATATGATGGTGCCGAGTTTTGTCTGCTTCGAACATCGGTATTTTCATAGATGCTCAAATTTCGAACAGTGGTTTTTTCCGTCCTTAATCCACTTACTCGGCACATACTTCTCCAGAGAGCAATTTGCAAGCCGTTTAAACTTTGCCCGTAATTCCTCTATGTCCATCAATGTGGGACTAAAGGATTTCCATTCAGTAATTAAGTGGGATTCTAACTACTGCTTCTCTGGTTTTTCTAGTAAGGATACTCCCCTAGCCTTCTTGATAGATTTATTACTTTATTAACTATCGACGGTATGATGCCATCATGGTCACTAATGCCTGTCTCCATACCGACACTGTTGTAAGGTGGCTACGAAGTCTGGAATATATTCATTGCGTGTGGGCCGTCGAACTAGCGGCTTAAGACCAATTTCGGAAACAAAATTCAATAGTTCTTTATAAGACTGTCAGTCTGCAGCAACTGTAGCGAGTCCATAGACGTTCCAGTCCATACTCGGTAGGTTAAAGGGGCCTCCAACTAATTTTGCGTGATCCGGATAACTCCGCGCTACTGAGCGTAGTTTTTCTATGAATGATTCTAAAATTGTCACGACAGAAGAGACTGGCTAGTAAAAATATCCAATAATTAACTTAAGTTCACTTCTACCTGTTACATGCGTTCCAATAACTTCTCAGTCGAACTCAATTTCGACTTCCATAAACACAAAATTTCTGTCATCTGCAGTGAACGTTGTCCCTCCTATGGCGTCTAATTTGTCTTTTCAAGATACACTGCATGCCTCGCTAAATATTTCATAGCTTTCTACCTCGGGTTTCAGCCAGCTCTCGTCTCCGAGAATAATATGAGCATGGCAACTTTCCTGGAGGACAATAAATTTAGGAACTTTGTTAATATTACTGCGACAGCTTACTGTTAAAATTTTGCCACTCTAAGTACCTTTACTTTGTATGTGTTATAATGTCGCTCACTGCGTATTTACTGGTGAACGTTCATGAAATAACCGCAAACTGCTGCCCATCCTAAAAAAGAAACATCAAGGAGAATCCTACAATTCTCCATTTCATAACATACGTCCAGTAATCTGCACCCCGGACCATCACAGAATCAACGGTGCCTTTAGTTGTGATCCTCCACTCAGCTCCAGACCAAAGGACCCAAATCAACTCTCGGAAGAGAGCTGCAAATTGTGAGCTCTGCTTGTACCCTATGAGCGAGAACAGCGATCTTCACCACCTCCATCAACTGCCCGAACGAACTGAGGATGGCCTTTGTGCTGACATGAGCCACAACGTGCAGACGACTTTACCCTGCATGCTCGATGGACGCAGATATGGCCTCCTCCACATATCGGATGACGCATCCACAGCAGACACACCTAGTGCGTAATGGATTTCTTTACAGATCTGGATTTCCATAAGCGCTTAACTTTGAAGCTCCCAGTAAGTAGCAAACCACCTACCTCTCCCCCCCTCTCTGCTCTACCTTTGGAACACTCACCGAATAAATGTTACATTATGTTAATGTTGATAGCTTGTCCTCTAATAATGGAGAAAGTTTATGGGGTTATTTGAAATAAAAGAAAATCATTCTTTAAAAGTTAGATAAACCTGTTTTTTCTTTTTCTTTTTTACAAATAACCATAAGAATTTCCTTAAAGATACCAGACTGAGGATCACAACCACGTTCTGCTATCATGAAGGAAATTTTATGCAGTTACTTGCAGTTAAAAGAAATCTTCTCTAACCTTTGAATGCAACTATAGAGAAATGTAACTCTATTAACACCTCTGGTTTTCATGCATGACACAGAATGTAATTCTGCAGTAAGCGAATATTTATTCATATTCTTTAATCCTGTAAGACTACAAGAGTAATTACGATTTCTAATTCTAATACGTAACAAATATTCTTCAGAGAAATCATTGACACAATATGCCAACAAATATCTATTTATGTAGACCAAATTCCTTTATCCATCGACATTCTAGTACTCTTAATACCTAGCGCCATTTACTCTAAATTACCCATGATTTGTTTGAAACCCGCATCTATTATCGAAAATATCAGTGAGCTACAAAACTGCAACCAGCCAGACTATTTTTCAGTGGATGATTTATTTCTCTTTAGCTAGTTTCTGGCGTAGACTGATCATCAGACCACAGTGAGGACATTTTGCACTAATCTCATATTTTAACTTGAGGCATAGTTCTGCCACAGAAGTTAAAATTTGCTTGAAATTTGTGGAAGAAATTCCCACCGTTCTTCGATGATGACGATACAAGTACTGTATGCTCTGAGTGCAACACTATATACACAACAATCATAAATTTACTTTATTGCGACGGTATGTCCGAATTAAAATGGGTTTGCTTCACAAAGTAACTCAAAATCTGTGAAAAAATAATCTCGGAACTGAAAGAATAGGCGAGAGAGAGTTGTGCCGAGAGCAGTACTCGCAAAAATATGCGTCGTCGGGTGGCGTCCTCTTCGGGCAGAAGGCCGGCCAGGCAGGGAGCTGCGGAACGAAGTTTGTTTGCCAACTGTCACGTTGCATTCCGAGGAGGCGGCTCACCTCGGCGCACCTTGTCTCATGCAAGTCCGCCCGCCGAGACCTCATTCCGGGTCGGGACACAACTACAGCCTAGCCGGTGCGGCTCACATTCGCCAATCTGCTGTGTGCACCACACTGGGCGCTAAATTCGGCAACTGATTAGAAAGCAATAGCTAGGGAGGAGGTCACCTTTGTCAGGCTGCAGATCACTGGCTGATATCAGGTGCCTCTAGGATTGCATACTGTCGGACTAGTTAAGTTTGATACACACGTACATTCAAGATTTTTCACGGTGAAAGTATGAGTATTCTAACATTTTTCAGTCTTTCCAAGAATGTGATTCAATGTAGGAATCCTGGTCAACATGGCAAAATGCATATATCATGTCATGACTAGAATTACAGTAGCTTTATGGTATTAACTCACGTAGCGTTGTTCAAATCTGCCTCTCCAGTTCATATTCTCACCTGAGAAAACTGATATGGGCTACCTTTGAACGTCCGGCTGTGTTTCTTTTATGCGTCTGTTTACACGAGTACCATGACACAAAATTGAAAAAGACTACTCACATTAATAAGTAACTTTTTGTCGAGGAGTATTAGTGCACAAATGTTTTATTTGTTTGAAATGAGTCTTTTCGGCGTGACAAGATTTATCAAGGGCACAGTAGCACTTATCGAGCTGTTTACTATAGACTGTAAACTGCGTCTGACGTCAGAACTGACTATAAACCGAGAGAGGTGGCGCAGTGGCTGGCACACTGGACATGCATTCGGGAGGACGACGGTTCAGAAACGCGTCCGACCATCGAGACTTTGGTATTCCGTGATCCTTTGAAAGAGCACGACCGATTACCTTCCTCATCCTTCGCCAATCCGATGGGCCCGATGTTTGGTCGCCTCCCTCCATATCAACCAACCAATCAACTAACTACAAGCAAGAAGTTTTGTATTTGCCAGATAAGTTAATTTAGTGGTGGTCGCCTTGAAGACATATCTCATATGATTGCACTCAAGTCTGCATTCGTTCCTTCTACCGTTTCTCTCCAGGCTCAACTACTAGTGAAGAGTAAGAATAACTGTAGTAAACAGCTCGTCCGCCACCACTGACACAGATCGCTTCCAATGGAACTTCTTACAGTGTAAGGACACAGACACGCATTGAAAAACAGATCCTCACCAACACTTCACTACAATAGCTTCTTGATAATGTGAAGAGGCTTCTATCTTTTGTGTCGAAGAACTGGATCAGATATTTTATATACTTCTATAGGTGGACAAAACTATCCTATTGTATGTCCTTGCATTATTTCCAAGATAGTCTTTCGTACGGATAATCGGATAAGTTGATATTCTCATTGTTGTTGTTGTCCTCAGTCCTAAGACTGGTTTCCACGCTACTCTATCCTGTGCAAGCCTCTTCGTCTCCGAATAACTGCAACAGCCAAACATGATTTTGAACGTACATACTGTATTCATACCTTGATCTCCCTCCACAACTTGTACCACCCCCCCCCCCCCCCCCCCGGCCCCGCAGTTAGCTCCCATGCTAAATTGGTGGTCCCTTGACGTCTGAAAAAAATTTATCCTATAAACAGATCTCTTCGTCTAGTCAAGTTATCCCACAAATCACTTTTCCCCCATTCTGTTCAGTATCTCCTCACTGGTTACACGATCTGTCAGTCCCTCCCGTACATATGTCTACGTGATTTCAATGGGATCGATTCTCAGTGTCGCCACAGACGATCAAAAATATTTACCTATCACTACATGCTACTGCTATCACTCGAGTTACTTAGGTGCTAGGAACAAAAAAATACAATTGTATTCTCTTCTCCATTCACGTTTATAGACTACTCCTCCATTCATCATTCCCCGCCTACCGCCTATGGGCCCTGGTTTGTGAATTTTCTGTTAATGAAGATCATCCACCTCAGGTACAGGTATTCCGTCTTGTCGAAATTGGTATAGAGTAAGGTATCGATAGCTTTACGCAATTTAAGAGCGTTGATTCTAAGAAAAAAGCTTACCTACTTACGCCAGTCAAGGCCTCAGATCATCAGGGTTCATGTAATAGGGCTACCGACGTATTAGAATATACACTATGTGGTCAAAAGTATCAGGACACCTGGCTGATTATGACTTTAAAGTTCGTGGGGCACTCCATCGGTAATGCTGGAATTGAATTTGGTGTTGGCCCACCCTTAGCCTTAATGACAGCTTTCACTCTCGCAGACATACGTTCAGTCAGGCTCTGGAAGGTTTCTTGGGGAATGGCAGCCCATTCTTCAAGGAGTACTCACTACGCAGTGGTATCGATGTCGGTCGGTGACGCCTGGCACTATGACGGTGTTCCAAAGCATCCCAAAGGTGTTCTATAGCATTCAGGTCTGGACTTAGTGCAGGCCAGTCCATTACAGAGATGTTATTGTCGTGTAACCATTTCGCCATAGGCAGTGCATTATGAACACTAGATCGATCGTGTTCAAAGATGCATTCGCCATCCCCGAATTGCTCTTCAACAATGGGAAGAAAGAAGGTGCTTAAAACATCAAATGGTTCTAGACGCTACAGTCTGGAGCCGCGCGACCCCTACGGTCGGAGGTTCGAATCCTGCCTCGGGCATGGATGTGTGTGATATCCTTAGGCTAGTTAAGTTTAAATAGTTCTAAGCTCTAGGGGACTGATGACCCCAGAAGTTAAGTCCCATAGTGCTCAGAGCCATTTGAACCATTTGATGTTTAGGAGTGTGGAAATCTCACGTACAGACGTATGGCACAAGTAGCACTCAATCACTTGACCACATTCGAAGTCCTTGCGTTCCGCAGAGTGCCTTATTCTGCTCTCTCACGATGTCTAATGACAACTGAGGTCACTGATGTGGACTATCTGGCGGTATGTGGTAGCAAAATGCAACTAATATGAAAAATCTATGTTTTTGGGGGTGTCCGGATACTTTTGATGACGCGGTGTAAGTGTCAAAATTATTGTCTTTATGTAGGAAATTCGAAAAGGAAAGTAAGGGTTTGGAAAAGGGAGGGGGGGGGGGGCTGAATATTTATTGGCGTGCTACAATAGCGACTGTTTCAGCCTTCGCGACAATAACTATAGCACTAGCTCAACTTACATACAAAATTAATAATTCATTTTATCTCTGCACTTGCAGGAATATGATACAAGTCCTTTCCATTGTGCTACAACGAACAACTTTAACGTCAAGCGTTAGACACAGTATTTATTCTGCACACGCATACCTGAACCTCAAAATCAATAACTTTTGCACAAATGAATTTGGTTAAATTTCTATGTGTAGCTGTTACCAGCGGCATACCCAGCATTTCGGGTTGTGTGTTTGTTCCAGATGTATTAGTCCGTCTGCTCCTTCCCCCACTCTCCTTCCATATCTTCCTTCCCCCCTCTCTGTCCACTTCCTCATCCCCTCTGTCTCTGTGACCTCCTCCACCTCCCACTTTCTGACCATTGCGTCCAGTTTCTCTCTCTATCCATTTGTTCCACCCCATCTGCCCATCTGCTCCTTCCTTTTCTATCCATCACCTTCTCTCCCCTCTAAGTAAATCTCCTCCTCACCGTTTCTGAATGTATCTCCTCCCCCTTTCTCTCTACATCTCTTCCTCTTCCCTCTTTCTTTTCATGTCTTCCTGTTTCTGTCCCTGTTTATTATCTCCTCACCGTCTCTCTCTCCAACTTCTCTTCTTCTCTTCCTGTCCATTTCCCCCTCCCCTTTTCTGTGTCCATCTCCTCCTCCATCCTATCCTTCTCCCTCTCTGTCCATCTCCTACCAATTTCTTTCTCCAAGTTATCACCCCGACCCCAATAGGAGGTTGCTGGATCTAACCCCTACGGAATTCCTTTCCTGAAAGTAAATTATATGCGTTGGAAGAAAATCGATCCATGGGTTTAGGAGAAGCCTTTTACTAGCGACTTTGGCCGCGTACGCAAATGTCACATACTGACCAGTATGGACTGTAAAATATTATCAAACCTCTGTCTTACAATATGTAAAGGAGGGTTTTTCATTAAGTACGTACAATGAATAAAGCTTATATAAGTATAAAACTATGTAATCACAAAAACTTTGTTGGAGTTTGGACACAAATGTAGAACTTGAAAAAAAGTCAACGCTACCATCTGAAGATGGGCTGAACACCAAAACTGGTAATGACACAATAAAATCACTATAAGAGATAAACTTGTGGCTAGTTGCGGTATTTCCTACAGTGTATCCTCTAACCAAAATGGATAACATTTGTGAATATCTAGAATAGTCTAAAACGTATTAATTTCTTCACTTTTGAATATAATTTATATTTAACATATTTCACACACACTTGTGCACATATTTCACCTATATCCCTGGCGAATTTAGGTGTGGAATTTCGTTTCCATGCATCTCAGTTTTTGTGGCATGATATCTTCTAAAGTATGTGTCGTACAATAACAAAATTTTGTCTAGTACATTTAGCGGTGTATCTGGATACAGCCTGCAAAATGTGTTGCTAATAGAGTTACTAATAAAGAAGTAATTAATTAAATGGTATTGCCATGTGCGGCAGTTTTACTGCATGAACATCGAAAACCTAGTAAAGGATAAGATTTTCCCTTTCATGGTTTTGTGGGTGGTGTCAGCGAGAAAAAGTCTCACAAGGATTTGAAATTGTTTTTTTAACTTCGTTGCAAGTCAATAAGTGCTCTCATTCTCAAGTACTAAACGAATAAAGTCTGGCTATTTGCGCATGGTGAGGTACGCGTTTTGTGGAACACACACACACACACACACACACACACACACACACACAAAGAGAGGGAGAGGGAGAGCGACAGCGACAGCGAGAGAGAGAGAGAGTCGTTCCTGAAACAATTACACTAACTTTTAATTTTACACACTAGTTTACATGACTCAGCATACTAGTTGCATTATGCACACGGGTGTGAATAATACTTGAAAAATAAGCTATTACACGATAGCATTATTACAATCCTAAATGCGCAGCGAGTTCACTTTACTCATTGATCTCTCGAGCAGCAGTCGCATAGCACACTATAAAGCACTTAATGTACTGGTGACATATTTGTGTCATCGTACTACACAGGAAGATTCTTACACGTTCAAAAATTTCGTCGAGAGCTGTTTCGACACGTTGGTGAAGTCAAGCCAAAGGTTAGCCCTCCGCTATTCATGTCGGATCAGAGCCATTATGAAGGCTTTCAAGGACCCTTGAAAGCTTTTAAGTCGCTGGCAGGCAGCGGGGGTGGAGTGGCATGGCGCGGCGCGCGACCTACAGCCGGTCATTAGAGCCAGGGCGCTGTTTGTGCTTATTGTGATTGCAAAACGGCCGACACTGCGCTTTCGGCTTTCACTCTGGAACCGGCGGAACACAGAACACGAAAGGTAAGGCAGTCTCTTAAATCCGTATGTAAACGCACAAGCGCAGGGATAGACGGACTGCGGTTCTTCTTATTCTGTAGCGCCTCAAGTTCCTTCAGTGTAAGGATTGTTACTATTACTAGACCTCTGTGGGTACGCATTATACAATAAACAGAAACTGGACTGTTGGAGTATCGGCTAGTTATAGCATTATTTTTTCTTGCACTTATCTTTAGTTTCACCTCTAGAAAAGGTTTGTGGGTGTCAAAAATATTACGTTAAATTTTAGTGCGAATTCCACAATGAAATTTACGTATCTCTTTATCTTACTGAACGAAGCTAATACTATGGTGAGTGAACATAGCGGATACGGCACAAATAGCAGCAGCGAGCTTATGGTGAGTAAATCAGAGATCTGGTGAGCAATCGCACCACTTCAATACTATCAAATACTTCTCATGTGTTCTTAGCACACCAGTCACAAACAACATTTCTCTCATAGGAGAAACAATTATTTACCACACACCACATGTCTGCCACTGAATTTGTTAGAATTACTTCTCCTCTGATACCTCACGTTAGGAACCCAGATTTTCCAGTTCTTTATTTCGGAATTTGATTTTTTATTGTCCATCCGACGGATCTTAAATGTGATGGAGATCTACAAGGAAATGCGGCATACGTTCTCCCAGCAGTTCGGTTTAACTTGTGTTAATGTGCATCCACCAGAGCTCGCAAAGGTTCATTCCTCTTGTTTTCAGCAAGGTCTTAAGTGCTCAAGTTTACGTAGATGTGCATGTTAGACTGAGGTCATCCATATAATAACTCGTGGATCAGTTTGTTACCAACAAACGGGAGAGTAAATGGAACGCCTAATTATAAAAACTTGCACATGGATCGTTAGTGCTTGATTTAGCATTGTGGCCAGAAGAAGAGTTACGAGGGCGTGCTCAAAAGTACTACCTCCGAATTTTTACGTGCACTATCAAAGCTTTTAAAATAAAATAAACGTTAATATTCTAGGCCTTTATACTTCATGTCCATATACCTATTTCTTAACATATTAAATACTAGCGACGAACACGTATCTCCCAACGAGAGACCAGTTTGTTGATACCGTCACTGAAGAATGTTAGACTTTGTTGACGTGTGCAAAAAGTAATCTTTGCTAACACCGCTTCATTACTATCAAAGTTGCGTGGAGTAGCCGCGCTGTCTCAGGCGTCTTGTCACGGTTCGTGGCCGGCCAGAGTGGCCGAGCGGTTCTAGGCGCTTCAGTCTGGAACCCCGCGACCGCTACGGCCGCAGGTTCGAATCCTACCTCGGACATAGATGTGTGTGATGTCCTCAGGTTAGTTAGGTTTAAGTAGTTCTAAGTTCTAGGGGACTGATAACCTCAGATGTTAAGTCCTATAGTGCTCAGAGCCATTTAAACCACGGTTCGTGCAGCTACTCCCATCGGAGGTTCTAGTCCTCCCTTGGGCACGGGTGTGTTTGTTGTCTGTAGCATTAGTTAAAGTAGTGTGTAAGCTTAGGGACCGATGAATTCTGCAGTTACGTCCCATAAGAACTTACCACTAATTTCCAATTTCCAATCACTATCAAAGTGCAGTCCTCGAATGTCAGATGGGGCCAAGTCGGCTCTATTAGGTGGATGACTCGTCGGATTGTCGGAGTCGCCGTAGCGCTCTTACATTGAAGCGCCAAATAAACTGGTAGAGGTATGAGTAATCAAATACAGAGATATGTAAACAGGAAGAATACGGCGATGCGGTCGGCAACGCCTATGTAAGACATCAAGTGTCTCGCGCAGTTGTTAGATCTGTTACAACTGCTACAATGGCGTGTTATCAAGATTTATGTGAGTTTGAACGTGGTATTATAGTAGGGGCACGAGCGATGGGACACAGCATCTCCGAGGTAGCGATGAAGTGCGGATTTTCCCGTACGACCAATTCACTGTACTGTGAATATAAGGAACCCAATAAAACATCAAGTCTTTGACATCGCTGCGCCCGGAAAAATACCTTGCAACAACGGTAATAGCGACGACTGAAGAGAATCGTTCAACCCGTGACAGAAGTGCAACCCATCCGTAAATTGCTGCAGATTTCAATGCTGAATCATCAGCAAGTGTCAGCGTGCGAACCAGCCTACGAAAAGTCAGTGATATGAGCTTTGGGAGCTGAAGGCTCTTGTACCCTCTGGATGTCTACACAACACAGAACTTTACGCTTCGCCTGGGTCAACACCAACATTGGACTGTTGAAGACTGGGAACATCCTGCCTGTTCGGACGAGTTTCGTTTCACGTTGTATCGAGCGGATGGACGTGTACCGGTATGGAGATAACCTCATGAATCCATGGACCCTGCAAGTCATCAGGGGACTGTTCAAGCTGGTGGAGACCTGTAATGGTGTGGGGTGAGTGCAGTTGTAGTTATATAGACCCCTGATACTTCTAAATACGTCTCTGACAGGTGACATGCACTTAAGTATCCTGTCGGATCCATCAGGACAATGCGATACCCCACACGTCCAGAATTGCTACAGAGTGGCTACAAGATCCATGGTGTCAGTTTCCTCCAGCACTATTTCAGACATTAGTCGAGTCCATGGCACGTCGTGTTGCGGCACATCTGCATGCTCGCGGCGGCCCTACACGATATTAGGTAGATGTACCAGTTTGTTTGTTCTTCAGTGTATGTAGTCTGACATGATTATGCGCCCAAGGTGAGGGTGCACCATCTGTAAACGAACGTCTCTGCTGTTGTAGCACTATGTTTTCCACGCACCAACATAGTTACATTACACCCCGCCACGTTATTCGCTACAATGCGAATCCCTCTAGCGGCACAGGGCTGCAACTTGGCTCATCGAAGCAGGGAAGTCGACCGACTAATAAACGTGACATGTAACGCCTCAATCGATCCTGAGAATAGAATAAAAATTCGTAGGCATAGCTTTTCACATGCCCTCGTTGTAATCACAAAGCTAGTACCAAACCTGGAACACTACGGGAGCGAGCCTAATGTGAAGGCTGTGGATTCTAACGCTGTAGTACTGGCCATGCACGCGGTAGTCACTGTGACATGGGAGAGTCCACCATTACTTTAATTTGAGGTATTACGTAACCACACATTATTTGTACGTGTCAACACAAAAATTTCGTGATAGTCGAAATAAGTTTCCCCCCTCTAAATGTTTTATTTAAGTGTATTCATTTGGTCACCGACTGTTAAACGCAATTGGCACATGTTTTCCAATATTTCATCAGATCTTCATAAAAAAAACATAGAGCAACAGCACTGTATTGAAAGCCAACTAGCGAAATATATGTTGACATTGGGGCGTTCACATTGTCCAATTGGAAGAGGGACAGTCTCCGTGTGAAGTAGACAAAAGCACTCCGTTATATGGTGAACCTTAGCGTCTCACTACCGAAGGATTGAGTTATCCATACAGGTTCTCACACTTCTTTAAACTCAATAGTTAACAGTTTTCGCCTGAGATTTAGTTCTCAAGCTATCAGAAAAATGTAGATCACAAATCATACCATTCACAGAGATGATGCAGCAGTCATAGGTTAATTTAATTTTGCTAGCTCGTAAGTTACTGAAATTCAGGAAGTAAGGCCATCACCAGGTTGGACATGAATTCCTTAACAGGGACCGTAAAATTACGCTACTGAGATTAACAATTATAACCAACACTTCTTGCAGAGCTGAACGTTGGAAGCTTTGCACTACTTTATCCTGTGAGCTCAGAAAAGACTATAGCTCCGATTTTTACTGCCCTGAAACATTACCACTTCGTATGAAATCCAACCCGTATCTGAATAAACGCTATCTCACTACGTTTGTTTTAAAATTTCGTAGCGAGAAGGGCTTGATCATAGCGCAACGGAAGTTTTTACAGGAGTTAGAGCAAGACAAAATTGAAACCACTCTCCTCACATGAGATCTCGCGCAGTTACTCACTTCAAACACTAATACAAGAAAAAAACTCACCACGAAGGAATCATCCGAATGGGGAGGAATTCAGCAACCTGCGAACATAGCGGTCGTGCAGTTCTAGACTGAAGCGCCTAGAGCCACTCGACCACACCGGCCGGCTGCACGTCCACACACTGCGAGGGTTTCTACTGCTTTTCTCCGTACTTGTCAAGCCCTACATTCACCAGGAAAGTCGCTAGATCATTCCCCAGTTGAGAACGTTTGGAGCATTATTGCCAATTATCTCAGGATTTTGCCGATCTAACCCGCCAACTGAACAGAATTTGGCACGATATGCCTCAAGACGACGACGTCCAGTACGTATGCCAATGGATGTCATGCCGAATAATTGATTGCATACGGGTCAGAGGTGGACCAAATTGACTTGCTCAACTTCTGAAGCTGTTCCTCTTCAATAAATCATCATTTTTTCTGAAATTTGAACGATTTCTTTATGTGTATATGTACAGTCATGCTCAAAAGTATTCGAACGACATGAATTACATTTCACCTGATCGCATGCAACCCGCATACCGCAGCTGTCTAGCAGGTCCTCTAATCGCTCCTCGGTACAGTTGTTTGACTATTGAAAATGGAAACACTGCTTTGTATCGCAATAACTCAAGATGTAAAATAATACCACGATACTACAGATATCAGGGAAGACCTTATCAGAGATATGACTGTCCTTAAGGCTTGCAAGCTCACATCTATTACAATAAATGACATACCTGAAATGCTACCACTCTCATTATAACGTCAGATAGGTAATGCACGTAATAAACTCGTCGTATTCATGATTTCCTTTTCAAAGTAATATACCGTACTTATTATATAACACAAAATGACATTAAAAATTTAAGTTATTTACGAGCAGCTAGTAGAGACGAACCGTCTCGTTCTGCATATGGATTCAAAACCAGGTCATGCAGACTAAGCAATGATTTCGTAACTGGGGGAAACTAACAGTCATTCCTGACTAGGCATACAGAGAGTGATATACCTTGATTTTAAACAGTATCAGTTTGCAAATATCAACTTTAAATTACATAACATAAACATTTTTAACGGACGCGAATTCCCACCCAGCATCTATTGTCCCTGTTAATGAACTACGTGAGATGTTAAATATTGCTACTTCACAAGTAACTTACTTGAAACGCCTTGAGGTAAAGCTTTGTGTTGGACAGGGATTGGAACCGAGAACCTAATCGGATTGTTATCGAAGCACAATCAAATGTGAGATATCTGATTTTCTCTGTAGTAGCTAGATGTTTTAACTGAAATGACGAGACAAAACATTACTATTTTTTTCCTTCCCAGGACTCCAACCAGTCTCCTATCTCTGTTATATTCTAGATAAAACGAACGTTAAATATGGGTCTGTTACACCAGCATGTTTGAACTAGAAATAATATGACAAAGAGTTCAGTACTGACTGGGAACTGAACCCCACACATATCGTTGTTGACTACACGCAAAGAGACGTCAGCTACCCATTTTTCTCCACCAGCAGCTGAGAATAACACCCTTGGATTTACAGTGATCTCGCCAATAGTTGTGTGTCTCACTGGGAGTCAAAAACGTCAGATGTCGTTAGTGTTGACAATGAATGAAAATAAATTAAAAATCCAAATTATTGTCCACCAGCATGTAGGTGTTCTCATGCTAGAGCTTGATAATACATAATGAAATCTTTAGAGCCATGGCAGGGTTCGAACCTATTCTCGCACAATACGTGGAAATGTTGAGGAATCTTCAGTTTTGAACAAACAACAAATTGTATGGCTTGGATCAAATGGCTCTGAGCACTATGGGACTTAACTTCTAAGGTCATTATTGCCCTAGAACGTAGAATTACTTAAACCTAACTGATTTAAGGACATCACAAACATCCATGCCCGAGGCAGGATTCGAACCTGCAACCGTAGCGGTCGCGCGGTTCCAGACCGAAGCGCCTAGAACCGCTCGGCCACTCCAGCCGGCAAAAAATTGTAGTTGAGATGTATTGTCTCGAAGGGATCATATTCCACGTTAAGGGTGGTCTGAGTTTGCATTCCCAGTTCAGAACCAATTTTAGCGACATACAGAAGCTCAAATAAAACATGGAATAAGTGTCCTGTGACCCTAAATAGCGTTTGTTTCGTCACTAGCAATAAATAACTAGTGTAAGAAAGGTTACTGGTGATAGAGTTTGAGCTTTACATGTCGCCACTCCTGACGTTATTGTGGTTCAACTTAAAGTCTACTTGGTAGAGAAGGAATATCATGTTTAATGTGAATTTTGAGACCACAGTGCCATTACACCTTCTTCACTTGGCGTAGCCAGAAGAGAATAGAATCTGTCGCTCCCTATCAAAAATAATCAGCAGAAGTTGGAATCGAACCCACACCATAAATATACGAACCTATCACCAATCCAACAGACCACCAAATCCTCTTCTCTGTGACTAATTTTTTTATCATAACGCCGTGTGCCACCATGGATGAGAATTCTGACACACAGGCTCCCTGTAGTGGTTTGCAGCATGTTCAGTACATTCATTTACTTGGTTGACCGAATCGCCATGCACTAGCTGTGTCGGCTACCCAATGCATACATTCGATACTATTTTGTAATTACCAAAACAAAATCATGTAACTGCCACCTACACAGAACTGCAAACACTGTAGGGTGCAGAAATTTAAATAGGAAGTGTTACTTTCCACTTGAGCTACTTTATTGCGCTATCTATTTGTAGAAAACTACGTGCAGTGCAAAAGAAAAGCTGTAACTGTCTGACTCTCAGAAGTCAAGATCCAACCAGATGCATTATCTCACAGCACTATTCTGGAGGAACTGTTGTTGACTTCTGTAGGTGCTGTAGCTACATGTCAGCTAGTAGCGTAGCAGTAAGAGTCAGGCACCGTAGACAAGACGTTGCGAGTTTGAGTACATTTACTGCTACATTTTTTAAAACTCAATTCTACTGTCTGCTAAAGCTATCAATCTAATGGAATTTTGAATATAATTCCCTTCACTATTCAACCCAAAATAGTCACATGTGGAAAAAGGGCTAACTTTTGCAAAATTTTTTTCTTTTCAGGTTTAATAGACGGCCAGGCAGCAGATGCATCTCGATACTTTTGTATTATGTATGGGGAGAGCACATCGTGACAAAAAAGTCAGAAAAGTATTTTCTACATTAGCTGTCGTGTGGTAGTAGCACTTTATTCTTCTTCAAACCTTGTTTGACAGCTTTAACTCAGAACAAGTTTTCTATATGCATGTAATCGATATACTGCATGTGCATTGTCAGACTGTTATAGATAACATCAGAGAATTCGCATATATCGTTGATGATTAATTTCTCTCTCATGTTTGCTATTGTTTTGACGTCACTAAAAGAAGACTTATGAAAATTGTGCGCTGTATTATTAGAAATGGAATAAAACTACCTACGATAACCTTACGAAGAAAGTCTCTTTTAATAAAACTGATTATCTGTAGACAAACGTGCGTCTATCAGCATGAGTTAGTATAATACTACTCACTTAGATTTCGATTGGATCTGTGTTTAATTGGTATTCTGTGTCATGCAAATGCGGTATTTCATTAATAACGTTACGTATTCCTAGAAACCCAAAATTGGCTTGTAAGCAGCAGAAAGAGGCGTTACCTGTTGTGCAGCAAGTTTTTCATCATTGCACTATGAGCCGAAAGTACGTTTTGCTATTTCCATATCGATGTTTGATCTGGCTGCTTGTAGCTCTTTCACAGAAGGGATAAAAACATTACTGTCAACGTGACATATAAAGGACGAGATTAGTGGCGATTTCCACGCGCAACGACATTCCTGGGCTGAAAACCGTAAATTTAGATTCTTTTGTTACACTTCAAGTGATAATAACTCAGATTATTCAATGGAAATGGCAGGCATTTCATTATCACAAGCCAAAGAATATACAGGGTGGGGCATGAAGATATGCAAATATATTAATATACTATTCTACAAGTAAAACTAAAGAAAAAAGATTATATAAACATAGGTCTGTAAATGTTTAGTTACGGAGTTGCAGCTAATAAAAAGTTTTGACTGAAATTTAGCAATTTCGCTAATATGAAACCATCGCAGAACTGTACGAGATAAAAGTAAAGTAAGATTTCCAATTATTTTGATGTTATTGGTCTGGTGAATCTAATAGAACATGGCCCAGACGTGTATCTGCAGTAGTTTTCCGGAACATTCAGACAAGCGAAGATTATTATAACAAGAAAATTTGTTTACTTTCGATTAAGAATGTAGAAACGTTTTGTCATTGTTGGTATCGTCAGTGAGTTGTTACAGTCGTTTCCTAACCTAGAAACGAGCTAGTTTTCTGTATTGTTCTGTAAAACCACATAGTAACTGTTGTAGCTTGTAGGTTATTTATGAAATAGGGCTGCCTTTCAAATTTACGAAATA
Organism: Schistocerca gregaria; assembly: GCF_023897955.1. Lineage (NCBI taxonomy): Eukaryota > Metazoa > Arthropoda > Insecta > Orthoptera > Acrididae > Schistocerca > Schistocerca gregaria. Next base: position 827,113,945 of record NC_064931.1, on the reverse strand, counting down.
GAAATTAGCAGATAGGGTGTTTATTTATGGCAAATGTGATGGTAATGCTGTGGGTGTAGTTAACTAACATCGCGTACGTTATCGAACTCGAAGGATCCCGAATGCACAAACCATTAGTGGAGTATTTCGAACGTTACGGGAGACAGGTTCTCTACCTACTGTTCATAATCAGTACGAGCGCTCGATAAGTGAAGACGATGATGAGGATATTATGGATGCTGTTCAACGTAGCCCGGGCACCAGTACACGACGTATCACACGATTTGGCATTTCACAATCTAAGGTATGGCCTACACTGAAAACAGTAATCTGTATCCTTACCATTAAAAAATGTGAGTCATTTAATTCAGGGAGATCCTGCCCTTCACTTGGAGTTGTGCAACTGGTTAGATACTAATCGGCAGTTAGACAAATACATTTTATTTACTGATGAGGCATAGTTTACTCGAAGTGGTATAAATAATTTACGTAAAGAGCACGTATGGTCTGAAGCACACTTACATACAACAGTGCAACGCAATTTCCAGTAGCGATCTAGCATAAATGTGTGGTGTGGTATAACCAACACACACTTTATTGGACCATTGATTTTCCCAGGAAGTCTAACTAGCGAGACGTACTTACAATTCATTCAAGAAGAAATGCCCCGTTTGCTCGAAGATGTTCCACTTGATATGAGATTGCAAATGTATTTTAAAAGTGAAGGAGCGCCTCCACATTTCACCGACGCCGTTACTACACATGTTAATCAACATTATTTCCCAGAAATTGCTTGTTCATAATGGTACACGCCTGTGGCCTCTCGGATCGCCCGATTTAACAACAGTGGATTTTTGTGTATGGGGATGGATGAAGGACATAGTTTGTGAGGACAAAGTCAATACACGTGAGGCATTACTTGCTCGCATTATGAATGCAACAGACGAAATTAGGAACAACCCTGTGAAACTGAAACGAGCAACATCTCTTAATACACTTGCAGCTAAAGGCGTTGAATTCGTTGGAGACGTTTTTGAACATTAATGTGAATGTATTGTGAAATTGTATGTACACTGTACAATTTCCTTAACACTGAGCTTAGTTTTTTTCGGTGTAACAAGACTTCATGCGTGCTATGATATTAATAAATGTAGATTATCTGACACATTCATACAGTTTCAGTTAACGTTATTACTATCATTTTTCCAAAATTAAATTGTCTACAATTTCTGTTGAAAACTTTATGTAACTGTCTCGAATTTAAAAACCAAATTGGGCCAAGTTGTTAATAAATCATAAATTTTACGAATTATGTCTCTGCTTCTATGAATGTTCTTGAAAACTACTGCAGATACATGTCTGGGACATGTTTTATTAGATTCACCAGATAAATAACAACAAAATAAAGGGAAACCGTGCTTTACTGTAACCTCGGAAAGTTTTGCGATGGCTTCATATTAGCGAAGTTGCTAAATTTCAGGCAAAATCTTTTAATAGCCGTAACTTCGTGACTAAACAGGCGGGAAACGAGTATCCTATCGTTCGCAGTAGATTGAGACTGACTGACTGACTCAGCCGCTATGCTTTTCTATTTGGCTCACGCCAGAGCTCATACGACTTCTTGAGACATTAAATTTAGTCTTCACCTAAAGATAAGCTACCCTATTAGAAGGAGAAGTGATTACAGGTTCTTGGGGACGGACAAGAGCTTACCGGCTCACGCGTGAATAAACGGCGTGAAACGTGTCTCACAGTAGACGACTTTCAAGGCGATTTTATTGCCGCATCAATAATTACACTCCTCCATACGGTTTATGGTGAAGGGTAGTTCTGACATCACTATCTTTACCCAACTTTCCTGTTCCATCCGCAAATGGTGTTCGATAAGAACGACTCAGGCTAAGCCTGTGCATAAGCTTGAGATTTTCTGATTTTATCGTAATTGTCGTTTCGTGAACTGTAATCGAAAGAGAGTAATATTATCTGAGTGAACTTAAATATAATTTGTCAGAATTTGCAGTAGTAAAAATTTCCCTCAGTCTAGTAGTTCTTGCCGCAGGGGTTTTTACATTTCTTCGTGACGCTCTCTGTTTTACTACGCGTACCAGTGACAATCACGTAGCTCTTCCTTGACGAACAGTATTCAAAAACCAGACGAACTAGTATTATGTAAATTATTCTTTCTTGGGTAAATCATATTTCACTAAATGTCTGTCTGGAATTTGCGTTTTCAACACGTAGTTCAGTGTGGTTGTACCACTTTAAACCGCTCCAGACATACGATTTTGGATATTTTACGACTGTTACTAAGACGACGGGTGTAATCTCGTTTTCTTCTTCATCACTAGTGACTGATTGCCAATACTCGGATGGGACAAAGAACATTATCATAACTTATGTAAGTGCAATACAATGCATTTATTTATGTCATACGCCAGTTCCTGCACCAAGCGTCGATTCTGTAGACTATTTTCTGAATTTCACTATAATTCTCTACTGTTACGACTCTCCTGTGTAACAAAGCATCAACTGCGAAGAGCCTCACTGAGATTCCAAAACTACCAACCAATTATTTATATACACCTCGAACAGTAGAGGTCCTAGTATACTTCCTTCGTGTGTGGCCGAAGTTCCCGAAGCGATTTGGAGTTTACAATTTTCTCCATGAAGAATGCCGTTTTTAGTTCAATCTTCATGGATACTTAGTCAATAGTGAGAAAGCGAGTAGCACGAATGTAGAGATGAACAGAACTTTGTAGATGAAGTTATTAATTTGCAACGGGGGCACTGCAGTATGCGAGACAGTCTCGTTTCTGAACGGCCGTGATAGCTAGTTTGCAACCGGAGCACCGTGTACGCAGCCAAGGCCGGCGCCGCCTGAAACTCAAGCCTTCCAACATTAATTATCCTGTGCTGCCGTGTGACGCGGCGGCTAATTTTCTGAAACGTAGAGCCGTAATTGCGCTCTAAAAAGACGGAGGACAGGTAGGTGGTCGTGAGGGTGGCTCCTCGCCTAACGAAGCGCACCGAGACCAGTTGATCGCGGCAGATCGTCACAGCAAACCCGGCGACTGCTCAGATAGCTCGAGACGCTGGGCCCACAACGTGACGGTCATTTTTAGGCGGTGAGCCGGAACACGAAACACCGAGACGAGGTTAAAATATCTTGCGTTCAGCAGTCAGCAGAGGGCTGAATTCAAGCTTCCGTACAAACGTAACATGTTGCGAGAAGGGACTCTTCCATAAATAAGTAACTTGTGAAACTCTTTTTCTCGGTCCTAAGGAAGTAGCATATAATTCGCATTATTATATTTCACCCAGTGGCTCAATCAGATAACTAATGTTACTAAAATTTCTAGGTTCTCCACAGACCTTTGTTTCTGACATGCAATGTGACTTTCAACAATTGGAACCATCAGATAAACTATGTCTTACATGTTGATATCCATGTTAAACGGTTATTTCACACTAATTTTGTTCAGAGTTCGGGAGGAGGCAAAGGCACATGCTGTTTAGTAGGTCATCTCAGTGCTCAAACCATGCTCTACGTTGTTTGCGATTTTGCATTACTAGACATTCTCGGGGCTGAATCCTGTGTAGAGCTAGTCATCAAAATCCTGATCGGTTCCTCTTTCTATTTACAGTTTACACTGAATGCTTCATTGTAAAATGAGAGAGGCAAATTGTACAACTTGGTACTGGGAAAGGTGGTCTGTAGATAGAAGTGTAGTACATTCGAACCTGGTAAGACAATTAAAATAAACACTCTAAAAAATACTTCCAATGCCAACAAGAGAAATAAAAGTATTTTGGCAAAGTACCCTACGAAATTTTGAAATGCAGCAGCACTGTCATAGAACTATGCACTTGGGTGACTAAACATGAAATGATTTAAATATGTAGAGTCGAGGCAGTGTATTTGTTGCCACATACTTGAAATTTTAAATCTGTGATTAGAAAGACAGTCTCAACAGACAAGTGCATTAGCTAGGTAGTTTAGTATCCGTTGTGGCGTTTTAACTTGTGTTTTACCCGATTGTGACTTAGTTGACAGTTCTAGCTTCATAAAGTGCTCTCTTAATACAGTATCGTATTTAGTTAACAGTCTAATCGGGTGCAGAAAATTTCCTTTTATTTCCATCAACATATGGTCTCTGAGCCCGCGGAAGTGGAGAGCTGATTCAGTCAAAAACATAGTGAGATCTAACGGTCATTTTAAACACCTCCCCATTTCCTTTTTGTTACACATGCTCTTTGGATGACGTAATCAATTGTTCAATTGGCAATTAGACTTGTTCTTAAGGTTTCCCAATTTTCAAAGCAAGATTGACTTTTTTCTCTGAGGTTTCGTCGTTGTAAACTTTTGGAATACGTTCCCACCAAGGTGGAAAAGTAGCAAAAATTTAGAAGCATTATTTAAAATGACGTCTGTGCTAAAGAGCTAAAGTAAAACCTGTACAAAATTCTGTTTCCAGATGAGTATGAGGTTTCATAGTTTACTCACAATTTGTGTGCTGATAAAGAACTAATTAAACGTCAACTGTCGATTAGCACCAATCTTCTTTTCCTAAACGCCTTGTCTGTTAAAGGAAGCTAATGGTACATCGTTGTTTTGAAATGATTCACTTCCTATTTGAATTAAGTCAACCCTTACATTTCATGGAAACGGTAAACATTTCCGACATTTTCTTTGAGCTCTTCAGTTTCTTCGTCAATGTCCCATAACCACTTCTCCGTTTTTGTCACTTAGGCAGTTTTCTCGTTAGTTACAAATTCACTCTTGCATTGAGATAACTTTATAACATCTTCCTGCACGTCAATTTGGTCTCGCGTTTTTTGAATATTCCATGCTGAAGAAGAAAGTTTAGCAAATATGAGCACTGAGCCGACCAGAGACTGGTCTTCGAAAACTTTGGCCTTCGGGATTTTTTCTTTGCTGTGCTCCACTTGGACGATGTTACTCCACGTTCGTGTATATACATCTAATTATATATCTACAAAATTATTTAATTCAGTCAATAATAACAATTTCTCATCGATAAAAACGAAGTAATCATAAGAAACTGTTAATTCATTTAGTACAAATAGCATTTATTTACCAGCACATAATCACTCTGAAAATACTACGGGAAAAATAAAGAAAATCTAAGTGTCGAGTTGTTTCACTCACTTTTGTCACTCATAGTGACATACGGTGGATTCTTGCAGCCGCGCGGGATTAGCCGAGAGGTCTCGGGCGCTGCAGTCATGGACTGTGCGGCTGATCCCGGCGGAGATTCGAGTCCTCCCTCGGGCATGGGTTTGTGTGTTTGTCCTTAGGATAATTTAGGTTAAGTAGTGTGTAAGCTTAGGGACTGATGACCTTAGCAGTTAAGTCCCATAAGATTTCACACACATTTGAACATTTTTGATTCTTGCAAGTGGACAGGTCCTACCTGGTGCAAGTAGTCCTTTTGTCCATGTAGCTTGACAACCCAGCAGTGAAATGACGCGTTCTCACGCTACCTGTTGGCCTTCGAAAAACGGAGTCACTTCACGTGTATTTTCTCTTAATATTCCCTGTAAAGACAAGTGTATGTCGATCAAGATTAATGCAAGCTGGTGGATGGTCGGAGGGGGCAAGAGAGGGCACTCGGGTCTCTCCTGGAACCTGGGAAAAGGCTATTTTTTCGTTACAGGTTTCTCTCGAGTTTCTAGCAGTCATTATCTGTGACTCCGCTAAACTGCACATTTAACGCTGCCGAACACGATAGAAAACATTGTATCTTTAGCAACCACTATTATCTTGGCTTTTCTTAGATGTCAATCCGTTAACGGGAAATTATGCCGATTCCCTGCTACGGCAGCGGTTTAACTGTTGTTCTGCCGTCAAGCTGGATACACACCTGTACAGAACAATGGCTAAATAGTCTCTTAAATCTTTTTCTGTCGCTTCGTCGTTCATCCCTTACAGAGGTGCAGAAAGGTGCCGATCCAGTACACCAGCGCACAGGTTCCGTCACCAAATCCCATCAAACCTTACACATGCCACCACTATACGAGCCAGTCATCCCTCCCAGTTTACAATAAGAAATCTCCGTCGTTACCCCACAATGAAATCACAACAGTAGTTTACCATTAGCTGTAGACAACGAAGACCCATGATGGCTTCCTGATTCTCCATTTAGTTTTCATGGTACAGCCACTGTAGTTCACTCACAAAAAAAAAACAGACGTTTTATACTACCAGTGTGTACATCTAGACTTTATCGGAAATATATCAGCCGAAAAAAGAAGTACTTTTTGCGCTTAAAGAGATAGGAAATTATAGAATTTTAAGGTCGAAAAGATAACCTCTCCGGAAATGGGACAGGGTCAAGGTCTGTGGGTGCAACGCAGCGCCGCGTATAATCGCAAAAATACGCATTCTGCATTTCCGTTTCAAGGTTGCACAAAAAATTGGCAGACTGGAGAGGCGAGAATTACCTTGTTTCAGTCCTAGGCTACCAAAATACGATTCTAGCGGCTACTTTAGAGACTGTCCACATTCATCGTATCGTATAATGCTACTGGTTTACCGTACCTAACCACCAAAATCAAATATAGCTTGCAAAATACACCATATTCAGCTTCAGTTACGAGATTCACAATAAAAATGTTAAAATATTAAAGTAATGCCATGTACACAGATGAACCAAAGCATTATGACCACCTCCTTAATAGAGTGTTAGTTCGTCTCTGGAACAAAATACACCACTGTTTCTGCGCATCAGTGATCCCACATTTTGTTGATAGGTTTGTGAAGCTATGTGGCATTAGATCTCTTCGCACAGGTTATGTAATTTACGTTAATAACAGGCCGCTGATTTGCGTACTCGGTGACGACGCCCGATAGCGACCCAGATGGGTTCCATGGGATTGACATTAGGCGAATTTGGTCGCCGAGACATCAGCGTGAGTTGACTATGATGGCCCTCAAACCACTGTTGCACGTTTCTCGCTCAAAGACACGAACAATTATATTGCTGAAAGCTGCAATCGCCGTCGGGGAAACATGAAGCATGAAGCGATGCAGGGGGTTCACAGATGTCAGAGAGTCCTCGTTGCTACCACACCTTCCTCGGAAGCGCAGGAGAATGTCTCCCATAGCATATTACCTCTCCCAATAGCCTGCGTCCGTGACGTGCTGCACGTTTCGTGCCGTCGTTCACCTCGATGACTCATGGAGACAACCGGCTACCTAGCGTAGCCGACACGTTTCCGCTGATCGACGGTCGAATCCCGATGGTCCCGTGCCGACTGCGATCGGAACTGACGATGTCGTTTGGACAACATTTGTCCACCAGCACTGTCCTCTTTCGGCAGAGACGCCGCAGATCACGATATATCCTACTTTACAGAGCACTCAAGCCTCCGAACCCCAGGTTCTGTGAAGATTCGTGGACGTCCAACCATTTAGCGCCTAGCAGTAGTTTCAATGTCCTCCTACCTCTTTCCGTAAATGCTCACGACCGCAGCACGTGAATATTCCACCAGCTTCGCCGTTTCCATGATACTCGTCACAGGCTCAGCGTAATAATAATCTGCCCTTTTATTAAGTCGCTTATCTCATGCGATTTCCCAGTTTGCAGCCCGTGTCTTCGCTCGGGCGATCCGCCGTTCGTGTCTGCTCGGCTTACATACTTTCATTACCACGTCATGTAGCCCAAAAACCACCAGGTGGCATCCAACGTTGCGGTGGCAGTGGTCATAAAGTTTTCGCTAATCAGTGTATACATCAAAGTGATCAGTTGTGACATTTTATGGAAAAATAAATATTTTAGATGGCATCAAAGTTGAATAAGCCTGTTTGTCTACCTTATGAAGAATTAGGATGGTATTTTCTCAATAGTGCTGAATTTTTAAGTATCAGTTTCAGCCTAACATTATGGGAATTATAATATGTTCTTGTGAATGTTTTCTACATCTATTATTCGTTGGATACCCTGTACTTAACCATATAAGGATGTTATTTCAGATGTTTCAATAAAAAAGTGGCATACATAGTCACATTAATAACATAAAACATGTTTTTTTAGACAAAATATGTTTTGCATATTTCTTGTCTAATTTAGTTTTCAGGACGAGTCACACTTTCAAATTCATCGAATCAGATACTTGAAAATTAGCAACTTTCTGCCCTCATACAAAAATTCTAGCGGAATCCAACGGACAATGTTGTGCCAGTTGTCTGTGGTTTTGTTTCTTTAAAGTTCTTTATGTGAGTAACATGATGTTTAAAAACAACTGAAAGACGATTAGTCTCCACTCCTATATACACCTCAAATATATTCAAATAAAAAAAATGTACTACTGAAACCAGCTTTTCTTGCAAATTTCTTTGGATTTTTGGCAAACACTGCTTAAATGAGCAACGCCCGCCAGATGTAATAAATCACTTACCAATACGTCAGTTATCTATAGGAGCATATGCTTTGATGTATTTTTTTTCCTACAACGGAAAAAATCCCTGAATAGGAAAGAATCGGCAGATTTCATCATCTCATAAACATATATTTAATAAGCAAATACTGACAGGCACCGCTGTTGCATTAAATAATCAAGTAATATTGACGTTTATTGTTATTTTCAATTTTTTATTATTAGACTGTCAATGTAACGCACTGTGCTGGTAGCTACGGCGAAAAACAGTTTCGATTTTATGGCTACAGCAGTTGTACGGCAGGTTTCTGCTTTTCACCTCTGAGCACTTGGTCATCACACATCTAGGTAAACGTATGTTAATAATATTGCGTTTTCAGCAGGGTTCCTTTGGCTGAATAGCTGCTTCTTCATTTGGTGTTACCGTCATTATCAGAAAAAAGGATCCATTATTCACAGTGACCGTTTGGACACCATAAGTGGCTGTAATATGTGATCAGTATCGGATTCACTTTCTTCAATCTCAGTCATTTTGCATAAAGAAAAAAAATATATCTTCGGCACCTTCGTTCCAACTAAGACAAGAAAAATTTATTTACAAAGAAACATTCGTGAATAGTTCCACTACTTAAGTAGTAAAGAATAAATATTTTATTCGATCATCTGTTGATCACCCACGATAATAAGAGATTAGTGGCACTCGCGTCGGTCGGACTCAGATAATGACAGTTGAACATGAAACAATAATACCAACAATGACTTCGGTTGCACTACTCCGAACATTACCATCTCAAGTATGCAAAAGGTTCACGCCCACTCCACATGCAGTCTAGTTGCCCGCCCGTTCCCATAAGTGTCAGGACACTGCCTTTCAAGAAACGCTGCGAAATTAATCTATCGGAACTGTGGTGTTTAGGCCCTCTAAAACCATTACGTACTATATTTACTTTCTTTTGATGGTTAACACCAAATAACGCCCAAATCTGATTGTAAAATCTCTGAATATGAGATATCAACACGCAAAATAGCCATAGAAAATAATGTACATTCTTCCATACGCAAAGACCAAACCTCAGTGCCTCAAAAATACAGTCACTCCACCAAAACAACATCTTTTATCTAATTAGTAAAGAGTTTGGCTATCAAAACACACACAGCATAATTATACATCTCTGACGAAGAACAAAAGTTCGATCTTGCAAATAACTAAACTTACTTCTCAACATACAGAAGATTTTGAGCAAAACACACACGTGGATCTGCTGTCGTAACTAAATTCTTTCTTAGCATTTAAGAATATATCAGTTAAGCAGTACATGTTGATAATTACAGTTTTATATCTGTACCATAATTTTCAATGCGTAAGGGCGTAAAACTGCCGGGGGTACTAAGGGTGGGGGTGCCTTAAACTGTAATCTCGTTTCTTGACCGTGCGCCCTGTCCACACTACGTACCTGGTTCTCCCGCGGCGGTCGTATTCTTCTGCTTCATACTGCTGCTGGCTTGACTGAAATTATGTATCTAAATATGCAAGCAGATTTAGTGCAGCCACTCAACATTAAACACAACACTGTCCTACGTCTGGTACGAACAACTATATTCTGAGAGATAAGAAAATCGCAGGTTGCACTATTTACATTCTCAGTCATACGTGTGTATGCCAAATAATGTTTTTGATGGTTATCTGTCCACAAAAAAATGGAAATGATCGTATGGCATCAGTGGCCGGGAGATCCCAGGCGGGAAGTTCGGCCGACAAGTGCAAGTCTTATTGAATGAGACGCCACATTGGGCGACTTGCGCGTAGACAATGGGGATGAAATGATGATGAAGACAGCACAACACCCAGCGCATGAGGGGGAAAAAATCTCCCACCCCAGCCAGCATTCGAACTCGGGCCCCCGTGCGTGGCATTCCGACGCGCTGACTTTTTTTTTATCTCATTTTTGTTCTGTATTGTTCGTTGAATTTGTTCGGGGCGGACGTCCGATGACACCCGTTCAGGTTCTTCGTTGATCGATTCACTCAGTTTTCTTTTTATTACGGAAGGCAGCTAACCCTCTGACCGCTCAGGCTGAGCCTCCGTGCCGGCAACCGTTCAGCTAATGGGGCGATCTGCCCACAATATCACTTGGACGAGCGTACGCGTAACCGAATGGGTTAGTTTACAGCGTGGAGCAATGTTCGTCAATTCACATTGTGATTGGCACTACCCACTACTACGTGAACATGATGAGTTCATATATGGCGACTATCATTACACCAAATGCGTCAGAGCCAAAAATGGTCAGCTGACTTATACCCGAACTGAAAAGAAAACGCAGTACCAAGAAATAGTAGTTAGACATAAATGAAAGTTGGTAGGCGTGTTTCTACAACCGAAAGATGATGTATAGTAAAATTTCACAACAGTCGCATGAGATTGGTGTTAGTAGGGACACTATAAGTTTGCAAATCAAGTTTTTTTTCTAAATACACGCTCATGAGCGTTAGATACCTTTGAGGTTGGATGTGGTGAGTTGATGTTAGTTAAGATTGCCTTTAAGGCGAAAAAGACGCCATGATCAATATCTCACTGAATTGGAACGACATCGTTAATACGACTACTAGAAGCTGCGACATTGCGCAAATACTTGGCAGAATTGTAGCCACTGTACATGATTGCTGGCAATGGTGACCACGAGAACGTACAGTCGCAAGATGACTGGGCTCCAGACAGCCATGTTGGCATTATTAAGAAGTAAGACCTTCGTGTTCGCGTAAGTCTCTGGCGCATGGTACTGCATTTGCAGCAGCAATCTGAGCAGACCCGGCATCGCAATGACACAACAAACTTTTACAAATTGCTTACTTCAAGGACAGCTCCGAGCCAAACGCCCTATAGCATGCTTTTCACCGAAGCTGAACCACCGCCATTTGTGATTTCAGTGGTGTCAAGATAGAGTTCATTGGAGGGAGGGTAGAGGTCTGGTGTGTTTTCTGACGAATGCTGGTTGACGTCGGTGCCAGTGATGGTCGTGTGTTTGTTGGACGGAGGCCAGTTGAGGACTTGAAACCTGCTTGTCTGTTTGCTAGACACACTGGGCCTACACGTTAAAATATGGTCTGCATTGCGAATTCGTATGACAGCAGGAGCACTGTCGTGGATACCCCACGCACCCTGACTACAAATTTGTACGTCAGTCTAGTGATTCAAGCTGTTGTGCTGACATTCGTGAACAACATTCCAGGGATTTCTTTTCCAACAGGTTAAGGTACGTATATATACTGCTCTTGTGACCTAACATGTTCTACAGGTTGTCGACATGTTCTCTTGGCTCGCTCGAGCACATATGGGACGTCATCGGACGAGAACTCCAACGTCATTTACAATTAGCATTAACCCTTCCTCTATTGACCAACCAAGTGCTACAGGCATGGAACTCTATCCCATAAACTGACATCCTCCACTTGTGCTACTCATTGCATGCACGTTTGGTTGCTTACATTCAACATTCTGGTGATTATACGGGTTATTACTATACTAGCATTTCACATCTGTAATGGCTGATCTCACGCTTACATTAACCAGTGATCTTGCGTTGTTAATTACTTAAATATGTTAGTTAGACAAATATATTCCTGAAATTTCATTACTATATAGTAACTGCTTTTTGGTGTTGTGATTTTCTCCCATCATTGTGTATAGAGAGTGTAAAAAATCGACGTCTACAAATTTGTAGAGTTATTAGACGAGATAAAAAGAAACACTTTTGTTATGTGACACCTGGACTGATTTTGTGCTGGACTTCCCTTGGGTCAAAGTTCAGAGTTGTTTTAACTATTTCTTATCCAACATGTTCAAACGGTTGAAATGGCCCTGAGCACTACGGGCCTTAACATCTGAAGTCGTCAGTCCCCTAGAACTTAGAACTACTCAAACCTAACTAACCTAAGGACATCACACACATCCATGCCCGAGGCAGGATTCGAACCTGCGACCGTAGCGGTGGCGCGGTTCCAGACTGTAGCGCCTACAACCGCTTGGCCACTGCGGCCGGCCGTTATGTAGTGTTTGCACGAAAGTTTGTTCTGACTTTATAAATTATTGATATCTACTTACACCGTAACCGGTTTAACTGACATACATCTCATGCATGGGGAGGCACGATACAACAATCGAGCAGCAAGGCGCCTGTACGCAGAGTGATTTCCAGCGTGTAGGTTACCAAATAGTGAAGCATTTCAAAGATTTGATAGCCGTTGTCGTGAAACAGGATTTCTAGGGCCAAACTGACGGGAAATTAGTAAACCTCACTGTGTACGAACTGTTCAGTAGTCAATATTCGTGAAACTCTTGGTCGTTCTGAATATGTAACAGAATCGTTAGCACGCAGAGATCAGTTGTGCGTTAATGTAAACGAACGAAATTCTCAGCAACATCTCTAAAACTATATTCATCACACGGCGGTTTGAATACCGCCTCCCAGCATCGTTACCGTCAAAACCTTAATTTATTCTTAGCGGGGAAACGGTGAACCTACATTTTTTTTTTCAAGTAAGAAAAGTGTTTCGTTTTGCCTCCTCTTAACCTCTAATATTTGGTATACGTTGATTTTTTACACCCAGTACAGAAGACTGGAAAAGAAAACAGAATATCTACGAGGTGATGGTCAGTCTGGCCTTAGGAAAGGTAAATGCACTGGAGAGGCAATTCTGACCGTTGCTCTTTGTACAGGAAACTACAATTAAGAATAGTCAAGACACCTTTACAGGATTTATCGATTTAAAGAAGCGTTCGACAGCGTAAAATTGTGCAATTGTTAAATTTGTTAAATTCTAAAAAAAAGGAGTAAGTTATTGTGAAAGACAGGTAATATGGGATATGTATAAGAACTAAGAAGGAAAAATAATGATGGAAGGCCCAGAGTGAAGTGCTTTTATTGAAAAGTCTGTAAGACAGGGATTCAGTCTCTCTCCCATACTTCTCATTCTGTATATCGAATCTGATGACGTCTGTATCCTCCGAAACCGAGGATATATTAGAAGATTTAATGAGTGGATTGAACAGGGCCGCCCGGACAGCAACGTGCGTTAGCACGCCGCCTCCGGGATACGGGGAGATGCGCCTGCCACGGATCGAATCCACCGGACGATGCGACGAAGGCTGGTGCGCGCGCCAGGCTGGATGTGCTTTTTGGCGGTTACCACATCTGACTTTGTGAATAATGGATTGGTATCGAATTACACATTTTCTACACGATCTGTAAACATTTAAAATGAAAGTTGTCAATCATTCCATCTCTCATGTAATTTTGTAGTTTTGTTTTATCAGGTTCGGCAGAGTATCTTTTTGCTACCTGCATTTGCTCATATTTTCCACGCCAGGGTGGAAGATCACACTGGGAACGTAAACTGAGAGTTTTTAATCTGATCTTAATTACAACTGATTACACACCAAGAAACTGTAGCCACCTTCCCCAATCAATGATTATAGTTCACTGGAAAAAAATGTAGGTGTAATTACAAACGCACTTACCAAAGCAACTTTATGTGGCATTTCTTGGTTAAACTTTGCAACAGCAGGTAGGGAACACAGCTGAATATAATCTTCGAAGGCAGCTATGGTGGCCACAGTGTGTCGCAACACTCTGTTGACACAATCTGCTGCACTTCCATAGACGTGTAGCCATGCAATTGGACCTTTCGAACCAAAGTGTAGGGGAGCCATCTTAAAATTTTATCCGTTGAGCGAAATGTAATATTTTAGCCCGAATGAAACAGACGTTGTCTCTTCTGTCACCTGATTGGAAGAGACGCCTGCTGTTATTGGCACACTCATCTTGGTCACTGGTCAGTGCGCCACCGCCAAATTTGTTCGCTCTCTGTACTTCGAGGCAAGGCAGTTTAGAATTTGACAGAAGCGACCGGGCCACGGAAGAGTCGAGCTGCAGCAAGCTGTAGCTACTCCGTGGAGAAGCAGATATGACGGATCGTTTCTGTACACACGTGAACAGCAATTTTCGGATCGGAGTGCGATTTTGCATTAGGGTTCTCTGTAATGAGTAAACTCAATCATTAGGAGCAGCGTATGATTTTCGCGAGAGCTGAATTCAATGGAATTTTACTTGAGTTCAGGTGGAACAGAACTTAGTCCTCAATCGGTCTCGATTCACTTTATGTATCGTGTGCCCCATTAACCTCCATGATTTTTTTCACTGTGCGTGAAGAGCCTGCTTGGAAGATTCATTTATTAATGGAAAGCGATGAACTTTGCTTTGGATTACTCGGTGTGTTTGTTTGTGTGAGTAATTGCATGTCCATGTTTCATTTCCTTAGTACACAAATCCTTGTTGCCTAATAATGATCGCTTCGATATTATCATTAGTTCGTTTGGAAACATATGAATAACGTTTTCTGATGAGTGTTCCATGTTAACGCAGCTTCAGGAGTAGGCACTATCTGTTAAATAAATGTTCATTTCACAGCTACCGAATTCATTAAATCTCGTCCAACGTGCATACCAGCAGGCCTATGCTCCTCCTGTAATGTCTAAGCTGATGTATCCTGTGAGAGAAAATTACTTGAAATGTTAAGAAAAGTGTAAACTTTGATTGGTCGTGTGGAGTTGAGTAATTAAATTTCTGTTGTGCAGTTATCATCTTAGGGTGGAGCCGAGGGCTAATAGTTAACTAATATTCATGGGATACCAAACAATTTGGCACTCAGGGCCAAGAAGATATTGTTAACCACGATATCTGTGCAACAAATAGCTCCCTGTTACAGAAAGTCATTCGTATAAGACAAAAGAGAGTACTTTCACAAAAGTAAACAGTGACATACTTTTACATGGGATAACACCAGATGCATACAATAGACAGTTTGGGTAAACAAATTCTGTACCCATAGGATAAATGAGGTTTGTGATAAAATTAACATCAAAACTGGGTACCACGAAGTAGATGAAGAGAAGGAAAATGCTACCCTGGAATAAAAATAACCTATGATGGACGAAGTAAATATATAAGAAGCACAGAATACAGGTAAAGATCCTGGACAAAAGAAGTATACTAGTATGAAGCGTTGCTTTTTATTTGAGGAGTAAATTTCTGAGAATGCATGTTTGGAGCATATAAGTGTATGAAAATGAATCACGGACTTTGGAAAAACCGAAGAAGAAGTGAATCGAAACATATGATATGTAGAGCTATAGAAGGATGCTAAAAATTTGGTTGACTGATAAGATAATAAACGAGGAGGTCCACTGCAGGATGGGCAAGGACAGAAATATACGGAAAACCTTAACAAGAAGGACAGGATGATTGGACATGTCTTAAAGCATCAAGGAATAACGTGCTCTATACTAAAGTTGTAGACGGCAAAACTGTAGGGGAAGACAGTGACTGGAATACATTCAGAGAATAATTGAGGACGTTAGGTGTAAGTGCTGCTCCGAGATGAAGAGGTCGGAAGAGGAGAGGAAGTTGTGGCAGGCGCATCAAATCAGTCAGAAGACTGGCGGTCTCGCCCGCCACCGCCCACCCCCCACAGGAAAAAAAGAAACGTTTCAGATACAGCAACTGAGGAACCTGATGACATGGCACATCCGCAAGGTAGGATCAATTCTAGTCCTCTATGGATATTTCAGTTGAGACAACATAATTTATTCCCCGGATCTGATGCCCAATTAAGCTCATTTCTTTCCTTGGGTAATAAATCCTCTTGGACGCTGCTGCCTCCCCAAATTAGTACGGTAGTACTGAAACAGCTAATAGCTTCTCAGAATGTTATTTAGTTGAGAGATCACTGTGCGAAAGTTTATTTTCTTCTTGTTCGTTGTAATTTCACCTCTCCCGCTCCCTCATTCGCCACATATGGGCGGGAGTGGCGTGCCAGCGGTACAACAATCTGCTCATCAGCCAAGAGCTTTAAGAAAAAGACAAGGTCGAAAACACTATTATTAATAGGCAAAAATTCATCATTGTTCTTAAAAAGTACAAAAAGATTGAATATATTTGGCATTTAAAAACGGTAAGTCTGTTCACTGAACAGGTGATGGACCTGCACTGGGGGAAAATGGTTTGGGGAGAAGAGTGTGTGTTCTGTAGAAATGACTGTTGTGAATGGAAAAACATAGGGGTCTGTAAGGTAGGGAACTATGGAGATGAAGGTAGGCGTTAGGTCGGATACTGGGAAGACAGAGAGTGAGGAAGAGCCTGGCAGGCAGGCAGGGTTATGATATCGGAATAGGATGGGATGGAATGGTGAGAGGAGGCTAGGGAAGAGGTAGGGGGAAGATCTGATGTGGAGTGGGATGGATAGGGTGTCATAGTTGGTAGGACCGATAGATATCGGAGCGGATGTCATTGTTAGGGAGAGGGAGTCTTTTAAGTTGTGTTGGAATAGGATGACGAGTGTTTGAAAGATGGGATGCGTTTCTAAAATGCGTGTTAGGATACCATGATTGGTGATCAGTTGGGATGCAGTAATTTGAATTTAGTTTGTAGATAGTGTATGAGACCCTGAGGTGTTCCATGTGGGCGAGGAGAGGTGAGAATTTGATGAGATTGTAAACGATCAACTTGGTGCAAAGTAAACTAATGCAGAAAGCAAGGCGAAGTGCATGACGTTGGAAGATTTCGTAGGATTTAAAGAAATTTGGTGGAGAGGATATCTATGCAATATTATCTTAAGATAGGTTTGTCGAATCAAGGGAAAATTTTAAAGTCGCCGGGCATGTCATGCAAAAGGAATATTTCCATTGAAGGGATTCTAAGCAGAATTATATTGTAAGATAGTAATCCAACTACTTACAAAGGAATTACTCCAGGTCAGTGGTTTAAAATCGAGTGGACATGAGAATAAAATATAGCATCATTATTGTCTGAATGACTGTCAATGCCACTCAGCAGTGAAACTACTGCTAGCGCCATCAGAAGGTCAGTGCAGTAGCCTTATTGCATTACACCTGCACACAATGCAGTGAGACTTTCCTTTTGTGCATACTAATGGCAGCCATGAGTAGGTGAAGGCCAATTTTCCTGTGTACGTTGTTAAGCTACTGCGCGAAAAGGCATATCGAATTTACACACCGGATAATCAAGTTGTTGTTGCAGTGGGGTGTATTTCATTTGCCTGTATGTTACATTACATCATGTCGTAGAAATACTATGAGTGATTTAGAAAAATATAGACGGACATATTGGACAGGAACAGAGACTTTACGTCTGACAGCTCTCAGAAAACAAGACGTCATGGAGTCTTACAACATTTGTGAAATGTCATACACAGTACCTGAAGGAACAATAAGACGCCAAAGTGAATATGTACGTTCACACAGAATAATGTAACGAACAATAGTTTTGATGGCATACAGAGTATTGATTTTCACTGAATACATTGAAATATCTCGAAAACTATACATAGGATCAAAAACAGTTGTAATTCCAATTTGTTGCTCTCGGAAGGGTACACAGAATGATACCACACTCGACCCTCCATCCCTCCCCGTGCGTGGGTGGTGGAGGGCAAGTTTGAAATCTTCAACGGGATCCCCTGTTTCTTATTGCAGATTACGATCCTACGACAAAACTGTACGTTTTATCTGAAGCATTCTCGTTTCGCCACAGACGGCGCTACAATCCCAGGATTAAAAATTTGTAGGTAAACAATTTTAATTTACGACATGCTACTCAATGGCCCTTGAATGTCCATTGATAAGTGGGACCCCACCTTCATTCTGCGAGAGTGGTACAGACCAGTATTTCATAACTTCTAATTGGAAACCCCATTCGCAGCGTTATGTTTTTCCCACATACGGAACAGGGGACAATTCGAAGCGCCACCGTGGAGGTGTAGCAAACTACGACGCATCATAACAGGCAGTACACTACGACCAGAGCTCACGTAGTATTGTCACAATACTGCATCGTCGTAAGCATCTTCCATACCACATGTCACTTCATCAAGACGTTCATGGGGCCTATTTCCATAACTGGGTGGTGTTTGCGAATGGGAACGTCAACAAATGCAAAAGACCCCTACGTTCTTTGACGAAGTACTTTTTTCCCGACGAGGCTACGTTCACAGACCATCGCAGCGTTAACCGGCATAACATGTATTACTGGAATGTACACAGTCCCCACTGGTTACAGCAAGTCGACAATCATCGTCCTTGGCCAGTTAACGTATAGTGTGGCATCATGGGGTACAAACTAACTGGCCCGCATTTTATCGACGGCACGCTGACTGGAAGCAAATACCGAGCGCTTTTGGAACAGGAACTACCGGCACTAGTGCAGGATGTTGCCTTGGACGTTCGAAAACGCATGTGGTGTCGGTATGATGGTTGCCTAGTACATCACGCAGTTGAAGCACAGGAGGTGGCTCGGCAGAGGTGGCCCTATCAACTGGTCCGCTACGTCGCCGGATTTGACGTGGCCGGATTTCTTTCTGTAGGGATATTTAAAAGATAAGGTGTTCCAGCAAGTGCCAACGGGCCGTAGGCCTAAAGACTTGATCGGCCGCATGAGAAACGCCTGTGCTGACATTGCCACAGATATGCTTCTGTCCTGTATACGGACATTTCAAAAGCGGATCGCTAAGTGTGTTGAAGTTGGCGGTACTACGTCTGAACACTTACTGTAACTGGAAGAGTAGATTAACGTCAGCCTCGAGCCAAGACCACAGTGCTGCGATGAGTAGTTCCCTGTCCGATATGTCAGAAGAATACAACGTTGTGAATGGGATTTCCAATTAGAAGATGTGAAATATTGACCTGTTCTACACACGCAGCATGGAGCTGTGGTCCCACGTGCCATTCGATATTCAAGGGACATTGAGCAACTTGTCGCAAATGAAGACTGTGTACTCATTTCTGTTCCTCAGATTGTAGCGCAAGAGAAAACGTATGTAGGATTTACTTTAGAATCGTAATATGAAATAAAAAAGGGGAATCTGATTTAAGATTTCAAAGTTGGCCTCCGCCACCAACGCACGGAGCATGATGAAGGGTCGGGTGTAGTGTCATTCTATTTCCCCCTCCGAGACAAACGAATTGGAATCATAACTTTATTTGATCCGATGAGTAGTTTTCGAAATATTTCAATATCTTCAGTTACAATTATCACCCTGTATACGGTCCTGTCGTATTAATGAGACCACCTGTGGAATGCCTGAATAACCACCTTTTGCAGCGCAGACACGCAGGAATAGAGTCACTGAGGTTCTGCAGGGTACCGAAAGAGATGTGGAGCCATGCCGATTTCGGTGCGGTGGCCAGTGGCGCTAGGTTTCTCGGTTGAGGATGGTGGTGGTCCTACAGATTCTCGACTGCGTTTAAATGTGGCCAGTTTGGTGACCGGTGTAGTACGGTAAACTCATCCTGGTGCTCTTCGAATCACGCAAGCTCACTGCAAGTTGAGTGACTCTTTGCAATGTTCTGCTGATACGTACCAGAGGGCCAAGGAAAAAAACTTCATGTAACTGTGTATATGGTCCCCAAGGATTGATGTATACTTGTATTGATCCATACTGCCTTCCAGAATAACGAGATCACCCAGACCATAACGGTCACTGCCCTGATCTGCGCCGGCCGGCGTGGCCGTGCAGTTCTACGCGCTACAGTCTGGAGTAGCTCGACCGCCATGGTTGCAGGTTCGAATCCTGCCTCGGGCATAATTGTGTGTGATGTCCTTACGTTAGTTAGGTTTAAGTAGTTCTAAGTTCTGGGGAACTGATGACCTCAGAAGTTAAGTCCCATAGTGCTCAGAGCCATTTGAACCATTTTTGAACCCTGATCTGGACCCTTCCGACTATTGTTGCAGGTCTGTACGCGCAAACGTCCATATGTCTGATGGGACATGAAACGTAATTCATGTGAAAACGATACCTGTCGCTAGTCAGTTGACGTCCAGTTGGCGTAATGGCTTGCAGGTTACAGCCTTTGTCGCCGCTGAGCAGCAATCAAAATGTGAGCATGAACCAGGCGCCTGCTGCGGAGGCAACATTCGCTGAACGGTCGTTAAGAAGACACTGTCGGTAACCCCTTCGTTCATCTGGGCGGTCAGTTGCTCGACGGTAGCACATCTGTTCGCCCGAACACATGTCTGCAGCCATCGTTCATCTCTGACATCTATGGCCTCTCATGCACCACAGTTGCCTCGGATCCGTTTTTAGATAGCCCTATTTTGTCATTCACGGCATAATTTAATCATGGCGGCACGGAACAGTTTACAGATCTAGTCGATTCGGAAAAGCTTCTACCCTTGGCCCGAAAGCTCTTTTGGAAGTAAGATAAAACGCTCAGTATCCGTAATGTGACAGCGACTGAACGGTTTCCCCCGACACCCGCCAACACGCTTTACATACCATCCACTGCTGGTGCTGCCACCTGCCATCTTTAAGAGATTATTGCACTTGGACGTCGAACATTTGTGGTGTTCACATTAATGTGACTGGAACTTGTAGCTCCATTCATTTTAAATGCAGTTGATTGGCCGGCCACGGTGGCCGAGCAGTTCTGGGCGCTTCAGCGACTGCTACGGTCGCAGGTTCGAATCCTGCCAAGGGCGTGGATGTATGTGATGTCCTTATGTTAGTTAGGTTTAATTAGTTCTAAGTTCTAGGGGACTGATGACCTCAGATGTTAAGTCCCACAGTGCTCTGAGCCATTTGATCCATTTTTGAACCAGCTGAATGATAATTTCATATTATGTGATGCGCACAAGGTAAGGCCCAGGCCACTTCAAGAAAAATAAAATATCGAACTCACAGGCTTGAAAAAAGTGTATGAAGCACAGTTTGATACAGGTAGAAGCAATGTTTCAATAATTACTGTTAGCGAAACAAAGAATGTTATCTGGGAGCTACTACAGCAGTAGCTTTGCACAATTTGAATATTCTTTGTGTTTCATCAGTGTCTTCAAAGAAGGATATAACATTTCTTCCAGACGTATCACTATGGTCATGGCTCGCAAAAGGTTTGAAGAATACCATATTGTTATGCAGACAGCTGCAACACATGTGGCATGTGTGAACATGTATTACAGACGAGAACCTAAGAAAGGAACGTCTGTGGAATAGTGACAAAAGCCTATTTTTTTTATGAACTATCGTGTTCTTAAGAACTATCCCACAGGGCAGACGAGATCAACGACTGCTGCGGTACAGTCTAATCATACATTGACACAGAGGTACACCGTAACTGGGACTGTGACCACGGATGATAGAGCAGCGGACAAGTTAATACATACAACTCAAATGGTTCAAATGGCTCTGAGCACTATGCGACTTAACAAAAAAAAAATGGTTCAAATGGCTCTGAGCACTATGGGACTCAACTTTGGAGGTCATTAGTCCCCTAGAACTTAGAACTACTTAAACCTAACTAACCTAAGGACATCACACACACCCATGCCCGAGGCAGGATTCGAACCTGCGGCCGTAGCAGTTGCGCGGTTCCAGACTGAAGCGCCTAGAACCGCTCGACCGCACCGGCGGGCGGATACATACCACTCTCTGCAGGAAATGCAGGGGACATTTTGTTCGCTGGTTGGAAAGGAACTTGGAGGAATGTTTCCATGGTATTTCAATGGTGAAGCATGCAAAACTGAAAAAACACATGAGCAGCTTCGGCCCTCGCTGAATATGTTAGTAAGACGGGTGTACTTCTTTGCAATTTGTGGTTAGGAAACAAAAACAGCAGTATGACTGAAAAAAGCTTTTACATCAAAGATATTGCCACAGTAAAATACCAAACACTATTAATCCCTAGCTGCATATAGTCAGCACAAATTCAATGCCGGGTGCCTTATTGATTCTGTGTACATACAAATGGATAAAACGCAGATCACGGAACATGATGATGTTTCGTAACCCGTCTGCACTCTGTTCTCGCAGCGATAGAGAGAACTACATTAACCTACGCGTGACAATACTACCTAGAACCGCAAAGACAAAAACCGACGGAGTCTTCAGATAGAAGCAGTTATTAAGCATGTACGCCAGCATGTGCAACGAACTAAGTCGTGTGCAGCGGGGTCAAAATCAACTGGATTCGGTCAGTAGCAGTAACGATTCAGTTCGTTGCAAAATCTAGCGTACATTCTTAATAACTCTTGCCATTTTCAGACTCCTTTGGTCTTTGTTTTTGCGGTTTTTAATGGCAGGTTACGCTTGGGACCCGAAGATGACGCATTTTGGGATCGAAACTGGTAGAGTGTGTTGAATAAACGACGTTGAATTTCAGCACAGCTCTTGGTGTTAGTTATTATTATTCAAGGACAAAATAAAAGTTGTTTAAGACGAAAGTTTTTGCGAGATTGATGGTTCCACTATCGATTTGATCGGTAACATTGTTTTTACAAGATTTACTTCTGATAAGTACATTTCTTGTTTGTCTTAGAACTTAATTTTCATATTGTGCACTTAATTCTATGTTGGAATTGCCTAAAATTTATTGTTTATGCCATGATATTTACGTCCTTGTTCTGAAACAGGTACATCAGGCAGCTTGCATTAGAAGTCATTTAAGTTCTATGTGAATGTTCTGTCTGGGTTCACTAAATAGCAAAGGGGAACTGACCATGTACAATTTTAGATATGTTGGATTCTGATTTTTTTTTCTGTTCTGGAATATTTGTAGTGACGATGTTTGGTACCAATTATTGTGTGTCATAAAGCCAGATTTTATGTTTCTTGGTTTCAACATTTCACGTATTTCATGAAAATATTGCATGCTGCAAGCGTCTTCGCGTGTTATGAGCACATAACTTGCTTGTTTCCTTATTCATTATGTCAGTTTGGAGTTTTCAAGTGTGTATTGATAGTTATTTTTGCAACAGTTACTTCTGTTTGCCTTCTCTTTTTCTGTTGCTCTCAATATTCCAACCTTTTTTTCTCTTTAAGTGATAAAATGTTGGCCAGTATTTTATACATATTCCATAAGGTCAAGAAAGCTATTTGTGCGTGTGGTAGCAGTATTTCTAGATACTTTTTCTATCATACCCTGGGTAGGTAGAACATAGTTTATGATCAGCCGGAATGGCGGTAACGCAGGGACCAGTGGGTCAATCAGACGTTTCCTGAGGTCAATGACAGTGGAGTTCACCAATGAACGGCTCAGCAAAAACAATTCCAGAGCGCCGGAAAATAGTCGTAAACTACTAAAACAGTCCTGAGAATAATCTGAATCGAAACGTAATACAGGCAAGGTCAAACAGTCTAGTAATCAATGGTGTGCATCTAACGCTTCAGTGAACTAGTGAGATTCACTGGCAAGTGTGTGGCCGCAATGTTTAAGGCAGTTTAGAGTCAGTGGACAGCGCCACATGACACGTTTGTTGCTGCGCCGTGTCTAACTATTGATAGAACAACCGACTGGGTTTAACAACCGACTGGCCTGTCGATTGTTTTCTTCTTTCACCAATTTTTTCAGTCAAATGAAACAACTGAAAGAAACTAGTCTCTGCGGTCATGACAGCTTTATGAATGTTTTCACTCATTCTCGGCCGGCCGGTGTGGCCGTGCGGCTCTAGGCGCTACAGTCTGGAACCGTGTGACCGCTACGGCCGCAGGTTCGAATCCTGCCTCGGGCGTGGATGTGTGTGATGTCCTTAGGTTAGTTAGGCTCAATTAGTTCTAAGTTCTAGGGGACTGATGACTACAAATGTTAAGTCCCATAGTGCTCAGAGCAATTTGAACCATTTGAACTCATTCTCCGGGTTTGGATGGTTCCATTTAATACCAGAAAACTGGCTGACACGTGTCTCACACATACGGCGATATAAAGGCTAGTGTGATATATCACAAGTTTATGCTCTGACAAGTTGGTACATATAACTCTTCTGGTAATACACCGATGATGACTATGTTATAGTCGAAATCTTTGTCTGCATTAAATTACGGATTTTAGGCACTGACTGCTGTTCTTCTTTGAGTTTGACTTTTTGAATGTTTTCACTCAGTCTGTGGGTTTCAATGATTTCATTTACACACTTTTCCAGCATTTTCGTTATACATGAACAAGGATATGGTTGCCAACTTTTTTTAGAAACTAATAACGTATCTGCTTTCAAGAACAGGTAAATAAATAGTATATCTCTAAAAATAATGTACTTTCAAAATTTCTATATTATTTAAATATGATTTTTTGTACTTACGACATTCAATATGGCTTTTTGGTTGGTCTTTAAAGGTTAGTAAGTGATGCTACACAATAAATTTATGTTTAAGTAAATGGGCGATCACTTTCTTATTTATATTTATGGAAGTTCTTTCTCTTTTTCCACTGGTTTTCATGCACCACCAATCGTTCTATTTCGATATATTTTTCGGCGACGTGAACAGAAATCATACAAGATACTATTCTTTAAATTTTTTGTGACTCGTTAACTTGCTTTTTAAGTATATAGTCTGTTGGTACTTACCACAAGAACTTTTTGCGAAAATATTTGTCAATATTTGTTGTTCTTTAATTAATACAGTTTCATAACATAAATGATCCTCACTGATATTGTATCTCGCACTGAATTAACCTTGAGGATCACTCTTTTTCTTCCATTTCCACACCACTGAGCGTTTCGGCCTTGTGATTTTGACACAAAGTTCACTATTAAGAAAACGCTTATTTATAAACATACTTCATAAAAATAATTTCAACTAAAAAGTATTTATTGGCACTTAATGAAAAGCTAATATCTTATGTCAAATAATAGTGACGACAAACGATAATAGTTTTTGGTCAACAATAATGATTTAACAATAGTAAAAGACTGAGAGTTTCCTATCACAACTGACTGCGGCAGTTTTCATTCGGTTGCTCCCACATTCTTGTTTCTCTCAAAAGCATGTATGATTATTTCAGCCAGTACATTAAGCTATAAACAACTGATTCTACAGTTCTCAAACGGTTGCTAAAACAGAATGGTTTCAGTCACAACAATGAATGAATATTTCAATCGATAAGTACAGCCGAATGACTCGATTTTTTCCTAACAATGGACTAAATCGACTGTTTTCTTTCGGTCGTTCCCGTCACTGCCTTCGCATGGAAGTAAGCTTTGGACGGAGTATATAGCGCGAGTATCTCAGACCTGTCCTCTATACGAATCACTGTTCGATACTAAATATTTATAGTTGTTGGAACACGAACAAACACTAGAAACACTTTATATTTTGGAATTGTGTTTATAACTCTGGATCAAGGCAGTTATTTCTGATGACAGATTTAAACAACATGCTACCTTTTTTAGTATCTTATACCTTTTAATTTCGCTTTCTTGTTTCATAAACAACCCAACCACATTTTATTTGATCTTTTATTGTAAGCAATAAGATCAATTCTTACATCGAACTAGGCGTTATTAACAAATATGATGAATTTAATGGACAATTGTACAACAGAATATTTCTGCTTTCCTTACAGATAAAAAGGATTTAGCATATAAAACAATATAATATAATCAACAATTCGGCAGAACATTCAGAACCACACTGTTAATCTGATAATCGTATCGCACCATTGAAATAAATATCAGCTGTAAAATTACGCACATCAGAGTTTCGGTTATTAAGAATGGTGATAATAATAATACGTTAATAAAGGTACATATTATGTATGGATTGTTATTCCTATGGACATGACGGATCCAATAAGACAGAAAGCCGTACAATAATATCTAGTAATATAAATGGTGAGAGTGGAAACAAAACTAGTAATATGATGTGATTGGCTTTAAGAGAACAGAAAGAAAATAAAATTCGGATTTAACACCCCATCGATGATGAGGTCGTTAACGACTCATGGTAAGCTCGAATTAGGGAAAGAACTACGCCCTATATTTTTTAAAGAAAGTCTCCCGGATTTTGCACTGAACGATTTAGGAAAACAACGGAAGACTTACATCTGGTTGGCTGGACGAGGACTTGAGCTGCTGTCCTCCTGAATGGGATTCATGTGTGCTAACCGCTCTGCTCCTAGCTCGGTTCAAAGGAAAGAGAAATTGAGGGGATAATCTAGAAAAAACGAAGAGCGACTTGAGAAGAGCCGAAGTGAGGTATTGTATTCCGTTAGTGGATGGTAAGATAAGTGCTTTTGTCTTTACTGTAATCTAGTTATTGATAAGAAAACATAATGTGCACAAGACTTGCTTTAAATGCATCCTGATTCCATTTTATTTTTAACGTTTGGGGAAATTGACTCTAGCGACGTATAACCAGAAGTAAAAAGTATGTTAATAACATTTCGGTTTTTTGAACAGCTACAGCCAAGCGTATCGGACAGATTCGATCTATTAATACACTGCCATGAGGCTACAGGTATTTAATTAATGTATGGGGCGAGGTAGTTGCAAGGGTGCAAAGTGGCTAACTAGCCAAAAGCACAGTGAAACTGTGAATCGAATGTTGCATATTTACTATTTGCGATTTCTATTACAATCTAAGTCACAATAATTAAGATTCATATTGACAGGTGCGTTGCAAAGGTGCATGATTCTGGTTGAAAGTTATATACGCACGAGGAAGTTTTTATACATGTGTCGAAATTCTTTCGTGGTCTCCGAGATCCCGATCCATAAATGTTTGACTGGCACACAGTTTTTTTATGGATTCATTCCTCATTCCTGCACGATAAATATTTCCTTTGTGATACCGTTATTTTATTTAAAATCTGAGAAAATCATTGACCGTATCTTAATATCTTTAAACCAACTGTAGCATTGCAAAGGCGTGCCGAATATTCTAGTCCTCTATATGACGACAGGTTATTCCGATATCATTTCAGAACACTGTGCTAGATGTAAAAGAACCTATCAAGCATAGACATAACAATTACATCGCGTATTCCTTCTCCAAACATTTCTGTAACTCTCGACTTCACGCTGCAAATGTTATGTCTTTGAAAGTACGCGTTTGAGGAGTATTAGGTATCTGCTTGAACAAGTCATAGCTTGCATGGTTTATTCCATCAACAAAAGTGTATTTCATTTGAGCACGTACTTTATATTATAATGTAATTGGTTTTTTGTAAGATACTACTCAGAAAGTCTTAAAGTAAGGGGGAGAGACACATTTTAAGTACCACTTTCTCTTACTGCCCACAGTTCTAAACGCATTCCTTTCAGTTCCTTTCCACCAGCGAAGACTCTCCGAAAGGAGCAGCATTCTGCTCAAATTCATGGTCCCATTCCTCTCTTTATCCTATTACCTCCGCGTAACGTACGCAGAAAATCCACGTGCTCGTTCCACATAGCTAACGGCGTAACCAGCGTTAAGATTCTGGAATTGCTTTTTCTGGTTACATGATGAACTGTTTCTTAGACGGTCCGAAAGGAAAAGAAGGCACAAAAAGAGGAAAGAGAAATTCTCTTGTCGCGGCTGTCAGAAGTGGGATGAGGCACGAATGAAAATATGACACAAAGAAGAAACAAATATTGTAAATATTTTATTGAGTTTTCCTCCGAGATATGAGGATATATAAAATAGGGAGATTTCAATATCTATGCATGCGTAGCCGGTGCTTGAGTCATGAATATCTCTGAGAGCCGGGACTAATAATACGTCGCAGGCAGGGCTGGGACGGCGCCCGGCAACGCACAAAGAATATATGCTCCTCTCAACTCCTAACCTACGCCTGGCGCAAACCGGGACTCGAAAATGTCGCGTTTATCTTTTTATTAAACGTACAGTCCGAAGGACTGCGTTCACGGGAAGACACAGAGGAGACGCAACCGTATACGACGCACAAACAAAACAGATATGCCGTACTAAGATATATATATAGAACTATGGTTAACTGTTTCCTCTTCCATGCACTTCAAAACTCATGGCAGTGGCTCATGGCGACATTTTGTCATTTACTGCCCTACAGTTTTGTTTATTATAACTGCGTATAAGTTGGCTTCTGACACTTCAGTTAGCCTACATATTGATGCTGGCAGGGAACAAAGTTCATTTGTAAGAACTATAGTTATGATGAGGTCTTTCCAACACAGAAATCGCCAATTCCTTTCACGAAATAGCCTGCCGAGGACCAAGTAGCGACATTCCTGATGCAAGATACTTTAAAGTCTATGAAATCAACAACGAATAAATGCTTAAACGCATTGTACATTCTGCAGAGAATGTTTCAACTGATCTTCGCACCTACGCTTAGGGTACACGTACGTTCGTATGGGATATAAACCGAAGATTTTATTCAATGAAGGATTTCTAAGTAAGAGGACGCAGTATGTCATCTTGAATGGAGAATCATCGTTGGAAATATAATTATCTTCAGGTGAACTACAGGTAAAATGACCTGATGCAGCTATCTTTAATGAAGTACTGTCTTAATAAAAAGCTGCAAAAATATTCAGTCTGATAAGATTTCAATATGTTCATAAATGCATAGCAGTGCACTTCAGAAAATGAAAATTCGTAGCATTCTATGGTTACAATAGCAATGAGACGCAATTGAAATCAGTCCAGTCCTACAAATAGCTAGGTGTAACAGTTGGTAGGAGCATGAAACGGAACGATCACGTACGTTGAGTAATAGTTAAAGTACACCTACGTATCCCTCCTGTAGGAATCGCGAACACAAGATTAGACCAATAACAGAGCGATAGGTGTTCAAACGACCATTCTTCCCACGCGGTATTCGTGAATGGTGCGAAAAGAAGCGTTTTCAGTGGCACAGTGGAAAATAATCTCTCTCAATCACTTAACTGTGGTTTATTGAGTATAGAAATGTATTTCGCTATGCCATAGTGTCGTCTTATATGTGATGAACCTCCAAACATTTACGTAGTATCAAAGTCAAATAGATAAAAATCACAGAACACATAGCCTTAAAATTAAGCAAACAACAGTTTTCTTAATTGCTTAATAAATCATGAAGAGAGTCTCGAACTAGATTGTTATAGAAGCAGTTAACAAACAATGGATGGACACTTGTCAGCAATAAATCGAGTTAAATCTGCAAGACACACAATACATATACAAAATCACTATTTAATATTTATTTCCCCATCTGAATTCTTAACGAGGTGATAGGTTTTTAATTTGTCATATACATAATTCACTATCATCAGTTTTACTTACTTTCACTTCATACTACAGACAAGTTGTTAATATACAGGTTCTCACGCACCAGATGCCTAACCAACACTAACAGAATCTGAGTTACTCCATTAGTTTAGGTTTCTCTCTTACTTTATTTAAATTAGTGCCTTACATGAAGACCGTCACCTGCACCTAAAAAAGGTTGTAATACACTGTTATAGTCCTAAACCTTGCAACTTGCATAATGCATTTAAACAATTTTTTTCAAAATGGCTCTGAGCACTATGGGATTCAACTGCTGTGGTCATTAGTCCCCTAGAACTTAGAACTACTTAAACCTAACTAACTTAAGGACATTACACACATCCATGCCCGAGGCAGGATTCGAACCTGCGACCGTAGCAGTCGCGGGGTTCCAGACTGCGAGCCTAGAACCGCGAGACCACCGCGGCAGGCAACAATTTTTTCAATTATTTTATCATATTGTACCTATTTAGGTATAACTGTGATCACTCGGCCTCCTAGTAGGCGAACTTTCGATGCCATCACTAGTAATGCATCGTGTTATGCTACATAGTCTAAGACAACGCCTACCAACAGTTTAAATTTACTATACAGCCGACTGTTAGAAAACCCTTACATTTGCATCCACTACCATCCTCATAACACCATCAGTGGAAATTGACAATTTTCGCCAAATTATATCAGCAGTGACATCCAGTTCATACCTGGAAATCCAGGTCCCTGTCGACGGTCCCGCCGCTCCTGCCACACCACTTGATCAACGTTGTATGTCCACTGGATGATGAACACCCCGCCATAACATTCCTGTAATTGTTCTTCACTGCACTGGACTTAATTTCATTGCCTTGCAAAGTCATGCTGTTCTTTCATGGATAACAAACAATGTCCAGTGACATTAATGCGACCACCTGTCAAATGCCGCGTGATACGTTGCACTTTCCTGCTGGTAGACGCCATCGTGCCGAGGAAACATAGTTCCCAATGATAGACACATACTTAACTTGATTCATTGTGCCTTCCAGAATGACGAGATCACTCAGGGAATGCCCTCTAGCCTAGACCCTTCCGACTATTGTTGCAGCGTGTTTGCTTCCACATGTTTCACGCTGGACGCACCAAACGCAATATGTCCGATGGAGCATCAACGTGATTCATCTGGAAAGGCCACCTGTAGCCTTACAGTGGACGTCCAGTTGCGGTACTGATGTACGAATTCCAGCCTTCGTCGCCGATGGACAACAGCCCGCACGAGTGCTTGAACTACGAGGGGCATTTGAAAAGTCCATGCAAAGTCCGAGAGATGACACCACCGGCGCCTATCGAGGTCATGTTTAGTTAGTAGCAACTTTGGAAAGGGTAGTTAGTAGCAACTTCGGAAAGAGCACACACCAAGTTTCAGCCATATTAGAGTATTTCTTTGTGTTTTGGATTCGTGTGTATCAAGGAAGTCGAGTGATTGTAAAAAAAAATGGACAAAAAAGAATTTCATGTGGTGATTAAACATTACTTTATGAAAGGCAAAAAGCCTTAGGAGACTAAAGATGAACTTGATAAACATTACGGTGACTCTGCACCTTCGATTAGAACAGTTTATAAGTGGTTTCAAAATTTTCGGAGTGGCCATAATGGCACAGGTGATGCTGAACGCTCTGGACGCCTTGTGGAGGTTACGACTCCAGAAATCATTGATAATATCCATGATATGGTGATGGATGATAGAAGAGTTAAGGTGCGTGAGATTGCTAGTGCTGTGGGCATCTCGAGTGAACGGATACATAATATTTTGCATAAACATTTGGACATGAGAAAGCTATCCGCAAGATGGGTTCCGCGATTGCTCACGCTTCACCAAAAAC
This sequence comes from Schistocerca gregaria, assembly GCF_023897955.1. Classification (NCBI taxonomy): domain Eukaryota; kingdom Metazoa; phylum Arthropoda; class Insecta; order Orthoptera; family Acrididae; genus Schistocerca; species Schistocerca gregaria. The sequence continues at coordinate 827,082,662 of NC_064931.1, read as the reverse complement.
GGAATCGTGTGAAGTGTGGCAAGGATGGTTTGCAGCTGTTCAAGAAGAATCAGCACGACTTTAAGCGTCGTTTCGTCACTATCGATGAACTTGGATACATTACTATACTCCTGAGACCAAACAACAATCTGATCTATGGGTTACCAAGGGAGAATCTGCACCAGAAAAGGCGAAGACCATTCCTTCGGCCTGAAGGGTTATGGGGACTATCTTTTGGGATTCGCAAGGGATATTCCTCATCGACTATCTGGAAAAGGGTAAAACTATTACATGTGCCTATCATTAATCGTTATTTGACTGTCTGAAAACTGAGCTGCAAGAAAAACGCAGCCGATTGGACCTCAAAAATGTCGTTTTTCCATTACGACAATGCACCAGCACACACCTCAGCAGTTGTGGTCGCAATATTAATGGAAATAGGATTCCAACTCGCCCCACATCCACCCCTCCCCTATTCTCCAGACTTAGCTCCCTCGGACTGCTGTTTGTTTCCCAATTTGAAGAAATGGCTGGAGGGACAAAGATTTTACTCAAACGAAGAGGTGATTGCAGCAACTAATAGCTATTTTGCAGACTTGAACAGTTCCTATTATTCGGAAGGGATCAACAAATTGCAACAGCGTTGGACGAAGTGTATAAGTCAAAAAAGAGATTATGTCGAAAAATAAAAAAGGTTTACCCCAAACACGTAAGTAGTTTTCATTTTTGCACGGACTTTTCAAACACCCCTCGTAGGCGCCTGCTGGTAAGGACCACACGCAGCAACGTTCGCTGTACGTTCGTTGAAGAGTTGCTGTTGGTAGCCCTTTCATTCATTTGGAAGGTCAGTTGCTCAACAGCTACACTTCCGTTCGCCCATATACATCTCCGCAGCCGTCGTTCACCCATGTCATCTGTGATCCGTGGTGCATCACAGTTGCCTCGGCGCCGGTTTTGGATATTGCCAATTTTCTATTCACGATATAGTTTAAAGCCGAAAAGATTACAGACTTAGCCGTTTCGCTAATGCTTTTCTGCCTGGCTTGAAAGTCATTAATCATGCCATTATGGATGTCAAATAAATCGCTCTGTTCCCGCATTACAACTAATGCAGTGTTTTACGCCTCTCCCCGACACATATTCTACATCTTCATCTACATCTACACAGAGACTCCGCAAGCTACCTTACGGTGCATGGCACTGAATACTCCCCCTTTCCTGTTACAGTCGCAAAATAGAGCAAGGGAAGCACGACTGACTGTGAGCCTCCTCACGAGCCATAATTTCACTTACCTTATCTGCGTGGTTCTTACGTGAAGTGTACATGGCGGCAGTAGACCTGTTCTGCATTCAGCTCCAAATGCTAGTTGTGTAAACTTTCTCAAAAGATTTCCTCGAAAAGAACGTCGCTTTCCTGTCAAGGATTCTCATTTCAGTTCCTGAAGTATCTATGTAATACTTGTGTTCTCCTCGAACCTAACGGCAGCAAAACTAGCACTCAGCCTCCGAACTGCTTCGATGTCTTCCTTTAATCCAACCTGGTGTGGCCTTCACTACTACAATCCCTACTTCCTCGTTCCACTTAATATCACTTTACAACGGTACGCAAAGACATTTAATCGATGTGACCGAGAAAAGCAGCACAATAGTAATGCTGTATTCAAACTTCACAAGATTGTTTTCCAACTCATCTGCATTAACTTACGTTTTTCTACATTTACAATTAGCTGTCATTCGTCATACCAACTAGAAATTTTGTCTGTGTCATCTTGTATCCTCCTACAGCCACACAGTATAGTACCTTCCCGTACCCAAAAGCATCGTCAGGAAACAGCCACAGATTGCTGCTCAGCCAGTCCGCCAGATCATTCATGTATACAAAAAATAGCAGCGGTCCTATCACACTCCCATGGGGTACTCCGACCGATACCTTTGTCTCTGATGAACACTCACTGTCGAGGACAACGTACTGAGTTCTGTTACTTACGAAATCTACGAGCCACTCACATATGTGGGAGCCTATTCCATATGATCGTACCCTCTGCAGTTGGGGCACCGAATCAAATGCGTTTTAAAAATCTAGAAATACGGTATCTGCCTGTTGCCCTTCAACCATAGTACGCAGGATAGCATGCGAGAGAAGGTCAAGCTGAGTTTCGCACGAGCGACGCTTCTAAAAGCGCGCTGATTCATGGACAGAAGGTCCTCCATCTCACGGAAATTTGTGATATTGGAACTGAGAATCTGTTTAAGAAGTCTGCAGGAAACTGATGTTACAGATATTGGTCTGTAATTTTACCGTCAGTTCTTCTATCCTTCTTATACGCAGGAGAGATTCGGTATAAATTCGAAATGTATTGGACAAATGTAAAACGGAATTTGGGTTACATCCGGACATGGCCACTTATTTGGTTTCAATTCTTTCATTTGTTTTCCTACGCCGGGATGTTGATTACTATGCCCTCCATATCGGTGTCTGTGCGATGGTCGGACGACGGTATGATAGTACGATTCTCCTGTGATGTGTACGGGACGTCTGAAGGTGCCCCATGGTAGGTGGAGGAACTGTGACAGTGCAAACAAATTAATGGTACTCAAACATACACTTTATTGCGCTCCGATACTTAAGTTGTATAGTAACTCGTTAGTGGCTTTTCAAGGAGTGTGTTAGCGAATATAATTTGAACAAGACTATTTCCTCCCTAGGCGCCGTACTGTCAACCACTGTAGTAAACACGTGACCCTATGCGAAGGCTGTAGGCGACTCCACTTGTAGACTAAGTCTCACACGCCGATCTCTATTACGGACAGTAGCAACGAACTGCAACCATGGAACCCTATACTAGAGTATCGTACTCAACGCCGAAGATGAATCGTCCGTTCCTGCCTGTGGCCGCCGCTTATCACAACGTGGAATTCCATCTTATTGGCGGCGGCACGGAGATTGCGAACATCAAAGCGCCTCCCGTGGCACCAGTCGGAAACTGTCTCAGTGCGCCAGCTCCGTTTGCGCCCATAAGCGAGGACACAACGTCCTGAGTGAAGGGCTTCCTTAAACACTAAATTTAAAACTTTGTCTATTTTCTACTGTCACACCACGATGATCAACGAGTGACTCGATAAAAGCCTTAGACAAGATAAGCGATTATCCGTAGTAACAGAATTTTCACAGGTTCGCGGGAAGAACTGACCTCTCGAATATCTTTCGTAGGTACCGATATAAAGTCATCGCCGTCTGCCGATCAGAGTCCCACCATCTTCCAGTCGTAGTTCTGATGAGATTTCATGCTTTTACATACCTAGTGATGATTTGTCAGATATGATCAGCGATATTAATGTACCATAGATAATCATCCTAAGGTACTGTGTTGTTTTCGCAGAAGGGAAATTACGTTGTGCGAGTTGGATTGTTTAGGGAAGTGGAATCCTGTGACGAGTAAAGATCATTAGAGTAGACTTACCATCAGAGAGTACGAATCCACTATTTGTCCACCACTCATGCAGAGATTTTCAGGTCACAAGACAGAATCCCGATAACTTATTATTAGCGTTACTCTGCATTCTTACATCATCTTATTAGCTGTACCAAGGCCATAGTTGTAGTAATTATTTGCCTTGGTGCAGAGGAACTATGGCAACATCATGATGGCATGGACACTAAAAGCTCTGGGATATCTGGAAAGGAACAGTAGATGTCCTAGTAAAGCGAGAATCTCAGCATGGAACCATCAGATATGATAAAATCCTTCTTAAAGATATGTTATCCATGCTGAAAAAGCGGTTGCCATAGGAGTGGCAAGGGGAACGGTTGCGAATATCTAAAATAAAAGGAAGTCACTGCGCTGTAATTCATCCCTCGATTCCGAGAGTACCGTGCTATAATAAGATACAAACATCGAGGAACTTTATGATAGTTATAGCACAGCTGAAATTTAATCATTATAAGTTCAACAAACACCTCTATCGACTCAACTTAAGTGCCACCCCACTGCGTGTTTGCGGAGAGGAAGAAGATCCAAAGCATATATTCCTATAATATTCTGGGAACACGTAACGCGTAAACCTACTTACTAGTAATCTTTGAGGTTTTGGTAATCATTCTCCAGCAGCCTCCAAACATTGTTAGCATCCAACGATATAGAACCGTATAAAATACTTTATGTTTATCAACAGTGCCACAATCCTGGATACCTCCTTGTACTCTTGGTAATTAGAAGACCAAAGCGCAATTAGCTGACCATATTCCCACGTGCTGTTCAGCAGGATATGGAACTCTCATCCCATGAATATATGTCACTATGTAGCTGCTACATTAATGTGTCTTAATACTGATGTATCTATAAATATGACTGTAATACCCAAATCTGGTGGTTGTATACTGTTTCCATGTTCTGTATAGATCACACTTTGAGACCTGCACAAATATTCAAGTCTCTCTTCACAACTTTTCAGACAGTTCGTACAGGGCATACAAAAACATTTTATTGCTGATTTAGGTGCATAGTCATTAATATGGATTGCATTACGATTATCCCAAATGTGTGCCAATGTTTGTGCATCATCTTCTATTGTCGTACTACTGCGATTCTTATATCATACTGCCTATGTGCACACTGTCCAACATTTTCGTTTTCTTTACTCGTTTCAGTATACCGTGGATTTCAAAATTGCTTCATGACACAATGTGTTCTTTGTTAATCATATGTAATTACGTACCAGGGTATAACTTAAACTCATGTGTACTCTGAATTGCCAGACAAACTGTAGCATAATACCTCCATTGTTTAGATGGATGTATGGGAACGTTTCGAAAGTCAATAAAAAACAAAAGATACAAATCAAAAATTTAAGAAAAATGAGGATGGACTCAGAATCCAAGAAACAGGCGTCGGTGGTTCTGACTTGTACCGCACCCTGCACGCTCGACAGCGGCCACCAAGGCCTCATCCGCGCATCGGACGTGCCTGTCCCTCCACCCCTTCCTTTCAAGCTGACATACTGTGTTCCCATAGGCTTTTTTTTCAACCCTGAACACTATTTCCTTAAAGGGCTCCATAACATGCTTCACGTTTGAGCTCCCAATAACTAGCTAACCCCTGCCCTGAATGCCTGCTTGGACGCTGCCAAAGGAATAGCCACCTGTACACTCACAAGGCGAATATGCAAGACCAGGCAGCCTGTCTCCACATTGGTCCTCCACCTCGAGCGACAAGAGCACATTACTACATGCCACTTACTTTCCTTTGAGAGTGGATCCACCGTGTCGTGTTGAGTAGGAGGTACCTCAGCAGCAGAGACTGCGGGTGAAACAAGATACGCAGATTCGGTTTTGTGTTGTATATAATTGAGCATATGTACCCTCAATATGTCCCAGGATGAATGGTCAGTATTCAGGGATATGACAGAAACATTCATGTGCTGCAAAAATCTTCATATGGACGGAAACCCTATCCAAATGATATCTGAGACAGACATATTTAATGTACATTTGTTTCTAGATTAGTGGCACACATCTGTGTGTCTTACCCTAACCGCTGTATTGGTCCCAGTAATACAATTAACTGGCCTCCAAAATCGTCAGCCCATTCACCATTGGCCTGTTGTTTATGAGGTTTCATGAAGACTGAGGCGTAGAAACGAAATGTGAACACGGAAGGTGAACTGCTTGGCCGCATTATGGATACTGCTGCCCTAATCAGGGAACCTACAGGAGCACTCAGACCAGCAGCACAATAGTGCACAGATGAATTGTGGTTGGGTTATTCGAAGGTTTAATATTTATTTTGAACTGTAGAAAAGTTGTATGGTAACCTCAGCGATAATGCTGAGAGGTGAATGTGTTAAAAATACGTATTTTTCAATTCATACTGTGTAGAATGCATTATTTTGTAGCGCATGCTAACTGTTGTACATGTGTAACCTTCACAGTTTGTTGAATAATACAGAAAGAAAAAATATTAAATAGGTCATAAATCTATATCAAGTTTTGTTGCTTCAAATTATCGTTCTTATAATATCCCCGAAGGCAGTGGGACTACCTTCGTTCTGATCCACTCCCCGTTGTTGCCAAATTTATTCAAAATGGGGGCGATGACGTCATCCATGATGGCGGCCTGTAGACTTAGCAAAAGTGCATGACATCATCCAAGATCACGGATTTTGGCGGGAAAATAGGCCAATTGGGGTATGTCCACTAACTTAATCCCGGAAAAATAGCGAAAAGTTTAAATTTTGTCGGGAAAATAGGTCAATTGGGCTATGTCCAATAACTTAACCCACCAAAAAAAATTGGCACGAAATTCAAATTCCAACAGCATAATGCTCTAAAAATGTGTTTCTCTTCACTATTATTCATTATCATTTATTATTATTATTATTATTAGCCTACCTCCACTAGAAAATTCGCACCAAATTCAAATTCCAACACGATAATGGCTGAAAAACTGTACTTATCTTTATTATTATTCATTATCATTCATCATTTACTATTTTTTGTTATTTATTATTATTATTGGTCTACCTCCATTAGAAAATTGCGCCAAGTTAAGATTCCAACATGACAATGTATCGAAAACTGTACTTCTATTTTTTTGTTGTATATCATCAAATATTATTATTTATTCAAGATGTCCGATTTTCGCGGCTTCAAAGCTGTTTGCTTTATATCCACAACAAAAATCTATCACAAGTTCAAATCCCAACACCATAATCGGTCACACGTACGAAATAGTCGACATCCTACGAACTTTCGCGGTCACTTATCTTTTTTCACTGCTAACCTATCAAAGTCGCGTCAAATAATAAAGTGCAATTATAGTAGTACAAGTCACATCCTTTGATTTTGCAGGGGGAAAGGGACCGAAGTCTATTGCAAACAATATGGTCATGACTTGTTCTCCAACACAATCAGTACACATCTTCGAGATCGCTGCAACACCCAGTGCAGTCGCCACGACGTCCGCGCTCCAGCTGAAAATTACTTCAAATCGTCGTCAACCCCTGCCCCCCCCCCCCCCCCCCAGCCAACCGGCCAGCGCGCGGTCCGCTGCTGACGCCTGTCACGTGAAGCAGCTGCTCTCGCGCTGGACTGGCGGCGCGCTCCAGCTGCCGGTCCGCAGGGGCGGCCCGCGCTAGCCGGTGGACCAGCGATCGCTCCCACGTCGTAAACATGTTTTCGCTGGACAGGCTGGAACCTGTCCATGCAGATGTCACACAACGGTCGGTTTCCCGTTCACCACGTGTTCGACATAGAACGCACTGCCATACTTTTGACGTTAAATTTGTTTCCCTGTACAGGGTCGAAAGTGTCGATGCTAACGACACAACAGTCGGTCAGTTGCCGATCCAGCACAGGGCCGACAGAGGACGCACTACCACACATTCGTCGCAAACATGTTTTGCTGCACAGGTTGAAGCCAGCCCATGCCAACATCACAACAGGCGGTCCGGAACGTGTGTTCGCCACCAAGTCGGTCTCTAACTTAACAGATCACGTGAATTATTCAGTCTACATTCTGTTATCTGATCCAAATTCGTCTAGAAAATACACGCGCGTGTGCGTGAACCATCGCTTGCCCCAACCTCCATACCTCCGCAATTTAACCTAACACAAAGTTCACATCACTACAAAATTAACTTGGTCAATTAATTAACCTCACTGCTGCGGAAAGCGCCACGTGCACTCGGACTTCGAATCAAATAGTTGAAGCCTCTACCACGATCCTCAACCGACCGCCACATCCCCGTACCAATCCATGATCATGCACTGAGCTTTATTAACCTTTACTAACGTACATTATCTTATATGACATTTTCTCTATAGAAATAACTGAACTTTGAATTTTGACGATCAGTTTGTGTTTCGCTACCAACATACGAAAATTGTGGCAAACAAAGCTCACCTCCACTAACCTGTCACCCGACCGCCACCTCCTCCTAGGGACTGGTGGTAAAAGGGCTCAGCCAGCACTAGACTGATAGAGAGAAGAATGACTTCATTTTACTTGCCAGCACTTTATTTATCGGTTAATTATATTTATCACAGAATACACACTCTCACATGTCCCAAAGCATACAGACCTGCAAACTACTCCAACATAACTCATGTATAAGGCTCTACACACACGCTTGCTAATTGTAAACCGTCAAAAAAGTCACAGCACAGCTTACAGACATGTGAAGCGGACCTAAATAATTCAAAACATTTACGCCCATAGAACCGAACAACTCTTAATTTGTCTAAATAATAATCCATCTATAATACCCTGCTCGCTGATCGTCAACTTCTCAAAATCATACACCAGTCTTTATTTAAACAATTAGAGAGAGACAGCATCACCACCCTCTGTATTCGCCACTCAGTTATCCATTATGTCGGCGAACAGCGTGTTCTCCACTAGGACTAGCACTCAGTGCCACCACCAGGCTACTCTTTCATTTTTTTCTTGACGTAAACCAAGATCCTCTGCTTTAAAATTGCGCAAAAACCACTCAGAATGCGCTGTGCTGCTCGGGGAAGTAAGGAATGACTGCACTATATATATTTTGAGCCCTTTTATTAAGGCATGGAGTATATTTGTCAAACAGCCACAAAATACCCTCACGTATCTGCCTGTGGGCATGTGACACAGCCCACAAACACATAAACAACTCCTAATTTCACCACATAATTGCAAACTGCTCTTAAATAGTGCAGTAAATTATTTCCGAAGACGAACTCTGTACTCTTAAACCTTCCAAATAACACACAGCCCAGTCCACAGACATGCTCGCAAAATAGTGCAACAGATGCGCCCAAACATCCTCACCTAACACCTTGCCCCCTGCTGCCAAACCGGCCAAAAGTCTCTGCTCGGCCTCCCCTAAACATGACCTCGTCACAGTCGCATTGGCGCCTAACAGCGGAGAAATTCATATCAACTATGCGCAGAAGATTACGCTCTAAGGCAGGCCGCAAGCGCGCACGGTCGGCGGCAGGGGGGTCCAGAACCTCCAGCCAAGTTCAGGTTCCGTTCGCTCGTGACAGCCGACCAGGAAGGGCACTCTCCTCCGACACAATTGGAAGCTGCAATGTTCTTCTCATGTACACCGTAGTCGTTTCAGGTCTGGACCTGTCTTCACGTCTATTGTCGGAACAGCCTATAATTCGTTGACACACACGATTAATGCCACCTCGAAAACAGTTACTACACGCCTGCTCACTAAAAAAACAGCCAAGTCAACCTCTTGGAAATTTTGAAGTCTACCACAAATACTTAATGCTCTCTTGCTACATGTCTCATCTTCTGCGTGCATGGAAATTCACCCCATAACATAACCTCTTTATCAACATAACGCCTCGTCTCAACGCCCCCTAACATTTCAGCTCTTATGCTCTCAACATATGCAGTTGACCCCTCCTATATTCCACCACACAGTCAATCAAGAATTCTTATTATCTGTTATCTTATTTAACCACTGAATTAGTGATCAATCTCCTATAGAAGTACCATCTAGCTTTTTCTTTCCTTTCTGGCGCTTTCCGTTGTTATTTTACAGAGATCGCTGAATTGCACCCACAGTCCCCTCATTCTATACCTCCCTCATGATACGACACACACAGTCATCATCTGTACTCATCCCATAACATAAGCAATATTAACTTTACAAAGCAATATATACAAAGGCAACACATTGTAACCCGCATTAACTTTACAATACGCATTTGACAGAAAAAAATTGCACTTATCGTGTATATCTCTACAGCACATAAAAAATTACCCTATTCCTACACCGTTTATACGCCCCAAAGCTCTCGATTCCTAGGGAAGCACCGTCAACCTGCTCTTTCCTTCTACACATTCGACACTCAGCGCTAGTGTCCCTTTTTACATCAGCGGTCCGAACACACTCTCAGAACTGTTCCCCAAAATGGGGATCACTATCCCCGTCAGCACAAACGCATTACTGTCTCTCCTTCCTTGTGTGTTCGCTTTTCTACAAATATCACCAGACTCATAGTCTACAAGAACACACGCACTTTCTTCATAATATTACACCATTATAGTTGTACTTCTCAATACCAGCCACTAGACTACACCCTACCGATCGCTTGTTCATCAAAATTCCCGAGATATATACTTCAAATTAATTCTCTACAAACCCCGAACTTTATCGATGTACAGCATGCTGTTAACCACTCACTCACTATAAAGAAGCATACGAAAGGGTGTTTCTACTCTAGAATACCGTTTTCAGTCATGTGACATATTCGAGATCTTCGCCATAATTTACAGATCAACTTAGGTCCTTCCCAGTTCTAGAGAAGAAGTCGAACGATTCATCCGTCACTAAGTTCCAATACCAACACAGCACATCATGGGTATCCACCTATCCATCACAAGTAGGTTCGTTTACGTCAAGATGGTAGATGACGAGTTATGTCGCAGTTGTGAACAGATGCGCGAACACTCTCAAGTTCAAACACTCCGACCACATCGGAGAGGTTACTGTTGACCATGCTGGACTAGGATTACGCACACTAATGGTCTTCGAACTCCCTTTCGAAGTATCACCGGATGTCGATACCTCAGCTTTCCGCCCTTATGGGACGGTAATTAGCCACGTGGCCGAAAAATGGAACACCTTCGAGACGTACCAAGCCCTCAACGGCGTCCGACAAGTGAAAATTGAATAAACAAACATTTGCCGTCCGACTTAGTCATAGGTGGTTGTCGAGCAATAATAATGTACGACGACCAACCTCGTACTTGTTCTGGTTGCGGCCGGGAGGGTCATGTGCGCTCGGCGTGTATTCAACGTTGGATTACACAACTTCCATTGCATGACACGACACCACCTCTTACGCTCACGGCCCTCCCCCTAAATTACGCAGAGGTGACACGATCGACCGTCATGAAGACGACAACCCCCCCCCCCCCCCCCGGAAGACAGGAAGCGTTAGAATGCGCACCTGTCGCCGGTCCTGGATTGACCAACACCATTATGGTGTCTGCAGAGGTTGAAGAACGCCGCCCATCGACTCCACATGAAGATTCAGACGTGAGAATGGATCTCGACGCTAGGGTTGTACCGACCTCTGCCTTTCTACCTGAGGGGGATGCTGTACGGGAACCACAAACTCTTTCGAACACAGAAACCCACGTCCGCAAACAAAGGTCACCGAGAAAACATAAAAAGCGACGCCGCACACCCTCAGACGATTGCCTCCAGCGGTCGTCTTCTCCAGTTGACGACCGGACGGCCGACGAAACGACGAGGAAAATGGATGACACGAGATCGCCCTCACCTGTCACTTTGTCTGATTTTCACAAACCCGATTCCGCCCTCTCGGACAAACGGATGGCCATCACAGCGCCCGCCGTTGGTACACAACCGGAAACAACTGTGGATTCACCCTCAGTCACTCAGCCTACAAGTGTTCTACCGCAGCCACCGTTAACTTACGGACCTTGGGCGGATGACATTGAAGACGATTCTACGGCCGCCGTGGTGAATGAGGAGAGGGGTCTCTCCTCCCACACCTCGGCCCCTCCCGAATAGCAACAGATGACTGCGCGGACGTGGCCAGCAGATCACAGGCCCCACCTTTTACGGCGACACTGACGGCGGCCCCCACCGCAGGAGAAGATCTACAGACCTATCGCTTAACGACCATTAACACCATTCGGACACGTACGAAGTTGTCGCTGCTCCAAGACATGCTCAATGCAGCAGACGTTGACATTGTCTTTCTCCAAGAAGTCTTCGTGGCCGATTTCCCGGGTATGTATGGTTATACGGCTCATGTGTCCCACGCCTCGCCAACTAACAGAGGAGTCGCCATTTTCCTCAGAGAGGGCCTTGAGGCGGACGAAGTCCGATATCTGCCCGACGCTAGAGGAATGGCCGCAACGGTGCAAGGCGTCCGGTTTATCAATGTGTACGCCCCTTCCGGAACGAATCGCCGCCGTGACCGATCGCTCCTCTTCGCAGAAGGAATAGCACCGCTTTTTCAGAGCAGGCACGATGACTTGATTTCAATTGCACCCAAGCACCTAAAGATCAGCTGCCACTCCATTCACCGTGCCCAGAACTTGGGACACTCATCGGCGATCTCCAGCTAGTAGATACATGGGAACATGTCCGAGGAAACAGACCGGGATACACCCATTTCACGAGTCACTCGTCTAGTTCCATCGATAGGATTTACGTCTCCCATTCTCTCGCGGCAACGGTGAGTGACGCGGAGGAGTGGCCAGTAGCCTTTTCTGATCACGAGGCCTATATATGTGCCGTCACCCTTCGTCGCCAACGGGTGTGGCGCAGCCGACATCCCTGGAAATTAAACCTCGCTCATCTCGCTTCTCCGGATTGTCGACGCGACATCGAATACATGTGGAGTTTGTGCGTCCGCCGCCTCCCAACGTATCCTACGTCGATTAGTTGGTGGTTAACCTGCGCCAAGCCGGCCCTATAGTGAACCTTTATTACGTATGGTCGTGAGACTGCTGCTTGGAGGCGGCAGACCCTTGACTTTTATTTCACCGTCCTTCGCGAATGCGCCTCCTTGCCACCCACACCGCAACGACAGCTGACAGTTCAGCTTGCGAAAGCACAGATCGTAGCCCATATGCGCCGACACCTCGAAGGGACGATCGTCCGAGCGCGAACACAAGACAGACTCGCAACGGAACGACCCACCATGTACCACGTCATCCGAGAACGTACACTGCGAAGACGGGCGCTGATACATGCCGTCACCACTGAGGACGGCCGTCGTCACACCACACGATGCGATATTGCTGCAGCCTTCTTCGACCATTACGCACAACTTTATTCTGCTCAATGTTCCGATCCGACGAAGGTGACAGCAGTCTCACAACTGGTTTACGGCATTGTCCCACAGGATTTAGAAGCTGAATTATTGAACGACATTACGGAAGACGAAGTTATCGACGCCACCGGTAAAGGAGCGGCGAATAAGTCTCCTGGCCCCGACGGGATCCCAGTATTTACTGGCTCCCAAATTAACAGACATCTGTCGGGAGCTTATGTCCCCCGCGGTGCCGCTCCCTCCGACCTTCGTAGAAGGAATAATTATACCGGTTCACAAACCTAAAGGTGGGGCTCGAATACAAGATTACCGCCCGTCAACTGCGACATGAAGATATTCACCAGACTATTAGCAAACCGTCTACGACCGACCCTACCTTACGTCATCTCGCCAGATCAGACTTCCCTAGGGGGTATCAACAACATCCACATAGCACTGTGTCGATACCGTGACTTAATAGCCCTAGCCAGGGCACGCCTCATCCCGGGAGCGCTGGCATCACTAGATTTTAGCCAAGCTTTCGATCGTGTGGATCACGCGTACCTAACGTCCGTTCTGCAGCACATGTAGTACCCAAGGCAATTCACAGACGTCGTGATGCGACTCCTCCGAGGGGCGACTTCCTAAGTGCTCGTTAACGGGCGTCTCTGGCAGTCCCTCCCGATTTTCCGCTCAGTGCGTCAAGGCTGCCCCTTGTCGACGTTACTATATGCTCTGGCACTGGAACCGCTCCTCTGCGGTCTCCGTCAACGCCTCACCGGTCTTGCCCTACGTGACGTCACATTGCGCTGTACAACATATGCAGACGACCTGGTTCTCGTTTTCCGCAATCGCGGCGATGTCAACGAAGCACTAGAATGGATTACCACGTACGGTGTGGCTTCCGGCAGCTGCCTCAAGGTCGCCAAATCGTCGCCATGGCCATAGGAGACGGGTTGACCCCAGCGTGTGTCGAACCCCAACAGCTTCGTGGCACTATCAAATGTCTCGGAATAGAGTTTCACGACGACATACGGCGCACTGCGGCTCTTAACTACCACCGCTTATTACAAGAAATTCGGGTCCAGGTCTTCAACCTTCGTCTGCGGACCATCGACATTCTCCAAAGGACACACTTCGTCAATGTTTACCTCGCATCGCGCCTTCCACACATAACGCGTGTTCTCCCAAAGCCTTTACTGATGGATCGACGTCTATCAGCGGCATTCGAAGCCTACGTCAGTACAGGCATGCTCTTCAAAGTCAGTTATGAGTCACTGACCCTTCCTCCAGAAAGGGGAGGTCTTGGTCTAGTCCATGGCCACGACAGAGCTGTGGCCCTGTATGTCACCTCACACATCAAGCTGTGGCGCCACCAGCCGGAAAGTTTGACAGGTTTGCTGTTGGAGTCCTTAGCTCCGCCCTCCCTTATGCCCCCACTGACGACGCAAGACATACCCCCACCCTTCTACTACTTCGCGAACTTTTACATTGAACACAGCTATGTCCGTATCGCAGTACCACCGACGAAACAGGCGTCGGCGCGGAATATATATCATGTACTAAGCCGAGGCGCCCACCAAACATCGTGGAGACCAAAAGCCCTCAGGTTAATTGGAAGGTGGTGTGGAAGACGATTCACGCGGTTCCACTGGACACAGCCGTCCGATCCACATGGTACATCACAGTAAATGGTAAACAGATCACCCAATCACGCCTCCGCAAGATAAACACGACGGAATCGCTTCTCTGCGTAGACTGCGGGATACCAGACACGGACGAACACCGCCTCACATGTGGCACAGCAGAAGACGTATGGCAATTGGTGCGACTAATTTTGTCGTATTTTCTACGAGTGACACACATTACACCTCGGTTTCTAGTATTTCCGGATCAAGAGTATTTCCCGCGCGCCAAGACCAACGCTGTCACGTGGATCCGTGAGCATGCGGTACACTACTTATTTCACGATGGACCTAAAGATGTATTAGACTTTTGGAACTACCTACAAGAACGTCATTGCAAGATCGTACGGAACCCAAAATACAGACAGTATTTTTCTCATTACTTAGGGAGTGCCCTACGCACCCTCCACGCAGCTGGATCATCAACAGGTGGGAGAAGATACCCATTGAGTGAGCTGACATGACTAACTTCGATTCTCGGTGGAACAACATGATATACGTGAAGACGTACCTGGATGATAAAGCGTAAGGTGAGTAGCGACACACCCTTCTGCATCCTGTATGAAGCACTTTTTTTCGTTTTTCCTATATACATTACCTCGGTGTAGGAACGTGCCGAGACATTGTTTTCTTTTTGTCAGAGCACGATGCGGTGCTAGATAAATTTATTTTTGTTGTGGTGTAAAGTAAAACCACATTAAGAATGTATTAAAAACAGTAAAAAAAGTCAATTGGACCATGAACTGAGTGGCGAATAAAGAGGATGGTGGTGGTGTCTCTCTCTAATTGTTTAAATAAAGACTGGTGTATGATTTTGAGAAGCTGACGATCAGGGAGCAGGGTATTTTAGATGGATTATTATTTAGACAAATTAAGAGTTGTTCGGTTATATGGGCGTAAATGTTTTGAATTATTTTCGATGGTTTACATTTAGCAAGCTTGTGTGTAGAGCCTTATACATGAGTTATGTAGGAGTAGTTTGCAGGTCTGTATGCTTTGGGACATGTCAGAGCGTGTATTCTGCGATAAATAAAGTGCTGGCCAATAAAATGAAGTCATTCTTCTCTCTATCATTCTAGTGCAGGCTGAGTCCTTTTTCCACCAGTCCCTAGGAGGAGGTGGCGGTCGGGTGACAGGTTAGTGGAGGTGAGCTTTGTTTGCCACAATTTTCGTATGTTGGTAGCGAAACACAAACTGACCGTCAAAATTCAAAGTTCAGTTATTTCTATAGAGAAAATGTCATATAAGATAATGTACGTTAGTAAAGGTTAATAAAGCTCAGTGCATGATCATGGACTGGTACGGGGATGTGGCGGTCGGTTGAGGATCGTGGTAGAGGCTTTAACTATTTGATTCGAAGTCCGAGTGGACGTGGCGCTTTCCGCAGTAGTGAGGTAAATTAATTGACCAATTTAATTATGTAGTGATGTGAACTTTGTGTTAGGTTAACTTGAGGAGGTATGCAGGTTGGGGCAAGCGATGGTTCACGCACACGCGCGTGAATTTTCGAGAAGCATTTGGATCAGATAATAACACTATGTAGACTGAATAATTCACGTGATCTGTTAAGTTAGAGACGGACTTCGTGGCGAGCACACGTTCTGGACCGCCTGTTGTGATGTTGGCATGGGCTGGCTTCAACCTGTACGGCAAAACATGTTTACGACGTGGGAGCGATCGCTGGTCCACCGGCTAGCGCGGGCCGTCCCAGCGGACCGGCAGCTGGAGCGCGCCGCCAGTCCAGCGCGAAAGCAGCCGCTTCACGTGACAGGCATCAGTAGCGGTCCGCGCGTTTGCCCGGTTAGCCGGCGGGGCCAGGGGTTGGCGACGATTTCAAGTAATTCAGCTGGAGCGCGGACGTCGTGGCGACTGCACTGGGTGTTGCAGCGATCTCGAAGATGTGTACTGATTGTGTTGGAGAACAAGTCATGACCATACTGTTTGGAATAGACTTCGGTCCCTTTCCCCCTGCAAAATCAAAGGATGTGACTTGTATTGCTATAACTGCACTTCATTATTTGACGCGATTTTGATAGGTTAGCAGTGAAAAACGATAAGTGACCGCGAAAGTTCGTAGGATGTCGACTGTTTCGTACATGTGATCGATTATGGTGTTGGGATTTGAACTTGTGATAATTTTTTTTTTATGGATATAAAACAAATGGATTTCTCGACGCGAATATCGGACATCTTGAATAAACAATAATAATTGATAATATACAACAAAAAATTTGAAGTACAATTTTCGATTCATTGTCATGTTGGAATCTTAACTCAGCGCAGTTTTCTAGTGGAGGTAGACCAATAATAATAATAAATAACAAAAAATAGTAAATGCTGAATGATAATGAATAATAATAAAGACAAGTACAGTTTTGCAGCCATTATCGTGTTGGAATTTGAATTTGGCGCGAATTTTCTAGTGAAGGTAGGCTAACAATAATAAATAATGGTAATAAATGATAATAAGTGATAATGAATAATAATAAAGACAAGTACGGTTTTGTAAGCAAATTGCTGTTGGAATTTGAATTTCGCGCCAATTTTTCCTGGAGGGTTAGGCTACTGACATAGTAAAAATTGACCTATTTTCCCACCAAAATACAAACTTCCCGCCATATTTCGGGTTTAGGTTAATGGACATACCCCAAATGGAA
This sequence comes from Schistocerca gregaria, assembly GCF_023897955.1. Classification (NCBI taxonomy): domain Eukaryota; kingdom Metazoa; phylum Arthropoda; class Insecta; order Orthoptera; family Acrididae; genus Schistocerca; species Schistocerca gregaria. The sequence continues at coordinate 827,065,548 of NC_064931.1, read as the reverse complement.
TATTTTCCCGACAAAATCTGCCATCTTGGATGATGTCATGCGCTGTTGCCAAATCTACTGGCCGCCATCATGGATGACATCATCTTCGCCATCTTGAATGAATTTGACTACAATGCAGAGTGGCTCAGAATGAAGGTAGTCTCATTATTACCGAATATTGACCATTCCACCTGTGACATGCTGTATTACACTGTAGATGTCTTCTGGAATCAGATAACTGGATTTTAGATGAACAATCGACACAATTGTGCATTCTTTCCATATTGTTTTTTTAAAATCTGCTCTACTGTTCTATCCAATATCTATTCTGTTGCTGTCCCCGATTACAAAGAATAAGTATTCGGCAAATGCTGTCGTCTCCAGAGAGGAATTATCTTTTTTAGGTTCACCACTGGATGTTCCATATTACTTCCGCAATACAGACATCTCATGGTTATAGATTTGTTTACGCATGTCTCTGGTGACAATATTACTACCCAGTTACTGCATTAGTCTTCAAAAGAACCATGTAATATTCCCAGATTATTTGTCATATCGTCAAAAATTATTGTTAGTAAGGCTGCTGTAAGGACCTGTACATTCATAACCTTCGCTCTCGATCATCCATAGAAAAGCTACACTGACAGCACCATCTGGTTCAACTGATATTCATATCATTGAGTTTTACCGGCCATGGAACCATTATACTGATGACACTTTGAACAGAGTGCAGTACGGTCTGTATGTTAGTGGCTGTATTGTAGTCGCCCATAGTATAAAATGGCTCTGAGCACTATGGGACTTAACATCTACGGTCATCAGTCCCCTAGAACTTAGAACTACTTAAACCTAACTAACCTAAGGACGCCCATAGTATCCATAGAAGTAGTATACTCTTGCACGAGAAGACCCCTTTCTTTCCGTCATACTTCGTCTGGTACTCCGCATTATTGTGAATAATGACACACAGGATCTCATACTTTCAAAGCATATCACGTTGTGATCATTAAGATTTGCGTTTTATTCAACGTTCTAGTCATCTATATGGGAAGCCGTACTGATAATCGCGAGGGTTAAAGCAATGATTGTTCTGGAACCAGCTCTATTGAAAATTGTGGCAGTTTGACCCATAAACTGCTGAAGATCCATTTTCTGTTCTTCCACCACATCTATCAGCTCTGTGCCTGCCTCAACTCGTGTGATTCTGTTGCACAGAGAATAAATGTTGTTTGCGTTCGGGACTATTATTCGATACTTGCCAATTAATGACCGGACACCAACTCTATCTTATTTGAATATCCGTCAATATCCTGTACATGCATCAGCTCGATCTTATTTGAATATGCATCAATATCCTGTAGCGACAGTACATGCATATATATTGTCAGATTACCGTATATATGATATATTCTTTGCATCATGGGGGTGAGCTTTGTGTCACGTATTTTGTTACTGAATACTTCATGGACAGATATGGGACTTACATGTGCAAACAGGGGAAGTTGTGGGATCATTTCTCTGCAGGCATGTGGCTGTTGTATACATACTTCATCAGTTCCATATTCCTCAACCACCCTCCTAACTTGCAGAATCACTATAATGCTGCACATAGCATTTAATGGAAAACCTGTATCACATGTCCACATTATGCATGTTCTGTGTGAATGTGAGCGTTTGGCAGTCCTTTACTGTGAGTCAGTATATTGCACTGTGCCTACCAGCTTGTTTGTGTATGTTTTCTCTACGCTGCGCGAAGAAGTTAAAGCGTCACTTCTTTGAAACCCCATCATTTCCCCGACTACGACGCAGAAGTTCTAAATTTGCCTCAAACATGTCTACATTTTCTGTAATGATTAAAAGCGTAGCACTTCAGGTTTGGCGACGCTTCAAACAGCGAGGTGTCGACACATGCGAAGAACAAGCCAAAACTCAGAAGTTCCTGTGAGGTTTAAGGTGAGTTAATGATGTCACGTTGGCTTTAAATTTCACCACGGTTCTGCATAACTCCACCATAGACGTGTCATCCAACCTAACTTAAGCACCTCTTACCCCTTCTCTTGACGCCTCTGCGACGCGTTTCAGAACCGCGGCACCGAGCTTTGAAATAATGCTGTTTTTTAATGGATGACCGAGGAAATCAGTTAAAACACATTGCCGTTTAAAATCAATACGAATAGGCCTCGGGAGTTGGCATAAATGACATCAATGAATCCACCCCTTCCCTTGGGGCCATCGTTTACCGACATTTATCGGTGTAAAACGATGCTCAGCAGAACGATGTCCCTGACAACCTCTGACACTGACGAGAACCGCTGTTTTAACCCTTCCCTATGGATATTGTGTGGCCACAGCGCTATCGGACGTGAGTTTAACCCTTTAAAGGTAGTGCGACCATTGTTTTTGCTTTCTCATATAGGGTGGAAATATTAGGAACCGTTCAAATTCATTCAACGGAATTTGAACTTAATCTAAAGCAGAAGATGGTATTTTCGCTTATCCCGCCCTCCTGTTTCGCAGAATCCTGTGCTGTCATGAACATGGGACAGTGCGACATTAACATATATGTGAATAAAATGACAAAGGCTCCACACAATAACGCCCCAGTGAAGCAGCACCCTTCGTGTCACTCGCGCACATTTTGTTGAGCTCTTCAAAAATGTAACTGTATAGAGCAACACATGGCCGATTACTAGGCGCCTACTGGCAGGCAGCCTCTCTGACAGCCCTCAGATTCTGAATGTCCGTAAGCAGGCACTAGAGAAGCAGTATAGTGCCACTCAGCTGCAACCTGGCGAAGGGATTGGCTGCCAAAAAGTGCTCAACAAAAGTGTGCAGGTGGACCAATGGTGTTTGCCGAGCAGGGCAAGCATGGAGGTAACCTTTGCCGTTATATTCATGCACGTGGCAGTGATCATGACACAGGTTAGCACAAAACAGGAGTGGTCAAACAGCACATACACGCTTTTCTACTTTAGACATAGTTTAAGGGTTTTGAATGGTTCCTAGCGTCTCTACCCTGCATTCCACAGTTCAGATTGTGGTCGCACTACACTCCAAATGTGTGGATCACGTTCAATCAATGGGGTTGCACAGAAAAGGGTTAAATCGTTTCGAGAGGTGTCAGCTGTGTCAACGTTGTCCAGAACCTCTCTCTGTTGCAGATTTCACAACAAACTGTCGTTTCCGATCGCGAAATGTCTGTAAATGAATGCCCCAAGCGAAGGGATGGTATTGTTGACGACATTTATGCCACCTGCTCTGACGTTTCCGAGTCGATTATTAGCGGCAATGTGTCTGAAATGATTCATTGGTCATCCACAAAAAAGCCACTGGATTTCAACGCTGAATGTCGCAGTGCTGAGCTGAATCGCAGAGGCGTCAAGAGAAGGGGTGACATGCGGGTAAGTGATGTTGGGGGTGATACGTCCACAGTGGTGTTGTGCGGATCCGTGGTGTAATTTGGTACCAAACGTAACATAATTAATCCACCTTAAACCTCAAATTAACTTCTGAGCTCTGGACTTTCTTTTTGTATGTCTGATGTTTTGCACCATTACAGAGGAAATTTGTTGGCATCTCTAAGATAAAATTTCACACTTTTTCGTCACAGTCAGAAAAGTGTCCCTTTATTCCTTTTGTGCAGTGTGGAATTTCTCGGCTTTTTGTACTAACGCGAGAAGTTCATTGAGTCTGGTTGAGAGGTTAATTACTTTTAACTGTTGTAGAGCTTGTAGACATCTTCTGTTGGAACCAATATTCCACTGTCGTGCAATTACTTAGTGTAAGTGACGGAAACACATCTGCATGTACATTATCTCTTCCAACGACGTTATTTGTGGCTGTCAATGAATTGCATACTAACAGTTCAGCCATCTGCCTGTCCACTGAATCACGAAACTTCCAGTTTCACATTGATGATAGAGTGCACATAAGTTCTGTCATCTTACTTAAGATGTGGTGTGGTACCAGTTAGTTCAGTGACTTTTATAAGTATGTATAATTAAAGTAACGTATTTGTAAAACGCTGCCACTGCATGTGTGAACTCAAAAATAACAAAAGACAGTTATTAACTTTTAAGACTTCCGTGACTCCAAGAACGTCAACATATAGAAGAAACATTTTTCTTGAATCTAACTTTGAATGCGAACATCTTGTTTGAATGTATTTGAGGTTGCTTGAATTATGTAACATATACTACGTATTAGTAACGACTAGGTTGTAATTTTGTTGTGGCGTTCCACATTTAAGCCTCCTCTTCCAGGGCTATTGTCTCACGCGATTGGTATGGACGAATAATACCGCGGAGTATGTTAGGCATCTGGTGCATTTCCTAAAAGTTACGATATTTGTGGGTCAAACATTAAGTTTTGTTTCACAGAACATTTATATCAAAAGCTGCACTCCTGAGCGCAAAAACAATTTAGGATGAATACACATGCGCTTGACTAGGGAAAATGGAAAGAACGTCTTACATCTCATGTAATGTCTAATGTTTCCCTTGATTTCAAAGTGTAGCTCTTTCATACATATTACTAGCAACAAATACACAAAATATCTTAGCACATCCTGAACATAAAATCAACTATTAATAATGTGTAACATTTTACAGAAAACTCATGGACTGAATAACGATAAACGCCCGCTAAATACACACAGAAATCTGCCTAGGTCTCAGACATAATTTCAGGTACATTTCCCAAGAAATTGTATTGCTTCTTCTGTGACCTTAATTTCATTGCTAAATAACAGTGGCAACTACCCAGTTGATACTGTATCTCGATTATCTCCACTTTTTCATTTTCAACATTTTTTTTACCTTTATGACTACCCAAAGCACTTTGTTAGCGTAACAGCTCGTTGAGGTTCCCATACCGAGCAGAAAGAGCATACATCATTTTTGTTCGACACATGTCTCCTAAAAATCTATTCCGGTAGAAACTTCAGTCTATAATAAGAAAACCTGTGAAGATAGCAGTTCAAGTAAAAAGAGATGAAGAAACAATGCAGAAAAAGAAAATTTGGTTGCAGCTTACCTTCCATAACGAGGTTATTAGAGATGAAGCACAAGCCGAGATAGGAAAATAAATAGGAAGGAAATTGGCCGAGCCCTCTTTCAAAGAGAATATCACCGTATTTGCATCAATCGATTTAGGGAAACAATGGAAAACCTTAATCGTGGTGGTCAGGTGGCGATATTATAGCTCCTTGCGAATGTGATATCAGTTCCTCAGCGTTGCTAATAAAGAAACGCGTCTTTCGGTCACTAGATTTTCAGAAGCAGCCACTGGCGTCCACATTTACGTAATGAATAAGATGAAAAGCATATTCGACTCACCACTAAGCTATTATACAGTTCAATACACAGGATATAACATAAGGAGAAAACTGTAGGGTTTAATGTCCAGTCGAAAAAAAATCACTAGAAACAGAGCACGAGATTGGGTAGGAAATAAATTGTATCCCTTTCAAAGAAACCACTCCGGTATTTCCATTAACTGATTCTGGGAAAGTACGGAAACGGTGAATCCGTATGGGAGCACGGGGATTTCAGTCTTCCTCCTACAGATGTGAGTCAAGTGTCTTACACTTGAGCCGCCTAACTTGGCTGAGTGTAGCACGAAGGTACAGCTAAAGGTTTAAGACATATTTCGCCCAAGAAGACAAGAAGAAGTGTTTTATATCGATAAGAGTCCAATGATGCTTCATTACCATGTTAGAATTAATTTTATGCAGTGTTTTGCAGAACATTATTCATGTGAAACACACGGCAGTAGACCATTTCAACATACCAAATAAAACTGTCTTAAATGAAATGTTAATAATCCCCTCGTGGTTGCGTCTGGTTAACTTGTAATTTTTAGCTTCACCACTAGTGTTTAGTGTCCCAGTTCATCGTAAGTCATGTTGCCATCAGCCCACACCAGTGATTGTTTTCAGTGTGGACTTAATTACCAGTACAGTGTGATGGAAGTGAACACAACATCGATGTTAATATATTCCTATTTGATGTATAGATTAGCACGCGACATTGGTGTAAACTTAAGACCAATAGCTGCAACAATGACTGTGGGTACTGTATAATAACCTTTTGTATGCATTCCAATCACAGTCTGTGTTGGAAGCATCAGCAGTTCATTTTCGTGCGAGGGTATACTTATGTGAATGGTTCATTCAATATTGTGGGAGCCCTGAGTTTAGTGCACCTGTGCTGTTCACAGATGAGACACAATGTCAAGGCAATCACATTTTAACACGTAGCATGGATGGTCTCACGTAGCTGCTGAATCGCATCATCAACAAATCTTTTCTGTCAATTTTTGGGATGAAATTATTGGTATGTTTCTTAGCGCCTCACATCTTCCACCCAGGCTCCACGGGCGGGTTAATAAAGCTTTTACACAGAATATTCAAACCGACGTAAAAGAAGATTTACATTTATTAGTGCGACGAATCTTAACGCATAAAGCTAATATTCTTCATATAAGTGTTAATGCTCATCGGCTTCTAAATTACATAGTCTGAGAAAGAAGGATAAGAAGAGGTGGACGCATCACCTGACCTACACTAGCTCCGGAACTAAACATTTATTTGTGATGCACTTCACACTCCTGTGTATCCTACCCCAGTACAAGCTGCAGAGCGTATTCGTACATATATTGTGGAAAATTGTGGAATTGTATATCTGTGATTCAGTGCGTTAGCGAGACAGTTGCATGTATGATTCGAAATGGAGGACGTTTTGAACAACTCATGTAAGAAGAAGTTTCATGTTCTATACTGTTATGTTCAGTTCCAGTGTAACTCCTTAGATTAATATACTATTAAGAATTGCACAAAATGGAGGCACAGTAGTTGAGTCTCCTACTTAACTGAACCAAATCACATTCTTTTTAGTTCATTTTGTTGATTTTTCGGTTCAGAACCGTCTCCTTGTGTGTCAGTTTCTACTTCAGTGTTATTTGTTGCAATTGTTTCATTTTTGTGAATATTATATCGGTATCACTTGTTTCCGATGACATATTACAAGTATCAGTGTCCACTTCAAATGATGGGTCGTTGTCAGAGTCGTCATTCCAACGTAAGTCATCTTCTGACTCAGCCTCTAAAATGTGTATAATTTCTGCATAGCTTATAGCTTGGTGGCAGTTCCTACTACATTCTCTATTTGGACGGATTCTACTGTCTTGTAATAACTTGGCTGGTGAATGCTTCCTTTCTGTCATCCTAAAGGAACAATACAACTTGATTTAAACTTGGAAAATAACTATGCAAATACTATTCTTTATGTATCCAAATGAAATTAATTTCTGATGGTTGGATAAAACTACCAGCTAAATTTAGAATATTTCAAAACTTACTACGTGACTGAGTGCTAATGATAATCAAATACTGTATTGCAAAAGTATAAAGGGAAATAAAGCCAATATTCCGTATGAACTCAAGGCAATAATGGATAGTTACGTTGTTGGGGAAAGTCCACAAATGAGTACACAAGTGATTATTACTGAAATCCAGATTTATAACATTCAGTTAACTGCAAACCATATCAAATGCACCGGCCGCTGTGGCCGAGCGGTTCTAGATGCTTGAGTTCGCAACCGCGCTGCTGCTACGGTCGCAGGTTCGAATCTTGCCTCGGACATGGATGTGTGTGATGTCCTTAGGTTAGTTAAGTTTAAGTAGTTCTAAGTCTAAGGGACTGATGACCTGAGATGTTAAATCCCATAGTGCTCAAAGTCATTTTTAACCATATCAAATACTCTACAGTAAGTATAAAAAAATATTGCAACACATACAATTGCAAATAAGGCAGTATTTTCCCATGGATCAATGTAAAACTTTCACAACAGTTTTGCAGCCATATCTCTAATTGTTAGACAAAAATAAATTTCCCCTGCGTCAACCACTTACACTGCCAATATGTCTGAAACAATTATTAGTCCTCAAATAAGGTATCTTGGCTTTTATGGTTCAGATGTCAGAGACGAGAAAAACTATTCAAGAATTACGTGTCCTCATTTGATTAACACATAAATTAGGCGTTTACAGTTATTTTCCATATAACATTTACTCTTCTTTATGTTTGTGGACTGAGTCATGAAAGTTTGGCAGTACTGTTTTTTACACACTGTATATAACGGCATTACCTTCGTTTCTTATACTTTTCACAGGGGAATGGTCCACTGTCTCATATCGAAACATGCTCTCAAATTTTTTATTCAGGAAGAAAACACCAAAAGAAAGACCCTCTCAGAATTATAGCTGCTAAGATGCAGTGCTGTTATTAAAAAAAAAAGTTGAATATTGCCAAATTCGTAGCTCGCCAAATGAGTGCTTAATTGTGCATCCCTATGAGCTGACGTGGATAGCGCATGCGCAACATGCATGGCGCACATCTTTGGTTGACGGCGCAGCAGTAGCCAGAGATCACTATTCGGCGCGATCGTAATTTGTAAAGCGAATTTCAGTTTTCTTTGATAGTTTCTCAGAAAAAATTGCCTGCAGTTACTGTTCACTCTAATTTTTAATTGACTTAATATCCATAATACTCACGAGTTGCTTTTGCGGTAGTATAAGTGTTAGCAATGGAGATAAGGCTGAATTAATATTCATTATGCCTAACGCTCAATGTTAAGCAGTGTGCAAACCTGGTTGTGCTTCGTAAAATTTGACCGTGAACTGTATGGCTGGAAGAAAGACTTACACAAAGTAATAAATATGCGACAACATGAAACTCGCAAACATGTGAAAGAAAAACATCCGAAAGATGTACTGTACAGGGTGGCCGCAAAGTGTCCTTACCCCCCTTTGATAACCAATATAAACCTCTGGAACTGAACTCAAGACAACTCCTCTTTAGAGGAGTTGTCTTGAGATATGAACCATGTAGAGCTGCTAGTGAGAGGCAGTGCACCATTACTAATGGAGAGCTACGAGACTGAGTCCTCTGAATCGCAAGTGAGCTGAATGTTGTTGATTTCAAGAAATCGTGCAATATAGGAAACGGAAAAAACGAAGTTTACTTCAAGTAAAAGTGTACAAGAGATGACAGTAATTCCTAGCTGACATGAAGCCGAAGCTCGCCGTTATCCCCGCATTAGCTGTATCTAACGCTGTAGAACAGGTTTCGTGAAGTAACGGAGAGTAAACATTATAATTTCGAGGCGAAAAAAGACACAGTGTGTTGTGCAATTGATTAATATTAATAACACATTCATATACAGCAATGACAGAGATAAGTATGAATGGATTACTGTTTCCGCATATTTATATCTGTCTTCAGGGACCTCAAAGCATATTAGGACCACAAATAACAAACCTGGCCATGGGCGAATAGGACTCTTTTTCTAAAGGTTTCGATCAAACTTAATTATTTATGTAGAGAGTTTATCCATTCCAGGAATCGAGAATCTCTGTCATTTTTGCCTGTTATCGACACTGACACTGGCAAAATACCGGTTCAGGGAACACTATTACTTTACAGAATGTTTAAATTTTAAGTCTGAAATCGGATAATAATTGACAAAGGAAATATTTTTTTGGTGTGAGGTAATTACAAATTTGAAATTTCCTGAGTTTTATCCTTTACTTGACCTGTGAAACCTTGCTTCTTCCCAGATTTCATGATTCTATATCATGGGGAAGTACTCTACAGGTTTTAGTAAGAGTTTGTCGGTATCAAAATGTGACATAAATGGCTGCATCTTATTATTGCACTGAGTTAGGTGCTTAATTTTATTACACCACGAATGGACCATAGACATTAGTATGTGACATACGTTTCAGCTTGATACGTTTACCATTCCTGAGAAAAAGGGAAAAGGGTTTTTAACAGTCGGACACGCAGGCAGACAGACGGACAACAAACTGATTCTATAATGGTTCCGTTTTTAAAGATAGAAAGAGCACAACCCTACAAAGAGGACTGTTTACTGAGAAAAATCTTATAATCGACCTATTAAAAACTAGAAAAATAGGAAAGAATGATTTTTTAACAGTTCATTCGAAGAGATTTCCAACCAGTTGGAGAAATCAATTCATTACTTCTGTTGGACTCTTGACCTGGACATAACGATACCTTCCTTTCAGGAGGGCAACGAAAAGATTATTGATACAATACAGCTTCCACCCGGAAAACCAATGTGACACTCGATAATGAGTTTTCCACCGTGGAAAATATTTTTGAGGACATTGTAGGAAAATATAATTTCTGATAGTTTTGTGTCGTTGGATGTTTATCAGGAGAACTGTATTCGTAAGTTTCAGTCATTTTTACTTTATCAGTCTACGTCGGCACATTTTACGAATTGCTGTATGTTCTGTGTGGCCTGGGCCACTTCTTACTCCATCTAAATAAAACTAGTAAGTACTATGACTTGCCTGAAAGCATTAATTTCTCTTTTGTCATTCAAATGACACATCGCTTTACTGTGACGACTGTGGGGAACAAACAAGGAACTGTTTCATTGTTAACCGATATACATTATTCAAAAATCATCACAAGAGCTGCGTTACAGAGATTATTATAAAATGATGTGTGTGTAAGAAATATTTCATTTCAATAAATTAAAGTCACTGTTGATGGAAGTCGTCTGTACTGTATCACAAACACTGTCTTGATTGATTTACCTCTGCTAGTCACCATTGTAAGAATTATATAGGCAACAGTTTAGTTGTCAATACTAACTGCCGCTTATTCAAAACATTAATGATAAGTGACAGTTTTTGTCTCGTTTAGGTGCTTCACATTCTCTTGTGGCACTCCGCATAGTAACACTCTCTTGTCACAGTCGATCGCACGCTAGGCAGGATGGGCTGTATAAACCACTGTCACAAGCGATTCTTCGTGCGCCAAAAACGAGTTACTTCAACAATTGTTAAAAACTACTTGCAGTGCGCCAGAGCAGTTAAAATTTAGACAGTGCATTTCTTTCATTGTACTCTTCTTGCATATAAAATTTCACAGGGGTTTCTACACATCGAGTTGGACTATTCCCTTATCAGTCGTGCAGTTAGCCTTTTGCATCTTACGCAACACACTTTCTTGTCCCTTGCTTCGCTCACGTTCTCATTAGTGGGTATAGATGTACATCGCCAGTTGAGAACGATTCGAGACTGAATTAATAACAAATAGTGGTTTTAATGCTCCAAGCAGGTGTTCGACATAGTCTCCCTCCACTTGCGGACAACGCACAGAACGTTCATAAAACCATGTTAAACTGTCATAAATGCCTTTCTTTGGCATGTTGTGGATAATATTGGCTTCAGTGTTGTTTAAGTCCTGAAAGGGTTACACTCCATGTGGATTTCTGCACGTTGTCATTTTGTCATTGGTTCGTGTCAGCGACGCCAAGCTTAGGCACCCACAGAGATTTTTCCCAGAAAAGAACTGTTCTCGTTTTGCATTTCAACCAAGTCGCGGCGGGCGTCCACGTCTCTTTCCTTTTGTTTGGGAGTCAATGCGAGCGGAACAAACATTACATACACTTTTCTCTTCTTCAGAACATTCTGGAGTATCTCTTCAACGTTTCATTTAGAGATGTTACTACATTGAAGTTTGTGACGTAACAACGTTGACACACTACGGTTGCACTTAAACAGCTTAGTACTGTCTGCTCCCAACTGAGTGGTCGAATGTAGATCTGTTGCTTACAGTTGTTAGCTCAAGTTGCCCCCTAAGTTACCGAGCTGACATCGCTTGTACGCTAAGAATAAAACCAGCCTCGCAACTTTTTGCGTGGTTGGGGTGTGTCCTTTATCTTTAAATATTTCAGTTTCTCATCTTGTAGTGCTTATACGGCAGCTGTTAAAAACACGCCTTACGGTTCTGATAAATTTTGCTCTGCATAAGAAGAGCGGAGACCCAAAAATTTTCTGCCTTGACAAGACGTAATTCACAGCCACAAATAACTTCTCCAACACTCCTTGTATTAGAATCTGCTTCGTGTACGCGGGATGAGAGGAGGAGGGCGTGGGAAAAATGAGATGTTGCTTTCAAGAGCTTCAGGTTACGCCGTGTGAGGTATGAACTCCGATATTTGCTAAATCTGGTGCCTATGCGGGGTCTGTGAAATCGTCGCTTCCTAATTGGGAGTCTGAGGTTGCGCGGAAATATACGATTCGAGAGACGAATGTGAAGCTCTTTATGGTGGATGCGTACAGTTTGTCGCGCTGTCAGCAGCAGAGAGGAGCTGATGTGGGAGCGCGCCGCGCCGAGCACAGCGCTTCTTGCTTGCAGGGCATATTCCATATTTGTTCGGCGTTCGACGTTATAATTTGTTGGAGTATCTCATTAAGCTTGCACCCACAATTCGAGCGGTTCCAATCGATTGGGTATACACATTTCACGTGGTACACCGAAATAAAAGTTTACCAATCGGCTGACGTGTATCTTTTCCTATACACTCGCTGCAAGAATGACGGGCAATTTTGGTCGTTTAATATGGGTACGACATTTTCAGACTTGAACAAATATAAAGAATTTGGGAAGTTGTCTGACTGGTCAGTCGTGTCAACATACAGATAATTCTATAAGAGAACACTCTACTTTTTACATTACTCCTTTACTCTGACGTCCGCAGATAAAGGTTTCATAAAACTTCCATATTTCACCGGTCGTGATTTATATCAAACGAAAATAGAACTACAACACAGAAGGTGTCAGTATGGTCTCTTTTATTTCAGCAATCATACACCACTAGTACACTAAAAAAAAAGGAAAAAAGAACGATGCAACACGAAGGAATTATCCGAACGGGACGGACATTGGTACACATAAAAAGTGGATGATTTATTCAAGAGAAAGAACTTCACAAACTGAGCAACTCAATAACACGTTGACCCACTCTGGCCCATAAGCAAGCAGTTATCGTTATCAATTCAGGAGAAATCCGGCGACCTTCCTGACCAAGGTAGGGTTTGCCAGCCGGTCGGTGTGGCCATGCGGTTCTAGGCGCTTCAGTCTGGAACCACATGACCGCTACGGTAACAGGTTCGAATCCTGCCTCGGGAATGGATGTGTGTGATGTCCTTAGGTTAGTTAGGTTTAACTAGTTCTAAGTTCTAGGGGACTGATGACCTCAGATGTTAAGTCCCATAGTGCTCAGAGCCATTTGAACCATCCGCGGCACCCTTACACCACGATGATACTTTGATGATGTTCTAAACCCCATTTTGCTGCCCTTCAAAGCAAGCAACTCTGTGCTTATGTTTCAGAAAGATAGTTCCTTCCCGCACACGGCGAGAGTTTCTGCTGGTTGTTTGCGTGCGTGGCAACCACTACCTTGGTCAGAAGATGGCCAGGTCTCTCCTAAATTGAGAACGTTTGGACAATTACGGGCAGATCCGTAGGCCCTCCAACCACCTCTGAATTTTGACGATCTAATGAGCCAACTGGAAAGAATTTGGCACGATATCTTTCACGAGGATATCTAGCAACTCTATCAATCAATGCCAAGCCGAATGACTGGTTGTATTAGGACGCGTTATTGACTTGCTCAAATTGTGAAGGTCTTTCTCTTGAACAAATCATCCAGTATCTCTGAAACTGCAATCACTTGTTTGCCTCTACGTGTATCGCATCTACCGATTTGCGTCGCATTCGGATAACTCCTTCGCTCTGGGGCGTGTTTTTTTTTTTTTTTTTTGTCTCATGTGTATTTAACCCATTAGCGCCCATCGCCCTACTTGTAGGAAAGTTACTTTCTATTGTTGAACTACGGAACAATGAACGCAGCGAAATTTCTTGTCTGCATTCTCTGCTACCCCCACACTTTCAACTACAACTACTGTCCATTTGGAGACCATGTTTCTTAGTCTGTGTTTATATGTCTTTATGTTATCATCAGTGAATTTTTTCCTTTACACGTGATGAGCTTCCTTTTTAGAAGTTTTCTAGATGGGTAAGTAAATCAGTTTACTTAATTTTTGAATATCGAATGTCTATTTATGTCAGCTGTATAAAATACCTGATGATTACCGATAATACCGTACTAAAGAAAATGAGTTGAAAATGGTATCCTATAAATAGGATGCTGGACTGTTATAATGCCAAAAGCCAATTTCCTTTTCTTTCAGGAATTCTAATATGTACCGGCAGGAAACACTCAAATCGGCTGTAGAAGGCTTGTTTTCTGAGGAGATAGGAGCGATCTGGAGACAAGGGAATTCAAATTCAGTCAGAACCGCAGAATCGTTCTTCTAAAAAGAAAAATAGTGAACCAACGGCAATATGATCTATTGCAAATCCCTATCACAGTTTTGGCACAAACTTACCGTGAAAATATTGTTAACACTCTACAAGGGTACACGCAACTGGACATTTTTGAAGAGTTGCTTACTTCTGAGTTGCTAAATGGCAGTGTGGAAGAAACTGAATCGTACACAAAACAATGGGAAAACAAGTCACAGTATTCTGCCTCTATAGATAAAGTAAAATTTTTTATTGGTTTCTTGATTTTATCTCGATAACACACATTGCCAAACCAGAGAGATTATTGGTCTGAAGATGATGATCTGATTGTGGCCCTTGTAGAAAGTGCCACACGGCAAAAGAAATACCGTGAACCAAAAGCAGTGCTTCATTTTTTCAGACAATGATGGTTGCTTGTTGATACAGGGGAGGGTACCAAATACCAAGGTCATCGGTTCCATCGGTTGAGGGAAGGATGGGGAAGGATATCGGCCACCCCTTTCAAAGGAACCATCCCGGAATTTGCCTGAAGCGATTTAAGGAAATCACAGAAAACCTCAATCAGGATGGCGGGACGCGGGTTTGAACCGTCGTTCTCCCGAATACGTCTCCAGTGTTTAGATAATAATGACGGGAATGCTAACAAAAGTGACTGTAGGTTCAAGGTGAGAAATTTTATTGTTACTATTAATAAAAACTTTCAGAAGTGGTGAATTCCTTGTGAAAGTCTCTCGATCGATGAAATGTTGGCCGACATTCTCTGAAGCAATTTCTAAAAGGGAAACCCATTAGATTTGGATACAAATTTTGGGCTTTGTGTGGAAGTGGTGCCTGTAGTTATAATTTTGATCTGTACTGTGAAAAGGATTTCTCTGAACATTCTCAACATTCGGGAAATCAAGTCATGAAAAAAATGCTAGAAAGTGTCACTGATCCGAACAGCCATATCATATATTTTGATAATATTTTTTAGTTCATATTATCAGTTGCAGAACTAACACAGATGGGGTTCCGTATCACAGATCCAATAAGACAAAACAGGACTGCTCATTGTTCTTTCGAGGCAAATAACATCTTAGCAAAGAAAGATCGAGGAAGTTATGATTCTCATTTCGACACAACCAACCAAATCGGAATGATGTAGCGGAATGGCAACATCTGTGTTTCACTGGCAACAAATTTTATCCAATTGAGCCTCTGCTTTCAGTTTATAGACGACAAAAGGGACAAAATTAAAAGAAGCGTGTCAAAGAGCTTTATCTCGTGAGTCGCTACAACAAATATATAGGAGCCTAGACCACCACGGCTGGCTGGCTTCTGGAAGAACATTACGATCGCAGTTAATGGGAAATAATTGTACCGACCAATTTTGGTTAGAATTATTGACATGACTGTGGAAATATGTACTCTACAACACTATCTCAGGATGCCTAGAACATCAACGATACTACAAGATATAGTGCCACCACATATCTGAAAATCAGGCAGAATTCATAAAGCCGTTAAAATTGCTACACCACGAAGATGCCGTGCTTCAGACGCGAAATTTAACCGACAGGAAGAAGATGCTGTGATATGCAAATGATTATCTTTTCAGAGCATTCACACAACATTGGCGCCGGTGGCAATATCTACAACGTACTGACATGAGGCAAGTTTTCAACCGATTTCTCATACACAAACAGCAGTTGACCGGCGTTGCCTGGTGAAACGTTGTTGTGATGCCACGTGTATGGAGGAGAAATGCTTTGATAAAGGTCGGATTGTAGCTTATCGCGTTTGCGGTTTATCGTACCGCGACATTGCTGCTCGCGTTGGTCGAGATCCAGTGACTGTTAGCAGAATATGGAATCGGTGGGTTAAGGAGGGTAATACGGAACGCCGTGCTGGATCCCAATGGCCTCGTATCACTAGCAGTCGAGATGACAGGCATCTTATCCGCATCGCTGTAACAGATCGTGTAGCCACATCTCGATCCCTGATTCAACAGATGGGGACGTTTGCAAGACAACAACCATCTGCACGAACAGTTCGACGACGTTTGCAGCAGCATGGACTATCAGCTCGGAGACCATAGCTGCGGTTACCCTTGACGCTGCATCACAGACAGGAGCACATGCGATGGTGTACTCAACGGCGAACCTGGGTGCACGAATGGCAAAATGTCTATTTTTCGGATCGATCCAGTTTCTGTTTACAGCATCATGATAGTTGCATTCGTGTTTGGCGACATCGCGGTGAACGCACTTTGGAAGCGTGTATTCGTCATCGCCATACTGGCGTATCACCCGGCATGATGGTATGGGGTGCCATTGGTTACACGTCTCGGTCATCTCTTGTTCGCACTGACGGGTTTTTGAATAGTGGACGTTACATTTAAGATGTGTTACGCCCCGTTGCTCTACCCTTCATTCGATTCCAGTGAAACCCTACATTTCAGTAGGATAAGGCACGACCGCATGTTGCAGGTCCTGTACAGGCCTTTCTGAATACAGAAAATGTTCTATTGCTGCCTTGGCCAGCACATCCTCCAGTTCTCTCTCCAATTGAAAACGTCTGGTCAATGGTGGCCGAGCAACTGGGTCGTCACAATACGCCAGTCACTACACTTGATGAACTGTGGTATCGTGTTGAAGCTGCATGGTCAGCTGTACCTGTACACGCCATCCAAGCTCTGTTTGATTCAATGCCCAGGCGTATGAAAAATTAGTTCAAATGACTCTGAGCACTATGGGACTTAACATCTGAGGTCATCAGTCCCCTAGAACTCAGAACTACTTAAACCTATCTAACCTAAGGACATCACACACATCCATGCCTGAGGCAGGATTCGAACCTGTGACCGTCGACTTCTAATGTAAGTGGTTTAATTGTAATAGTACCACATAACTAGGTGCTACTTTCTATAAATATTTGTTTTCCAACTTTTAGATCAATAATAATAAGATTCAACATTTTTAGTAAGTGTAAATTATTGAACAGTAGGTTCTAATCACTAACTTTAGTAGATAATCACAGCTACCGTTGTTCACCAATTCTATGACTGATGTTACTCCATTTAGAGGATAGCTACAGACTTTTTTAATTATTTCTCATAATCTTTCAATAGTACTGAATTTATTTTGAAGTTAGAGCAATTAAATAAAACCTTCCCGTTTAGAAATTTAGTGTTTTGTTTCTTATTTATCTCCTTAAAAGTAAAGTGGAACACAAATTGTTAAACCGGAAAGAAAACTGAAGAAAAATTGTTTTTACAGGACACCACAAGCTCTCAGCGTTCTATTTATAGAACAGTGATTACTTTTATTTCTGTCCGAAGGAATCAATTAAAACTTCAGCACAATGTTATTTTAGACATTTTGAACATTTCCTTTAAAATTTTAAAAAAAATTCACACTAAAAAATGGGCCCTAGTGGGTTAAGTGATATTTACACTCCTGGAAATGGAAAAAAGAACACATTCACACCGGTGTGTCAGACCCACCATACTTGCTCCGGACACTGCGAGAGGGCTGTACAAGCAATGATCACACGCACGGCACAGCGGACACACCAGGAACCGCGGTGTTGGCCGTCGTATGGCGTTAGCTGCGCAGCATTTGTGCACCGCCGCCGTCAGTGTCAGTCAGTTTGCCGTGGAATACGGAGCTCCATCGCAGTCTTTAACACTGGTAGCATGCCGCGACAGGGTCGACGTGAACCGTATGCGCAGTTGACGGACTTTGAGCGAGGGCGTATAGTGGGCATGCGGGAGGCCGGGTGGACGTACCGCCGAATTGCTCAACACGTGGGGCGTGAGGTCTCCACAGTACATCGATGTTGTCGCCAGTGGTCGGCGGAAGGTGCACGTGCCCGTCGACCTAGGACCAGACCGCAGCGACGCACGAATGCACGCCAAGACCGTAGGATCCTACGCAGTGCCGTAGGGGACCGCACCGCCACTTCCCAGCAAATTAGGGACACTGTTGCTCCTGGGGTATCGGCGAGGACCATTCGCAACCGTCTCCATGAAGCTGCGCTACGGTCCCGCACACCGTTAGGCCGTCTTCCGCTCACGCCCCAACATCGTGCAGCCCGCCTCCAGTGGTGTCGCAACAGGCGTCAATGGAGGGACGAATGGAGACGTGTCGTCTTCAGCGATCAGAGTCGCTTCTGCCTTGGTGCCAATGACGGTCGTATGCGTGTTTGGCGCCGTGCAGGTGAGCGCCACAATCAGGACTGCATACGACCGAGGCACACACGGCCAACACCCGGCATCATGGTGTGGGGAGCGATCTCCTACACTGGCCGTACACCTCTGGTGATCGTCGAGGGGACACTGAATAGTGAACGGTACATCCAAACCGTCATCGAACCCATCGTTCTACCATTCCTAGACCGGCAAGGGAACTTGCTGTTCCAACAGGACAATGCACGTCCGCATGTATCCCGTGCCACCCAACGTGCTCTAGAAGGTGTAAGTCAACTACCCTGGCCAGCAAGATCTCCGGATCTGTCCCCCATTGAGCATGTTTGAGACTGGATGAAGCGTCGTCTCACGCGGTCTGCACGTCCAGCACGAACGCTGGTCCAATTGAGGCGCCAGGTGGAAATGGCATGGCAAGCCGTTCCACAGGACTACATCCAGCATCTCTACGATCGTCTCCATGGGAGAATAGCAGCATGCATTGCTGCGAAAGGTGGATATACACTATACTAGTGCCGACATTGTGCATGCTCTGTTGCCTGTGTCTATGTGCCTGTGGTTCTGTCAGTGTGATCATGTGATGTATCTGACCCCAGGAATGTGTCAATAAAGTTTCCCCTTCCTGGGACAATGAATTCACGGTGTTCTTATTTCAATTTCCAGGAGTGTATATGGTAAAATAGAAATATAAACATAGTGTGATTTATAATCCACTGACGCTACTAACTTCCAAATGTCTACAATCATTACTGTCTTCGCAATAAAAATTACAATAATTTGTTTATGTTTACACATTCTTTGGATTTTAAGATGTGGTTTTCGTTTCTGTGAAATCTTAGCTGAACACTGACGTGTTCATCTATGACGGTTATTTCCATAACGAAATTAGAAGGAAGGATGACGTAGTGTCGACTAGTTGGTCATTAGAGAATGTGGAGATCAAGGTAAGTCTGGGGCAGGACAGGGAAGAAAATCGGCCATGTCGTTTTCTCCTTCCAAATGAACAGTCCCAGCATCCTTCTTAAATAATTTAGGAAATCCAGGGAGAATTTAAACAAGGAAGGGTGGATGGTGACTTCACTCGAGTGCAGTGCCCCAACACTGCATCCCGTCGCTAGCTTTGTCATAACGAGTTTTGCCTTACTTGGAGCCAATCTTAACCAATCGTCAATGCCTACGCAATCATTCTGTGTAACGTATACTACACTTCACAACTAAATAAAGGGTCACTTTTTAGAAACTCTGTTACTTTCTCCCATTGCGATGCAGAAGTTTGAAATTTAGTTCTAAGGTGCCTACAAAGTTTCTCTGTAATGGTGCAAAAGTGTGGCGTCATGCGCCTCGGGGTGAGTAACACTTCTAACAGCAAATGAAGGTGAGGTCGGTTAGTGAGGTCACAGTAGCACCAAATTTCACCACAAATCCACCTAACGCCACCGTGGACAGATCACAGCGCGGGAATGTAGTCGTACCTCCCCTTACCTACCTCTCACCTTTTACCTCTGCGACTGAAATCATAGTAGCGTCGAAGTGAC
The DNA here is from genome assembly GCF_023897955.1 of Schistocerca gregaria. NCBI lineage: Eukaryota > Metazoa > Arthropoda > Insecta > Orthoptera > Acrididae > Schistocerca > Schistocerca gregaria. The sequence goes on along the minus strand of NC_064931.1, from coordinate 827,045,656 downwards.
ACGGCTATGTTACAGGTGGCCGAGGTTAAGGCGCTCAGTCCGGAACCGCGTGACTACTACGGTCGCAGGTTCGAATCCTGCCTCGGGCATGGATGTGTGTGATGACCTTAGGTTAGTTAGGTTTAAGTAGTTCTAAGTTCTAGGGGATTGATGACCACAGATGTTAAGTCCCACAGTGCTCAGAGCCATTTGAACCATTTTGAACAGGTGGCCGAGGAAAACACTTAGAGACAACTTCCGCTGAGAATCGACACGAAAAGGCCTCAAGACACTAAAAGGACTGAAGAGCTATCATAAAGGGTACGAATGAAAGTAGCTCGTCCCTTCGGGCGTCCATTTTCAAGCATTTCGTTGTCAAAAATGTCTGTCAGCTGCGGGATGTGAAACAGGACAACGTTCTTGGCAACCTTTGACATTGCTTACACGTCCTAGATGTTTCAGCTCTTCACTAAGGGCTTCACGGTTCTGTAACCAGATTGAATGTGATCTGAGCCCTTTGGGGTATAGCAATGTCTGCTCTGGTATACAGTGCGAAACAACTAGAGACCGTTCAGAATCATTCGACGAAATTTGAAAGTGATTCTAATTATAAAAGACTATTTAGGCTTTTTAATCCCTCTTTTCTCGCACCATGTTGTGACTTCTGCACATGGGGTGCGACATTAACACACATGTGAATAAAACGGCAAAGGGTCCCTCCAAGACACGCTGATAGACAACACCCTCGGTGTCACCTGCACACCTTTCCTGGGCGCTTTACAAATATTTCTGTACAGTGACACCTATCTACCGATCGTCACCCACTGGCGGGACTTCTAGATGGTTTTCTGCTCGGCTGGTGGGTAGGGATCGGTGGATGTGTGTCTCTGTACAAAGAGATTCGTAAAGTGAACAACGAAGTTACCGAACTGGTCTTGAGGGATATTTTACCGTTTTTTTGTAAAATGTGTCAATTAATCATCACCACTTGCAAACGCCACAGAAGGGCGCGAAAAATGAGTGATGGAAAAGCAGAAACACCATTTTCTGTTTAGGCTCACGTTGAAACCTTCTCGACTTCAGATGATACAGTTGTTAAAAGGTTCAAAGAAAACTCGAGTCTGATTTCAAACACGTACCGGACTCATTTGATAATAGTTGGTTGTGTCTTTAATTTTCCCTCGATATGTTGGCGAAAATACGTGTTTAATTCCGGAGGTACGCATAAAATATCATCCGAAATTGTGATAAACGTATTCTCTTAAAATTATTTCGAGTATTTAGTACATGATCCAACGCGAATAGTAAACGGTTGTGAAAACACACTTGACCTCTTAGCAAAAAATAATATTGAGTTAGCAACGAGAATCGAAACCAATACAGGGATTAGTGAACACAGGGTTGACGTAGCGAGATTGAATATTGTAATCCCCAAATCCTCCAAAAATAAGCGAAAATATACCTATTCAAAAAAGCAGATAAAAATTCTCTTGACGCCTTCCTGAGAGACAATCTCTCTTCATTCGAAATTAATAATATAAATATAGACCAGATGTGCCTTAAATTCAAAGAAATAGTATCGGCAGCAATTGAGTGATTTATACCAAATAAATTAACAAACGACGGAGCTGATCCTCCGTGGTACACAAAACGGGTCAGAACACTGTTGCAGAAACAACGTAACAAACATGCCAAATTTAAACAGACAGAAGCTCGAAATTTAGTGTGGACTTCAATTCTAGATGCTTATATAACGAAACGTTGTCTCGAAACCTGGCAGAAAATCCAAAGAGATTCTGGTCGTATGTGAAGTATGTCAGCGGTAACAATCAATGCCTTCTCTGAGCGATAGTAATGGAGATACTATCAAAGACAGTGCTGCCAAAGCAGAGTTACTAAACACAGCCTTCCGAAATGCCTTCACAAAAATAGACGAAGTATATATTCCATAATTCCAATGGAGAACAGCTGCGAACATGAGTAACGTAGAAGTAAATATCCTCGTAGTTGTGAAGCAACTTAAATCACTTAATAAAAGCAAGTCTTCTGGTCCAGACTGTATACCAATTAGGCTCATTTCGGAGTATGCTGATGCATTACCTCCACACTTAACAATTATATACAACCGTTCGCTCGACGAAAGATCCGTAGCAAAAGACTGGAAAGTTGGACATGTCACACCAATATTCAAGAAAGGTAGTAGGAGTAATCCACTAGATTACAAGCCCATATCTTAAACGTCGATATGCAGCAGGAGTTTGGAACATATGTTGTCTTCAAAGATTATTAATTACCTCGAAGAAAACTGTTTATTGACACACAGTCAACATGCATTTAGAAAACATCGTTCCTGTGAAACACAACTAGCTCTTTATTTTCATGAAGTGTTGAGTGCTATTGACAAGGGATTTCAGATCTATTCTGTATTTCTGGATTTCCGTAAGGCTTTGATACTATACCTCACAAGCGGCTTGTAGTGAAATTGCGTGCTTAAGGCATATCGTCCGAGTTATGTGACTGGACTTGTGATTTCTTGTCAGAGAGGTCACAGTTCGTCGTAACTGACGGAAAATCATCGAGAACAACAGAAGCGATTCCCAAGGTAGTGTTATAGTCCCTTTGCTGTTCCTTAAATACAGGGTGTCCCAGCTATCTTGTCCACCCAAAATGTCTCTGGAACAACAACAGCTATTGGAAAACGACTTTCACCGGTATCAATGTAGGGCTGGGGCCCATGAATGTACATATTTGGAAACATTCTAAAACGAAAGTATATGTGTTTTTTAACACAACATTTAGTTTTTTTAAATGGACCTCCTATATTTTTTCTTCAGCAATCCATAGCATGACAAAGCACATACACAATGGCATTGATTGCATTGCAATATTCCCATTAAATCCCGAGATATTGAGACACGAAGTTGACGCTTGAAACACCCGACATGCGCTGCTAGCGCACATCCTGAGGCTCATGCGTGAACAGCATGCTGCACGTAATCTACATCCATACTCCGCAAGCCTCATGACGGTGTGTGCCGGAGAGTACCTTGAGTACCTCTATCGGTTCTCCCTTCTATTCCAGCCTCGTATTGTTCGTGGAAAGAAGGATTGTCGGTATGCCTCTGTGTGGGCTCTAATCTCTCTGATTTTATCCTTATGGTCTCTTCGCGAGATATACGTAGGAGGGAGCAATATACTGCTTGACTCTTCGGTGAAGGTATGTTCTCGGTACTTCAACAAAATCCCGTAGAGAGCTACTGAGCGTCTCTCCTGCAGAGCCTTCCACTGGAGTTTACCTATCATCTCCGTAACGCTTTCGCGATTACTAAATGATCCTGTAACGAAGCGCGCTGCTCTCTGTTGGATCTTCTCTATCTCTTCTATCAACCCTATCTGGTACGGATCCCACATTGTTGAGCAGTATTCAAGCAGTGGGCGAACAAGCGTTCTGTATCCTACTTCCTTTGTTTTCGGATTGCATTTCCTTAGGATTCTTCCAATGAATCTCAGTCTGGCATCTGCTTTAGCGACGATCAACTTTATATGATCATTATATTTTAAATCACTCCTAATGCGTACTCCCAGGTAATTTATGGAATTAACTGCTTCCAGTTGCTGACCTGCTATTTTGTAGCTAAATGATAAGGGATCTTTCTTTCTGTGTGTTCGCAGCACATTACACTTGTCTACATTGAGATTCAATTGCCATCCCCTGTACCATGCGTCAATTCGCTGCAGATCCTCCTGCATTTCAGCATAATTTTTCATTGCTACAACCTCTTGATATACCACAGCATCCTCCGCAAAAAGCCTCAGTGAACTTTCGGTGTCACCTACAAGGTCATTTATGTTTATTGTGAATAGCAACGGTCCTACGACACTCTCCTGCGGCACAACTGAAATCACTCTTACTTCGAAAGACTTCTCTTCTTTGAGAATAACATGCCGCGTTCTGTTCTCTAGGAACTGTTCAATCCAATCACACAATTGGTCTGATAATCCATATGCTCTTACTTTGTTCATTAAACGACTGTGGGGAACTCTATCGAACGCATCGCGCAAGTCAAGAAACACGGCATCTACCTGTGAACCCGTGTCTATGGCCCTCTGAGTCTCGTGGACGAATAGTGTTAGCTGGGTTTCACACGGCCGTCTTTTTCGAAACCCATGCTGATTCCTACAGAGTAAGTAGATTTCTAGTCATTATACTCGAACATAATACGTGTTCCAAAATTCTACGACTGATCGACGCTAGAGATATAGGTCTACAGTTCTGCACATCTTTTCGACGTCCCTTCTTGAAAACGGGGATGACCTGTGCCCTTTTCCAATCCTTTGGAACGCTACGCTCTTCTAGAGACCTACGGTACACCGCAGCAAGAAGGGGGCAAGTTCCTTCGCGTACTCTGTGTAACATCGAACTGGTATCCCATCAGGTCCAGCGGCCTTTTCTCTTATGAGCGATTTGAATTGTTTCTCTATCTCTCTATCGAATATTTCTATATGTAGTATTTTGTCTTCTGTGCGACAATCTAGAGAAGGAACTACAGTGCAGTCTTCCTCTGTGAAACAGCTTTGGAAGAAGACATTTAGTATTTCGACCTTTAGTCTGTCATCCTCTGTTTCAGTACCATTTTGGTCACAGAGTGTCTGGACATTTTGTTTTGATCCACCTACCGCTTTGACATAAGACCAAAATTTCTTAGAATTTTCTGCCAAGTCAGTACACAGAACTTTACTTTCGAATTCATTGAACGCCTCTCGCATAGCCCTCCTCACACTACATTTCGCTTCGCGCAATTTTTGTTTGACTGCAAGGCTTTGGCTATGTTTATATTTGCTGTGAAGTACCCTTTGCTTACGCAGCAGTTTTCTAACTCGGTTGTTGAACCACGGTGGCTCTTTTCCATCTCTTACAATCTTGCTTGGCACATACTCATCTAACGCTTATTGTATCATGGTTTTGAACTTTGTCCACTGATCCTCAACACTATATGTACTTAAGACAAAACTTTTGTGTTGAGCCGTCAGGTACTCTGTAATCTGCATTTTGTCACTTTTGCTAAACAGTAAAATCTTCCTACCTTTTTTAATATTTCTATTTGCGGCTGAAATCATCGATACAGTAACCCCTTTATGATCACTGATTCCCTGTTCTGCGTTAACTGTTTCAAATAGTTCGGGTCTGTTTGTCACCAGAAGGTACAATATGTTATCGCCACGAGTCGGTTCTCTGTTTAACTGCTCAAGGTAGTTTTCAGATAAAGCACTTTAAAAAATTTCACTGGATTCTTTGTCCCTGCTGCCCGTTATGAACCTTTGAGTCTCCTAGTCTATATCTGGCAAATTAAAATCTCCTCCCAGAGTTATAACATTGTGGGGAAATCTACTCGAAATATTTTCCAAATCATCCTTCAGATGCTCAGTCATAACAGCTGCTGAGCCAGGGGGCCTATAGAGACATCCAATACCATGTCTGAGTCTGCTTTAACCGTGACCTTCACCCAAATTATTTCACATTTAGGATCTCCGTCAATTTCCTTCGATACTATTCCACTTCTTATCGCTATAAACACGCCTCCCCCGTAATTGTCCAGCCTGTCTCTGCGGTATACATTCCAATCTGAGTTTAGGATTTCATTACTGTTTACGTCTGGTTTGAGCTAACTTTCTGTCCCTAGTACTATATGAGCGTTGTGACCGTTTACTAATGGGAGCAGTTCTGGGACCTTTCTATTGACGCTCCTGCAGTTTACTATTAGCACATTAATATTGTTATTCCCTGTTGCGTTTTGCCTACTCCTACCTTGCCGCGTGTCAGGAGGTGTCTTGTCGGGCCTAGGGAGGGAATTCTCTAACCTGAAAAACCCACATGTGCACTCCACACGTACTCCGCTACCGTTGTAGCCGGTTCTGGCGTGTAGTGCACGCCTGACCTATTCAGGGGGACCCTACATTTCTTCACCCTATAGCGGAGGTCGACAAATTTGCACCCCAGATCTCCGCAGAATCGTCTGAGCCTCTGGTTTAAGCCTTCTACTCGGCTCCAAACCAGAGGACTGCGATCGGTTCTGGGAACGATACTACAAATAGTTAGCTCAAATTCCACCCCCCAAAAGCGAGGCTTTCCGCCTTCACCAATTCCGCCAACCGCCTATACGATCTGAGGATGACCTCTGAACCCAGATGGCAGGAGTCATTGGAGCCGACATGAGCAACAATTTGCAGTCTGGTGCACCCAGTGCTCTCTATCGCCGCCGTTAGGGCCTCCTCCACATCTCGGATGAGACCCCCCGGCAAGCAGACAGAGTGAACATTGGCCTTCTTCCCCGACCTTTCCGCTATTTCCCTAAGGGGCTCCATCACCCGCCTAACGCGGGAGCTCCCAATAACTAATAAACCTCTCCCTCCGTGTGCCTGCTCGAACCTTGCTGAAGGAGCGGCCACATGTCCACTCACAGGCAGAGCGGGCGATGCCACACGGCCAGCCTCCACATTTACTCTCCGCCTTGTGCGCCGCGAACGCCGCTGAACCCGCCACTCCCCTTGGGGTGAGGGTGGCCCAATCGCGCCCGGTACCTTCGAAGATGTCTCGACAGCAGGGACAGTAGGTGAAGCATGTAACACCTGGGGTGTACCATGCGACGCACCAGACTCCCCATTGCCGCTACACTCCGAGGCAGCAGCCCGAAGACGGCTGACCGCGGCCATCAACACGTTCAGGTGTTCGCGAACAGTGGCCAGCTCCTCCTGCGTCCGTACACAGCAGTCACACATCCTATCCATCCTAAGAAATCAATTTACTGTAAAGAGTTAATCAACTTTTAACTAGACTGCTAATTCACTAAAGGTGGCTGATAGTTGACTAAACTGTGGTTGCTAGACACTTCTTGTAGAAAACAGCGAAAATAGCAATACCTGTCTCTGGACTGTATTAAAAACAAACACTAGCACTACTGGCACTATGGTTGACTAGAGAAACTCTTCCTGACTGTATTCGAAACAAACACGAAATCTATGGAACGCTATTACTAGCACTGGACAATTAAAGCTTCCTAAAAGCAAAAACACACGGAACAAGAAGTGACAAGTAAGAAAAATACAGTTAATACTTAAATTAACGTAGCTCGCTGCACAGCAGACGTGAAGCAGACGGCAGTTACGACGACACTGACACTACTGGCACTATGGGTGACCAGAGGGACTTCCTGTTTAAAGTGTCGCCTAGATTGACAGTGACTTCGAAGAGCTCCATGCTTTTGCACCACTTTCGAGTCAAATTACAAACGTATGCGTCGCTACGGCAGAAAATGACGAGGTTTCAAAAAATTACCCTTTTTTAATTTGTTAGGCAGTGTAATTGTTCCGCGTATTTTGGAAACTAGAGCCCTACATCTGACGCCTAGAAATGTCGAAACACAGGATGAACTCTATCCTTAATTTTGACGCAGTACTCTTCTGCACACTTAGAGTTCGAAATATCTTAAAATTATTTGCATAATTTACTGAAACATGAATACATCTTTTCGAGAGTTATTGGGATCCAAAATCCTCTTAATAAGCCGTGTTATATTATAAGGTGTTGTAGTGTGCACACTAAGCCTCACACAGTAAATAATAATTGGTTTTTACCGAGGCCGAATGATAGTGAAAGGTCGATCGTGAAACCTCTTCATCAATGTGAGGTAACAGCGATAGATGGATAAAATTATGTTTTAATGGATTTTTTTATGTGGTATCATCTAATATTGGACTAAAATACTTATTCATATTACAAAAATATTACCCTACTTTCACCGACTACAGTTTCATCTACATAGGATAATAAAAACAAATTTCAGGTAAAAGTTACTTAGTTTCTGACATAGAACCATGATCCGCGCTACAACTTTTTTTTAATTACGTTGATTACAGCATCCTCTCCTTCATCCTCAACTTTAATTGCATCTACAGATCACAACCGACTCTGCGGTATGTGGCGGAGGGTACATTTGCACAAGTATCATTTCCTCCGTTCCCCGTTTCATTCGCGTATAATACGTGAGAAGAAGTCCTGTACGAAGGGTCTAACTTGTAAGATCTTCTCGTCGTTAGAGTTTCGCGAGACATATGTGAGAGCAAATAATATAGTGCCCAATATTCTTCGAACGTAAGCTCTTGTAATTTTGGCAGTGAATTTCGCCGTGAGACACAAAGTCCTTTTTTAGCGTCTGCCACTGGAGTTTCATGAACTTCTACGTAACATTGCACGGTTCATAAACGAACCAGTGATAAAACGTTAACCTTCTCGTTGGATATTCTCTGTCTGTTCTATTAATCAAACCTGATAAGAGTCCCACACCCATGAACAGTACTCACAAACCAGTCGAACGCGTGTTTTTAAGCAACTTCTTTTATGGATGACTTAAATTTTCGTATGTAATATTACTTCTAATGAAGGAAACTCTTGTTACAGCGTTACCATAGAGTGTACTACACTTTTCTAATATCCTATTAACATTTTCTCATACACTTCTCCGAGGTTAAACATTCTCTCCCAAGAGTAGGGTGGCTGATCTTTCTCCAAGTACAGCAGGTAATAAACCATTAACCCTATGCAGGTGTTCCTCTAGCCTAAAAATTCATGTGAATAGCCGCTTCCTTTGTGTAGTGACAGAACCCATGTTTAGTATGATGTATATTTCTATAAATATGTAAAGTGACGGATCTTGCGTATATTACATCTTGACTGGTAGGTTAATGGAAAATTATTTGGAAGAATGGCTGTTGAAATTCCAGTCAGGCCATCCATACTTAGGTTTTTCGTTGCTTTTATAATTCTCTTAATCAGATCATGTAATCGGTTCTTGGAAAATAATTTGGCCCATTCTGGTCCGATCAGTAGCTTGTGCTCCGTCTCTAATGACCTCGTTCTTAAATTGTAATTTTCCCTTTGGACTGATTGGTTACAATGTAACGTATCAGATTTCCATGAAAGGCTGCGCCGACATTAAAATGATGTCCTGGAAAGCGTCCAGCCTGGCAACAATACGGGCATCAAACTGAGTTACAATATGGAATTGCACATTTTGAGTAACATGTAATCCATAAAACTAAAAATTAAAAAAATTGCAAGGGTTCACTCTCCCTCGATGGCTCCATAAATCAAGGTCGCCTCGAAGTTATGCAGTAACGGTGCAATGCCATCCATCTATACGATACGATCTCCTCATCGCATGGTTATTTCATTTTTAAATACAGTTGTCCCAATAACACTAAAAACGAATATTGTTACTTCTGCCTTCGTTGCGTGATTACATAACTCCTCCTACTTGTGAGAAATAGCTCGCAAGCTTTACTTGGCGTTTTCACGTTCAGCATTTTCTTCACGTGTAACACGTCAGTTATCTGTAAACGTTTGTACTATCAAAAATATCCTAATGACCTGAACTGCGTTTCGCATGATTTGTATGCAAAACCACATAACGTAATTTTCTTGCAAGTCGTACAGTAATTGGCTACACAGCATGGTTACTGCAAGGAACCACTAGAGGACACTGCTCTGTATGGTTACCAATCGAGATACGAATTGATATCAACACAATTCAAATAATAGGAATCACGTCATTAGAGATGGAAAACTAATAACGCTTGTAGTATCGAATTTATAACAATAAATGAGTTTTTATAAAGCAAGTTTGAACCGGAAATTACAAGCCGAAAATTTTTGTACTCGGCAGGGACCCTAGACTAATATCCAGCAACTACTGTACATGTGAACTACCCAGGACAGATCTTAAAAATGTTTCCGACGAAAAGTTATAATGTGAGCACACGTTAAATTTGAAATGATGTAACTTAAAATTTGTGTTGCTCGCGGATTTGGGCTTGCACCTGACCTGAATGTTAAATAAACACATCCAAATGTTACATACCCAGTTTATTCACAAATAGTGATACGACCGAATCTGACAAAACGGACATGATGAGACGATTTTTTATTTATTTATTTATTACTGGATTTCGTATCAGGCACCAACAGCTGTTGCTTTCCAGCAGCGAATCGACGTCAAAAATCAGATTATTTTACCAGGAGGAGATGGGTGCATATGTATTTATACTGGACCAGGATACGAACCCAGACATTTCATTTCGCAGACGCTTTTCAGGATTTTGAGATATATGAGAAACAAAGAAACGATCGACCCTATCATGCGGACGGGATCAAATCTCGTGAAAGTGGAGCTCTGACGATGATTTTCAGTCTAGCACCAGTATTTTCAACATCTCAAGTTCAAATTCACGGCCTTTCTGAAACATAATGCCTACGAATACTTTATGCGGAAACTCAATGCTTGTTAAATGGAACAAACGATATTAACGTTCTACATTTTCGCTCCCCATGTCTACATATTTTCAGTCCTCTGCTACTAGAAGGCTCAGAATTATAGAGTGTGACATGGCGGAGTGAAACTTAATTATATGAGAAACATCTTGCTATAATTGAATTTCGAATTGTTAGAGTTCGTCCACACATGGAGCAGCCTCTCCTACAGCATGACAATGCCAGACCACACACGAGCGTTGCGACATCTCCAACAATCCGCCTCCTTGGTTTCACTGTCCTTCATCATCCTCCATACAGTCCCGACATGGCCCTATCACCGAGCGACGTGGTGCAGTGGTTAGTACACTGGAATCGCTAGCGGGAAGACGACGGTTAAAATACGTGACCGGCCATTCAGATTTAGGTTTCCCGTGAATCCCGAAATCGCTTCAGGCAAATTCAGGGATGGTTCCCTTGTAAGGGCACGGGCGATTTCCTTCCCCATCCTTCCCTAACACGATGGGACCGATGACCTCGCTGTTTGGTCCCTTCTCCCATATCAACCAACCAACCGTGGCTCCATCTAACTTTCATCTGTTCCAAAAACTTAAAGAACACTTCCGAGAACTTCACTTTCAGAGTGATGAAGCAGTGCAAGCAGAGGTGAGTTTGTGTCAATGTCAAACATTTTACAGCGACAACACTAAAAAACTGGCCTCTCATTGGGAGAAATGTGTTCGTCGCCAGGGTGACTATGTTGAGACGTAAATATGTACACATGAAGAACAAAGAAGTACAATAACCACGTTTGTTTTATTTAAAAAGCTTTGATTTTTCACATAAAAAATTCGTAGAAATTATCTTTAAAAAAGTACCCCGGGACCTTATATGAAAATTGGTTCACCAATAAAATGATATTTCTGGCGGAAGGAGGCGTACTTGTGACAGAGTTTGCACATGTCGCATCCTACGCCTTTGTCATGGCCCAACCCACGGATACCAGAATACACGGTAGGCGTGGGCGGGCTGTGAACTGTACCGTCACCGTGAACCCCGTCGCCACGCCGCACTGCATTGAAGCTAATACGAACACATGTTTAATTCAAATTCAAGAATCATTGTAATCGAGATATCCCATGTTTTAGTGTATTACTATTATTATTATTATTATTATTATTAAGCTTTACATTAGACTACTTTTTCTATGGTCGGCGAACTGCTTAAGTGCGTGTCTTTACGAAACACTTTACAGCAAAGTCCTGTTAACTGTAATGCTTCATAAGACACCCAACACAAATTCGCAGCCTTTGCAGTATCTTCAGATGACTAGTTAGTACACCGTGCTGTCATGACTACTGTACAAACAATTTGTCATTGCAGGCATCATTCCCCACATTAGACCTTTTTTTGGCCTTCACTAACTGGTCTTATCAGGCCACTGGCCTAGTCGAGCACTTACAATTTGTAAAATTTACTTTTTTGTAAATTTTATCTAACAATGTTTTGAATTTTAACAGCATAAAATAAACAATTACATCGTTGTGTTAGCCATGCCTTCTCACTTCGAAACTACTGTGCGTGTAAAGGTTAAGTTAGGATAGAATTTTCAACATAATTATTTTTAGCGTAACTCTTACAAAAGTCTTTTCTCTTTCTTTACCTTTACGGGCACGTTTAAATTAATAACGTTAACGAATTTGTGAGTATTCCGGTTGCTTAACAGCCCAAGCAATAGAAAGCGAAAAAGGTCGATTTTACAGTGGTACGAGAAAGTGTCACAAGATACTACAAATCGTAACTGGTGAAGGATGATTGTTGGGGTGGAGGTGCGTTTGAAGATTACTTTTGTTCGTTTTTCTTGGATAACTCGAAAACCGTGGCGTGCAGTATAAAATTTATATAAATATGAAAATCTCGTGCTTGGTTTCCGAATTCCAGGTATAAACATTGCGGGTTGCATAAAACGACATAACTGTGTATATGAAATTTTACATAATTTTTCATATTATATTTTATAACCCTGAAAATAGTTTGCTAAACGGAAATCAGTCGTTATCATTACATTTACTTGCAGTGTCTTAGACAATTCCTAACCATATAAATCTTTAACACATAGTCCAATTTTAGATACATAAACAGTATTTTAATTTACGTTCAAGGAGACTAAGCATACCCAAAAAATTAATTTCAGGATTATATGCGAAAACAATAGTAAATGCGACTAGAAAACGGTTACAACAAAAATTTGGAGCCATTTTTTCCAACATTTCTTAATTTTTTTGCTGCAGACCTGAAAATACTGATCAGTGTATATGTTTTTCTTTCGCATAGTAAATGATACATTGCCGCATGAATTCCTTAAAGTCCTATTTTGCACATACGTATGGATAAACTGTTACGATTATATACAGGCAAAGAAATACATTAATACCGGCGATTGTGCACCAAGATCTCTGTGAGAGAAAGATTTCCAGTTGATTTAGTAAATGACGTTGCTGGTTTTGTAAGTAATGTACGTGTCTGCAAATTACGAAAATGAGGAACGGTATATGAAGCGAAGTCCTTAGTAACCTCAAGCGCGAAGTTGTCCCGCCGTGCGCTTGGCATGGAGCACGTTCTCCATGAGAAACAAAGCTTCGCAATTATTTGAGGGGTTACGCAGCAGTATCATTATCACGACACATAAATTACTAGGACCCTACGCTTTTGTCTGCCCACAGTGGGAGCAGATAACATGCTCCACCGGTCTACCAAGCAGTCTTTCCTTTCATAATTGTCAAAGAGACATGAGGATTTCGCAGAGGATAGCATACGTGTGAAACGGCTGGCCACTGTGGCTGCAAGTTCTCCTTGTGAATAACAATGAGTCCCTTACGTGAGCAATTTCTGTACTACAATTAGAAAGATAATGATTTCGCAGGCTTCCGAAGCCCCTACAGAAGTTCTGTCCACCAGAATGCGAGCTGTACGATACGTATCGAAATCTATGGATTTTTTTTTTTGTTTTAAAGAAAGATAATGTTGCATACTACTGGATTCTCAAGGACTAGAACTCATTACAGCTATAGGAGAATCAGTGTCAGACACTGCATAAGCCGTTTCCAGATACCTCGGAAATTGCGCGTTATGCAAGATATAAATTTAAGCCAAATTGCTTTAAATGAATGGTAGCCACAAGACGGCGCTATTCACTGTCTACTAGATGCCGCTGTTGTTGGTGAAATACACGAGATCTCCTCTATTAAGAAACTTATATAAGTGTTCCACCAGAAAAAATTAATAAATTCGTACTGAAATAGTCCAGTTTTTCTACTTATTTTATAAGGACTAATTATTAAACGCCCTGAATTATTGTCCAAAAAGGAAGAATACATGTCATGTTCAGAGTGACATCCTTTAGCTTCGATGGATTTATTAATTTTCCTTGTGGAAGAAGATATTGCTAACTCAACAATGTTTCCTCGTCAATGTCTCTGCAAGCATTTTTAATACGTTAAGTTGTATTTGCATGAGTAGCCACTACTTAAGATATCTTATCCCTTAAGATATCCCAGAGGAAGGAAGGGGAAAATATCGGATGTGGTAATGCAGCAGGCCAATTGATTGCACCATACTTTTCGATCCCTCAACCACTGTCATTGTTATCAAGTACTTTCCACCATCTCCGTTAATAGAGTGCTGGGAAATCAGCATCCTGCAACCACAAAAATAAACATGGATTCTTCCGTCGTTCCTTAGTAGATGGTGGTGGTGGTTAATGTTTAACGTCCCGTCGACAACGAGGTCATTAGAGACGGAGCGCAGGCTCGGGTTAGGGAAGGATTGGAAGGAAATCGGCCGTGCCTTTACAAAGGAACCATCCCGGCATTTGCCTGAAACGATTTAGGGAAATCACGGAAAACCTAAATCAGGATGGCCGGTGACGCGATTGAGCCGTCGTCCTCCCGAATGCGAGTCCAGTGTGCTAACCACTGCGCCACCTCGCTCGGTGTTCCTTAGTAGAAGATTTCACATGTAAAAGGATTCGAACTTTAACAGCAGCATCTACATAATTACAACTTACACAAAATAGATACATATTGCAAAGCTTAACATTCCTACAAGGTAGTCACCAGCGTTGTTTACAGCCCGTTGCTTGAGATGTGGAAGTCATAGAACACCCTTGCAGGCACACTGCACATTTTGAGGTCTACGTATGGATTAATGAATAATTTAACATTGATCTAAAGTGATATTTAAGGCAATTAATTAGATTTAAAGCATCAATATGACTAATTTTCATTATTATCAGTTACTTCTCTTGTGAAGACTCAATTGATTACTGTGCGTCATCGAATAATTAGTTACTTGCGTCTCTTCTTGCTTCCATTCCCAACAAAATGCTTCTGTAGTCTCGTGGTAATCGTGAAATTCTATACGTATGTACCACATGACTGTACGTTGACATAGTCGTTTCTGAGTTTCTAAGTGTTTGACATCTCACAGATTCACGACGCGTGGGGGCAGGTTAATTTCCAATTACTTTTTATTCCACTGAAATAAGTTTTCGGAGCAAACTATTAACGTAAGTGTTTAATTCATCTGTATTTTGGGGAAATGGTAACCATGCTGGAATATTATACACATCAGTATTTCAAATGCTGTATGCTACATGAGCGGAAACTAATGTTACTAGCTTTGCTGTCCGTGCGATGAAACTACTTAACACCGGCATTAACAGCCCTCTTCCAGGCCAGAAAGCCTCAAAAATGAAGAATTTTGCGTTAAATCTAATTGAATGTCTTAAATTCAAAATGTTCAAATGTGTGTGAAATCTTATGGGACATAACTGCTAAGGTCATCAGTCCCTAAGGTTACACACTACTTAACCTAACTTATCCTAAGGACAAACACACACACCCATGCCCGAGGGAGGACTCGAACCTCCGTACCAGCCGTACAGTCCATGACTGCAGCGCCTGAGACCCCTCGGCTAATCCTGCTCGGCGAATGTTTTAAATAATGATAGCCTCAAATCTGACGTTAGAAAGTACCAATAGGTAACGCTGCCCAAAAAGCCAAACGTCCTTGAATCTCACCTCTGATTTGGCATTGATGTCGGAGGAAGTTGTGCCATCGAATTGTAAGCCTTTTCAATTGACGCTACATTGTGCGATTTGTGTGTCGATGATGGTGGAGTGATGATGAAAGTAACACAACACCCAGTTCCTGAGCGGAGATAATTTCCCGTTCGACCGTGAATCGAAACCGGGCCACACGTGCTGACCACTCGGCTAAAGGAACTGATTGAGAACCACTCGAAGATGAGCACGACAAGCATTTCGCTACATAGCTGCCTCAAGCACAGCTAAGACTTGGCAACATGGTTGCAAACATTATTCAACCCTGGGACAGTACATTTGCTTCCTCGTGTGGTCCTGAGATTTTCCGCTAAATTAACTTGTCATTTCCTTTCCACTTTGACGGCTTATGTTACATAATCCTCATGTAAGATGAGACACTGAGACACAAAATTTAATTTTTGGACTCCACGACTGCGGTACTTCACCTAAGTAACAACTGTTCTTATCTTTACCGTTGCTTTACGAGCCTCAGCGACCCGTACCACGATAAGAGCGACCACCTACTAGCAGCGCCTCCCTAGAACACAAAGCACGGTGGCAGCTAAAAAACGTCGGGACACCGAGACATTGGATTACTCATGAAGGTATTGCGGAATAAATTGGAAAAGAAACTTTCGTGACGACGAACTTTGTAGCCGTCGCTAAACTGAAATAGTTCCTGCGCAGAAATGGTCTCCTGGACAAGATAGAACAACGAAGAGATATAGTTATTATTTATCTTAGTAGCAAAATATAAATATCACACCTTAAGCAAATGGCATTCATGCCAAGCCGAGAAGGTAAGTACGGCGAGTGGAAGGACGGGCTGAATAAGAGGAAGGAGGCTCGATAAAAATAAAATAAAATAAAATGCATTAAAAAGATGGTTCTAAGTCTGTTTTGTGATACAAGGGTGGCGTGACTTTTCAGTTCTAAACGCAATGCAGACCACTGCACTTGAGGTTCCTGTTTACCGCTTTATTTAATCGATCTGCAAATTGTTAGATGAAATTCCTTAACAACATCTGAAAAAACCTTTACAAAAAAGTAAGCTATGATATGTCATAGATGTCTGCTTTGTGAATACTTAACTTCTTCGCTACACAAACGTCTGTGAACAACTTCAGCTCGACCGTCAACGACAGGAATTTGAGTTTTACTCGTCACGTGGAATCCGTATTTTAGGGGATGGTTATGAAGTGACTATAGTACCTCTATGCTAAATATATGTAATAGCAATTGGGCATCCAGTAGACGTTTGCGGTCACCGGCGTTAGGGTCATCCTTCCACGCACGGTAGCTTCAAAAATGAGCAGTTTTGTTGGTTTAAATCTAATTCAGTAACCTAAATATCACTTTTGATCAACGTCAAGTTCTTCGTGAAACCATACGTATGCCTCAAAATGTGCCATATGCCAATTTTGCTATAGAGCAAGCACTGCAAGTTGTTCGCACCCTTTATCGCGTGTATCTACCGTTAGAAATCCCACAAAGACATCAAAATTCATTACACTACTGTTTCTTAACGTAGCTTGGAGAAAACGTACGAATTTCTGACGAAAAACTGCATGACAAATCGCTTCTAATAGGAAAAGAAACAATACATAAAACATTAATAATAACGGTAAACATCTTTATGAGATATTCTGATTGGATCCTAAACAATAAAATTAATTTTGAGCAATTCTCGTGCATATTAGTGTAATCCACTACTCATCATATAAAAATGAGTCGTCTGAATCCGTAGCTATCGAGCTTGAAATGCAGATCATAGATTTTTTTTTTTGTGGAGCATCAGTCATCAGCAGTAAAGCAGTTTAGCGATAAGCAGTGGTGGACCCTTTCGACACAGGTCCAGGCATGGCAGTTCAGCCGCTCAGCCACGGCACCGGCAGACACTGCTGGGTGCCAGCAAGTGGCTATTGGCCAAGTCTAATCCATGTGACGTTCAGAGGCAGACAGTCCGCCAAGAAATCTGTCGCAAAAATTTTATGGGACGGAGTAGTTATCACAGGACTGTCAGAAAGTGAAATACGTTGTAGCTGTGCTACCATTACCCTCAGGTGTTCGTCATTCAGACGAAAGGCGCTGTAAGAATTTAGGCAACGAGCGGTTTCGTCCGCGAAACGTCGCAGTCAAACTGTAAGTAGGCTGCTTCTGTCTTGGCAGCGCTGTGTTTACATTGGATCTCTGACTGCGCTTTCAGTGTAAGAGACTCTGTGACTGGTTGGAATCGTTGTTGGAAGTTAATCGCCAGTAGTGCTGGGCAGTTGGAGGTTAGTCGCCAGCAGTAATGGAAGTACTGTTACGCAGTTGGAGGTGAACAGCCAGCTGTGATGGATGTTAAACGTGAGATGTTAGCATTAATGTAGGGAAGATGTCTGAAGTGTTAGCGTAGGCTAACGATTCTTACATGTTCGACTTGGAAACTGAGTATTATTCATGATTGTATACCTTTGCACTAGATGTCAATGACCATTTATATTTGTGTTTGAACTGGGTGTCACATTGCTAAGGTATAAAAATACGTTATTTGGTTTGCAACAAAATCTTTCCTTTGCTAATCACATGCGTAGTAGCAGTAGTTAGAATCGTTTATTTAGCTGGCAGTATTGACGATCTCTGTATTGCAGTAGTTTGCGTAATGAACATTTTTGTGAGGTAAGTGCTTAATGAAATGTATAGGTTGTTTTTAAGAATTCTTTTTAGTCAGTGCCATTCTTTTGAATTAATTATTTGAAGTCAGATTGTAACTTTTTGAGCAGTCAGATTGCGTTGCGCTAGAATATTGTTGGTCAGTGTTGACATGATAGGAAAAAGTAAAGAGAAAGTAGTCTCATTACGTTCAGTTTTAATCATCTGTTTCAGATTCAAATAACGTAGAAGTTTCATCTTCTCAGTCATTCTGCAATTTAAGTACAGACACACTCATTTAAATAAAGAAGTTTCAGAACGAAGCGCTGTTTACTGTTAGACCACAGGCGTAGAGCTGACATACTAACTCGAGCAGAAGACATGATTTCCTCCAGGAACTACTGTAACCTACAGAGTGGTCAGTTTGTGCAGATAGTGAGACTTGACAATTATCGGCGTGGCAACGTTATTTGTCCAATGTCACGATCGGCCGGCCAGGTTTTATGCCAGTATACATTATTATTAACGTTCTAGGTTAGGTGGACCCGAACAACATATAGGCATATACCATAAAGAGTGAGGGCAGGGATTTCCTATAATTCATTTAAAATGCACTGATTGATACACTCGGATGGTCGATCCTGGTCATATCTCTGAAAAGCAAGCCTCATTTAAATGTGGACGTGTGCAGTCGACGAAACTAGTAAAATGAGGCGGTGCATTTTTACAGAAGCAGTAGACCTGAAATATGTGTACGGGCAACAAAATGAAAGTGTGGGGAAGCTGATACGTTACATCGGACCTGGAACCTGTATGAGACATGTAGGACATACATCATGTTTGGAAGACTGCTGGAAGGGACATTGAAAGTGGTATCGCAACAGGAGGGCAATGAAACGTAGAGACTCTCGGCCAGGATGATTACGCACTAACTCGATTGCGTGGAAATATTTCAATCAGCGTTCGATCAGTTGCACGTGAAATGAGTGTCACTCCCAGTACTGTGTAGAGAGTAACACCAGCTACACCACCGAAATTGACCAAAACTGCAAGGTGTAACTCCTGCTGACTTCGGACATCGCGTCGTATTGGTGTAATAGGTGTTGCAGAGCCGAATGTTCGAGCCTCACTTTCCTGTGTTTGCAGTTTTCTTGCCTGACACCTACTTCATCAGACACTGAAAGCTCAATGGTGACAATAGTCATCTATGGTCAGTTAAGGATACTAACACTACAGCTGTGAAGAGCATTCCTTACAGATTTACAGAGAAGATAGGGGTTGCCATAACTAGTGATTTATTAAGAGAAACGAGTCTGCTTTCTTCCCGCTTAACCATAAACCTGACCCTAGCCCAAACCCTAACGCTATTCATGATTCAGGGCTTTCACTGACTCGGTGGGTCATGCTAAAAGCACTGGTACTTCAGAACAAAATGAATAAGACTGTGGTTTGAGGCAGAAATCAGTGAGGTTCAAAGAGGTAAGTGCATTACAGTAAACTGTGTTTCTGAGAGATATTTTACTCACATAATTAAAGGTATCGCAGTTGATCTTTGTCCAAGTACGTGGTTAGAACATAACGGAGCCCCAGCTCGTTTGGCACAGCTTACTTGTGAACACTTGAGTCAGACATTTCTTGAAAGACGAATACGAAGAGGACACTGTTTCGTTTATAGCTCATTCACCTGAACTGACGGTATTTGATTTCCTCTTTTGTGGTTCTTGTGATATAAAATGAGTATAACACACATGTCGAAACTCAAGAGAATATTATGTGGCCAAGTCCCACTGTGCGCAATTTCCTCGAGAACGCCGAGATTGTTCAAGCATGTACGATCAAACTTAGCAGACTAACAGTAATAGCAATATTTTTAGATATGGTTTCTCTCACAACTGATAAATTTTTCCTTCTTCTAAATATTTGAGCGTTCATATTGTCCCCATCGATAGAGCTGCTACCAGTACCTAACTATTACCTTTAATATGCCATATGTCAGTTGTTCCAGCCGTAAGACTTCTCTTTTCAGAAAATGGTTTATAAGTACGTGCCAAATGTTTGCCTAGTGCAAACATCTGTGATTCGTGTAAGTAAAATTTTCTTTTTTGGGTAGATATTTATAAAAGACCTTCCTTAAAAAAATAAAAATTAAAAAAAAATAAAAGCACACGAATTGACAAACATGCCAGAGAACTTAGGTTTTAGATTATTGTACACGTATGTGAATTTTCTTCGTGTTTGCGTTTAATAATTCTTCGAGTTTACGCTATAGTTCATAGTGCACCCTTTAAGTGTTATGTATAGCTTGGTTACTGCAATTGTAATAACCGTTGTCAGTAGCTAAGGGAAAATACAGTGTGTTCGATTATTTTCTTGTCATGGCAGCACTTCCTCCTGTCGGACGGCGACAAAACTAGTAATAACTGCCGAACGAGCGGAGAGGCGGTGAATTTACTGCCACTTTTGCCTCTCCCGCAGAAATAACTGGCAGCGATCGAAATTCGGCGTGGCCGGCCGTGCCCCCACCCGCAATATTCATTAGCGGGCAGCGCGCGCCGCGCCGGCTGGCCGAGGCCGCTCGTCGTTAATCTTCATATTAAGGACGCACCGACGCATTTTGGTGTCCTTACACTTCCCTGATTTTGTCAGCCTTTTCATTCATTCCATCCATTTTCAAAGACGGAATACACGGTACGGCTAAATACTTCTACAACATAAAACATCAACCATTTCGCTTTCACTACATTTCATGTAACTATAATTCGGTTTTGTAGCGTTCAATATGTGCTACTCATGATAAAAATGTGATTGATTGAATGAATATGGTAGTAAGACCAGTTGCCAACTACAGTGTACTACTGAAGTTCGTTTAGAACATTACTAGCTGGGGAGAAGAGAAATATTCACTCTATTTTACAAGTAACGGTGTTTCGACAAATTGCAACATTTTGATAAAGGATTTCGAAAGCTACATTGCTATTCATGTTGGAGATCACTGAGCACTTTTGTCTCTGGTGCGTCACTTGCAATACATACATATACGATAAGCAACATTGCTAATGAACAATGATACAGGTGTTATTACTTCAAAGAAAGGTACGTTTTAATGGAACTAACAGCGCTTGTGCTTCATTTTCAGTTGTGCTTACATGAAACTTTCTGTCTGTGAAAAGTTCCCCTGGGATGTATTTCCTACAGCTGTGATGAGTGACATACAATGTGTGACACATGAAAGTTCACATATTGCTGTTGGTGATTGAAGACGGTGTATTGAACAATATTACCTCAGTATTTACGTCTTTTGCAGAGTAATAATATTATAGTATTTACACGTTGTATGTTTTTTGGTTAATTAGTGATGATGATGAGGTCCCATACTCCGAGGAGCGTAGGGGACGATGCAGGAGACCCCCACCGCCTAATAGGCAAGGTCCTAGCGGAGGTGGTTTGCTATTGCCTTCCTCCGACCGTAATGGGGATGAATGATGTTGGTGAAGACGACACTACAACACTCAGTCCTCTCGAGGGAGAGAAAATCCCTGACCCCACGGACAATCGAACTCAGGACCCCGTGCCCGGGAAGCGAGAACGCTACCGCAAGACCACGACCTGCGGACAAATTGGTTAGTACCTCCAAGTAAATGTGGCAGGAGAAAGCAATTAATACTAATTTTCTCCAGGGCAGTAGGTCAGATGTAGAAGTGTGGACGTGTGGACGCATAGACGCAAAATAGTTCACCTGTACTAACAGGCGTAACCCAATTAGTAGTGCAGTACAATCTTGCAGGAAACATTACGTCATAAACCTTGTGATGTGTATATGGGAAGACTGTTCGATACAGACAGAAGCCAATTAACATACTGATGCGTGTACATGTTAAGATAGCAGATATAAAAATGTCATACTTGTTACACCACGTATATCACTTGTGCATAGACCAAAGCAAAGCACTTGGGCAGAGAATGCTTTCAATTTAAGACGTTAATTTCTCATGTCTTGTTTCAAAGAATCCGTGACAACCGTCGAGAAACAAGATCACTGGATCATCTCGAAGAGAAACCTCGT
This sequence comes from Schistocerca gregaria, assembly GCF_023897955.1. NCBI lineage: Eukaryota > Metazoa > Arthropoda > Insecta > Orthoptera > Acrididae > Schistocerca > Schistocerca gregaria. The sequence goes on along the minus strand of NC_064931.1, from coordinate 827,023,572 downwards.
AGACCTCACACTGTACGAATTTTATCGTTTTAATTAAACGATTGAGTGTCTGGCAAAGGGTTCACTGAACCACCTTCACAATATTTCTCTATTATTCCAATCTCGAAGAGCGCACTGAGAAAACGAACACTTAAATATTCCCATGAGAGTTCTGATTTCCCTTATTTTACTACAGTCATCAGTTCCTCCTTAGTAGATGGGCGGCAGTAAAATATTTTTGCGTTCGGAGGAGAAAGTTGGTAATGAGAAGATCCTGCAGCAACGAAAAAGTCTGTGTTTCAATGACTGCCACACGAATTCGGGTATCATATCCGTAGCACCCTTTCCCCTATTTCTCTATAAAAAAAACTAGCAGCCATTCTGTGAGCTTTCTCGACGTTATTCGTCAGTCCTATCTGATGCGGATTCCGCACCACGCAGAAAATAGCCCAGAAGAGGAGTCACTTTAATAGGCCTGTTGCATTTTGTAAGCTTTCTGCCAATAAATCGTAGTCTGTGATTAACTTTTCCCATAACCCTTCTATGCAATCGTTCCAATTCAAGCTGTTCGTAATTGTTATCTCTAAATATTTTGTTGAAATTACAACTTTGAGAAGTGTGTTTGTATCGTGTAAGTGAAGTTTAGCGGGTTTCCTATAGTACTCATACGGTTGACCATTTTCATTATTTAGAGTCAATTCCCATTTATCTCACCACACATAATCTTAACTAAATCAGTTTCAGATTTGTTTTGATCATCTGATAACTTTACCAGAAGATAAATGAGAGCACCATCTACAAACAATCTAACACGGCTGCTCATACTGTCTCCCAAATCGTTTATGTAGATAATGAACAGCAGAGGGCCTATAACACTTCCTTGGGGAAGGCTAGATATTACTTCTGCTTTCGATTATTACGAACTGTCGCCTTTCTGGCAGGTACTCAAGAATCCAGTCGCACAACTGAGACGACACACCGTTGGCACGCAATTGGGTAACAAGTAGCTAGTGATGAACAGTGTCAAAAGCTTGCTGGAAATCTAAAAGTATGGAATCAGTTTGATATTCCCTGTCTACGTTTCTATCTTTGTCTGCATACATACTCCGCAAACAACCGTACGCTGCGTGGCGATGGGTACGCTGTACCACTATTAGTGATTTCCCTTGCTGTTCCATTACAAGTCGATATTAGTGATACAGCTTGTATTCAGGAGATTACTTCTATTCCTTTTTGAGTATTAGTGTGACATGTGCAAATTTACAGCGTCGATAGAACTCATTACTTCACGTGAATAATGCTCTAGTTCTGTTTCACTGAACTCAGTAACATTGGCATTGCCATAGCAAAGTGAAGGTATTGATTGGCTGTCTCTTGCCACTAGTGTACTTTACAAACGACCACAACCTCTTTGGATTTTCTTCCAGATTTCGAGACAGCGTTCTCCATAGTTCTGAGACTTGCTCTCTTGTCAGCTGTAGTCTACATTTTAACTCAGGTGTCCACTTCTCGATCTGGACAGTGCAGTGCTCGAGAGAAAGGTACCCATGTGGCTACTCAGCAAGGTAAACTGGGCACACCGAAGGCAATTGCCTGCGTCTGATCTTAGAAACAATTTCTAGGAGGGGTGAATTATATCATCAGCATGATCCTCCATGCTGCGGATGCACCACCACAAATATCTTTAATGCAGCTAAGGATTCAACTGACTTTTCGTGAACTCAGAAAGGCTGTCGGCTGTCTGTGAATGGGCGAATGGCATGAGCAGCACGATCCTCCGAGCTCCTAATTCACCAATTCAAATATCTTTTGAACAGTTAAAATACAGTTCGTTCCCTCGTGGAGTGAGAAGTGGTGCCCTGTAACCAGACGACGCTCCGCTGCTCCGTATAAGTTTACATGTATATCCTGAGAATCTCGTATTTCAACTTCATCATATACTCACTAGACAATACATCAATCACCCATAGAGAAATCATTACAAGCATTATTTAATACCATGGAATTCCGCCCCTGGACCTGATAAAAGCATGGATTCAGCTAGAAAGAAAGTCCACAAGGTTGTGCAAGTACGTCGCATCCAAGCTCCACCAAATTGCGGAATTCCGATGTCGGGGTTTTAGCCGTTGTTCCAACATGTCCTGTAGATTTTCTTTGGGGTTCAAGATAAGTGATTTGGCAGACCAGTCGATATGTAATAGGGTGAGGGAGTCTTCAGAAAACCAGTCACATATTCTTCCAGTCCTTGTCGTCTTTATGTGCCCGTTTGAGAAATGACCTATTGCCAGGTGTCCGACTAGAAAAGTTCATTGCACGGACTTCCCGTTGCAATAGTGTCTCACAAACAGGTTCAGACGAAAGTTCAGTCACTGGCTATACAGTTTCTGCCGGATTTGCAAGCGATTTTGATTCACAAGCCTCCAAATGCGTCGCCGGTCCCTCTCAGTGTGGATCTTTTTCCGACCACAATTCTGACGTCGTGTTTCGTGGCCACGTCTGTTACTCCACAGCTTTTAGACATGTTGAACAGTCCGCCGCGAAACACCAAGAAACCCAGCAGCTTCACATACCGTATGGCCATTGCCATCGCCATATACGATTGCCCCTTTTTGCCACTCTGTCACGTCCTTATATTTACCCATGTTCACGTACAATGTCTGCTTGAAACATACGTTTAAGCTCAACGAATCATCTATGTGCGAGAGCAGTGGGGTAACTAATTTTTTGTCTGGTGAGCTTATAATTAAGGAGAGCTAGTTACTGACATCAACCGATTATCTCTCACATAAACCATGAGATAGCAAATATCCTGACACCTATTAATGAACATTAATATGGGGTGTGCAGACACTTCGTCCTTATGACTGCTTGATATCTGTTGGGGACGCTTCCACTAACGTGTCTGAAAGTCTGTGGAGGAATGGGAGGCCATTCTACCTAACGAGCCGAAACGAGAAAAACTAACGGTGCTGGTCGCAGCGATCCGGATCGAAGTCGACGTTCTAACTCTCCCAGAAGGTGTCACATTGGGCTCCGATCGGGACTCTAGGAAGGTCAATCGATTTCAGGAATTATATTGTGCACAAACATCTGCCCCACACATGTTGGTTTGTGATAGGATACATTGTAATGCTGATGGGAACAACCATCGTCTACGAACTGTTCCTGTACTGCACGCAGTAAACAATGCCGTAAAATGTGATCATATCCTTCTACATTTGGCGTTTTCGTAAGTGCAATAAGGGGACCACGCCCTAACCACGATAAAAACTCCCATACCCAAATCGCAACCTCCCCCATTCGTCACTTTTAGCGCTACACATGATCGTATGTAACGTTTTGCAGGCATTCGCCAAATCCAAACACTTCCATCAGACTGCCACAGTCTATAAAGTGACTCATCAGTTTCCAGTAATCCGCTGCACAATGGCGTCGCTCGTTGTACGTCCTCAAGCGTCACTTAGCACTGACTACAGAAGTGTGTGGATTATGAAAAGCTGCTGATCCATTCTACCCAATTACTTTTAAGTCCCTACGTACAGTCATTGTGCTAGAGGGACTGCTTCTAGCACTTTGGAACTTACGAGTGGTTCCTTCCACTAATTTTATGAGATTTGTTTCACCTGCCCTCCTCAACTTATGTCAGTCCCCGACCGTCATGAGGTCTGCCTGTTCCTGGTTCAGATGAGGTTGCTCCTTTGAGTTTCCACTTAAAATAACACCACCAACAGTCGACTTGGGCAGCATGAGAAGGGTTGAAAGGTCCCTGATGGACTTACTACCCACGTGACATCCAACGACTAGTGCACTTGCAAAATCACTAAGCTCTACTGACAAACCAAATCTGCTGCTACTGCTTCTCTCCTCGAACGCAGTCTTCCTCGCCTCCTTTCCCTTTGACGTACCGACCACTTTAGCACCTGGTGGTCAATTCTGCATTACATAGGGGTGTATGGATACTTTTGATCAGATAACGTATATCAGAATAGTAGCGGACCCAAGGCGGATCCATGTGGAACCCATGACACTACGCCTTCCGTTGTGATCTTATCGTTCCGATCATCACACTCTGTTGGTCATATGTAAGATATTACTGGAAAAACTGTGCAGCATTTGAAGAAAAATTTGATTTGTGATTTTTGCAAGAATAGTGTCGAAAGTCCACAATGCACATAGCAGTAGCCACTTCTTTGTTCATATTTTGATTCAGTGTGTCAGTCATATTCATAAAAGCAATCGTGATGCTATGATTATTGCAGAAACCTGACTGGGATTCATCTAAAAGATTATTTGCGGTTAAGTAAGTCGTAAGCTGAGCGCGAAGCATGTATCTCAGGCCTTATACATGGCGATTATAATTTAAGTTCCAGATTTAAAACGCTCTATAAAAGGAACATATGGTCATAAATGACTACATTTGAACAGAAGATTATCGGAGAAGACTGAAGAGTTATGGAAACAACAAAAAAATCAACGAAAATTTTACAAATAGATGGCGGTCTAAGCGGCACAATACATAAAATCAAAGATGCTGGTTACACAGCTGTTCCACAGCTTGCACCTGAGACGCTCGTTAAGACTGTCAGTGCAGGATCGCGCGTTGCTGTTGTAGCTGTTTTACAAGAACGGTGACTGTGCGCCAATAGCTCTGCAGAAGTTCTGGACACTCAAGGGCACGAAAAAAGGCGTTGGTCCAATGTCTGCAAAGGGTATTGAGAAAATGATTACTCAGTTCGAACAACAAAAAATGATTCAAATGGCTCTGAGCACTATGGGACTTAACATCTGAGGTCATCAGTCCCCTAGAACTTAGAACTACTTAAACCTAACTAACCGAAGAACATTACACACATCCATGCCCGAGGCAGGATTCGAACCTGCGACCGTAGCGGTCGCGCGGTTCCAGACTGAAGCGCCTAGAACCACTCGGCCACTCCGGCCGGCAAATTTGAAGAGACAGTGCAGTGTGGTATAGGGAGGAAAACCATTGATCTGACGTCAATAGAAGATATGATCACAACAATGCAGGAGGGGTAGAGCGGTGGTGTGCAAAAATGCAATAGACGGGGAATTCCACGAATTTTGCGCATCCCTGTGAGCACAGCGCATAAAATTCTACAAGACTTTCTACATTTCTATCCATACAAAATTACCCGTGTGCAGCAGTTGCTTAATGCTGACTTGCCACTAGGGAAAACGTTTGTTCTGGATTTTCTTGCTGATATGGAAGTGGAAAATGAATGACCACGAAACATTCTGTGGACAGAAGAAGACCATTTCTATTTATAGTGACATATCAATGCACAGAATTGCAGATCATGGGCGACGGAAAATCCCCTAGCACATCGGTCGGCACCTCTTCATTCTGGAAGATAAGTGTGTCGTGCAGGCGGTCGACATTATTTATCATAGGTCCATATTTTTTGGAGGAGATGGTTCCTGAGGATTGTGTTAACTGTACCACCACTGGTAAACGCTATGAGAGTCTTTGGGTACCAACATCATTCCAATTCTTTAACAGTGTGGGTGTGTGGGTAGGCCAGTGAAGTAGCCGCGGCAAAGGCATTTAGGAAATGATAAAATATTCAGCCGTCATTTCACTACAGCCTTGCCGTCCAAATTACCTGCTCTCAGTCTGTGTGACGTCTGCCTGTGGAGCTACTTGAAAGATGCTGTGTTCAGTGCTCCGATTAAAAATCTAGCTGAATTGAAGGCACGTTTTGCGCAAGACATTCCGAACTTGACCTCTGAGACACTCCGATCTGTTGTGGACCATTCTGTTTCTCGATTTCGACTTGTCATAGAAAGTGGTGGCCATCATATTGAAAATGCCTGGCCCCAGCCTCAGTGTAATTAAAAGCCTATGTCATTGCTGTTTTTATGCGGTTTTTGGTCTCAGGACATGTAAAAACCAATTTTTGCCATTTGAATTGGCACGGCCTTGCCGTGGCGAATGGGGTTACGTAAGTAACAGAGCCTCAACTGTTGAAAGCTAAACCTGTGTGGTCATGCACATTGCAGAATATGATTGGTTTAAGGTGCAGCTCAGATAGTCATAGAGTCGCGATTCATCTATCATTTGTAGTCTAACCCATTTATGTTATGAATCTTATACTGCCATTTTTTGATTCCATAATATTTCCCCCTTCTTTCGCACTGTTCCACTCAAATTTGACGGCATTATGAGCAGCGGTTCCTTTTTTATTTACAGCGTATTGAATCTGGAACTTTAATTATAATCACAGCGTATAATGCGGGTAGAAAGCAAGTGGGCCTGCAGTTGTAAAGTTGTTTGACACATTCCCTCTTGGGTAATGGTTTTATGAGTTCCTGTTTCCAGATTCTTAGAAAAATGTTTTGTGTCAGAGAGTGACTAAAAAGTCCATTATTTTGAACAATTTAAAATCTCTAAAAGTCGCCACTTGTCTTTTGTTGATTTGTTGTTCGGACATTGTAACCAATAAAACATGAGTATCACATCACGAGCAGGCATTCCAGGTGCAGAGATCTCACCATTGCGGATTACTCTTTTAGGAGATTTGGCTACGAATATTTCAGTGCTATGCCCAAGTGAAAGTAATGTAAGGTTTGGGCAGGAAGTATAGGGCTGTATTTTGATACGGAAACACTGATGGCTATACAAAGATACAAAACCTGAGAGCGCGAGTTCGAAGCTTGACAGCTGCCCAACTTCCGTTGTCTTTTGTTGAGAGGTGTAATGTTGATGAATATGTATTGAGCTTATTTGTCTGCGTTTTTGGAAGCGAGCACTAGCTTCGGTAACAAGATTGGACTTATGTAAGCATATACAAAGGACAGGATCTAGATTTGAGATACGCATTTTAAAGGGACGTGATTTAATGGGACGCGATTTAAAGGGCCACACTTCCAGTGATATGCAGTAGATCATCAGTGCACGTTCTGGGCGAGATAAAGGTCTTATCTCAAGGTCACTAGTAAGGGCTTCCTGTGTCAGGGTACATAGTTGTGCTGTATATATTTAAGGCCAACCACCACACCTCTCCCCCGGGAGAATTGGTCGAGATCATCCAGTGATGCCGGCCGAGGTGGGCGAGCGATGCTAGGCGCTACAGTCTGGGACCGCACGACCGCTACGGTCGCAGGTTCGAATCCTGCCTCGGGCATGGATGTGTGTGATGTCCTTAAGTTAGGTTTAAGTAGTTCTAAGTTCTAGGGGACTGATGACCTCAGAAGTTGAGTCCCATAGTGCTCAGAGCCATTTGAACCATTTGAAATAACAATGTGGCAATCGGTTCGGTGGATGTCTGTGACACGATCTTGGATCTTGGAATAAGGCTCCTATTCACTCTTACCACAGCTTGTTCAGAATCTATTCTCTTTGGCACTGAGTTAGTGATATAAATATCACTAGAAGGAAATTTTCACTCTACAGCGGAGTGTGCGCTGATATGAAACTACCTGGCAGATTAAAACTGTGTGCCGGACCGAGAATCGAACTCGGGACCTTTGCCTTTCGCGGGCAAGTGCTCTACCGACTGAGCTACCCAAGCACGACTCACACCCCGTACTCACAGATTTACAGTTTGGAAGGTAGGAGGCGAGGTACAGGCGGAGGTACAGGTGTGAGGACGGGGCGTGAGTCGTGCTTGGGTAGCTCAGTCGGTAGAGCACTTGCCCGCGAAAGGCAAAGGTCCCGAGTTCGATTCTCGGTCCGGCACACAGTTTTTATCTGCCAGGTAGTTTCATAAATGTCACTGTTCAATTTCCCAGCAGGCTACTTTAAAGAAAGTTCGTAAGAACCGTAATTGTCTGTACATATCGACAAATGCTGACCAAAGTACTAATGCTCAATAGATAAGATGCTGTGCGTTTATAGCTTTGCAATCGAGGCGAATCTATTGGTTGTCCATTAAACGCACGGGGACAGCTGAACGCAGAGCAGGGAAATGACTGATAGGTGGCGCCGAAGTTATTCGTGAATGCTTATGTCTTTCCTTCGATATCGGCATATTAATTACACATTAAACTACTGTAAGCTAACAACGAAATCTCTTTGTTTCTGCTGATTGTGAGGTAATCAAGACGTACTGACTTAATTTACCAAAACTTAACCACATAAAATCTTTACTTTCTCGTCCTATATTTAGGAAGTCTTTCTCGTGGATAAGAAGCTGCAGAGAACAGTGTGTGTTGCAGCACAGCTTGGGCCAAGCTCGATAGGAAAGGAGCCGTCTTGTTGGCTCATTTCGCTAGGATCGTTCAGGCCGTATTTTATGTCTGTGTGTTGAAGCAGCAATCCACGGAACGAGCAAACAAGCTATAATTTGACAACGGTGAGGCATTAATTTTACGTTGCCGTAAAAGAGATGGACCTTCTTATAACAACAGAATGAATTTGCAGCTCGATACATAGAATAGTAGCGATCAGCGTGCAATAACCTCTTTTTTAACAAACATACTCTTAAATTCGCAGACACTATGAACCAGAAAATACTTTCCAGTAATACCAGTTAACGTCTCACGTAGGACATAACTGATATTTGATGAGAGTACAGATAGTATAAATATAAGTCCCGAAATCACATTTTATGCTAAAGCGTAATTCAGTGACCAGATCGGCCTCACCAACTCTCAATAAGAAGTTTGTAACGATGTGTAGCTCAAACAATAAACGGAATTTAGTTGAAAATAAAAACATGTACACTACCTGACAAAAAAGTGAAGCATCCAGAAGACGAACAGAAAATAAAATGAAATTTTATGGGTTGAGAGAGTACGTGATTTTGTTTCAGTGATTAGAATATCGAATCAAATGTACAAAGATCTTGGTAATATGAGCTGACTTAACAGTATGACTCTGCATCCTAGGTGCATGCACTGATACGGTTGGGAATGGTGTCGTAAAGCCTTTGTATCATCTACTGGGGCAATCTGGCCCATAAATGTTGTTACTGGTCGTTGATATCCTCGATACTGGTGCTGGGGACAGAGTTGATGTTCGATCTGTTCCCACACACGTTCTATCGGAGAAAAACCTGACGAGTTTGCTGACCACAGGAGTACCTCAACATCACGCACACACTTCGTAGAGACACGTACCATGTGTAGACGAGCATTGTCCTGTTGAAAAATTGCAATACGATACTAACGCAGGAGAGGAGACTAGAGCCCACACAGAAGCATACCGACAATCCTTCTTTCCACGTACAATACGAGACTGGAATAGAAGGGAGAACCGATAGAGGTACTCAGGGTACCCTCCGCCACACACCGTCAGGTAGCTTGCGGAGTATGGATGTAGATGTAGATGTAGATGTAGAGGTAACACATGAGGACGCAGGATGTCCACGATGTAACGTCGTGCCGTCGGAGCTCCGTCAATTACCACTAGCCATGACAAAAACGTATACCCGACGGTTCCCCTCTGTATGACATCAGGAGTAACACCACATAAGAGTATCTTCAGAAACCATTAGTAAAGTGGTACTATTCTCCCGATTGCCGCCATACTCCCCGAAGACTGTCATCCGGGGTAGTGCGAAAAAACGAGTCACTGCTGGACACAATGCTGCGCCATTCCTCTGAAGTCTATAATTCCCGGTCATCGCATCACTACAAACGCAGGCGTTTGTGTTATAGTGTTAACGACAACCCACATATAGGACGGTAATTCCATAGTCTGGACGTTGCTAGTCTCAGACCAAAGCGTCAGAGAGACACATTACGTGGCAGAGGATCCATTCGGACGGTAGACTTAGATGTGAAAGGATTGCTATGTACTTGGTGCAAAGTACGGCGATCGTGTGTTCTGATGATCAGACGTGGCTGACGGAAACCTTGACGGCGCGCGTGCGTGCCCCGAGGGTCCCACGCAGCCCAACATCGAGCCAATGTCACAATGAGTATGCGACAAATGAAGATATTTCACGATTCGACCATCCAGTCGAATGGAGACCCGAAGTGAGGCACCTGTCAAACTCAGAATGGCATAGGTAATGCTGTATCAGACGAGTGCACACCATCTGCGTCTCCTTCACAATAATCGCTCAGCATCTGACGCTGTTGACGCCCATTGTATACCTTAACCGGCCTGATAACATTCAACACGGAAAACACTGACATACCATGGTGGCCGTTCTACGTCTCACAGAAAACTGCAACTCTAATGATTTACACACGCGTCGATGATGTGAACTTATACGAAGTTACATTGACATTCGAGAATGTCTTCTGGGTCCTGCACTTTTATTGTAAGGCAGTCCATTAAGAAGTATTTTGCGACAAGTAACAGAATTGAAGCATTAATGCAGTACGTTTAATTTTATGCGATGTTCGACTTACTGAAAGTTTTGGATCTGATATCGAATGGAGTATCAACTGTGTACAGGCGGCATTACTCTCACTGATGCATTGAAACTCTTTTCAGAAATGTGTGGATACTATTAATGACAATCTGAGGACGTGTTCATATTGCTCGTCTGGGAGTATACAGGTATAGAACGGTAGTTTTACTAATCTGTGGGAATACTTTAAATAAGAAACTGAAGTACGAGTTATCACAGATTTTTCATTTTTAAGGAAAATGGTGAGGGTAGCGCTAAATAAGTTCTCAAAATATTTAGTAATCCTTGAAGACCTAGGAAAAAAAGGCTCATGAGATGATGGAAACGTCGCTTGCTGTCTTACAGTGGCTATTAAGCGAACGTAATATTGTGAAAACATTCTTGCTAGCAGGCTCCAGTGCTGCTGGTCAGCCGTGAGCCTACCGAGGCGTCGTGAGTGGATACCACAGAGGATTTCATTTCGTAAATTTCATCTGTGCGGGATGATGCGGTGAGCCTCGGCTCCCGTGGGAGCAACAGGGCTACGGGAAATTGCTTATCTATAGCCGCAGAGGATGACAACAAATGCGATGGCTCATCCTCAAACGCATCACTGCCGCGCACCGCACTCTCTCAATTATTTATCTGTCCCTCGTTTTACCAATGTAACTTCTTGCCTGATGTTTTCTCAATTATTACTGCAGATAACACTCGCAGTTATCTTCCGGAAAATGTTAGCAGACAGGCTGTGCCAGTAGGTTGCAAATAGTATTTGAGTTTTAGGCATAAACAGTAACTAACATTCTGTTGTAGCAGCTGTACGTCCAACTTAACAGAATCACGAAGTAACACACAATTACAAACAACTTTTATGTTCTGGTACGTTAGTACAAACCTCTTCAGAAACAGAATTTGAAGCCGTTTGGAGAAAGGATATTTTAATTGCAGCTATCAGAAACAGTTGCCCGAACGTTAAAGTGCATAAAATATATGAGAGAAAAACTTAACAAACGGTCACTGTTGGCCATTAATATCGTATCACCATCGAAGTTGTATAAAGGGAATGTCAAACTGTCATGTAATATTTTACATGTTTGGAAATGCAAATGATCAGAGTTTCAGCACAGTCGCACGTTTTTCATATACGAAAAGATAACGCAGCGTGTTTCTCATTTAGAAATCGCATCAGATCGTCGGGTTTTTGAGATAAGATTGTGTTATACCTCGTGTAAGAAAGACAAATGGTTGGAACGTCTCTGCTAGAATTGTTTCATAGTAATTTACTTGTATTTCGTGCTTTTATCATTCAGTTACATATTATATAAATTTGTATTTCGTGTTTCTCCCCATTCAGTGTTCTACATCTACATGAAACTATCCACTTTCTCAGCAAGCAGAGTATCCAATGTATATTACGCACCACAACTGTATGATTTTTCGAAGCTCCACAAACCAGAAGTGCCAGTCCGTCCTGTGGTATCTGCAATACAAGCTCCAATAAACCAGATTTCCAGGAGAATCAACGCCATCTTGAAGAAGAAACTGAACTTCAAAGAGAATATATAGCATTAAGAACAATTCAGATTTATTTAACACGTTAAGAGATTTTAAGGATCCAACAAAAGCAAAATGAGTCTCTTTTGATGTGCATAGCTTGTTCACATATATGCCAGTGAAAGACTGTGTGTATTTTGTGTAACAATCATTGTATTCACACAACATAAATCCAGAAGAGCAGCTGAGCATCGTTAGTACAGTGGAATGATGTATAAATTAAAATTATTTCATCTTTCAAGTGAGCTATTAAAAGCAAGCAGATGGTCTGACAGTCGGCTCACCTTTATCCTCCTTATTAGCAGAAATTTTAGAAAGGTTCATGGACAAGCAGGAGACTGATTATCTTAAGAGAGAACCACTGGCAAAACGTGTTGTATATTTTTAGAGAGCATATTCTTTGTATGTGGAAAGATTCCAATAAACAACGCCATAAATTTCTGGAAAATATGAACCAGTGACACACTAACATAAAGGTCTGCATGGAGTTTGGGGGAAGGGGGGGGGCAGCATAAACATGCAGCATTCCATCACATGATCCAGCATCCTCTTTCTATCCTTATGTCCCAAGAAGACTTTCACCAAAAACTTACCACAATGAAAACAATAGCCATAAATATTGAATTTGACCCCAACAACAATCATAAAATTTTACGAAGAAAGATGAAGAAGGAAGCCAGGTCCCTACTGCCCCAGTGAAAAACACAGACAAAGTTGAAAGGAAATGGTGCAGATTACCTTTTAGAGGGAAAACATCAAATAGTATAAGTAATATCTTGAAGGCAAAAGGTTTCTGCGTGTTTTTCTATGTCCCCCAGACAATAGGTAGTATCTTGTTCAACGTAAAAGACAAACACCCAGTTATCACATAAAGTGGGTTTTATAAAATCATATGCAGTGAGTGTCATTCGTGCTACATTGGACAGACGGGGAGGTCAATCTGTACCAGGCTTATAGAACACCACAGAAGCTGGAGATTGAGGTAGCCTGATTCAGTCTTTGAAGAACATTGCCTGAACAATAACCACAAACATACAATAGATGTACAAGTCTGACACACAGAGGAAAAGGGCGACAAACTCAACCAATAATACATTTTAGAAATTAAAACAAGGATGTGTATATCCCCGCACCTATTATTAAACGAGGAAACCCAATTCAATTATTCACCTCTCTTAGACGAGATCACAACCCCAGGATAGAAGCTAAACTTTGTGCCCCAGTCCATCGTAGTTAAAAAGCTCTGGGCTGATGCGTAACTTTTGTCGAGTAATTGTAGTGTAACTGCTGAATGTGTAATAATGTATGTAATTTGTTAAAAATGGTCATTGACGCAATTTTACATTAAGCTATAGATCGATACCTTAAGAAGCTCACATGATTGCCTTTGCCTTGTCATCATGTTTATCGGTGTATTATTATATTTGGGATCAGTAATGAACTTGAAAATGGGTTTACAACCCGATACCTAGGTTGTGAAATAACATTAATAATAAAATTGTCAAACAAGGCCAAAAACAATGTTTGTTTAATTATATAAAGTACATTACGTGCTTCAGAGTTTTCTGTCTCAGACCAAATTGATAGTTTACTACAGTGTTAGTTGTAGATCCAGATATAATTTTACTACTACTACTTAAGCTCTTTCTGGCACTTTCTGACACGAAAGCGGATTGCGTCTGTTCGCTTTAGAATTCACCATCCAATTAAATTAATTGTGAATTTTTTGTGTACTGAATTAATAATCAAATCAACAGAATAGGTGACATACATATAGGGAAACAGTATAACTACATAGGGTACTGCAAATAAATGTGAATGAACATGAGGTTTACCCTCAACAAAATCTAAAATATTCTGACTAACATCTCGAAATATTAGGCCTCCATGCTATGCTTCAGATGCGCCATGTTGGATTATTATAGCAAGCTTTATGAAAAAGGAAGGGGTTTCATTGAGAATCAGTCGTCACAGTTTAACACGGTTACCTCGATAAAAACATAATACAAGATAATTCACAAGAACACAGGAACCATAGTTTGCCGTTGCGTGTTATTCAATTTCTTAAGTCATTTAGACATACACTCTTCTAAGTACTGTGGCACATTGCGCCGATAACGTTATCAAGAACTGTCAGTGCCTACGATTTGACAGGAGTAACATGTATCACAACCTGTATACTACGGGATAGGACAGGTTTCAGACCCCATCGTATTAACTGACACTGATGTCACTGCTAAAGAGCTATATAACACGTTATTGATGTTGGGCTATAAACCCGAAAATTGTTTTTGGAAAGAAAAACATTTTTACTGCAGCTCACGGTGTACAGAAGATGTCATGTGATGCTTATTGTCATGAATGATCTAGTTCTTCTCTATTCCAGCATTCCGTCATCGTGTTAATCAAAACCTAACGGCGTTTATTTGGAAAATATTTTCATTAATTTTCAGACGTACGAGCTCTCTTGAATCACACAGCTGATACGCAAAGTAGTTCCTCATTAAGAAAAAGCTAATGAATTTCTCATAAGGCCATCATTATTTATGTTTTCCTTGGTTTCTCGAAATCGGTTAGTGTGAGTACCAGAATAGTTCCATCAGAAACGACACGGCCGGTATCCTTCTCCATACTAGGGCAATGTGAATTTGTCGTCGACTGGCCGTTGGAGCCTAGGTTTACTTCCTTCCGAAGCTACAGCTGGGGAGACGACACGCGCTCGTGGTGAATCTGTGGCGGGAACTGGCGCCTGGCGCACGCATTGCAAGAACGAGTCCCCGGGCAGTGCTCCTGTTGATGCGACGCACATGCGCGACCAAGCAGGACCTCCCTAGTCGCGTCCGCGCCGCTCCCTACCTGCCTTTGGCTCTGCCTATCGACCAGAAGGACCAAGCAGTTTTTCTACTAACTGCTTGTAACACGGGTCCACAGCGTTTTGAATTCTTTTTAATTACCTCACGTTCGCTTCTAGCTTTAACTGTTTTTTGAAGTATTTTAGTTTAGGCTGTTGTTTCATTTTCAGTAATCTAAAAGGACATAATACAACGTATTAAGAAAAACATAACAACATTAGGGAAAACGAATCATCAGTCTGTTAACGATCACGTACTTACAAAGTCTGATGCTATATTATGGAAAAATATTAGGTTAACAATAACGATCTTGTCGGGTTGTGTCACTAAACAATGACGTATATTACTGTTGATTTCAACATGATTAAATATTTCTATATACAAATTAACTGAGAAAGTTTAAAGGTTACATTCGGTTAGTTACTAGGGGTATACAATTCACTTCAACGTCGAAATGTTTACACAGCGACTATGTGTGATATGAGAATCAAACACGGTCGAATCACATTAACCTTACCACTGCCGATGTTCGACGTCAACGAGGAATAACCACACCACTCACAGACGGCAAGTGGCAGCACTAGCGGTGGGGGAGTAGTACTGCATAAATGTTGTCGGGGGCAGTCGTTGTAATGCGTAAATGGAGCAGTAAATGTGACTTCCAAATGGGCATGATCATTGGCTTCCGGGTCAGAGATGGAGGCATTTCAGAAACGGCTAAGTCTGTAAAATGTTTGCGTGTCACGGTGGTTAAAATAAACCGTGCATGGCAAAATGACGGTATCCAAAACCGGCGCCGAGATACATTTGGTGCAGCATGGGCCATAGATGAGAAGGGTGAACGACGGCTGCAGAGATGTGTACGAGCAAATAGAAGTATAGATGCTGAGCAACGGGCCGTCCAGATAAACCTAGGGGCTACCAACAGGGTCTCCTGGATGACCGTTCATCGATCAGTATTTTGTATGGCCCTTCGCAGCAGGCGCCTGATTCACATGCGCGTGCTGACTGCTGTTCATGTGCGAAGAAGCCTGGAGTTTGCATGCCATTACCGCAACTCGAAGTTCACTGAGTGCTGACAGGTGGTTTTTTCAGATGAGCCCCGGTTATGCTCCTTGGGACAGATGGACGTTGGCGTGTACGGCGTGAAACATATGACAGTCAGCAGCATGTAACAGTAGTCAGAAGGGTCTAGACCTCGAGGGGGGGGGGGGGCGTTATGGTTTGGGTAATGTTTTCGAGGAATTCCCTGAGTGATATCGTGATTCTGAAAAGCATAATGGATAAACACAGGTATGCACCTGTCCTTGCGGACCATGTCCACCTCTGAATGCAGTTTCTTTCTCCTCGGCGTAATGGCATCTACCAGCTGGACAATGTATCGTGTCATACACCTCGCAGTGTACGTAAGTGGTTTGAAGAGCACCAGGGTGAGCTTACAATACTCCAATGGCCACCGAAATTCTTCGATTTAAACACAATCTATGATACGACCTCGATCAAGCTGTTCGCGTCATGGATCGTCAACCAAGAAACCTAAAGCAGCTTGCCACGGCAATGGAGTCTGAATGGCTCCACATCCTCGTCGGTAATTTCCAGAAACTCATTGACACTCTTCCTGAATGTTTCTCCAGTAAAAGGTGGTTATTCAGGCTTTCGACAGATGGTCAAGTTACTGTGGCTGTACAGTGTAAAAAAAAGCTGTCAACTGAAATAATCTGGGTCTTTTCTGTAACTTTTTTAAAACTATGGTAGCCTTTTATCTGACACCGTGAGGGACTCATAAATTCCTGATACTGCTTAATGCACACGGTCATTATAGGCACCGCTGTTACTTCGCGTTTGTAAAGATTTTTTGCTGAATAATTCACTAGAAATTTTTCTGAGATGTTAGTGTATTCGCAGTTTTCATCAGTGTGTTTTAAATGTCTCCTTAAATCAGTTGTTATTGCTGTCATAAACACCGTCTTTGTAACAGTAACTCCTAGCAACTACTAATACTGTAATTATACCGTTTAATCTTCAGGTAGTACTTTCCACAAAGTTCTGATACACCAAAAGCAGACATTTTTTCTATTCTTTCTGAAGATAGTAGGACTATGATCGAATTTATGTGCGACAGAATCAGCACTCTTCTACATTCCAAATATGTTCGATGTCTTCTTGCAGATTTTCTCCCTTCCCGGATTTCATCCGTTGAAGGCTGCTGTATTTCTTCTGTTACTTTGACGGCATGTTCGTTATGAGGCCACATGTAAGGGTCAAGTGGATAGATTCCTCGTACACCTTAACCCACTAGTTATCAACACCAGTTTTACCTCCGACGCTGACGTGGATAGACTAGATGTCTTAGGAAAAAGTCAGAGTAGACTACACGCTGTACTATCGGAAATATAACCATTTGAACTTGCGACCCAGCAAACCAACAGCACCCACCAGCTGATATAGAGCCATAAAGACCTCAAAATATAATTACTTCGAATGAAGAAGATTTTATGCCTGCGTACAAAAACTGAAACTATTTTGCAGTGTCAAAGACATACTCAAACTACACTCCTGGAAATTGAAATAAGAACACCGTGAATTCATTGTCCCAGGAAGGGAAAACTTTATTGACACATTCCTGGGGTCAGATACATCACATGATCACACTGACAGAACCACAAGCACATAGACACAGGCAACAGAGCATGCACAATGTCGGCACTAGTGCAGTGAGATATCCACCTTTAACAGCAATGCAGGCTGCTATTCTCCCATGGAGACGATCGTAGAGATGCTGGCTGTAGTCCCGTAGAACAGCTTGCCATGCCATTTCCACCTGGCTCCTCAGTTGGACCAGTGTTCGTGCTGGACGTGCAGACTGCGTGAGACGACGCTTCATCCAGTCCCAAACATGCTCAATGGGGGACAGATCCAGAGATCTTGCTGGCCAGGGTATTTGACTTACACCTTCTAGAGCACGTTGAGTGGCACGGGATACATGCGGACGTGCATTGTCCTGTTGGAACAGCAAGTTCCCTTGCCGGTCTAGGAATGGTAGAACGATGGGTTCGATGACGGTTTGGATGTACCGTGCACTATTCAGTGTCCCCTCGACGATCACCAGAGGTGTACGGCCAGTGTAGGAGATCGCTCCCCACACCATGATGCCGGGTGTTGGCCCTGTGTGCCTCGGTCGTATGCAGTCCTGATTGTGGCGCTCACCTGCACGGCGCCAAACACGCATACGACCAACATTGGCACCAAGGCAGAAGCGAATCTCATCGCTGAAGACGACACGTCTCCATTCGTCCTTCCATTCACGCCTGTCGCGACACCACTGGAGGCGGGCTGCACGATGTTGGGGCGTGAGCGGAAGACGGCCTCACGGTGTGCGGGACCGTAGCCCAACTTCATGGAGACGGTTGCGAATGGTCCTCGCCGATACCCCAGGAGCAACAGTGTCCCTAATTTGCTGGGAAGTGGCGGTGCGGTCCCCTACGGCACTGCGTAGGATCCTACGGTCTTGGCGTGCATCCGTGCGTCGCTGCGGTCCGGTCTCAGGTCGACGGGCACGTGCACCTTCCGCCGACCACTGGCGACAACATCTATGTACTGTGGAGACCTCACGCCCCACGTCTTGAGCAATTCGGCGGTACGTCCACCCGGCCTCCCGCATGCCCACTACACGCCCTCGCTCAAAGTCCGTCAACTGCACGTACGGTTCACGTCCACGCTGTCGCGGCATGCTACCAGTGTTAAAGACTGCGATGGAGCTCCGTATGCCACGGCAAACTGGCTGACACTGACGGTGGCGGTGCACAAATGCTGCGCAGCTAGCGCCATTCGACGGCCAACACCGCGGTTTGTGGTGTGTCCGCTGTGCCGTGCGTGTGATCATTGCTTGTACAGCCCTCTCGCAGTGTCCGGAGCAAGTATGGTGGGTCTGACACACCGGTGTCAATCTGTTCTTTTTTCCATTTCCAGGAGTGTATTTAAGTCCGAAGCACATCAAAGCAGTTATTTACCCCCTACTCAGGCATACACAGTGTGACTGCCAGAATGTCCCCTCACTCACCCAATCCAGCACTGTACGATTATATGTGTGAAAATTCCAAGACCGTCGGTCTAGCCCACTGTCGGGAAGAGCTCTCTTATCCTCAGTTAAAAAGGCGGGCAATTGTCGGTGGGAAAAATTCACTATGTGGTAATTAGGTCACACTCCGCAAGCAAAAAGATATTGTTGCAGGCGTGATGGTGACCTTAACAAGGACTAAACAAGCAAAATCGAACCACTGCATGATCCGCATGGTTTTTTTGTACCACACAGCACTAATATTAAATTTTGCTCTTCACAAGTGTAGCATCAGTCAACAACGAATTTGTTTCCAAAGGGTGTTATGTACAATTTATTTAGTCTCATATCACAGCACACACAGCTACATATTACAATTTTTCTTCAAAATAAAAATGGAAATTCTCATGCTTTCTTTCCTTCTATAAGACTATTTATATTCAATATATTGATGCATTTTATTATTCGGACGAGCAGCTCTGTTGCAGAAAGTTTGTGGTAAGTTTTTGGAAATTTCACCTCCAGCAACAAATAATCATAATGGTGAATTCATACGAGATTCCATTAAAGCAGTTGTAGCTACATATTACAATGGTGGTAAAAGTAATTTAATTACAACACTATTCACATATGCTGAGGGAGCTGAGGGACAGAGATTTGAGCGTGTTTATAAATTACAAAAACATTATTCTAAACCAAATATCAATTACTGCAAAATATTTTGTCAGATGGTGACCGTTTAACATACAATGCATTTCGTACTAATATAGCGTTACCACTTCCACACAAAAGAAATGCAAATTCCGATTTTCTTTCATCTATTGCATATAATACCAACATATTCCCGAGTAGCGAGACAGTTGGTTCATGACGATACAAAACGTATAAGGATGTAAATTCAAACAGGATGCACTATGGTCGCAGGTTCGAACCTTGCCTCGGGCATGGATGTGTGTGATGTCCTTATGTTAGTTAGGTTTAAGTAGTTCGAAAGTTCTACTGGACTGATGGCCTCAGATGTTAAGTCTCGTAGTGCTCAGAGCCATTCGAACCATCAAACAGGATGTTGTAAATTTAAAACACACATCAACGTTGATATGGACAGTTGATTTAACGACTTCGAAAACAGCTGTGCCGACTGGTGCCTCTAAATATTTGTATATTTACTGACAAAACAATGAGTTCCGAAGATAAACTAGGATTGAAGGAATTTACTCCAGTAAATTAGAATGTATTAGCAACATCAACCTTTCAAAACGTTGTATTCAGGTAGAAAGGCTAGTTTTGAGGTAACAGGCACAGTGACGTTCATACAGCTACAAAACAACTAAATGTTGTACCAAGAGATTAAGTAGACAACACTTTGAATGTTGCTTTGAAAGTATTGTCAAAACAGTACTTACTTCTTTCAACCAGCATGCATGTTTACTGGTTGTGAGCAAATCATAGTTAGACACGCTACGCAATGTTTTAACAAAAAGTCATTCTGAGAGAAGTGTCTTTCCTGACATGTCATTACCCAGACTGAACAAGAGTGCGTCCGAGATGTTATTTCGGTATGAAAGTTCTACAATACACCCAGTTGGGTTCAGTAATAAGTTGGTCAGAGAAGAATCAAAATGTACTAACATGAAAACGAGGCAGACCATCCATCGCAAGTTTCAACAACCAATAGTTGTGGGGATGGGGGGCGGGAGAGGGGGCGTACAGAGACAGGTTCGTCTGTAAGACTTCCGACCTCATTACATGAAAACTCAAATACATTATCGATGAGTCGCAGCCTACTGTTACTATTAAGTGAGAAGACGAACTGACAACATAAGCAGTACCAGCAGAATGGGTCGCTCAGGAGAGCTTACTGACTTCGAACGTGGATTAGCCATTGGACGCCACCTTGTAGGAAACCCATCAGGAACATTTCATCACTTTTGAAGCTACCCAATTCATTTTTTGGTGATGTGATTGTGAAATGGAAACGTGAAGGAACAATCACAGCTAAACTGAGGCCAGACAGACCTCATTTACTGACGGACATGGGCAGTCGAGCATTGCCGAGAGGTCAGCCGCTGTGGCCGAGCAGCTCTAGGTGCTTAAGTCCGGAACCACGTTGCTGCTACTGTCGCAGGTTCGAATCCTGCCTCGGGCATGGATGTGTCTGATGTCCTTATGTTAGTTAGGTTTAAGTAGTTCTAAGTCTACGGTCTGATGACTTAGATGTTAAATGCTATAGTGCATAGAGCCATTTAAACCATTGCGGAGGGTGCTGGTCAAAATCACTCGAAATCAACGAAATGAACCACCTGTGAGTTCAAAAGTGCTCCCAGAAGTCCAGCTAGCACAATGACTGTGCATATAGAGTTAAAAAAAGCGGTAGAGCAGTCCCTCATAAGTCATACGTTTCTGTAGTCAATGTTAAGACGCTTGAGGCGGCGTAAACAGCGAGGTCACTGAGAAGTGGATGACTGGAAAGGAGTGATTTGGAGAGATTAATCACATTGTATCGTGTGGAAAATAGATGGAATGGATTGCACTTGGTGAATGTCAAGAGAACTTCATCTGATTTCATCCGTAGTGCCAACAGTGTAGTACAGAGGAGGTGGTTATAAGGTTTAGGGGTATTTTTCTTCGTTTTAGTTGGTCCTGGTTGAACTTAAAAAAATGGCTCTGAGCATTATGGGACTTAACAGCTGTGGTCATCAGTCCCCTAGAACTTAGAAGTACTTAAACCTAACTAACCTAAGGACATCACACACACCCATGCCCGAGGCAGGATTCGAACCTGTTTGAACTTAAGACAACGCTAAATGCAGAATGATTTTAACACATTTTACACTGTTGTGTACTACGTATACTACAGGAACAGTCTGCAGGCAACAGTGCTTGTATCAGCATCATGACAATATCACTCTGTCATAATGCAACAAGTGTGAGGCAACGATTTTTGGAACGTAACTTTCCGTAAGAGGGCTGGCCTGCCGAGAATCCCGACCTGAACCCAATGGAACACTTTTGGGATGATTAAGTGAAACAACAAGTTTACTGTTACCAGTCACTGTTTATTTATCTCCACGACGCGTTTCAAAGCTTAAACCTCCACCATCTGGTGGATTTACATTTGTTAATATGACATTTGTGTGTGTCTTGTATTACAATTTTTTGGAGGAACGTGTGGCACTGTCTGGTGGAGAAACAAAACACAATATCGGAACATGGTTTTGGATTTCTTTTGACAAAAAATTAAACGTGTATCTAATGGTAAACTTAAAATAAGTAAAATAAAGTACTTCCAGTGGTCACAGGTTCCTTTCACAGTCGTAACACATCACATGTATACTATCATATTTTGTAAACAAATATGGCGTCGGAATCTATTAGGTGCATAGATCGTACAGCGGAAGAGAAAACATTGTCAGAAAGCCCAAAGAATATATGTCCTAACAACATTATTACAGAATAATTTCTTTTAATGGCTTTGGATGTGTTGTTTGAGGTGTTGAATACATTCCTTGGAATAAATATTTCGGGTGGTATATCAATCCGATTCTGACAAGTTAAAATAGCTTAAACTTCATACTCAGGTGAAGTGTTACAATCTTTAAGTACAATAATTATATTGGCTACAGTGGTAAAATTATGCACAAATAACAATTTTGGTTTGCATTCATAGATAGCTTTGAAAGGCAGGAGGCAAAAGGGGAGGGAGAGAAAGAGAAAGTAAGAGGGAGAGGGAGGGAGAGGGACGAAAGAGCGATTGTATGAGAGAAAACTTCACAAGGCGAGGGGTCTTAAGATTATATCTGTTAAATGTAAAACTGCCTAAATGTTTCGGTAATACAGTGGTTAATGCTTAAAAATATGCAGATGGATGTGCAGTTTGTGCCAGTACTAGTACACATAGTTTCAAGCTGACAAGGGGTACAAGCTGTTGGTGTGATTATATATATGTATATGAGGTCTAAATATTTATGGTAAATATTAGTGTGTGTGTGTGTGTGTGTGTGTGTGTGTGTGTGTGTGTGTGCGTGTGTGTGTGCGCGCGGGCCTGTTTGTATGTGCTTTGCTATTTTTAATGATGCAGGCAGTTGCTGAAAACAGAGATGATATTATTGTAACTATTGTCATTTAAGATGGATTCAGGTTGTTTGGTATGGTGTTTGTATATTTAGAGTGTTTAAAGGATGTCTAGTTTTCTGCCTTTTGGTTGGATGTGTAGGGTGCCGATACTTGTGTTGTTAACATGGTGTTTTCTTCCTGTAGGTGGGTAGCTATTGCTGATGTGTGGTATTTTTTGTTTTTAGGTGCTGTCATGTGTTCTTTGAATCTAATCTCAAATGATCTGCCTGTCTGGCCTGTGTAGAAGGAGTCACGATCCAAACATTCAATTTTCTACATACCTGTGTGATGAAGAGGATTTCGTGTGCTGATGTTGTGGGGTAACTTCTGTTCAATCTTATTGTTTGTGGTAAAGGATATGCTTATGCCTTTTCGTTTTAAGAATTTGGCAACCTGATATGAAACATTACCTAGAAAGGGGCTTTTATTGTTGATATTATTTTCTTTTTTTGTGTCGTAATTGCTTTTCCATTATTGAGTGTTTTAGGGTGTCTATTATGGAGCTGTTATAACTATTTGCAAGAGCTGTTTGTTTTATTATTTCAATTTCTTGATCACATTTGTCGTCAGAGGGTGGTAGTTAGATAGCTCTATTGATCATGTACCGGAATGCTGCCATTTTGTGGGCTGTGGGGTGACAAGAGGAGTTGTGGATTGTAGTATCTGTTGTGGTAGGCTTCCGATAAATTTCAAACTGATGTCTTTATTCTAATGGTAAGGTCTAAGAAAGGGCATCTTCTTGGTGTACAACTGTGAATTTAAGTTTTAATGGGAGTTGTTGAATAACTGGTTCAACTCGCTGATGTCATCTTTAGTGCCTCCTCAAAAATATCATCTACTACTACAGATATATCAATGATACCATCATTTTAATCATAGTCCAAAGAATGTATTCAACACCTCAAACAACACCGCCAAATCCTTTGCAATAAATTATTCTGTAATACTGTTGTTAGGGTGTATATTCTTTGGACTTTGTGACAATGTTTTCTCTTCTGCTATACGATCCATGCACCCAATAGATTCCGACGCCATATTTGTTTACAAAATATGATAATATGTAATATTGTTGCATTAATTTGATGTGAAAGCGGTGCTGATAGACAATAAAAGCGGGTTAAAAGCTGTGAGCTGTCTGGGGAAGTTAACCATGCACTACTGCGCAACTGTTTCACCAGGTATCCAGTCTAGTTTACCAAATTCCCAACCAGACTAAACATTAATTACAATCTTTTAATCGTCATACGATAACCGGTGATTATATATATAAGATAATTTAAATAAAAAGAAATAAATCAGTTTATATTTGGCACTTTATTTTAACATTTATCATTGAAATTTCAGCATATTAAACTTGATTCATAACTATACTGGTGCCTTATTTAGGATTGTGAAAATGTGAGTTTGTAATCTTACGGAACATATCAAATATGGAGCCAAGATTGGGAGACTGCATACAACACTGCATTCATAAAATAACACACGAAGAACGTTGAAACATATGCAAGAGGAAATTAACCACAACCAACCGATTCAATTTTCACCCAAAGAAGTTACGTTCGTAGCGCAATCCTGTCCGTCATGTAATTACCACACACTGGTATACTAAATTCATACTAACTCCTGTGAAATCTTCCCGAAAAGAATAGCTGAGGGCTACTTTGATGATTACACCACATGCTTCACGTGGTCAACTTGGCTTACACAAAGAGTGTAACTCCACAATAATTCTGATAATTAAAATAAATTACATCAAAACGCAATTTACAAAAGAAAAATCTCGAACTGGTTACTATCGTCTTACTATTAACCAGATGGGTCAAACAATTTTATAAGCACTTGGTACTGGTCTCACAAAGTACACCCCACGTGGGTTGAACATAAGGAAAAGTTGCTATATTGAAAAATGTTGTTAACACGAGACGTTATAATCTCACGCACATTCGCATTTAAGTTTGATGATCTTAGTTAGAGTTACTGATCAACACGTGGTTCCACTTTACTGACAAAGTAGTGACAAAGCAACTACGGGAAGCTATTATGAAGTTTACACTCGAAATACACTGTGTTGCAATTTAAGGTAACATTAGATATTTTAGAGCTAAACATAAAATAAAGGTGATTAAATTTTCAGTTAGGCTGAACTTAAGAAATCCATTGTCCTACAGACTTAGCAGACACGCGCTTAGCCGGAGATCTTACCACTTCAGATGCTCGCCACGGACAGACTGACCTGCGCTCCTACCGAGCGTGCTTCCCGAGACAAAACGGAAGTGACCAGAGAGGCAGCTTCCTATACCAACATGACAAGGGACGGACAGGACAATACTAAGGATAGAAACCTCTTTGCTTTTAGAAAGCGTAGCTACCTGATCCGACGTTGATCCTACTGTTCTGTAGCAGACAGGATTGCCTGCTACCATCCAGCATGCAACTAGAAATATATTTACTCATTCATTCTTTCACACAGAAGGGAAGGGGGATGACAGTATCTTATCATATACTGTATATAAAAGAAAGCGGATGTAAGTTCCTTATGAGACTCCGTGACATGAATTACATATAAAGTGTGCTTTAAAGTGTAGTAGTGTGACAGATCGTTCTTGTTTATGTGTAAAAGTAACACGTTCCACTGCTCAGTCTCCTCCCATATAGTCAGAAACACCACAGTAAATTTAGAAGAGGAAATTATGCCGTAAATGGCAACAGATTTAAGAAATTAACATGAAAGGAATCCACCAGAGACCTTTCAAGTATACATGTCATGTATTACAACTGTGAAAGGAACCTGTGACCACTGGAGGTACTTTATTTTACTTATTTTATGTTTACCGTTAGCTTCACGTTTACTTTTTTGTCAAAAAATCCCAAAACCAGGTTGTGAAACAGAGCTTTGTTTCTCCACTAGACAGTGCCACAAGTTCCTCCAAAAAATGTCATATTAACAAATATAAATCCACCTGATGATGGAGGTTTAAACCTTTGAAACGTGTCGTGGAGATAAATAAACGGTCACTGCTAACAGTAAACTTGTTTTTTCATTTAATCTCAATAACAGTCACCGTAAAGGCAGACCTAAAATGTTCACTTTTGGGATGAATTAGAGTGACGACATCGTTCCAGACTCTTGTTTCCAGCATCACTACCTTCTTTGAATTTTCTGTTGAGAAATAAAGGGCTACTACTCCTCCACAGACATCGAGGCTCTTCATTGAAAATGTCTGGAGTAAATTTCTAGCCATCGTTAAAGTGAAGTTAGTCATTTAGTTTCTTTCATGTTCCACGGAACATTTACATGATAAATAGTAATGATTTGGAACGACTCATTATATAATCACATCGCGAATTATTTTGTAAATATGGCTATATGATGAACGTTTATAGAACGTTTTTTAAATACACATATATTGAGTTGGTAAGTCCTCCTTACCACCTTTTAAACTTTGCTATAATAGAGATTATTCTACAGAATAGAACGAGGTGTAAAGGAGGAACTTTTCAGTTTGTTTTCAAATTTTACTTCGCTCCCTGTCAGACATTTTATATCACTGGGAACATTACCAAAAACTTTAGTTTCAACATCGTGCACCCCTTCTTGTTCTAAAGACAATCTTAACGTGTTGTAGTGAATGTCAGGTTTCCTTCTGGTATTGTAATTATGTACATGATTGTCCCTCCTAAATTGCAATGTGTTTTTGACAACATAATTCAAGTGGGAATAAATATACTGTGAAGCAGTAGTCAGAATTCCCAACTCCTTAAACACATGTCTACGGGATGATTGTGGGTAGACATCATATATTTTTCTTACAGCACGTTTTTCAGCAATGATTAGTTCAGTAATGATTAGTTACCCCAGAAGATTATCCCATAGGAAATTACTTAATGAAAATATGCACAATACGTCAACTTACTGATACGCCTCTCCCCCAGAGTTGCAGTGATTCTAAGTGCAAATGTGACTGCAAAAAGTTGTTTTAGGAGTTGCAAAATGTGCTTTTTGACCTCACACTTGGTCAAGTGCAAGTTCGCTCCAAGGAGAGGCAGGCATCAAAAGATTTTCTTAGGGCTGATCGGAGGGCCACCCCAGTTCGTCTAACGATCACGTTTCGGGCTCTAACTGTGGCTGACGTAGTCCCTGAATCAGATGAAGTCGCTCGCCCTGTTCCAGGTGAAGCGTCTCGGTCGGTGAGATCTGCGAATTCACAGAGTGTAAATTTACTGGTATATGGGAGCTCCAACATTAGGCGCGTAATGGAGTCCCTTAGGGATATGGCTGCCAAGGAGGGGAAGGAAGCCAGTGTGCACTCTGTGTGCATACCGGGAGGAGTCATTCCAGATGTCGAAAGGGTGTTTCCAGATGCCCTGAAGAGTACTGGGTGCAGTCAAGTGTAGGTGGCGGTTCATGTCAGAGCAAACTATGAGTGACTTTTTGGATCGGAATACATTTCTCTGGTTTCGAGCAGCTAACTGAAGTAGTAAAGATTGCCAGTCTTGCTTGCGAGACGAATGCGGAGCTCGCCATCTGAAGCGTCGTCCTTTGGTATAGACCCGAGTGGAGGGTCTGAAACAGAGGCTCAGACAATTCTGCGCATGTACGGGCTGCAGATTCCTTGACTTCCGCCAAAGGTGGTGGATTTGCAGGGTCCACTACACACAGGAAGCGGATACGCAGGTAGTGAGGGCTGTGTGAATTGGGGTGAACGATTATTTAGGTTAGAGGGTCTAGAAAAATTAAAAATGAGCGTTAGTCTAAAAGAGGCAGGACAAACACGGTAAGTAGACCTAGACACAATTGGTATTGTAGTTGAAAATTGTCGTAGCAGTGTTGGAAAAGAACCAGAGCTCCAAGCACTAACAGAAAGTCCTGAAGCTCAAATCGTTATACGTACGGAAATCTGGCTATAGCCGGAAACAAATACACTCGAAGTTTTTGCAAAGGACCTTACAGTGATCAGAAAGGACAGATTATTACAATTAGTGGAGGAGAGTTTACTGCTGTCAAAAGTAAGTAGATAGTTCGCGTGAATTACACTCCTGGAAATGGAAAAAAGAACACATTGACACCGGTGTGTCAGACCCACCATACTTGCTCCGGACACTGCGAGAGGGCTGTACAAGCAATGATCACACGCTCGGCACAGCGGACACACCAGGAACCGCGGTGTTGGCCGTCGAATGGCGGTAGCTGCGCAGCATTTGTGCACCGCCGCCGTCAGTGTCAGCCAGTTTGCCCTGGCATACGGAGCTCCATTGCAGTCTTTAACACTGGTAGCATGCCGCGACAGCGTGGACGTGAACCGTATGTGCAGTTGACGGACTTTGAGCAAGGGTGTATAGTGGGCATGCGGGAGGCCGGGTGGACGTAGCGCCGAATTGCTCAACACGTGGGGCGTGAGGTCTCCACAGTACATCGACGTTGTCGCCAGTGGTCGGCGGAAGGTGCACGTGCCCGTCGACCTGGGACCGGACCGCAGCGACGCACGAATGCACGCGAAGACCGTATGATCCTACGCAGTGCCCTAGGGGACCGCAGCGCCACTTCCCAGCAAATTAGGGACACTGTTGCTCCTGGGGTATCGGCAAGGACCATTCGCAACCGTCTCCATTAAGCTGGGCTACGGTCCCGCACACCGTTAGGCCATCTTCCGCTCACGCCACAACATCGTGCAGCCCGCCTCCAGTGGTGTCGCGACAGGTGTGAATGGAGGGACGAATGGAGACGTGTCGTCTTCAGCGATGAGAGTCGTTTCTGCCTTGGTGCCAATGATGGTCGTATGCGTGTTTGGCTCCGTGCAGGTGAGCACCACAATCAGGACTGCATACGACCGAGGCACACAGTGCCAACACCCGGCACCATGGTGTGGGGAGCGATCTCCTACACTGGCCGTATACCTCTGGTGATCGTCGAGGGGACACTGAATAGTGCACGGTACATCCAAACCGTCATCGAACCCATCGTTCTACCATTCCTAGACCGGCAAGGGAACTTGCTGTTCCAACAGGACAATGCACGTCTGCATGTATCTCGTGCCACCCAACGTGCTCTAGAAGGTGTAAGTCAACTACCCTGGCCAGCAAGATCTCCAGATCTGTCCCCCATTGAGCATGTTTGGGAATGGATGAAGCGTCGTCTCACGCGGTCTGCACGTCCAGCACGAATGCTGGTCCAACTGAGGGGCCAGGTGGAAATGGCATGGCAAGCCGTTCCACATGACTACATCCAGCATCTCTACGATCGTCTCCATGGGAGAATAGTAGCCTGCATTGCTACGAAGGGTGGATATACACTGTGCTAGTGCCGACATTGTGCATGCTCTGTTGCCTGTGTCTATGTGCCTGTGGTTCTGTCAGTGTGATCATGTGATGTATCTGACCCCAGGAATGTGTCAATAAAGTTTCCCCTTCCCGGGACAATGAATTCACGGTGTTCTTATTTCAATTTCCAGGGGTGTATTATGGCTACAGGTTATATTTGACAACCGGGATAAATTAATAACTGCTCTCTTTTACCAACCCCCTCCCCCCCACCCCCCCACTCAGATGGTACTGTTGCTGAACAGTTTAAAGACAACTTCAGTCTAGTTTCAAATATGATATGTTGGCGAAAATACTCGATTATAGTCTAAGTTAGGCATAAAATATCTATCTGAATGCGTTCTCAGAAAATTATTTTGGATAGTTACTTGGTTATGGGAACATACTCGACCTCTTAGCAGAAAACAATCCTGAGCAACTAAGAAGCATCGTGACGAATTCAGGGACTAGTGAACACAGGGTTATTGTAGCGATACTGAATACCACAACATCCAAAACCCATGAAAAATGAATGCAAATAAATTTGTTTAAAAACGCAGATAAAATTCGCTAGAGGCCTTCTTGTCTGTCAGTCTCTTTTCTTCCAATCTGAATATCTAACCGTAGACCAGATGTGGTTTAAATTCAACGAAATACTATCAACGGCTACTGAGAGACATATGCCGAAATATTAATCACATGGTACTGATCCTACATTGTACACTAAACAGGTCAGAACACTGTTGCAGAAGCAACGAATAAAGCACGCCAAATTTAAAAGAACGCAAGACCTTCAACATTGACGAAGTCTTACAGAAACTCGAAATGTAGAGTGAACTTGTGAAGTGTTTTTAATCCTTTCGACTACGAAACATTTATCTCGAAATCTGGCAGAAAAAGAAAGAGGTTCTAGTAGTATGCATAGTACACCAGCGGCAAGAAAAAAATCAATACTGTGACTGCACAATAACAATGGTGATGTTACAGATGATGGTGACATTAAAGCTTAATTACTAAACACGGTTTTCCACAATTCCTTCATCAAATAAGACGAAGTAAATATTCCACAATTCGAACCAAGAATAACTGCCTACATGAGTAACTCAGAGGGAGATTTCTTCGGTGTACCAAAGCAGCTTAACACGCTAAATAAAAGCAAGGCCTCCGGTCCTGATTGTATACCAATGAGGTTTCTCTAAGAATATCCTGATGCAATAGCTCCCTATGTAGCAATCATCCACAACCTATCGTTCGTTGAAAGATCCATACCTAAAGACTAGAAAGTTGTAGAAGTCATCCCATTACACAAGAAAGGAAACAGGAGTAATCCGCTGAATTGCAGACCCATACCTCTAACGTCGATTTACAGTAGGATTATGAAACATATACTGTGTTTGAACATCACGAGATGTCTCTAAGAAAACGAGTTATTGTCAAACAGCCTACACGGATTCAGAAAATATCCTTCATGTGAAATACAACTACCTCTTTATTCTCACAAGGTAATGAATGTAGACAGAATGTCAAATTGAGTCCATATTTTTAGATTTTCTTAAAGTTTTGACACTGAACCTCACAAGCGACTTCTAATCAAATATTGTCCCTATGGACTATCGCCTCAACCGTGCGACTAGATTCGTGATTTGGTGTCAACAATGCCATACTTCGTTGCAATTCATTGAAAGTTATCGAGTAAAACAGAAGTCATATCTGGTATTCCCCAAAGGCAGTATTATAGGTCTTCTGCTGTTCCGTATCTACATAAAAGATTTACGAGACTATCTGCCTAGCGCTCTTAGACCTCATATGACACTGTCATTTTCCGTCTTATGAAGTCGTCAGATGATCAAAACAAACTAAACAAACTAAAAAACGATTAAGATAAGATGTCCGTACGGTCATACAAGTGGCAATTGATTCTAAATAATGAAAATGAATTGTCTGCGCCATTATGTTCGAGTGCATGTTGCTTTTCAACTTGCAGCAGCGAAAACTATATAATGCATTTTCTTGTGTGTATTTATATGCACATAATGTAAAGCTTTACATAATTGAAATTCTTCGCTGCTGCAAGATGATAGGCAACCTGCACTACATCTACATCTACATCTACATCTACATGACTACTCTGCAATTCACATTTAAGTGCTTGCCAGAGGGTTCATCGAACCACAATCATACTATCTCTCTACTATTCCACTCCAGAACAGCGAGCGGGAAAAACGAACACCTAAACCTTTCTGTTCGAGCTCTGATTTCTCTTATTTTATTTTGATGATCATTCCTACCTATGTAGGTTGGGCTCAACAAAATATTTTCGCATTCGGAAGAGAAAGTTGGTGACTGAAATTTCGTAAAAAGGTCTCGCCGCGACGAAAAACGTCTATGCTGTAATGACTTCCATCCCAACTCGTGTATCATATCTGCCACACTCTCTCCCCTATAACGCGATAATACAAAACGAGCTGCCCTTCTTTGCACCCTCCTCTCGATGTCCTCCGTCAATCCCACCTGGTAAGGATCCCACACCGCGCAGCAATATTCTAACAGAGGACGAACGAGTGTAGTGTAAGCTGTCTCTTTAGTGGACTTGTTGCATCTTCTAAGTGTCCTGCCAATGAAACGCAACCTTTGGCTCGCCTTCCCGACAATATTATCTATGTGGTCCTTCCAACTGAAGTTGTTCGTAATTTTAACACCCAGGTACTTAGTTGAATTGACAGCCTTGAGAATTGTACTATTTATCGAGTAATCGAATTCCAACGGATTTCTTTTGGAACTCATGTGGATCATCTCACACTTTTCGTTATTTAGCGTCAAATGCCACCTGACACACCATACTGCAATCTTTTCTAAATCGCTTTGCAGCTGATACTGGTCTTTGGATGACCTTACTAGACGGTAAATTACAGCATCATCTGCGAACAGTCTAAGAGAACTGCTCAGATTGTCACCCAGGTCATTTATATTGATCAGGAACAGTAGAGGTCCCAGGACGCTTCCCTGGGGAACACCTGATATCACTTCAGTTTTACTCGATGATTTGCCGTCTATTACTACGAACTGCGACCTTCCTGACAGGAAATCACGAATCCAGTCGCACAACTGAGACGATACCCCATAGCTCCGCAGCTTGATTAGAAGTCGCTTGTGAGGAACGGTGTCAAAAGCTTTCCGGAAACCTAGAAATACGGAATCAACTTGAGATCCCCTGTCGATAGCGGCCATTACTTCGTGCGAATAAAGAGCTAGCTGCGTTGCACAAGAGCGATGTTTTCTGAAGCCATGCTGATTACGTGTCAATAGATCGTTCCCTTCGAGGTGATTCATAATGTTTGAATACAGTATATGCTCCAAAACCCTACTGCAAACCGACGTCAATGATATAGGTCTGTAGTTAAATGGATTACTCCTACTACCCTTCTTGAACACTGGTGCGACCTGCGCAATTTTCCAATCTGTAGGTACAGATCTATCGGTGAGCGAGCGGTTGTATATGAGTGCTAAGTAGGGAGCTATAGAATCAGTGTAATCTGAAAGGAACCTAATCGGTCTACAATCTAGATCTGAAGACTTTCCCGTATCAAGCGATTTGAGTTGCTTCGCAACCCCTAAGGTATGTACTTCTAAGAAACTCATGCTAGCAGATGTTCGTGTTTCAAATTCTGGAATATTCCATTCGTCTTCCCTGGTGAAGGAATTTCGGAAAACTGCGTTCAATAACTTCGCTTTAGCGGCACAGTCGTCGATAACAGTACCATCGGCACTGCGCAGCGAAGGTATTGACTGCGTCTTGCCGCTTGTGTACTTTACATACGACCAGAATTTCTTCGGATTTTCTACCAAATTTCGAGACAATGTTTCGTTGTGGAACCTATTAAAGGCATCTCGCATCGAAGTACGTGCCAAATTTCGCGCGTCTGTAAATTTTAGCCCATCTTCAGGATTTAGCGTTCTTCTGAACTTCGCATGCTTTTTCCGTTGCCTCTGCAACAGCGTTCGGACCTTTTTTGTGTACCACGGAGGATCCGTTCCATCTCTTACCAATTTATGAGGTATGAATATCTCAATTGCTGTTGCTACTATATCTTTGAATTTGAGCCACATCTCGTCTACATTCGCATAGTCAGTTCGGAAGGAATGGAAATTGTCTTTTAGGAAGGCTTCTAGTGGCACTTTATCCGCTTTTTTAAATAAAATTATTTTGCGTTTGTTTCTGATGGATTTGGAAGAAATGGTATTGAGCCTAGCTACAATGACCTTGTGATCACTAATCTCTGTATCAGCCATGATGCTCTCTATCAGCTCTGGATTGTTTGTGGCTAAGAGGTCAAGTGTGATTTCGCAACCATTTACAATTCGCGTGGGTTCGTGGACTAACTGCTCGAAATAATTTTCGGAGAATGCATTTAGGACAATCTCGGAAGACGTTTTCTGCCTACCACCGGTTTTGAACAAGTATTTTTGCCCACATACCGAGGGTAGGTTGAAGTCCCCACCAACTATAACCGTATGAGTGGGGTATTTATTTGTTACGAGACTCAAACTTTCTCTGAACTGTTCCGCAACTGTATCATCGGAGTCTGGGGGTCGGTAGAAGGAGCCAATTATTAACTTAATTCGGCTGTTAAGTATAACCTCCACCCACACCAATTCGCACGGAGTATCTACTTCGACTTCACTACAAGATAAACCACTACTGACAGACACAAACACTCCACCACCAATTCTGCCTAATCTATCTTTCCTGAACACCGTCTGAGACTTCGTAAAAATTTCTGCAGAACTTATTTCAGGCTTTAGCCAGCTTTCTGTACCTATAACGATATCAGCTTCTGTGCTTTTTATTAGCGCTTGAAGCTCAGGGACTTTTCCAGCGCAACTACAACAATTTACAACTAAAATTCCGACTGTTCCTTGATCCAAGCACGTCCTGTAATTGCCAAACACCCTTTGACATTGCAGCCCATCCCGCACTTTCCCGAGGCCTTTTAACCTAAAAAACCGCCCAGTCCACGCCACACAGCCTCCGCTACCCGTGTAGCCGCCAGCTGAGTGTAGTGAACTCCTGACCTATTCAGCGGAACCCGAAACCCCACCACCCTATGGCGCAAGTCTAGGAATCTGCAGCCAATACGGTCGCAAAACCGTCTGAGCCTCTGATTCAGACCCTCCACCCGGCTCTGCACCAAAGGTCCGCAGTCGGTTCTGTCAACGATGCTGCAGATGGTGAGCTCTGCCTTCATCTCGTAAGCAAGACCGGCAGCCTTCACCAAATCAGATAGCCGCTGGAATCCAGAGAGAATTTCCTCAGATCCAAAGCGACACACGTCATTAGTGCCGACATGTGCCACCACCTGCAGCTGGCTGCACCCTGTGCTCTTCATGGCATCCGGAAGGACCCTTTCCACATCAGGAATGACTCCTCCCGGAATGCACACAGAGTGCACACTGGATTTCTTCCCCTCTTTAGCCCCCGTATCCCTAAGGGGCCCCATTATGCGCCTAACATTGGAGCTCCCAACTACCAGTAAGCCCACCCTCTGCGATTGCCCGGACCTTGAAGGCTGAGAATGATCCTCTGAAACAGGGCAGGCGGCTGCATCTGGCTCAGCCAGAGACAGTGCCTGAAACCGGTTTGTCAGACGCACCGGGGAGGCTTTCTGATCAGCCTCCGGGGACGCCTTTCGCTGCCTGCCACGCCTTGGAACGACCTCCCAATCAACCACAGGCGAGGGCTCAGCCCCACTGCGGGCAGCAACCGGGGCAACCACAGCGGCGGACCGATCTGGGGACAGACGGGACGAGGTTGACATCCCCGTGATACCCGAGTCCGGCTCCCCACAGTGGTGCCCATTGGCAACAGCCTCAAGCTGCGCGACCGAAGTCAGCGCCGATTGCAGCTGTGAGCGAAGGGATGCCAAGTCAGCCCTCATCCGAACACAGCAATCGCAGTCCCTGTCCATTCTAATCGATGTTTAACAACAGTTACCGAAACACGAGTCCGTGCCTAGATAACGCAAGCGGAACACGCAAAGAATGTATCAACTAACCTGTACAAATGCCTAACGACTGCGCGACAATCTGCTGAATTTACGATTACAGTAACTAAAAATCGAAATTGCACCTCCTATACGAAACTCACACGCAATTTAAATAAGAATCTACGAAGTAAACACTAAAGCGCGATGCTACAACCCTCAAATACTATAATACGCCCGAAATATATGAATTAAACAATGCAAGTACCCAAAAACACGCAAAGAAATTAATTAAACTATCTAACAAATAAGTAAGCTACGGTTATACGACTTGCTGCTGCAGCTGCTTATCAAACGGCGGCAGGGAGAACATAATGGAATGGACTCTTCATCGTAAGTAACCGAAACATCTCCCCTTTAATAATACTAATTTGTTTACATCATTTAAAATCGTTGTGAGGCACAATTACAGTCAAAAAGACGTTGTCTCACATCTTGTTTTGGTTGTAGGGCACCACTACCTCAAGGAAATTTCATCAAGTGGGGAAAAAAGAAGAAAACTAACGTAAAACGCCAATTAGCCGTCTGAAGATGAGCCTGTCGGTTCGAAACCGGTAACGGCGCTGTTTAAATATAGCATTGTAAAACGTTGCTGGTTGCTGTAATTTTGTGTGTAAGAGTCCACCTATATTTTGTACACAGCCACGGGCTCAAAATGCCAGTTTTTGACAAAATAGCATATACTCGACTAATCTGGCTATGTTAGATTGGTAGCATAAAACCAAACTTTCGAGGAAGGCTGCATATACTGATGAGAACTATGGTACCTAGGTCGTCTAAAAGTTTACAGATGGTATTTTCTTACCTGTCCATATTCAGCTACAAAATAATACCAACATTTAATCGTAATGCTCCAAATACTAGATGTACACACAGAACATAGAGAAAAACAAACGAATTAACCAAGCACCATTTCAGGAGGAATAAGGTGTTTTGGGAACATATTTAATTCGTTCTATCACGTGAACCACATTTGCTTCGTAATACGCAAGGAGACCTTTATAATGCTCGAAATTCGGATGTAAACATGGCCAAAGACAAGGGTCCACACACAGAGAGGAAATTTCGATATCTCAAAGTTACTATCTTTTGCACCGGAGTAACAATATTTACAAAATAAATAAAGATTTCAAGTACAAAATAGACGCAGATTGCTTATAATAAGAATCAAGTATATTTACAGATATCTGATCACAAATAACAATTCGATCTTTGCACCAGGACGAAACTGTATACCAAAATTTTTGACTACTCAACACAAGGGGCCCTACCATCACAACGCGATATCATGAATACGACTGTACAATTTGCTTGTTGGAACAAGACTTGACTTGGAGATAACAAGTTTCAGCTTGCTGACCGTTCGCTTTTACTTGTTGGAACGAGTCACAACTAGCCACCTGATATAAACATTGTGTGTATTATATTCTTCTCCCCAAAAATGGTAATTGGTCAGGTTTGTTTTTGTGCAGACTCGTTTAAGCCTAGGATGAAGTATCAGCTGCCTGGTCAGCATTTTATTTTAGCAGAGCCTTCATGTATTTTGACAGATATTTTGGACATGAAAATAACATTGTGATGCTTTACAGAAATATGGTGTTGAATATGACACATATTAATGCAATTTATGTGAAGTGTAAATAATACGATAAAAATATAGTTCTTTCTGTTAGTTTTGAATGTGGTGCAAATTTCCTTATACCAGATGTGGTGCATTAATCAAACTAAGTTCATTGACAAGTGCAGCTGAACATTTATGTTAAGTCACCTGTGCTAAGTTACACAGTTATTGTCAGTATCTTTACGTGGGTCAAGAGGACGGCTCCTGTGCTTCGTTGTGATTTACTGTTTCGTTTTAGTGACTGATAAAATACTGAAATGTGACTGGCTGTTTCGTTTTAATGGCTGGTAATAATCATACAAACGGAAGGCGTGGCTTTTGACGTCATAGATAAGACCACGTTCCTGGCGATGTTATGATGCTGACTTCATAGATAAGGGGGCGTGGCTTCTTAGGTCTTGGCTGGGGCACTGTACTGCTCACAAGACGTCACAGTGAATTCTGGTCATCCTCTATTATTTTCTCGAAGCAGAAGAGGAAAAGGAGATTGTTATATTCTATTAATGGGAACATTTGTAATTACATAAATGCTGGCACTGCGTGCGTCGGAACGTCACTCTGGCCAACTACTGCGAGATACACTGCAGAGGCTCATCCACTGGAGTGAGTAATTCGAGGACTCTGATTCAAATCACATTCTGCCCATCCCTACGACCGTTTTTCTGACTCAGTATTCCAAGCCTGTACTACTTCCCTAATAAACTCATCATTGACGGGATGTTGATCTCTAATCTTCCTTCTATTGCAGACTCTCTTCTTCGATGAATTCAGAGGACTCCAGAAGTAGAATATTTTATGACGAGCTATTAAATGGTGAGAAAACTATCCAATTGGTCCATTTGACGGTTGAAATAATATTTCTGACAGCTGTGAACTCTTCACTCTGTTAATATTGTATTCTGGAATAATGAAATAATCGATTATACTTACAAAAATATCGTTAAAAGCGGATTCCGAAATAAACATTGTGGTCTGGCGACAGCATTCCATGCTGTCTACTAACACATTAAGTTACCAACACATTACGGTGCACACTACAACCTCCAAATATGTTTTGGAACGTTTACATCACTGATTCCAGTCAACAAACTTTCCTGCTTTTAATCCGAGCAATCATACGACGTTAGCTTTCTATATAGACGGTCTAAATCCTTCTTTGATGGCAGTAATTTAAATTTTAAAACGTTATTTTTGTCGGGGTCCAGAGCCTCAAGGTTTTTTGGCA
Organism: Schistocerca gregaria; assembly: GCF_023897955.1. Classification (NCBI taxonomy): domain Eukaryota; kingdom Metazoa; phylum Arthropoda; class Insecta; order Orthoptera; family Acrididae; genus Schistocerca; species Schistocerca gregaria. The sequence goes on along the minus strand of NC_064931.1, from coordinate 826,985,529 downwards.
AATTGAAACGTGATCTAAGTAGGCTGTATTCTTTTTTATTATCTGTGCCATCGGCCAGTTTCAACATTGGGTCATTTTCAAGTACATGTCTTAAGCTTTCAGCTTCATTCTACATTACATCATGTGGACAGAAATTTACACGTCCATTGTAGTTTCTTGCGTAACTGCATATGTAGCTCCAGTTTTAAATGTGCCTGACATTCTTCTCCCCAGATTCACGCCCACCGCGCCTCTCTATTAGAGGTAATGTTTCAGGTACACTGTAAATTTGTATTGACGTTCCTGTAAACAGTCTCATCAGAAACATGCAAAAACAGATTTACAAAACTGATTTATAATTAATTTATTCAGGTTTCTTCGAGATTTCATTTCTGATGTGAGATCCACTCAGACTTTGCGAGGCCAAATGAGGAGTTGCTTGAATACAGATGCAGCGGCATCATTAGGACTCTTCTACTGGCAAAAACGGCTGGCCATCATACACTGATCCGTGTAGAGCTTTGTACGCAGCAGTTGGTCAGTCGGCACATGTCTAATGCCTTACCCATTTTTGGTATTTACTTTACAGGTTTCTAGAGACTTCTGCTTTTGTCGCCTGTTAATGAAATATTGGAGGACAATTATCTGAATTAACTAACTGACCAAGGTCCATCGTGAATCATGATGCGACCACCAGACCAATTTTGTTACAGGACCTCATTAAAATAAAATAATTGAAGCCAGTACTAAGAGTAAAACGGAAACGCAGGAAACATTATAGAAGGGACAGCCACAGTAAGGAGATGGCTCAAATGGCTCTGAGCACTATGGGACTCAACTGCTGTGGTCATCAGTGTCCTATAACTTAGAACTACTTAAACCTAACTAACCTAAGGACATCACACACATCCATGCCCAAGGCAGGATTGGAACCTGCGACGGTAGCAGTCGCATGGTTCCGGACTGCGCGCCTAGAACCGCGAGACGACCGCGGCCGGCATAGTAAAGAGACGAAGATATATAGGTGAAGAAATGGGACTGGTGCACTAGCTTACTTTATGTGAAATTTGGAGCATTTCAGTCAAATGTTTTTATTTCTAAAGGCCGCAATGTTCGTCTATTTTTGTCTTGGATGGTACCCATTGCGTACTTATTCTGAGGCTAGGGGGGGAGTAAGGGCAGTCCCTACACCTTACGTTGGCATGCAACACTTTGTCAATACATCGAAGTAACCTAAATATCGCTTCCGGTTCTAGGCGCTACAGTCTGGAACCGCGCGACCGCTACGGTCGCAGGTTCGAACCCTGCCCCGGGCATGGATGGGTGTGATGTCCTTAGGTTAGTTAGGTTTAATTGGTTCTAAGTTCTGGGGTACTGATGACCTCAGAAGTTAAGTCCCATAGTGCTCAGAGCCATTTTTATAAGTGAAAATGTCGTGGTATTTCAAATTCTGTTCATACAATGTTAGGGGATGAGCTTCCCTGTGGCAGGCAACCACTGCTTAAAGCAAGCCCGCACATTTATCACTGATACAGCAAAGCGAAATAAAAACATTTCAATAGGAACGATACATTGGGGACCATGAGTTCCATATTTTTGTGCTTCTATTTATTAATTTGTTTCCAGTGTTCCATCATCTGCTTGTCTAAAATGGGGCGTGAGTGTAATAGAGTTTGCCGGTTATATAAATTCCACGTACGGCTCTTTTCGAGGATTTTGGTGTTTACAAAATATTTAGCGTTTAACTACCGCCTCGTTGTTATACCAGTGGAAAATGCTGCTTGTTACACTGAGGATGTTATCTATTTATTCATAGCTCAGTAGCCTGCTTAACTCAATACTTTGGCCTAGGTAATAAATTAGATACCATTAAAGGAACAAAGGCATGGCGGAGTTTTTAAGTAATGTTATTTTTTAAGTAAGGTGAAACATAGACGCAGCTTGTTTACACCACATGTTCTATCAGTTCCAAAATAAACACTTTCTTAAATAGTGTGTCTAATTAATCTGGTTAGAATATTAATACTTGGTTAAGGGAATCTTAGGATCGGTGGCTCATGATAAATTTCCAAACTCGCCTTCAAAAGTCTGGTGTTCCACTGCCACTCTGTTGTAAGATGTTAATCAACCATTTTATCACTTCTTTCAACGCCATACAGAAATCTTTGCTTGTGTTGCCAACAGATGTAATATGCCAGTGTTATGTACATATTGAGAAGTGATGCTAATCGAGACATAGTAGACATTTGGAAGATTGATTCCACGTTTAGGTTCAAAAACACATATCAATGAATATTTTCTTATTTGTTTGTACACCTAAACTTTATCGTGTACTGTTATTATTATCATCACACAGTGACTTTATGTAAGAGCTAATTAGTGTAGGGCCTCCTTGACCACAACCATTCACGTTTCTCCGTATCATCTTCTGAGGATGGAGCTTATTTCAAAACGTTCACAGAAAAATACGTAAAGTATGAAATTTCCTGGCAGATTAAAACTGTTTATTTGACCGCAACTCGGAACTAGATCCTTTGCAAATGCCTAGTTTCGAGTCCCGGTTCGGTAGACAGTTTTAAACTGCCAGAAAATTCAAATCATCGCACACTTCGCTGCAGAGTGAAAATTCACTCTGAAAATCTGTTAAGCAACCTTGAATGCCTTAGAAGTCAATCTTTATTTCGTTTTATACGGCTTGTATTCCACTACAGTGAACATCCAATGCACTTCGCCACCTGATTTGATAGATCAATGGACCTGATACATGCAAAACGGAAGGCTTTTGCCTTCTCTGGTATACCGAACGAACGAGAAGGCGATACTAGAAGAAATAATATTTCCATAGATGTGAAATTAAAACCTGAAAGTGCTATACAACGTTTGGTGCCTTTGAAACCAAAATATTGTTATATCTTGGGTTCATGGACCATTTTATTAATGTGAACAACATGCATCACTTACAAGTTATCATTCTATTCGAAGTCTCAAGTTTTCTTAGCTTTCAAACTTTCCTGCCGACGCTATTTACAACAAGCAGACTACTCACTGTTAATTACGTAACTGGGCATACGCTGCTTTGTGTCTCATGATAAGTAAGTTCGGTGCTACATACTTCACACGCCTTCTTTCACTACTTTACCGAAATCTATGTATCCAATATATTTCGTGACAGTTGTAATAAAATAAGGGAAATCATAGGGATGTAGTAACAGTGCAGTTACTTCACTCTGCTATGTAAGACCTGCTGTCACAGATTTTTTTTCGCTAGTACACGTCTCCTATTCTGTGTGTGTGTGTGTGTGCTAAACAACGTGGTCATCAGCGCCTATCCAACTCTGTAGAAAGTTGACAACACGCTAGTCAGGTCAGTACCTTTTGCGATAGCATCGCAGTAACATCTGCAAAGGAATGTCATTCTGAAATATTCAGAGATTCGATTCAACATGAAATCTTTCACCATGCTCCAGCACTAAAATGAACCAGTGATGCGTGTACGAGGTATATGATGGTGGATGGGGTTGTGTATATGTTGAACGTCGAGCAGATCGAACCCAATATCAACAAGAAGGAACTTCTCCACTAATATATTCGCTGAGTTCAAAGTCCTGCTGAGCCATAGATCACTCCTCTTACGCAGCGATACAGATTTCGAAGACACGGCAAAAGCAGCAACAGTCGGTGCATGATAAATCGACTTCTCCTGTTGGTGACCTTTCCTCCCTATGCCTTCCCAGCTTTTGAGGTTATTCAAAGAACATCTAGCAGACACACTCTAACGAATTTTATACACACTGTCCAAATCCTCATCAGCTGAAACCAGATAGCTATTAAAAAGGACAAAAGTGAGTAATCGGGGACATGAGACCAAATTTCATGAAGTCCAGCCCAAGATTAACACACATTATTAAATTTCATTCTCTGCCCATAACTCCTGAGTTTTGCCCTTTTTTACCGTCTGAGCCTTCTCATTCAAATATTGCACGACCTGGCGGCAGACAGGGGCCCTATTGGTATTATATCCGAAGGGGATTTCCGGTTCTGGAATCTGCCTTTCTACCAAGGGAAATCTCTTTCAAACCTTGGTCATAACCTGGAGACGAGATCTATTTGTATTTTTAATTTAATTATGTGGAAATGTACGCAACAGAAGTTATGCAAGTCTCGTGTATGTGTATGTGTGTGTGTGTGTGTGTGTGTGTGTGTGTGTGTGTGTGTATGTGTGCGTGTGTGTGTGTTTGTGTTTGCGCGCAAACAGCAAAGTCGATGACATGTGCATGCCGCTGCCGCTCGCAGGCGCCTTCGTTCTCAGTGACGGTCTGAAAAGAACCAATCATTTCCCGTCGTTCCTGTTGAATGGAACAGAATTCCTAATTTTAATTCGTAATATGCTTGTTCCCGGTTGTCTGCGAAACGATCGAGGATGCCATAGTGGCGGTGCGCATGCACACTTAGGTGTCGATATTCATCAGCAGAGCAACACTTTCTCTAATCCCTATATTACAACGAGCGTTGTCATTCGGTGGACAGCTGAACCACTAATCGCCCTCTCGTAATGTTTCTTGTGGGGCCATATCAAATCATTCATATGTGGGGTACCTCCTATCCAAAGGATATTCTGCTCACAGGAGTACCAATAGTTTGTGCAACAGACAGTACTTACTTTTGATATTGTAGTTATAAATTTCAGTTCCCTTTTTGAACCTCATATTGAGCTTGGAACCGTCACACTCAACTATTCCGCGGACTCGCACATTATTCGGTGGCTTCAAGCGTGCTCCGTGCCCGCAGATCGTGGTCTTGCGGTAGCTTTCTCGCTTCCCGCGCAATAGGTCGCGGGTTCGATTTCCGGTGGGGTCATGGATTTTTCCTGCCTCTAGATGACTTGGTGTTGTGTAGTCTTCGTCATCATCATTCATCCTCATTACGGTCGGAGGAAACCAATGGCAAACCACTTCCACTAGGACCTTGCCTAGTACAGCGCTGCGGGTCTCCCGCATCGTCCACTACGCTCCTCGGAGTATGGGACCTAATCATCATCATCAATAGTGCTATGTAGTATATCATACGATAATTATATACAGGGTGAAGCAAAATTCGTGTACTCGGACTCGGCAGCGCGACTCCTCATATGCCAACGATAAAAATATGCCTGTCCAAAAATTTCGTCTGGCGAGTATATCCGGCAGAAAAAAGGACGTTAAAGAGTGGCAAACTGGCAACACTGAACCACATGTATGGTGACTAACTCTGTCAGTACACATTAGTTGTAATTTGCAGTTGGTGCAATGCGTATAATTTTGGGTTAGCGTTCAGGAGGTCGAGGGCTCCATCCTGGGATGGGGCGCATTTTTTTTCTAATTTCATTCTGACATTTTAGTCTGTAATATACACTATTTCTTAGGTCACGTGTATCCCAAACTTATAGCAATTTTTTTTGTAACGCTCAACATAACAATTACGTGATTAGGCAAATAAGAAAAAGACAGTTGAAACAAATAACCTGTCATATTACAGAATAACTACAATAACAACATCAGTTTCGAAATGCGAAAGTTGACAGCCCAGTACAATAACACAACATCTACGTGTCGTTAACACTACATGTAATATGAGCGCTCAGACGTCGCACATTAGCAATCAATGACAATAATAATGTCCATATTGATGACCGCATGACCTTCACAACAGAACACGTTGTCCTCAGAAAGACAGATGCTCAAAGCGACTTCCCTCCACATCCAAACATTGCGAAACTCGCCGGATCATACAGCACTGGTGCCTTCGCACCAAAAGTGCAACCGCAGTAACAAGAGCAGCATGAACACGTGCTACCAATTGTTCCACATTCGTCGGTGAAGTAGAGTACATTTGCTCCTTCATGTGTCCCCACAGGAAGAAATCCAGGTGATTTAGGTCAAGGAAAGCGGTGGCCATAGAATTGGACCTCCAAGTCCGAGTAATTTCCCGGGAAATGTTCTGTCCAAATACTGTCGCACAATAATTCCAGGGTGTGGAGCTGCACTATCATGCTTCAACCATATCCTCTGCCCAACATGTAGTGGAAAATCTTCAAGCGCATCAGGCAGATAGTTCTTCGCACAGTCAACCAGTCAGTCAACACGTAAGGGCCAAACCACCTGTCGCCCAATATTCCAGCCCAGAGATTGATATCAAAGCGAACTTGATATCCATGATGGGGGTGATGTGTGTGTTAACCTGAAACCAATGATGGGCATTGTGCATAGTGCATATTGAAGACACCCTCACGAGTGAATGCTGCTTCGTCCGACCATATTAGGGTGTTCACGAAGTCATCGTTGGCTTCCTGCTATTGTTGGAACCATTCACAGAATTGCATCCGCTGATGACGATGTGCAGGATGCAGATGTTGCGTAAAAGCATAATGATAGGGGTGCAGCCCATGTTCGTACAGCGTGTTAACGACCGTTTGCAAGACACGCAACTGCCTTGCTACGCTACGTGTACGTCGCTTGGGTTCTTGTTGTATGACCTCCAGAACAGCTTCCTTAGTAGCTGGAGTACAGCGAATCCGTTGACGACCTCTGTCAAGCGATGGTGGAAGGAGATAACCTGAAGACGCTTTTATCTGGATGGCTTGGACGAGGATATCTAGCACCATATTCACGAGCCGTAACACCAGCCCGGGTACTATATACACCAAGGACCAGAAGCATATCCACATATTAATCGTTTGTCCGTGTCATATGCCAACCACACTGATTTAGAGATTTACAATCAGAAAATTCTATACGTGTACGCTTGTACATTGGAGTCTGTCACGGGCGCGTTACTCCGCTCGCAACTAGTCCCTGTCTGTTGAATAGTGCAGACAGTATGAGCACGCAGTCAGTCCTGTGCTCTGTTCCACCTAATGCACATTACCCCTCTGACAGATTTGGTTCTGCATGATTCTTCCCGACGTTGCTGATTGTGAAATGTTCAGTTTAAAAAATGGTTTAAATGGCTCTGAGCACTATGGGACTTAACATCTATGGTCATCAGTCCCCTAGAACTTAGAACTACTTAAACCTAACTAACCTAAGGACACCACATACATCCATGCCCGAGGCAGGATTCGAACCTGCGACCGTAGCAGTCGCGCGGTTCCGGACTGAGTGCCTAGAACCGCGAGACTACCGCGGCCGGCCTGTTCAGTTTCGAAATACACTGTTTCCCTAACGGTCATAGATGTGATGTTTCCACAAGCATATCGACAGAATAATAATAATAATAATAATAATAATAATAATGCGTTGTGATACGTACTGAACAGCACGTGGTTACCAGACCCAGTATTGAAAGGTATAATTAGTGGGACCATGGTGAGAACACATAAAAATAGTATATGAGTTTGGACATTATTCACAAAGCACGTTGCTAGTCCGACTGGTAAACGTAAGGCCCTAACGAAATGTAATGGACCTGAACGAGGCAGGAATAATAGTTGGTACAAATCTATGGGACCACTGGAGGAGGGTACAAAGAAAACAGGCTTCGCATCTAGTAGACGAAGTGGTGCGAATAAATTCACGCCCACGATGAGGAAAGATCTTCTTCCAAAGCTCACCAGTCTTCCATAGCTACGATTGTAACATGTAAGTGCAAATGTTTTCTACAGGACCCCCTGCAACCACTGTTGTCGATTAGGATGCCAGATACCGTACCACCTGGACTACATTTACCAAACAAGAAACGTATGCGTCAACTCAGGATTGAACCCTCGACCTCCTGCATGCTAACCCAAAACTCTGCACAGCATGACTTATATGTGATGAAAGAGATACTCAGCGTACATGTGGTTACAATGTTGCCAGGTTGTCACTCTTTAACGTCCTGTTTCTGCCGGATGTACTCGCCAGAAGAGATTTTTTGAGAAAGATTTTTGTTATCGCTGGCATGTGAGGAGTCGACTGCGAAGCCCGAGTGCGCGAATTTCGCTTCACCCTGTATGCGGAAATTGGGGTAATACTATTTTTCTTTGGACTCCGATAGTAATTCTGTAAAGAATGAGATGGTATATGGAGAAACCTTTCAGAATTATGCATATTAAACCATTCAAATCAGTGTACAATTAAACACCACAATAGGTGTGAGCCATCAGCCCTCGCTTAACCCTAGATTACTGAACCTTCATAACATTTACGATTGCAGCAAGGTATGAACATGAAATTTTGTACTTAATCTGGTATATAAAATATAATAATGGAAATTAACTAGTGGATAATGTACAAATTAAGGCTCCGTTTGAATAAAATATGGAGTAGTATACTTTACGATGATTTCGTAGCAATGTAAAATTTTTCCGCCTTTAGTGTTCTATCGTTAAGGTACCAATTTTGCGTTCCTTCAATTTTTGTTGTAAGGGTGATATTTTTATTACATTGATAGAGAGGTCTGATGAAATACAATAAATTTATCCTCAGACGGCACAGATGTTCACGAATACACAGACTTTTTGTGACAGTTTGGGAGACTGTCCTGATAAACGTGCATGCCGCCAGATTTTTGAATACTTTAACCAGCAAACAGCTACCAACGTAGCAGAAACATATACACTACTGGCCATTAAAATTACTACACCAAGAAGAAATGCAGATGATAAACGGGTATTCATTCGACAAACATATTATGCTAGAACTGACATGTGATTACATTTTCACGCAATTTTGGTGCATAGATCCTGATAAATTAGTACCCAGAACAACCACCTTTTGCCGTAATAACGTCCTTGATACGCCTGGGCATTGTGTCCAACAGAGCTTGTATGGCGTGTGCAGGTACAGCTGCCCATGCAGCTACAATACGATACCACAGTTCATCAAGAGTCGTGACTGGCGTATTGTGACGACCCAGTTGCTCGGCCACCACTGACCAGACGTTTTCAATTGGTGAGAGATCTGGAGAATGTGCTGGCCAGGGCAGCAGTCGAACATTTTCTGTATACAGAAAGGCCTGTACAGGACCTGCAACATGTGGTCTTGCATTATCCTGCTGAAAGGTAAGATTTCGCAGGGATTGAATGAAGGGTAGAGCCACGGGTCGTAGCACATCTGAAATGTGACGTCCACAGTTCAAAGCCGTCAATGCGAACAAGAGGTGACCGAGACGTGTAACCAATGGCACCCCATACCATTACGCCGGGTGATACGCCAGTATGCCGATGACGAATACATGCTTCCAATGTGTGTTCACAGAAATGTCGCCAAACACGGATGCGACCATCGTGATGCTGTAAACAGAACCTGGATTTTCCGAAAAAATGACGTTTTGCCATTCGTGCACCCAAGTTCGCCGTTGAGTACACCATCGCAGGCGCTCCTTTCTATCATGCAGCCTCGGCAAGGGTAACCGCAGTCATGGTCACCGAGCTGATAGTCCATGCTGCTGCAAACGTCGTCGAACTGTTCGTGCAGATGGTTGTTGTCTTGCAAACGTTCCCATCTGTTGACACAGGGAACGAGACGTGGCTGCACGATCCGTTACAACCATGCGGATACGATGCCTGTCATCTCGACTGCTAGTAATACGAGGCCGTTGGGATCCAGCACGGCGTTCCGTATTACCCTCCTGAACCCACCGATTCCATATTGTGCTAACAGTCATTGGATCTCGACCAACGTGAGCAGCAAGTCACGATACGGTAAACCGCAATCGTGATAGGCTACAGTCCGACCTTTATTAATGTGGGAAACGCGATGGTACGCATTTCTCCTCCTTACACGAGGCATCACAACAACGTTTCACCAGGCAACGCCGATCAACTGCTATTTGTGTATGAGAAATCGGTTAGAAACTTTCCGCATGTCAGCATGTTGTAGGTGTCGTCACTGGCGCCAACCTTGTGTGAATGCTCTCAATAGTTAATCATTGGCATATCACAGCATCTTCTTCCTGTCGGTTAAATTTCGCGTCTGTAGCACGTCATCTTCGTGGTGTAGCAGTTTTAATGGCCACTAGTGTATACGTAAGTCCAGCAGCGCGCGATGTTGTATGATCAGAAGCGTCAGTGCTTACCCAAGCTCTGTCAATGGACAGCCGTAGAACAAGGTGGCAAAGTAATGTGAATGTCACTATGCCTCGGCTGTGTGTATTTGTCACGCCGTTACATTTCAGTATGCCGTCACAAGAGTGGTGTGTGTGTGTGTGTGTGTGTGTGTGTGTGTGTGTAGGTAAGCGTGTTTTAATAGTTGACAGACAAGGGCTCTACGAAGGGACGAGCGACTGCTGAAAGGTACAATTTCAACGCAGTGTGGCTCATAACGGGGAAATAGAGCTTCAATCTTCGCACTGGCTCGTTGCAGGCGTATTTCAGAAACTGTAACGGCGCAAACAGCAGTGGGCGATTGGATGTCGGGGCAGGAACGATGAGTGCACAAATATACTGCTTTCGGATGAGTATCATTTTGATTTATGCTACGATGATGACCGTATACATGTTAGACGTTGCAGTCATGACCCCTATCTGGCAGCCTACATTGTTCATTGGCACAGGGGACTAACACAGAATTTAATTGCTTGGGGCATCACTGAGTACCAAATCGATTTGTACCCAATGAGGGGCTATTTCATTAGCAACTGCTATATTGGAGGTATGAGCCCTGGTATATTGATAGAGTTGTGTTCCGTTACAACGAAGTCCTGCCACATGTGACAAGAAAAGTGTGATCCATCTACGAAGACCGACGAGACGGCATTATGTTTCCCTGGCCACGGCGTTTACAGACTCCGGTTGCAACACATTGCTATTTAACACGTTAGTGAGTGCTGAAACTAGGTGATCATCTACATTTCAATTACCGCAATCATTTTTTATCCCCGTTTATCTAATCTGTTGTATAAATTTCGGTTCTTGGCAGGTATTCCTCTACGAGCTGCAATTTTGGTAAGGTTTGTAGCTTTCGACAGATAGTACAAAGACTGTCAATAGGTGGCGGCTGTGGTGATTATCCCACATGCCGAGAAACATGTTTAACGGGAGACGTCCTATGCCACATGCGTAACTTGGTTTTACAGTAACCCGCAAGGTCATAAGATCATAGCAGGCTGCGCGAACACTGTGGATCGTAAAACTCGTAATTGCTTGGAGAGTTAAGAACAAAATATTCGCATGCAGAAAGAACCAAGCAAACGTGATTCCTTTCGAGCGTGACAGTAAATCCTCTAGCCGCAGCAACTTCGCTGTGTTACTACGCGATAAGGGATATTTTCATGGGCAGCTCACGTAGTATCGCCGATGTAAGAAATGCGGCCGCACGCTACTGGCGTCTCGTTTCATGGGGCGAGGCTTCCATCGATCTATGCAAGCGAGCGGTTGTGCACTGTATTCTTGCTGAACGAAGCCGTCATTGAACATTTGTACCGTCATTGTTATACTGTTTCTAGTAGTCTCTGTAGGACATGTGAAACGAAAATATGAATCAGGAGAGTAACCTTCTTCTTCCCCGGACTTCATCAGACCTACGGAAATATCCCACAAGTGCTATTGTATGCGGAAGTAAGAAGGCAGTAATAAATGATGGGTGAATGTTCTCCAGACTAAGAGTGAGTAGTTTCCTCTCTGTAGAAACGCACTTGAGTGGAAACTGCTGTAGAAGGAATAATTCCGGTAATGGTGTTGAGTTATCGTTTTCAGAATATTTTCTGGGTAGTCATTAATTGTTAACTTTTCCATCGAAATGTTTTTGCCGTAAGAGATTAAAGATTTGCCTTTCAATACGTCTGGTCTACCTTTCAGCTAAATGTTGCAAATACTAACACACTTCCCTTCAAGAAGATCCGCAGTCTCTTAAACCAAGGAGGAGTAACCTTCTTCTTCCCCGGACTTCATCAGACCTACGGAAATATCCCACAAGTGCTATTGTATGCGGTAGTAAGAAGGCAGTAATAAATGATGGCTGAATGTTCTCCAGACTAAGAGTGAGTAGTTTCCTCTCTGTAGAAACGCACTTGAGTGGAAACTGCTGTAGAAGGAAGAATTCCGGTAATGGTGTTGTTATCATTTTCAGAATATTTTCTGGATAGTCATTAATTGTTAACTTTTCCATCGAAATGTTTTTGCCGTAAGAGATTAAGGATTTGCCTTTCAATACGTTTGGTCTACCTTTCAGCTAAATGTTGCAAATACTAACACACTTCCCTTCAAGAAGATCCGCAGTCTCTTAAACCAATAACGCCAAGTCTACGAACACTAAAACAAGTCTGTCGAAAACGACAACTAAAGCGAGAATAAAAATATATGAAGGTCGGGATTCGAATCCAGGTCTCCTGCTCACAAAGCAGATAAGCTAACCACTATGCTACCCTGGCACTATGGCTTTGCATAACTGCACGGACTATCCTGGCACGCGTCCCTCCTCGACTCAAATTCCCGTTCACTCCTCAGCCCATTCTGTATTGCTTCTAAAATCGAACAGCTCTGCACAGGCTCTTCAACTGTACTGGAATAGCACCTCAGCATCGAACGAAATGTGGAATCCTCTATGAATCCCAGGCATAGATGCTTTAATCAAATGAGACTATATGCTTCCAGAGACGTTTTCAAAACTCAGACCTCTATGATGTATATATGCAGATTGAAGGGACAAATGGAAATCTGCACAAATACCAAATGGGCTGACGCGGGAATTGGAATTTGGATTGAGGAGGGAGGCGTATTTGGGTAGTCTGTACAGCTGTGCAAATCCACTGTGGCGTAGTGGTTAGCGCATCTACCTCGCGAGAAGGAGGACATGGGTTCGTTTCCCAGCCTCGGTACACATTTCCATTCGCCGCTTCAGTCTACATATGTACATAATAGATGTTTGAGATTTGAAAATGGCTTTGGAACCACATAGTTTCATTTATTACGAATATGTTGAAATTTCGTTCCTTAAATTATCACCATGTGTCCTAAAGAATGTTCCTACGTCTTCTAAGAAACTTCCGTTTCGTGCATTTAAGGCTCACGAAAGCACGGAAGAAAAGAATTCTTTAGTGAAGCAAAGGCGAGGTTACGTCAACTGCGGTGAATTATTAATAACTGGATCAATTTATCTTTGAGTTCCTCTTGTCCTTCCAATAAGGCTTCTTTCCAAAAAGGCTTGTTTACGCTTATCCGACCACTTTGGTTTGTACTGTTTTTCTTTAGGTTGCTCTCATGTAACTTCCCATTTGTCTAGTTTGTGTCTGAAGGTGTCTCTTACTAGAATATCGGCTGGTCTTATGTTTGCATTATTTAGGTCCTTTCGAATTTCATCTAGCGAAGACGAGGAATTCTCAAGTGAGGTTACATAATCTATTATTCTCTTCGTCAATCGATTTTCTGGTTGTCGGCTGAGATGGCCAAAGAATTTCTTTCGCTTTTTTCTAATATCGGTTTCGATGTTTGAAAATTTTTATTTTCTTTTAATTGATTCTAGCCTATAACCATCTTATGTATTTCTTCCTCCTAGAATTTTCCTGACGATCTTTCTGTCTCCTTTTTTGATGTCTTCAGGTTGTTGTTTTCTGTTTACAGTTAGTGTTTCACTTGCGTAGAGGATTTCTGGTTTTATGACAGTATTGTGGTGTCGAATTTTTGCTGCTGTTGACATTGATTTTTTGTTGTAGAGATTTTGCGTTAACCCTAATCCATTTTCAATGTTTTGGAGGTGATGTTGCTGTGAGATTTTTTCCATAGCTCTCAATTCGATATTATTATTATTACTTGTGATAGTCACTGAAATCTACTGAGGTAGAATGCCCAGAAAGGAATTCAGAGGCGCTTAGTTTTATAAAGAAGGAAATTAAACGAGAAACAAGTAGTCTGGTAGATATTAAGAAACGTTTTGAAAGGTTTACGAGGTCTGTTAGAAAAATATTTGACATTTTTTTCTTTTTCTTGCCACCAGATGATGGGTTTGAATCTAGCGCGCTAGTATGGAACTATCTTGAACCTTCGTGTGCATGTGTCAGTTTTTCCCGCCTGTCGATAGCGTCAGTTTCTGGCAAACAGCAGTTGAGTGAAGTAGTGCGTAGTGCACGCATCGGTTTCTCATTGCAACGGAAGTGACGGAACGACTGGAAAAGCGCTACAGTATCAAATTTTGCCAGGTACTGGGCGATAGGCAGGTGGAAACCATTCTGAAGGTTTAGACGGCTTTCTGTGACGATGCTGTGGGCACCACACAGATTAAGGAGTGGTACAATCGGTTTAAAGACAGCTGCTCATCGGTGGAGAGCGAGCCATGCTCCGGTAATCCATCAACGTGCGGAAACGATCAGGTCATGGCGAAAGTCAAGGCTGTGGTGATGCGTAACTGTCGTGTGACTATCAGAGAAAGAGCATTGTGACCGAAGATTTGCCCATGAAGAAAGTGTCGGCAAAATTCGTGCCGCAGATGCTGACGGCGGAGCAAAACAACTTCGTGTTGAAGTCTCATGGGACCTGCTGGACTCCACAAACTGTGACGCCGACTTCGTGAACACAATAATCACTGGTAACTAGTACTGGGTGTAGAGTTACGACCCGTACATCAAATCCGATCCGTCATAGTGGAAGCAATCCAAAGAAGGGCCGCCAAGTGTACAGTAACGTCAAAGTAGTAGTGACTGTTTTCTTTGACTCCCACGGTATGGTACACCATGGTTGTGCACCACACTGTCAAACAGTCACCAGAGATTACTACATGAATGTCCTGCGTCGCCTACGTGATGCTGTGCGGCGTAAAAGACAGGACGTGAGGTCAAGGGCATTCCTGGCACTTGATTGAGACTTTTTTGGCGAAAAACCAGATTCCTGTGACTCAGCTGGCTCCTTACTCTCCCAATATGGCCTCCTACGACTTCTTACTTCATTTTGATATTTGACTACAGGAAAACGTATAGTACAGTTAATATCGAGTTCAAACATATACGAATAAATCGTTTTCCAAAGACGCACTTGTCAGAAATAGGCTAGAAATATCTTCATATCACACGACATGTATCCACTTCAATGTCAATTGTGTTTAATTTTTACATTTAGTGTAATTTTTGTTTTCGGGTTGTAACCTTTTCAGATATAATTATGTTAAATTTGAAATTGTTAGTGCATCATTGTTGTAACAGTATGCTAAATCCATACAACAATAAGGAAGCGCAGCATTGTTTGGGTCAAAAAATGCTGAATGCGCTTTGATTTTGCCCACCAAGGACATCGGACAACTGCAGTTTCATGGGAGGAGCGTGAAAGAAGGATCTGTTTCCTCACTCCTTCCTTCAGCCAACCAACCTTACCCAAGCGCACGGCCAGCGAGTCGGGGAAAAGTGGTGTGAGGGAAACGCTTTCTGCCAGGAGGCCTAGTTTGCATCACTGTCTGAGATTTAGATGGGCCGACTGTCAGACGGACAGTCTATTATTTCTTCCGGTTCACGTCATCAAGATTCCGACTAACTTCGAGGGGATGTAGAAAGTGTTCGAGGAACAAACATCTTCGGTATTGAATAAGTGAGCAACGACAGTAACGTGCCACCTCTCACTGGATGTTTTGTCAAAAGTGTCTGCTCAAATCACATTTCGCCACATTTTGTGTAAGTGCATGTGAGATGAAGTAGTGAGCGGAAATTTGTGAAAACCTGAGTGAAAACAATGCACTAAATAACAGCTGATTGAGACAACAACCACGGACACTAAACAGGACGGAAAATGTAAGTACAGAAACGTACATAACCTCTACCCTCGAAACAGCCCTCCACAAATATGCAAAAAGTTTCTTCATGGCTAGTTTCCAGATGGCATGCTGTGAAAAACACGACGAAACGAGCACTGAAATCGATGTGTAATAATACAGTTCAGTTAACGATGTAATTTTGAGGCGAGTGTGTAAATGAAACGAAGCAAATTGCAAATATTGTATTTCTTAGGCCTACAGCAGTGAAATTATTACGAATGTGATATTGTACTTTACACAAATAAAATTTGACTCCCAGAAGATGACACATTGGTGTCGAAACATGTCTGGGTAAATATAAATATAAACTAATTGTGTTTGCATAAGGCTGATTTCCAAAACAACCCAGTTTTTGCTGATACATTAATAGCATGTGTAACAGCCACCATGTTGAATGTGTTCCGGAGCAACCAAAAGCTCCGGCAAAGAAAAAGACGAAAAACGCAAGGGCAGAGAAGGCTGTGAGACGACATCAGCTAACAGCACGCTGACTAGGGCGTCACCACGACAGAAGCGGCCTCTACAAGAAGAGAATATAAGCGCCAACAAACAAAAAATTCCGTGGGCGTCTGGCGCGGGGTTTGTTTGTAAGTCCTCGTCGCCAATGTGGAGTCGTGTCCACTCGTCTCGTATAGTGTGGCTAAAGAGTGATGCGTTTCGGAATGCTATACAACAGTTCAAGCAAATCACATAAATAGTTTTTATTGCAACAAAGTATATAGACAATACTTAACTTTGTATTACAAGAACGTATCGCAAGCGATGGGCGACAGGCAGTCAGTGTCTTTCTCTATACACTATGTCCATACAAGCACCGAAGTCACCAATGGCGATGGTTTGGGGCAGTAGGTGCACGCTACAGGTTGTATGGCTCGTATCTGTCCTTGATGTAAACTGTTTGTCACTGATGAGCCAGCTTCTGCTCAAATTACAGCTGCAGCTACTGTATGATGCCCCAGAGCTCCACGTCGACCGTAGATTCTTGTGGTCACTGGTGCCAGCAGTTACGTACAGTGGCTACATTCGTGCCAAGTCTTTCTGAAACATCACAAAAAGAACATCCAGCTTCTAGTAGCCGTATGACACGACCTCGTTCAAACTTAGTGAGGTGTAGATAATGGCGTCTTTGTTGCGACAAAGGCATTCTTGACTAACATCAACTAACCACGTCCAGTTATGATCGTTACAACGTGTATTTAAAGTAAATTTGATTTGCATCCTTGTAGTGGCGCTACTAGTCCACTCTTATGTGACTGGCGCGAAATTTAAATAGACATCATCTTTTAGGTGTAGAAATAAGCCTATCATCTTTCGTTTATTCTCGTACGACCATTTCAGGAGCGTACAGTGAATAATAGGAATCCGGTACAACATAAAATCTCCGACATGGCTGCGGCAGGAAAAAGATTCTGCAAGAACGGCACCAACAACGACTGAAGAGAAACGTTCGACGTGACAGAAGTGCAACCCTTCCGCAAATTGCTGCAGATTTCACTGCTGGGCCATCAACAAGTGGCAGCGTGAAAATCATTCAATGAAACATCATCGATATCGGCTTTCGGAGGCGAAGGTCCACTCGTGTAGCCTTGATGACTGCACGACACAATGGTTTACGCCTTCGCCTGGGTCCGTCAACACCGAAAATAGATTATTGATGCCTGGAAACATGTTGCGTGGTCGGACGAGTCTCATTTCGAATTGTACCGAGCGGATGGATGAGTACAGCTATGGAGAGAACCTCGTGAATCCATGGACCATTCTGTCAGCAGGGGACTGTTCAATCTGGTGGAGCTCTGTAAAGGTGTGGGACGTGCATGATATGGGATCCCTGATACGTCTAGATACGACTCTGATACGTACGTAAACATCCTGTCTGATCACCTGCCAGCATTACGATCATTGTACATTCCGACGGACTTAGCAATTCCAGCAGGACAATGCTACACTCTACACGTCCAGAATTGCTACAGAATGGCTCCATGAACAGACGTCTGGGTTTAAACACTTCCGCTGGCCACCAAAATCCTCAGGCATGAACATTATTCAGCTTATCTGGGATGCCTTGCAACGTAGTGTTCACCCCCTCGTACTCTTACGGATTTATGAACAGCCCTGCAGGATTCATGGTGTCAGTTCCCTCCAGCACTACTTCAGACATTAGTCGACTCCATGCCACGTCGTGTTGCGGCACTTCTGTGTGCTCGCGGGGGCGCTACGCGATATTAGGCAGCTGTACCAGTTTCTTTGGCTATTCAATGTAGATCTTTCCACGTTAATCTGAAATGGCTTCCAAAATCACTCATTGCTTTCGCACCAACAACTTGCGTCTGCAGCTCAGTTCCACTCACGTCAAAATATTTCTAAATCTCCATCTCATATGGTCGAAGAGACCCTCGGCTGGCATGACGTGCGCCTGGCTCCTCTGAACGGTGGCTATAAAGCGCTGAAGAGCTGTGCTGGAGATGTCTGCCCAATGGCAGATGTTGTTCTGTCTGCTTCCGGAGAGAAATACCCAGGTTTTCGCGTTTTCATTCTTTACGTCACTTTGAGCGGCTGAGCTACGGATATTCATAGCACCGACTAGTAAAATGTTGCCTTAAACCTAGATGGCCCACTCTCTGGCTCGAATTTCACGCAGTTAACCTGTAAGACGTTCCCTTACATTTGGTGCTGAAAAGCAGGGTCCTGCACCCCCTATGTCTCTCTTTCTATGGCCGATGAGGTGGATCCTCCACTTCACTGCCGTGTTTCTATTTCTAACTCCTGATATATTAACATTAGTCAGTCCTGGCGGCTCTTGCATTGTTTTATGCATTTAGTTTTTCCAATGCATGGGTCCAGTGACATCTGAGGCCCTCGAAGTTTGCTGACGACCCATTCGCACTCCACATGTCGATCTTATCTTCTGCCGGCGGTGTATTTCGAAGATAGCCATGTATTAAATTTTTTTAATTTTTTTTATTTAGATACATCATGTAGATCTGTGTAAACATGTATACTACACTATGTGATCAAAAGTATCCGGACTCCTTGATGAAAATGAGTTATTGTTCGTGGCATCCTCCACCGGTAATGCTGGAATTCAATATGGTATTGGTCCACCCTTAGCCTTGATGACAGCTACCACTCTTGCAGGCATACCGTCAATCAGACGCAGGAAGGTTTCTTGGGGAATGGCAGCCCATTCTTCACGGAGTGCTGCACTGAGGAGAGGTATCGATGTCGTCCTGTGATGCCTGGCACGAAGTCAGAGTTCCAAAACATCCCAAAGGTGTTCTATAGGATTCAGGTCAGGTCTCTGTGCAGGCCAGTCCTTTACGGGGATATTGCTGTCGTGTAACCACTCCACCATAGGCCGTGCATCATGAACAGGTGCTCGATCGTGCTGAAAGGTGCAATCGCCATCCCCGAATTGTTCTTCAACAGTGGCAAGCAAGAAGGTGCTTAAAACATCAATGTAGGCCTGTGCTGTGATAGTGCAACTCAAAACAACAAGGGATGCAAGCCCCAAACACGAAAAACATAACCACACCATAACACCAACGCCTCCGAATTTTACTGTTGGTACTACACACGCTGGCAGATTACGTTCACCGGGCATTTGCCATACACACACCATGCTGTCGGATCACCATATTCTGTACCGTGATTCCTCACCCCACACAACATTTTGCCACTGTTCAATCGTCCAATGCTTACGCTCCTGGTATTTACCGGCGTCATTTGTGTGTTATGAGCAGCCGCTCGACCATGAAACACAAGTTTTCTCACCTCCCGCATAACGTTTATAGTACTTGCAGTAGATCCTGATGCAGTTTGAAATTCCTGTGTGATGGTCTGGATAGATGTCTGCCTACTACACATTACGACCCTCTTCAACTGTCGGCGGTCTCTGTCAGTCAACAGACGAAGTCGGCTTGTACGCTTTTGTACTGTATGTGTCCCTTCACGTTGTCACTTCGGTATCACATCAGAAACAGTGAACCTAGGGATGTTTAGGGGTGTGGAAATCTCGTGTACTGACGTGTGACACAAGTGACACCCAATCACCTGACCACGTTCGAAGTCCGTGATATCCACGGAGCGCCCCATTCAGCTCTCTCATGTTGTCTAGTGACTACTGAGGTCATTGATATGGAGTACCTGGCAGTAGGTGGCAGCTTAATGTACCTAGTATGAAAAACGTATGTTTTTGGGGGTGTCCGGATACCTTTGATCACATAGTGTATGTTCATTAGGTACTGGCAGTCAATGGTACTCATATACATCTTATTAGTCAGCGGGGATTAATTATTCCGATTTTATTAGTCTTTTTAACTATAATTTTATGTTAGTTATGGGACAGTTTTTGGAAAAAACTGTCATATAATGACAGATAAGTTCCACTGGACGTCACATGAGCTTTTATCAGCAAGAGCTTTTCTGAAAAATTACTATATGGATCGAATATAAATATTTTCCATCATCATTAATGGACTACATTTGATGACAGTGTTTGGTAGGGTATTCAATAGCGCCCACTTATTCTCCGAGCTGATTTTGAACTGAACCTCTTTTCTCTTGATTATATCCATAAGTTAGAGACAGCATGCATGCAGAAAATTTGAATAACTTCTCATTCCAATGAAGTTAGGCCTATTTTAAAGCTTCTTTATCGGAAATTTGTGCTAGCTATCTTCCGAGTCATTAGACATTCGTTTGACACCTGTAATCATTTGCTGTCCCCTCTTAACGCTCTTCCACTTATGCCTCATGTTCTTTCCACGAAACTGGGAAAATATGTATCATGATATTCACGGAACATTCTTGAAATGGCCTTACGGGAAAATCCCCACTTCAAAAAATGGTTCAAATGGCTCTGAGCACTATGGGACTCAACTGCTGAGGTCATCAGTCCCCTAGAACATAGAACTACTTAAACTTAATTAAACTAAGTACATCACACACATCCATGCCCGAGCCAGGATTCGAACCTGCGACCGTAGCGGTCGCGCGATTACAGATTGTTGCGCCTAGAACCGCTGGGCCACTCTGTCCAGCCGAATCCCCACTTCGTCGCTACCTCGGAGATGCTGTGTCCCATCGCTCGTACGCCGACAATAACACCACGTTCAAACTCACTTAAAACTTGATAACCTGCCATTGTTGCAACAGTATTGGATTTAACAACTGCGCCAGACACTTGTTGCCTTGTGTAGCCGTTGCCGACCGCAGCGCCGTATTCTGCCTGTTTACATATCTCTGTATTTGAATACGCATGCCTGTACCACTTTCTTTGGCGCTTCAGTGTAGCTAAGTCAGTGAGACGAACCATGAGAGCAGTCGGATCATTTCTAATGAGTCTCAGAACTTTTCAAGCTATATTTTGAATGCTTGTTAGAGGATTTTTACATTCAGAATGCTTTCAACTCTGGCCACAACTGCACACGCATATCCTTCTATAGTGCTATTTGCCTTTTAATACTAATATTTCAGCGGTCACTGTATGAGTCCGTGCTTATTATTGTTTTATACTGGGACGCAGTTATTAGAATCAGATCCGAGGTCCTTCAACCAGATTTTCAAAGGTAATAGTCTGATACTGTCTGATTCTGTCACATGATTTCATGCACACTTTAATGTAATAAACTATATTCATTGGGATTCTTATTTAATTTTGTAGCAAATGTCGCCCTATTCATAAGGGAAACAGGGCTATTTTATATAAATCAGAAGCCCATGCAACCCGTCAACTAAATACTGAAACTCAGTAGGAATGATATGACTAACCCTACGGTTCCTCTCACATCCGTAGTAAGAACTTATGTTAATCTGAAGCTGGAGGCTAAAAAGGCTGCCAGAATCAGTCATTGCTTTCACATCAAAAACTTTAGTTGCAGCTTAGTTCTACTCACCCCAAAATATTTCTTAGCCCCCAACTAATCTGCACGAGGAGGCGCTCGGCTGGCATGATCGGCGACTGGCAATGAAGCGACGAAGAGCTCTGCTGGAGAAGGAGACTGCCAGTGTAGTGATTCTGTTCCTTCTCCTTCCATAAAGGAAGACCCACGTTTTCACGTTTTCGTTCTTTATGCCATTTTGATTAGCTGAGCTACTGGTATTACGATCGCCGACCAATACACAGAGGCCTTACAGCAAGCTGGCTGCCTCCCTGATCTAATTTCAGGGAGTTAAGATATAAAACGTTCCGTAATACTTGAAGTTGAGAAACAGTTACCTGCTATGTGTCTGTCATTGAATCTTAGACAGCATGTCCGCTGTTTCGCTTTCTGACTCCTAATTTATTTATGTTTACCTGTGGTGGCGGCTCTGACATTGCGTCAAACACTCGGTTTTTACTGTGCCTGGGTCAGGCGGCGTCCTGTGCCCACACGGTGGCCTGACAACGGGTTGTCATTCAACGTTTCGATTCTATCTCCAGCGGGTGGCGTATTTCGAAGAAAGCCACGTTTTAAACACTTTATTCGCAAATGCATCCGTCCAGACCTTGCCAAAAACGGCATTTCTCCTGTTTCCACTTTCAAATTTAAAACAGACCCTGATGAATGCCTTGCACTGCAGAAGAGCATCTCTGTATTGTGACTTCAGTGATCCTCCTCAAAGAAGGGTAGTGGCTGTGCAACTCTGATGTGATGAATAATGTGTAAAATAGCCATAGTTAGGAAGAGGCAGTATTTTAGTTGTGCTAAATCACATAGCTGCTTCAGTGGTTCAAACAATAAATAATGAGGGAAAAAAGTTCTTTTTATTGATTAAGCTTTAAATGTTTACTACGTAAGGCTTAGTATTACAAAATGGTTCAAATGGCTCGGAGCACTATGGGACTTAACATCTAGGGTCATCAGCCCCCTAGAACTTAGAACTACTTAAACCTACCTAACCTAAGGACATCACACACATCCATGCCCGAGGCAGGATTCGAACCTTCGACCGTAGCGGTCACGTGGTTCCAGACTGAAGCTCCTAGAACCGCACGGCCACACCGGCAGGCTTAGTATTACAATAGGAAGTGAAATAAGATCAGTTCCATAGTCTCAGTTACTAACTTGTCCTTTACACATATTTGAGTCGATTGTCATATGATGCAGTCCCAGTATTTTGAGGCCTGTCCCAGTATCTTCACAGGGTTGTAAATCTCACCATGAGAGATAATTCCTTCTTGGCAAAAGGAGCCAAGTGTGCCACTGGTCACAGTGGCAGTGGTCTTCAGCTGTGTGTATCGCCTGTATACTATACGTCACGCTGCTCTGACATATAACAGAATGCCGATTCCGCCATACTCTGCCTTATTTTGACCTCAATATCACACCTCTCCCCGTTTCCCAAGCAGCGTTAGCTGTTTTTTATAGAGACAAAAGGCAACTTGATGGACTTAGGCCACTTCTCCTCAGTTAAAATTGCCAGATAAATTGTCGGTGGAAATTTTAAAGATGTCGGAAATTTCGGAAATTCGAAGCGATGTTCAGTAACCTTACTATGTCAGACCTAGTTTAGTAGTACCACGCTATATCGAATATCCGGGGGATAGCTCACTTGTAGGTTAAAATGGTAGGAAATTGTCTGTAAAATACACTTCAGTACAGGGGAACTAGGTCAATCATCTCACATAAAAATGTATTACTGCATCTGTGGTGGTGTCCTTAGCAATGACTGAACAATCACTTGCATGTTTTAACATTCTGCCCACTACATTACCACCACTCCTAAGCTAGTTTGAGCAAGTCTTCTGTAAGTTTCAATTTGAGCACTTCTCATACCACCACTCGTCCATAGGTTACAGCACCTGTAGGCAATCATTGTTCAGAGTACAAGTGTACAGGATAGCAGCCTACTTTGGAAACGATATAATCAAATGTACATCAAATGGCTTTCTCGGTATCGTGTACTTGTGATGATCAGTTAGTGCAGTCGATAGAGTTTGGCGTTACAATATTTCAGTATGAGAATTCAACTCCGGACCTATGTGTCATTTTTTCTTTTCATAGTTCTCTTCTGCCCAATAAAGCTGTAGTATGCACTATACAATACCGTACAATCTACTGCAAGCCACTACCGTGAACAGACGTACATGAATCTCGCGTCGTGTCGGAGTAAACAATGTCCAGGCTGCGCAAGCTAGGAGCCGGACGTGTTTCTCCTACAGATTGTGAGTAATCCCAGCAGTAACACGCAGGCAGAGGCCAAGAAATCCGCGGTCCGATATAGATTCGAATGTGGGCAACAGCAACGCCGTATCGATATCGTTGAATGATTAGTCGAAAAAGTCGGTGTTTCCTTACGGCTTGCAGTACGACCTCCTTTCCAATGCGATTTACCTGAAAGTAGGTAACGATGAGATGAGTGCACCGGTGGTAAGACACATAGATGGCACCATCGATTTTCCTATTTACACTGGAAAGATGGTTCAAATGGCTCTGATCTCTATGGGATTTAACATCTGAAGTCATCAGTCCCGTAGAACTTAGAACTACTTAAACTTAACTAACCTAAGGACATCACACACATCCATGCCCAGGGCAAGATTCGAACCTGCGACCGTATCAGTCGCGTGGTTCCGGACTGAAGCACCTAGAACCGCTCGGCCACCGCAACCGGCCTGGAAAGATGTATAAATTGGCTCTGAGCACTATGAGACTCAACTTCTGAGGTCATTAGTCCACTAGAACTTAGAACTAGTTAAACCTAACTAACTTAAGGACATCACACACATCCATGCCCGAGGCAGGATTCGAACCTGCGACCGTACCGGTCTCGTGGTTCCAGACTGCAGCGCCTAGAACCGCACGGCCACTTCGGCTGGCCGATGTATAAATTATCTGTGACTTAGGCCAGTACGGTACTGTGCTGTATAAAATTGTACAACTTCCCGTTTGAGATATCCACTGATTCTCTAGCTCCCTTCGAAACTTTTCTGGAAATACATCTGGAGGAATGGTCCATAAAGAAACGTTTCAAAGTATGTCATAGTGTGCAAGCCGTGTGAGTAGATGTGCAGAAACGTATACCCTCTTCCTCAATCGTACGTGGTTGCATGACTCTGATTACATATGGCTGCCAGCTCCGCACCTGTGTAGCGTGCAGTGGTTTAGATCACTTACGCCTCCAGTGCCCAGCTACCATTGCAACCAGGTAGGCATTCAGCTCCCGCGAGAATCTACGAAATCCAATTTCGCACTGTGACTTCTACGCAGGCTCCTTGCTTAATGGGCGGTTGACGCACAGCAGCAGGATGCATCCTCGACATCAGGACTCGAACTCACTGCCAGCTCCATAGGAGCGTTTAACTAGCCTGCTATTGGCACAACAGCTGGTTCACCCTCCACTAGCTCGACGGCCATTGCTATTTATTCAAATCCATGCATCACGAGGGGGGAAGAGACAGAGCCAAAATATATGTACATTCATTTAAAACATCGAAAACTACCAAAAATAACACTGTGGCACGTAATTCAGCAACAGCCGGGCCACCAAATCAGTCACCCTCACCAACACGATCCTCTGCATCACAAAGGGCTCGTGCTCAGTCTTTGGAGCTCCTGAACGAAACAGGAGATCCAGAGAAATCCAAGAAAAGTCGACCTAAGCGCGCGCAGCAGGACGTGAATCCCACAGACGGCCAGCGCAAAAGACATACGCGCAGAACAAACGAAAATTCTAACAAAATGGACACAGATGATGAGGAAAACTTCACAGTGCCCTCCACTCCGATGCAACTGACGAAGGATAATGACCGACCTTCAGCAGTAAAGCACAAACCGATGGCGGTGGGGCAGCACCTTAAGCCATATCAATTTGCACGCTCAAGATACCAAAGCCTAACTCATGGGTGTACAGACTTACTAATGCCGTGGGCCGCAAACACGTCGCTGAGGATATATACACTCCTGGAAATGGATAAAAGAACACATTGACACCGGTGTGTCAGACCCACCATACTTGCTACGGACACTGCGAGAGGGCTGTAGAAGCAATGATCACACGCACGGCACAGCGGACACACCAGGAACCGCGGTGTTGGCCGTCGAATGGTGCTAGCTGCGCAGCATTTGTGCACCGCCGCCGTCAGTGTCAGCCAGTTTGCCGTGGCATACGGAGCTCCATCGCAGTCTTTAACACTGGTAGCATGCCGCGACAGCGTGGACGTGAACCGTATGTGCAGTTGACGGACTTTGAGCGAGGGCGTATAGTGGGCATGCGGGAGGCCGGGTGGACATACCGCCGAATTGCTCAACACGTGGGGCGTGAGGTCTCCACAGTACATCGATGTTATCGCCAGTGGTCGGCGGAAGGTGCACGTGCCCGTCGACCTGGGACCGGACCGCAGCGACGCACGGATGCACGCCAAGACCGTAGGATCCTACGCAGTGCAGTGCCGTAGAGGACCGCACCGCCACTTCCCAGCAAATTAGGGACACTGTTGCTCCTGGGGTATCGGCAAGGACCATTCGCAACCGTCTGCATGAAGCTGGGCTACGGTCCCGCACACCGTTAGGCCGTCTTCCGCTCACGCCCCAACATCGTGCAGCCCGCCTCCAGTGGTGTCGCGACAGGCGTGAATGGAGGGACGAATGGAGACGTGTCGTCTTCAGCGATGAGAGTCGCTTCTGCCTTGGTGCCAATGATGGTCGTATGCGTGTTTGGCGCTGTGCAGGTGAGCGCCACAATCAGGACTGCATACGACCGAGGCACACAGGGCCAACACCCGGCATCATGGTGTGGGGAGCGGTCTCCTACACTGACCGTACACCTCTGGTGATCGTCGAGGGGACACTGAAAAGTGCACGGTACATCCAAACCGTCATCGAACCCATCGTTCTACCATTCCTAGACCGGCAAGGGAACTTGCTGTTCCAACAGGACAATGCACGTCCGCATGTATCCCGTGCGACCCAACGTGCTCTAGAAGGTGTAAGTCAACTACCCTGGCCAGCAAGATCTCCGGATCTGTCCCCCATTGAGCATGTTTGGGACTGGATGCAGCGTCGTCTCACGCGGTCTGCACGTCCAGCACGAACGCTGGTCCAACTGAGGCGCCAGGTGGAAATGGCATGGCAAGCCGTTCCACAGGACTACATCCAGCATCTCTACGATCGTCTCCATGGGAGAATAGCAGCCTGCATTGCTGCGAAAGGTGGATATACACTGCACTAGTGCCGACATTGTGCATGCTCTGTTGCCTGTGTCTATGTGCCTGTGGTTCTGTCAGTGTGATCATGTGATGTATCTGACCCCAGGAATGTGTCAATAAAGTTTCCCCTTCCTGGGACAGTGAATTCACGGTGTTCTTATTTCAATATCCAGGAGTATATATATATATATATATATATATATATATATATATATATATATATATATATATATAACCTTTGTATGTTTTTCGTGAGAAATTCGAAACTAAGGCCTCTTGGAAACGTATCTCAGTACAAAATTTCAATACCAAGTTTAACTATATTAAATTTCCTACAACATTAATAAAACCCATAGGTAAGGGCTGCTGAATTCACACAATTCGTTTCACTTATAATCGTTTCGTTTAGCAAATATAAGTACAACAATATATTTGTACAGAAATATGTCATTCCCTGCAGGTTCACGCGCAGCTCTATTGCCGTAACTACGTCATTGCACGAGTGCACAAATTCAAAAACTATATGCCCTGAAACACATTATCATTAAAAATTGGGATCCCTTCGACTCTGTGCTAGGTAGATTGACCTGGTTCACAAGAAATCAGTTCACTTTTCTGGTGGGAAAGAAGTAAAAGCGAACGTCGAGGAGCAGGCTGCCATCAGACGAATAACAGGCCACACATGACCCGCGGATCGTGATCTTTGCATGCATGCACTAACTGGATTTCTACATGAAATCGTACAAATTTTGACACTTTAAATGTCAACAGTGATTTCCGTTCTATTTGGATA
This sequence comes from Schistocerca gregaria, assembly GCF_023897955.1. Classification (NCBI taxonomy): domain Eukaryota; kingdom Metazoa; phylum Arthropoda; class Insecta; order Orthoptera; family Acrididae; genus Schistocerca; species Schistocerca gregaria. Next base: position 826,957,940 of record NC_064931.1, on the reverse strand, counting down.
ATTCCTTCACAGCACGTCCTTTTGTTTTTCTTTGTTTTGTGTTATAGTGTATCTCTACGCGTTATTCGACTATGAAATCTATCCATAACTGTCTATACATCGCTGCTAATGCTGTACGAGAGTACACTGCTCTCTGCTACCGAGTCCTGAACCACTGAACCAAACGGGCAAGGGAGTGTTTCACTGCTTTAATCAAACGGGCAAGGGAGTGTTTCACTGCTTTAGTCAAACGGGCAAGGGAGTGTTTCACTACTTTACATCATTCATATACAATATTTTGTTTAGCCCTGTTCCTCCTCATTCCCTAGCACCCAGCTTTCCACGGCTCAGTTTGCCCAGTGTATGGAGTAACATTTTCCGTTGAATGATATCTATCTTGGTACAGGCAATGTGGTATAAAGTGGTCACCAACATGGTGTCTAAACACAGAGATCCATCTGCCTATCCAATACCCGACACCACTGAGCATCGAGTCTTATGTCGGAACCAAAACATTATTTGGAGCTGGATGCGAAAGAAACTAGCTCTAGTCACCAGGACATCACCTCATACAATCACATCACGTTTGTCGTAACTAGACTGGGAAGTTTTCCCGTGCATGAAACATCACAACTATGTGTGGCTGGTAGTGCAGATCTATAAATTTTGTCCTGCTCCATACAGTTGAGAGGCATCAGCCTGAGCTGGGCTCCCTTCTCTCGTTGTTAATTCATTTATTGATGTTGATATGCTAATTTGGTAACCAACTGCATCATGCTTGTGATATTACACTGATCCGTAGGGAACCGTTGAGTGATCCATCTTCCCTCCAGATTATTTTAGATTCATTTCGGTATAGGGCATTTTTATACAACGCCAACTACATGCTAGTTTCATGGTTCAGTGCGAGGTGGAAGAATAAGCGGAAGGAGGAAGTTGATCGCGGTTTCCCTGGGGCCGTAACGTGGGGGACATTCCTAGCACAGTAGGGGTTCGCCAGCAAAGAGTTAACATATGCGTCCGAGCACTGCATAGCAGGCGCTCTGGTCGTACACACAAATAGTGGGACATCTCAAGAAACATAGAGGCGGACAGTGCTTGTACTTTGGCTGAGTCATATAATGTTTTTCAGGTAACACACTCTTGCCACAGAAAACACGAAAGAAATTTTTCGCTAAAAGGATACCTTCCTGGAATAATGACAGAAATTATTTTCATCTAGATAGCATTTTTTATGTTACATGAGAAGCAGACGCTACACTGGGTTATGCTTTGTTTTCTGATCTATGGGAGAGACGAAGTGCCAGTCTGACACCGAGCTTGGAGAAAAAAAAAGATTCAAATGGCTCTGAGCACTATTCGACTTAACTGCTGAAGTCATCAGTCCCCTAGAACTTAAAACTAGTTAAACCTAACTAACATAAGCACATCACACACATCCATGCCCGAGGCAGGATTCGGAACTGCGACCGTAGCGTTCGCGCGGTTCCAGACTGTAGCGCCTAGAACCGCTCGGCCACCCTATCCGGCCAGCTTGGGAAAAGATCTAGGCACTCGTTTCTCTGCTCACGGTGACGCTGACGACTGATTCATGCAGCGAATTTCCGTATGTAGGATATCAACATTGTTGTTTCCATCAGACAGAAGTTTTAGCGGTAGCGCTCCTATTGGTGGAATAAGATGCACGAAATTATAATACTGAACTCTGGAGCGGGCGAGCAGAGGAGTCTCACAGTCGAGTACATGGAAGGCACTCTTTGAATGAAGTTGTCTGGGGTCTTGGGGTCTAATTAAGAACTATTCGCGCTCGCCCCTATTTTAGAAAAAAAAAAACGCACAGATGAGTTGCGGAGGTAGTAGGACGAGAGATGTATGGCTGTCACAAATCGATGTGTCGGACTCGTCCGATTGTAGCAACGCACGTCTTGCAACTGAAGTTTCCGACACACAGTTTGTGATATGTATCTGCGGCGCGGAATTTCGACACATTGATGAAATTTAAGCATGATCGGATCATGAGTAGAAGCAATCTGTAATTACGATTCCTTAGGTGTAAATGTTCATGGGCCTCACCAGTGATATATTGAGTACAGTATGGTGTCTGGGTTTATGTATAACATTGAAGTCGGATCTGTGTAACCACAATTTGACTAATAATGGGAAATTCTGTGGTTGTCTTTCAAATCCAGTTACGGTATTATACATTGGCATACCCGTTACCAGTGTGGTCTCGTCAGCCTGATACTGTAATAATTAACTGTAGCTGTTTTTGTATGTGGTATGATGTCATTATTCCATCAGATGTATCAAGCTACAGTACGTCGGTGATCTCTCGTGAGTATAGTCACCGCGACCAGACTGACCTCTGCCAACAAGTTTGTCAGGCGTGAAGACTGTGTAAATGTGCTCCAAAGTTCGGGTGGCTTTAGGGGCAGTTGCTCCATCCTGTTGGAAGTAACTGTAGGTATTTTCCTCGTCCATTAATGCTGTAAGAAATTCACGTCCAATCGTATCCACTCGCCCGGGCCATTTTTATCTTCCCCACACTGTATGTATTAATGCGACCACGTGTAACTAGCCTGAATGACCACCTTCTGTAGTACCGACAGGGATGTAGAGCCATGCTGACTCTAGTGCGGTGTCCAGCTGCACTAAATTTCTCGACTGCGGATCACTGACGCGACCAGCCCGATTGAGGTAATCCCACAGATTCTCGATTGGGCCTGTCACCAGGACGTTTGGTGGCCAGGGGAGTATGGTAAATTCTTCCTGGTGCCCTTTGAACCAGGCAGATACACTGCAATGTGTGTTGTACAACACAATGCATTGTCCTGTCGGTAGATGCCGTGTACTGAGGAAAACGAAACCGCATGCGAAGATGGGCATGATTCCCTAGGATCGATGTATCCCTGTACTGATTCACTGTGCCTTCCAGAATGACGAGATCAGCCAGTGAATGCCGCGGAATCATTCCGCAGAACATAACGCTTCATCCTCATTTGCATTCAGACGTTTCATGCCCCACATGCAAACGGCCATCTGCCCGATGGAGCGTAGAACGTAATTCATTTGAAAAGGCCAACTGTCGCCACTCATGAACGTCCATTTACAGTACTGGCGTGTATATTCTAGCCTTCGGAGCCGACGACCAGCAGTCAGAATGTGCACATGAACAAGGCACCTGCGGCAACGTTCACTGAAGGGTTGTTGAGGACACACTGCTGCTAACCCTTTTGTTCATATGGGCAGTCAGTTACTCATGTCTATTCGTCCGCACACATCCCAGCAATCGTCGTTCACCCTCTTATCTGTAGTACGTGGTGTACCGCATCCATGTGGTGTATCTTGGAGAACACTGCAAAATTCATTTAGTTTGTCGGTTAGGAAGACGTTTTGGCGGAAGAGATTAAGTCACCAGACCACATTTCAATCCGATCAAAAACCTCAATGAAGGATTAGTTGCTGTGGTGGTGGCCAAGGTGTCAGTACAGTTCACAAACACTGTCTATACCGGTATTTGTGTTCCAGACCTGTCCAAACTCCACTTTACCGCATTTACTATGATTATGCTAAGCCTAAGTTCGCCGACAACAAGTTACTTTATTTGGATACAGATAGTTTCATTTAATACGTGAAAGATTGCAATTCATATGAAGTAATTAAGTACAATCAAGAAGAATTCTACATGTCTGGATATGCGACCGATAATCCGTTCGGAATAACACATGAAAACAAAAAGGTTATCGGCCTGATGGAAGACGAAGCGAATCGTTTGCAGATCGCGGAGTGTTTGGGGCTCAGTCCCAACACGTACGCCTACCACACAGATGCAGATATAACACCGAGGCGTGCTAAGGTTGTGTATCGCCCTGCCTCAAATGCTCTTTCAGTCGAGGATTAAAAGAGATGCCGCGTCGAAAACATTGGCGAAACTCCCCATATGGTGCGTCATATAATCGTTCTATCGAGCGCCCATAAGGTATACATTGCACAGCAGCTGAATGTAGGGCTGTCCTGTCTTAACAACAAATGGTTCATCAATAACGACTGTGTCGGAGCCGTGCCATACTCACACTTTTCACTGGGGTGACTAAGAGTGTGGTTGAGTATTTATTTGTAAGTGGTTGACGTGTGTAAGTGTGGAACAGTTTTGGGAACTGTTTGTCATAGCTTCACGTGTATGTGCGTGTGAGTATGAATGATTCATTGCACACTGTGTGAGTATGGTGAGTGTACACTGTGTATGCTTGTAAAATACTTTACACACATTTCTGCACGTGTACGCGCGCGCGCCTGTGTGTGTGTGTGCGTGTGTGTGTGTGTGTGTGTGTGTGTGTGTGTGTGTGTGTGTGCTTGTTTCTCCTGCGGCTACTACTTGCCGTTTTCCATGTAAATATAAAAATAATGAGCGAGGAATGATTGATTAAATGTAAATACTGTAACAGAATGATCAGAATTAAAAAAAATGTATATAATAAATAATGACAACATCAATGTACTGTGGAGACCTCACGTCCCACGTGTTGAGCAATTCGGCGGTACGTCCACCTGGCCTCCCGCATGCCCACTATACGCCCTCTCTCAAAGTCCGTCAACTGCACATACGGTTCACGTCCACGCTGTCGCGGCATGCTACCAGTGTTAAAGACTGCGATGGAGCTCCGTATGCCACGGCAAACTGGCTGACACTGACGGCGGCGGTGCACAAATGCTGCGCAGCTAGCGCCATTCGACGGCCGACACCGCGGTTCCTGGTGTGTCCGCTGTGCCGTGCGTGTGATCATTGCTTGTACAGCCCTCTCGCAGTGTCCGGAGCAAGTATGGTGGGTCTGACACACCGGTGTCAATGTGTTCTTTTTTCCATTTCCAGGAGTGTAGTAACACCACCAACTTCTTAAATGGTCAATTATGCTTTAATTTTAATTTTTATACTATTTCGCTGAGAATATTGAGTAGAATGAATGAAGAAAAGAATATATTTATGGACTGACTGTAGTTAATATACAGAGGAGAAACGTTTTAAAAATTAATCTGTTAACTGTCAATTTGTCACTGAGATTTTTTCTCCTGTTTTTTGTGATGTACAGAAATTTCCAGATTCTCCATTAAAACTATCTTATGTGGTTTCTGGAAGTAATGGTGTATCACAAGATCCTTTTCGTTGTTTACAAATGAGTATGCAGTGTTGCACACATAACCATTTCAGTAAATCAGCAAATGGGACAGACATACATGACTTGGATACCTATTCACAAAGATAAAGGATACTAACATAATCCATCGCTTTCAGAAATCACATACAATGGATTTAATGCAGGAAATGGAAATGTTTTTCATCACAAAAAACAGTCAGGAGGAAAAAATTCCAAACGCCAAGCTCGATATATTAATCGATTAATTTCTTCAAATTTTTGTCCTGTACATGTTAATTTTAGTAAATCCATAAATATATTCCAACCTTCATACATATTACTCAGTATTTGCAGCAGAATAGTATAACAATATCTGTAAAGAATAATTGGTAGATTTAGCAGTCAGTGGTGTTAGTGGTACATACAAATCGATGTAAATAATGTACGAAAGATGGAGCACCTCTAACTGTATATGAACTCTTCGGGAAGCAATACCGCCGTAAAATATTTGTACCACATTTAGATTTCATACAACAGCGTGCGCGATGTTTAGGAATATCCGCGCAGTGAACGAGGTACAATATCTTAAGACCATTAAAAGACGACTGCAGGGCAAGAGAAGCAGAACAATATATATACAGACATAACAGATAATAACAATATAAATAGCTGCATTTGAAAATGGGACCAGATTCTTGAAACGCCTCGTAATATGCATGAAGAAACGTAAGTGTTTAACTGTTGGATACTCGTTTAGAATAAAACGTGATAGTATTAAAGCAAAGACACTGCCTCACAAAAAAGCAAAGCATCCAGAAGACACGGAATGATGTCAATGCAACTTTGTACACGAACACACCATCAGCGCGTATGTAAATGATGAGAGCTGCAGTTCTCTGTGGCAGATGGAAAGGCCTTTAGGGTGCATTAATTTTGTTCGTATTTGGTACTGTTACCAGGCCTGAAAGGGTATATGAGGGACGTGAGCAGCGTCAGGTGAGTGATTATCATGAGGGACATGGGCATGCTGCGTAGTCGGGGGAGACAGCATTTTCACCACGTGACAGAGTTTCAAAGGGACATCGTTGTGGTTCTTTACTTGCATCATGCTTAATCCAGATTTTTCGGGCATTGGAATGTGACAGTGGCCCGGTATCGGATTGCACGGGAACATAACGGACGACTTACTAGTCGTGAAGTTTACCGTAGACTTCGTCTTGCTACTACAATGGAGGATGCTGTATTGGGCACCAAGTAAATCTTAACCTATTCTCATCTGCACCTTTCACGGACATCCCGCCAGATTCTGTGTTATCGTGCACCAATGATAGGAGGCTAGCAATAGCTGGACCAGGGAATTACCGTTCCATGCAAACGCTGTCGTCATCACCAACGACAATCGGCTGCCTTTGCGGTAGTGCTGTGACCGGGAAGCAAGGCCTGCTTATGACTGATGTAGCATTGTGTTCAACGATGAATCAAAGTTCCGTACTACTTGGGATGACCATCGTCGCCGAATATGGCGGCGACCTGGAAATAGGTTCCATTCGTCTGATGTCTTGTCTGGTACCTGTTACTCCTAGCATTATGGTGATGGGAACCATCGGAAATGACTTCAGCCCACAGGAGTTAGTGATTGAGGGAAATAGGCCAACGGTACATCTCGAGCATCCTGCGTCTTCATATGTTGCCTCTCACGTGACAGTATGGTGGTACCATTTCTCAACAGGACAACGCTGTTCCACATATGGCAAGTGTCTCTGTGAATTGTGTGCATGATGTTGAGGTACTTCGATGGGCAGCAAATTCCCAGATCTATCGGCGATACGACATTCGTAGGACCATCTCGTACTGACATTATCAAGGTTATCAAGGACCAAATACAGTAGTTGTGACCCGGTTTGCTCGGGAGAGGATACAACGGCTTTATGACACCCTTCCCACCCGTATTCAGTGCATGCATCCAGACCATAAACGGTACAAAGCCATACTGAAATCCAAGTTAGTACTGCTAAGTTCTTTGTAAATCAGATTCGATTATGTAATTACTGAAATAACATCACGCACCCTTCGAACCGCCAAGTTTAATTTCGCTTTCTGCTCTCATAAAGGATGCATTATTTGATTCGTCAGGCAATGTAAATCGATCGTTGTGCGTCTCAAGTTTTGATTTTAAAATCTACTGACAGGCATTCGCCTCTTTAGCAGGAACATGTTATCCATTTACCTCACTGTCTACCAGTGAATGGAACATAATCCATTTTGTGTATTCTTTCTACCGTGCAGTTGATATTGACAACCGTCGTTCTAAAGCAGTTTCGGTTACCATGGCTCGTCATGTTCTGTCTAATTTGGTTGGTTCCTACCCAGGAGTGAGAAACCAGTCAGTCACTGAGCCACTTTGGTCAGTTCAGTTCGCCCAGAATGTAATACTTCTTTCCAGCCCGTGCCCGTAGCATACCCGTAGGATGTACATTTGAAACGTACTTTTTTAATTGTGAAGTTCACTGTGATTTATGTTTCAGAGATAATTTGTGGACGCGAATAAAAATTCCGTACAATTAAAATCGTTCGTTAAATAATCATCTAGACGTATTATTGTATTAAAGTTTTGCGCAGCATTTTTCTCTCTGTATGTGAAGACTAATCTCAGGAAGTATTGTAGGGATTTTTATGTGTTTTTCACTAATAGACTTATTTACGAGGAAAGTTTCTGTATTTAATTTATTATCGCTTAACGAGACATGTCATCTTGCCGTAGTGCTCAGTAGAACACGTGAGAAGCCGGTAAAGGTCGATAGTACCCACTATACGGCAAAATTCATCCAAATTTTTCTAATCTACTTCCCCAGACGAGTACCTATAGATGATGGTAAGCTATAACCGCGTGCCAACGAATTGTAGGCAACTGTCTGATAAACGTTGGCAATCACTAGGGCGCCTTTAGATACGGCGTGGTCTCGCAGTACGCAGAATATAAAATGTGCCCTACGGCAAATGATTTTCTGTTAGTTCGTACAACAAACTGCATTTCATGATATTACCATCTTTCCCTAGGTAATCGTCACAACAGCGATTAATCTCACCGACCTCACAAATAAACGGAGTTTTGATACATGGTTCACGAATTTGTGGCTTCTTGGGTCATATCTTCTCAACATTTCAATGTCGCAATTTTTTATTGTTGACAATAAAGATCGGTATTTGTTTCGTTTCTCTACCGCCACACGGATAGCCTATAGATATGTCATATACTGCAAGGGGAAAAGTACGCTAAGAACAGCTGTTTGAGCATCGAATGCCAACTTCAGAGCTGCATTGATAAAAATTATCATGTAAATACTTAATACAATCAGCGCAAGACGTTCCGTCATTAGCATTTGTTTACCATCAAGACTTAGAACGCAGATTTACTTAAAATGTGATTCTTCTGTTCATGAGAAAGGAAGGGCGGAGGGGCTAAATATTTACCATGTGATGTAACTTCCCTGTTAGGTATCGTTAGAAACTGAAGAACTGAAATTTAGATGGTCGTTGCGTCACTACCTGATTAATTCGAATCTTAAAAAAAACATCTTCATGTTGCGCATCCTGACCGCGCTTATTCATATTTGCGTATAGGAATAATGAGATAAGGACATGTGCCGGAGCGTGAAGACGGTCGTTCGGCCAACCTGCAGCCTACGCCTGAACCCATTAAATGATGCTCATACCGCGCACATGCATCTGCATAATACATTCCTCTATTAGCATGCATAATTCATGTCAGGCTGTAAGGAAACGACTGAAAACAGTCCAATGTGCTTTAAAATATGTCATCACCCTCAAGCCATCATTTTCGTGTACAGTTTGTTTTCTGTAGCTTGTCTACATTTCTTTCAATAAGATTACGCTGTATTTTTACCCCATGTTTACACAAATAAACATCTGCATTTAAATCATTCCCCTGTGAGTAGGAAAGAAAACACGCTCAGCAAATTGAATTAAGGAATACTGCAGTACATTACTGCCTTCGAGGGTTTCACTACTCCCCGTATTAGCCTTCCTTTGCTGAATATCAATATTCTCAAAACTGAACTTAATAGTCGTAAAATAATTTTAATTCCGAAACTTCGAAGAGGATTCTTACCGAGAGTACCCTAAACTCGTAGTAATAGTACGGTTCTTCCGACCACGTTGTCAACGCTAAAAAATTAAATCAAGTAAACAAACGTAAGTCTTCATCGTAAACCTTACACAAATATTTAGAACTATTGTATTTACTTCTGGCTTTCACTCTTAAACAGTATCTTCGACTTTACCAACTAAGTGTTTAAGGAAGAACTGTAAATTACTACTACTATATGCGAAGGTGTCGAATTTGCAACGAGAAATGGCGCTGACTAGTTTCCTTTATCAAACCATCGCCTTCATCCCAAGTACTGAAGTGCAATAAACCCTGTACATTTGTGGTTGGCCATTACCGGCAATCGTAAATCTTATGTGCAGAACGTCTACAACCTATGATAAATATATGATAAATATTTCTTATCAACGTCACAAGGATATGACCTTGTGCTATTGATAGGAATTATTGAACATGGGTTGTAGGTGTGGTTACGATTTCCGATTATGGCCAACAATAAATGTGCTGGATGTGTTGCATTTCATTACATACGATGAAGCCGATGGTTTGATGAAGGACGTTAGTTCCGAAACTAGTCTCCGCTAATAAAGGATATTTCTCATTGCAACTTAGATAACTTAACAAATGGTAGTTTTAATATAACAAAATAAGTTGCTAACCCATTTTTCCTACATTGTGTTGGATGTTCATATAGAAACGTAAATGCTTGATACCATGTTGAGACGTCTTCTTTACGGGCCGTGAGCTATACTGTCGCTGCCTACATTACCTGTAGCCTATATGCAAGCCGCCGTCCGCGTGACCGCTACGGTCGCAGGTTCAAATCCTGCCTCGGGCATGGATAAGTGTGATGTCCTTAGGTTAGTTAGGTTCAACTAGTTCTACGTTCTAGGGGACTAATGACCTCAGAAGTTGAGTCTCATACTGCTCAGAGCCATTTGAACCAACCAAGCCGCTGTAACCGTTTGCTGACTGAAATTGTTGACTAGAGAACTGCGATTTAGCTGTCTACCGACGCGTTTCACTTATCAACTAACCAAATGTAACTAAGTAGTGCCTTGCATAGTATCATTGTAGAGGCTAGATCCACGACGTAACATACAGTCACCCTCTCGAAGAAATAACAGTAACTAAATACGTAGAACAGACAATTTCTGTGTTTAATATATAACAATACAAAGACGTCATTTTGACGTTTCTCCGTATGGTGTCTTTGGACACAACGTCCAGTCGACACCACAGTATCAGTATCGTCGAATGTGTGTCAAATCGTGATTTCACCGACCTTGAGCAGATCGTGACACACAAGAATATTAGGTAGTAAACGAGTAGAAGATCGAAGGATAGAAATGAATGGATTTATTAAATCCCATGAAATCTTTAAGACGACTGTCTTCAGAATATGTAACTGCGTCTGAAGCAACACTGTTCTAAATATAGTGCACTGCTTATGTCGATCACGACTATAGATACTGCCGAACATTCGGACTGTACTGGGATTGGAAGGAAGAATGTAGTAGTCAAGAAACGATTTTTGTCATTCCTTAGACTGAAGGGAGAGTGATGACGAATAAAATCAGAGAACTTCAAGGAAATACACTCCTGGAAATTGAAATAAGAACACCGTGAATTCATTGTCCCAGGAAGGGGAAACTTTATTGACACATTCCTGGGGTCAGATACATCACATGATCACACTGACAGAACCACAGGCACATAGACACAGGCAACAGAGCATGCACAATGTCGGCACTAGTACAGTGTATATCCACCTTTCGCAGCAATGCAGGCTGCTATTCTCCGATGGAGACGATCGTAGAGATGCTGGATGTAGTCCTGTGGAACGGCTTGCCATGCCATTTCCACCTGGCGCCTCAGTTGGACCAGCGTTCGTGCTGGACGTGCAGACCGCGTGAGACGACGCTTCATCCAGTCCCAAACATGCTCAATGGGGGACAGATCCGGAGATCTTGCTGGTCAGGGTAGTTGATTTACACCTTCTAGAGCACGTTGGGTGGCACGGGATACATGCGGACGTGCATTGTCCTGTTGGAACAGCAAGTTCCCTTGCCGGTCTAGGAATGGTAGAACGATGGGTTCGATGACGGTTTGGATGTACCGTGCACTATTCAGTGTCCCCTCGACGATCACCAGAGGTGTACGGCCAGTGTAGAAGAACGCTCCCAACACCATGATGCCGGGTGTTGGCCCTGTGTGCCTCGGTCGTATGCAGTCCTGATTGTGGCGCTCACCTGCACAGCGCCAAACACGCATACGACCATCATTGGCACCAAGGCAGAAGCGACTCTCATCGCTGAAGACGACACGTCTCCATTCGTCCCTCCATTCACGCCTGTCGCGACACCACTGGAGGCGGGCTGCACGATGTTGGGGCGTGAGCGGAAGACGGCCTAACGGTGTGCGGAACCGTAGCCCAGCTTCATGGAGACGGTTGCGAATGGTCCTCGCCGATACCCCAGGAGCAACAGTGTCCCTAATTTGCTGGGAAGTGGCGGTGCGGTCCCCTACGGCACTGCGTAGGATCCTACGGTCTTGGCGTGCATTCGCTGCGGTCCAGTCCCAGGTCGACGGGCACGTGCACCTTCCGCCGACCACTGGCGACAACATCGATGTACTGTGGAGACCTCACGCCCCACGTGTTGAGCAATTCGGCGGTACGTCCAGCCGGCGTCCCGCATGCCCACTATACGCTCTCGCTCAAAGTCCTTCAACTGCACTTACGGTTCACGTCCACGCTGTCGCGGCATGCTACCAGTGTTAAAGACTGCGATGGAGCTCCGTATGCCACGGCAAACTGGCTGACACTGACGGCGGCGGTGCACAAATGCTGCGCAGCTAGCGCCATTCGACGGCCAACACCGCGGTTCCTGGTGTGTCCGCTGTGCCGTGCGTGTGATCATTGCTTGTACAGCCCTCTCGCCGTGTCCGGAGCAAGTATGGTAGGTCTGACACACCGGTGTCAATGTGTTCTTTTTTCCATTGCCAGGAGTGTATATCAGTTTGGCGATAGTGAGGTTCTAGTTTCTAGAGACATCAGTCTGGACATACATATCCTTCTTGGTAGTCGGAGGAATATTATTGCCATGAAGAGGTAATGATATGAGGTACTACTACGGCGCGCGAGTATTTTTCAGAGGGTGCCTTGGTCTACGTTTTTCTCGTCCTGGGAAAATTGTGGAGAAAGAAAAAGGCTTGAATACAATAAGGAGGTGCACATGGATGTAGGGTGCCTTAGTTTTGCAGGGTTATGTTAGACGTGCTCAGAGTAGAATACTGTGAAGAACTACGTAAAAAGATCTTTGTACAACTCTTTATAACAACAACACGTAAAAATATCGAAGAAAAGAAGCAATAACGCAGTAGCTTAACAAAGGACAGACAATAAACGAAATACAGGTACGACAGATGACTTTAACAGTATGCGAACAAGCGCTCCTGGGAAGTGTGACAGGACGTCTCTTGCCGGCCTGTGTGCCCGAGCTGTTCTAGGCGCTTCAGTCTGGAACCGCGCGACCGCTACGGTCGCAGGTTCGAATCCTGCCTCGAGCATGGATGTGTGTGATGCACTTAGGTTAGTTAGGTTTAAGTAGTTCTAAGTTCTAGGGGACTGATGAACTCAGATGTTAAGTCCCATAGTGCTCAGATCTATTTCAACCATTTGAACGTCTCTTGTCCTCTACGGAGACAAATAATCTAAACGAACAGTGTGAGCAGCAATTTCCGGCAGTATGCTGATGACGCTGTAGTGTGCGGGAAAGTGTCGTTGTTGAGTGGCTGTAGGAAGTCAGAGGATGACTTACATCTTCTAGTTAGTGTCATGAATGGCACGAAATGTAATCACCACGTAGTGACGGTATTAGGGAAGGCGAGTCGTCGACTGGGTTTACTTGGGAGGACTTTATGGAAGTGTATGTCGTCTATAAAGAAGACTACGTATAGACCAGTGTGCTTCTCATTCTTGAATACTGCCCAAGTGTTTGGGATCCCTATCATGTTGGGTTAAAGGACAACATCGAAGCAGTTCAGTGACTTGCTACCAGATTTGTATCGAAAGGTTCGATCAAAACGCTAATATTACGGAGATGCTTCGTGAACTCAAATGGGGATCACTGACTCGAAGATTATTTCTTCTGCGAAAAACTATTTAGAAAAATTAAGGAACTGGCATTTGGAGCTAACTTCTAGAAGATTCCACTGCTGCCAACGTACATTTCGTGCAAGGACCTCAAAGACAAGATGAGTAAAATTGGGGCTCGAACGGACGCATATAGACAGTGGTTTTTCCCTTTTCCCTATTGGGTCAGTAACAAGAAAGGAGATGACTACTACTGGTACAAGGTATCCTCCTCCATGCACTATACGGTGACTTGCGGAGATTCAATTAGATGTAGATGTACTGTTGTTTGTCATAGCCTTATTTTACTTTAGTAGTTCACGCAGCAGAAGACGTGTTTGGTGAACGAAACTCACAGTGACGAATAGCGAAAGCCTTTTAACAAGACGCAGGGTCCTAAATCATTTAACGTGCTGGCCTTATGTGAAATACGCCGTACATAGTGCACCTATAGTTTTTATGTACATTGTAGCATTACATTCACCAATAAACGCAGAAATCAGACATACGAAGTTGTGATAACAACTGGCATCTAACAAAAGAAAATTTTTGTATCATGTGAGTTCCCCTCTCGTACCAAAATTACCAGTTGCGCCCACTATAGCGTCGAAAAAGATGATGTAGACTGAGGTAATATCACAAACTTAGCGTTTATTGCTACTGCCAAAGTGATAGACTACTGTTTCAGAGATCCTTTGCGTCTTCATAATCTGATCGGAATTTTGTATGATCATTGAGAATTATCTTTTATCTACTAGCTTAAACACAGAGTTTCACGATATGAATACATTTAACCGATATGACCGCTAATTTCCGCCGGAGCGCTTGTGCCAGAGTTGACAGAGAGCTATGACAAAAGAGAGATAAGGCCTGTTTCCTCATACGCCACAACCAATGAATACACCGCATGTCGTTTACACATAAGCACGGATACACGCAGCCCGCATTCAAAACCACGTGTGCTGTTCAAAATTTCATGTTCATCCTCACCGATTGAGATGATACTATGATTAAGAAACGGGACTCGTTTTCGCAAAGCCTTACATTTCCTAACGTACCCAAAATGCTATAAAGTGATTTATGAGGCACTTCCTTTGAAATGGTCAAGGCTGTCATCTGTGCCTGTCCTTTTCATCACTGAGTTTGTGCTTCGTGTCTAACTCCCTCATCTTCGATGGGACGATATACGCCAATTTTCCTACAACATTTATTTACTTCATCTACTAAAGACATGACTTCTGTAAACGAATCCGCAGTCATGCCTGACACTATTAATAAATGTCAGTCGTTATCACATGTGTAGTACAGCTCACATTATTGATTTAGGCTTAATAGCATCATCTTATCACTGAAAGTATTTAGATACAAATCTCATCGAATATTTTATACACATGAGTACACACAAAGTGCTGGTTTACTTACTTTTATATACTTATTTAACCTACCCTGATTAGTATTAAGAGGCTCTTTCTTACATTAGATCATATTTCATATATACGGTAATGTTACATCAGTTAATTAAAAAATAATAATAGTTTTAATACGATAAATTAAAAAAATAGTACTCACGGAATTAAAAGTTGTTTGAAAAAAGATTTGAATGTGTCTATTGTTTTTTAAAATAACAGCAGTGACTAAGATGTAACATCAATATTACCACTTCTACTACTACCACTACTACTAGTGATAACAATACTGGCAGTAAGGTACACAATGTGTATTTATAGGTATAAAAAAGAGTAATTGTAGAACATAATGAGTTCTGAGCGAGGGAAAACCTGATAAACTGAAACGCCAAGGCGTTTTGGGAAATGAGAAAGTTTTGATGCAAAACCAGGGAATTTAGCTATAATGGGGTAAAGGTACGTGTAAGAGATAGTTTTTTAAAGCTAGAAGTAACTTTAAGTTCTTTGATACAGTGAGGTAGATTATTCCGGAGAGATGACTGCAAAGAGGAAGTAGCTGACTGATGGAACGAGACAGAAACGAAATTTCCTCTCATAAAAAGTGTGGATCTGCTGTGTTGTTCAGAAAAATGGGGAGGAGACGGATGCAGAGAGGGAGAGGAAGAAGATGAGGAGGAGGCGGCAGAGAGAAGAGGCGAGCAGGAAATGTACTAATACAAGATTTGAATAAACCCGTACCCGGCCGTGCTGGTTACTTAGCTAGTTACAGATATTAATGAGAATTACTGGTCTTTGATATAGAGAATAGCACGGGAAATCTACATCATTGCCCCTTAATCTTGTCATATCTACAATCGAGTATACTCCATTTTCCTGAGAGTATATGAAAAAGTACAAAACGGTACGATGCTGTATAACTGATTTTGTGCCTGCCATGTCATTTATTCAGCTTTTAGACTAGATCCAATTGTTCGTTAATAACAGAAGTGTATTTCTGTGAAGTCCACAGTGTATATGTACTATAAATTCACTGTGTTGGCATCCCTGTTTACCATTTATTAATGCTAGCTATTCTCAAACCTATGAGAAGCGACACTTTTTAAGCTTACAGGTTTTTACGGACATCACCAGAGAAACTGCTACGCACAACAGGTGGTAGCCTGTCAAAATGTTCACACAAGAGACTAATCATGGATGTGATAATCTTACCCCGCCTTCCTAATAGGAATTGTTTTGCTAAGTGTATTCGTACGACACCAAGTACCCCGCTCACAGGCGAAGCGCCAGCTTCTAGTCGGCAATAATATGACTAGGTATGTTGGAATCTAAAGGGCCAATGGTTAACTAACGTTCACCGAAAACAAAAAAGTAGATCATTAGAGGTACAGTATTCAATGAACTGTGAATGAAGCCCAACCAACAGGTATTACATGCATTGATCAAAAACGATAGTGCATTGAGAATAGCTAGTTTCTAGCTGAAATCTAGATATGCCAATAAAATTTCGAAAGAACGACTCATAGCTGAAATCTATTATTTCGGGCAACGTCCTTTCAGTCTGTACCACTATGAAAGCGAAATCTGTAAACAAACTGAAGCACTTCCTTCTTCTTTAGCCATCCAAACTAAGGTGACAAAACTCATGGGATATCTCCTAATACCGTGTCGGACATCCTTTTATCCGGTGTAGTGGAACAACTCGAGGTGGTGCAACTCGACAAGTAGCTGGTTGTCCCCAGCAGAAAAAATTAGCCATGCTATCTCTGTAACCGTTCATAATTGCAAAAGCGTTGCCACTCTAGGATTTTGTGCACAAACTGACCTCTCGATTACTTCCAATAAATGTTCGTGGGATTCATGTCGGGCGATCTGGGTGGCCAAATCATTTGCTCAAATTGTCCAGAAAGTTCTTCAAACCAGTCGCCAACAACTCTGGCCCAGTAACATGACGCATTGTCTTCCATAAAAATTCCATTGTTGTTTGGCAAAATGAAGTCTATAAATGGTTGCAGATGATCTCCACGAAGGTGAACATAATCATTTCCAGTCAATGATCGGTTCAGTTAGGCTAGAGGACCCGGTCCACTGCATGTAAACACAGCCCACACCATTGTGGAGCCGCCACCAGCTTGGTTGAAATGGTTCAAATGGCTCTGAGCACTATGGGACTCAACTGCTGTGGTTATTAGTCCCCTAGAACTTAGAACTACTTAAACCTAACTAACCTAAGGACATCACACACATCCATGCCCGAGGCAGGATTCGAACCTGCGACCGCAGCAGTCGCACGGTTCCGGACTGCGCGCCACCAGCTTGCAAAGTTCTTTATTGACAACTTGGCTCCATGGCTTCATGGTGTCTGCACTATACTTGAACCCTATCATCAGCACTTACCATCTGAAATCGGGACTCATCTGACCAGGCCACGGCTTTCCAGTCCTCTATGGTCCAAGTCCAGGAGCCCAGGAGAGGTGGTTCTGGTGATGTGGTGCTGTTAGCAAAGGCTCTCGCGTCTATCATCTGGTGGCATAACCCATTAGCGGCAAATTTCGCTGCACTGTCCTGAGAGATACGTTCGTCGTAGGTCCCACATTGACCTCTGTCGTTATTTCACGCATTGTTTCTTGCCTGTTATCACTGACAACGCTACGTTAACGTCGGTTGTTAATTGAAGGCCGTTGGTCACTGTCGTTGTTCGTGGAGAGAGGTAACACCTGAAATCTGGTGTTCTCGGTACTCTCTTGACAGTATGGATCTCGGAATATTGAATTGCCTCATGATTTTCGAAATGGAATGTCCATGCATCTCGTTCCAACTATCATTCCGCGTTCGAACACTGTTAATTCCCGCCGTGCGGCAATAATCACGTCGGAAACATTTCCACGTGAATCACCTGAGCACAAATGACTGCTCCGCCAGTGGACTGCCCTTTTATGTGTTGTGTACGCGATCCTACCGCTGTCTCTATATGTAATATCGCTATCCCATGACTTTTGTTACCAGAGCATGTGTAGAACAGTAATCCTGAAAACGAAATCGTAAAGAACAAAATGAGTCTTAGTAAATATAGGACAAAACGTTCTATCAACGATATCTAGTTTTGGTGAATATTTCGAAACGTTTTGTAACTAGTACGCTGCATGACAGTGTAGGTTGTAAGCATGAGAGTTGTAGTTTCTCGAACCAAGTCTGCGTTGCATACATCTCGGCCAAAACTCTACACAAGACGGCTACCGACAGAGAATCTTTAGAGAAATAAAACTATTGAGAACTTACATTAGATCACAACGTAAATAGTTGAAAGTATTTTCTGTATAGTTTAGTAGTGGATATACTAAAGTTTCAGCGTAACGTTAAAACTTCCGAAAATACCTATATATCCTAAGATATCGACAAACAGTTGCTACTAATTGATAACAGGCGGCACAAGGAATATTATTTGTAGTGTCTATTAAGGACAGGTGTTGTCCGTCGATGTACTGAAGGAAATGTGTTTTTTTAACGAAACCATGGGCTCAGTTTAGTGGCATTTCACACTGATAAAGGTAGATTTATGTGACGCCTCTCAAAACTTCCGTCAAATTCTCTAGTAACATCTAGAATTTCTTATCGATATGAGTTATCATTGTGACGTTAGGGTGTATTTTCGCCTCAAATGTTGATAAACATGTCATAACTGCTCTTTACTGGTAGTTCAACGTCATATTTAGATCTTTCCCCGACTACTTATGCAAAACGTTTTACTGTGAAATTTACAAGAGACTCTCTGTACATCTGTTATCGCGAGTTATCCCTGAATGAAAAGAATTAAAGCACTTAACGAATAACGTAGGTTAATCTCTACTTTGCAGGCGCAATCAGGGAATGAAGCATAAAGCGAGGCAAATGAAACTGATACAATGTACGCTCCATTAATCATCTGGCTATTAATACCACAACGCAGTTACGTTCGTAGAAGGAGAGGTCGACCTCACAGGAAAAAGTGAGATGTAAATTATAAGCTGACGTAATAAGGTGGAAGCGCTTCTTTATGTGTGTGTGCAAGCGTATTTTTGTGTTTGTTCTGGCTGACTGTGTTCGTCAAAGAACCTCTTTACTGTTATGTTTGCAAGGACTACGAGGAATATGATGAGAGAAAACTCGTTTAGTATCCTAACACGAAACAGCTTTGCAACAAGAAGTCTGTGATTTCCCTAAATCGTTTCAGGCAAATTCCGGGATGGTTCCTTTGAAAGGGCACGGCCGACATCCTTCCCCATCCTTCCCTAACCCGAGCTTGTGCTCCGTCTCTAATGACCTCGTTGTCGACGGGACGTTAAAAAAAACACTAACTAACAAGAAGTCTGCTGAATATCTCACTGCTTGGAAAATAATAGACAAACTCGTTAGGTCATTTTTGTGGCTGTATATGCACAGTGCCAGTTAAAATTGCTCTAAAATTGCGTTGAAGGTGTGGCAAAGATAACAGACTTGAGAATAAAGCTCTTAGCATCTAAATCCAATGAAAATATTGTAGTTGATGAATTTTTTGAGCAAGTAACTTCTCCGTCTTCTCTCTGTCCATTCCCCCTTTGTTTATTGTTGTTGCAAACGAGACCTTGATTGGGGAATAAGTCACTCAAACTGAATGGGTAGATCGGTTGGTATAATTAATACAAGGGGTACAAGTGAGACCTCTCCAGCTACTGGATCTGCGAGGGTAGTAACTTCAGTGACAGTACTTCTCATAGTTTTAATCTGTGAACGGGTAGGATTGCACATTTTCAGATGATTTAGATTTCATAATAGTACTGTAGTCATAAGTTGGTAAGCAATAAATACAACGTTCGCCTTTCCTTTTAAAACTGACTGCGACGAAGAAAACAAAGCTGCACACTGCTGTGTACACAATGTTTGTTTACAAAAATATAAGGAGAAAGAATGTATGTGGAAGAAACAATTTGTCTAGGCGTGCACTCCGGAACCGTGCGACTGCTACGATCGCAGATTCGAATCCTGCCTCGGGCATGGATGTGTGTGATGACCTTAGGTTAGTTAGGATGAAGTAGTTCTAAGTTCTAGGGGACTGATGACCAGAGCAGTTGAGTCCCATAGTGCTCAGAGCCATTTTTGAAACAATTTGTCTAACGGTTTACGTACCCTGTTATCTGAAATAAAACTGACTGCGGGCAAGGAAACGAAGCCGTACATTTTCACAACACAGCATTTCAGGTATCGCAGTCAGTTTTAACATTCCGTCTGAATGTTAATAGAATATCGTATACCAATTTGAAGTAAAACGGTCAATAAGTTCTCGAGATTTTTCTGGCAACGTTTCCCCTTTATAAATTAATGCATACTTATACATTACGTATATTTACAAACATACATAATGGTCAAAATGGCTCTGAGCACTATGGGAGTTAACATCTGAGGTCATTAGTACCCTAGAACGTAGAACTACTTAAACCTAATTAACCTACGGACATCACACACATCCGTGCCCGTAGCAGGATTCGAACGTGCGCCCGTAGGGGTCACGCGGTTCCAGACTGAAGCGCCTAGAACCGCTCGGCCACACCAGCCGGTTATGTGGCATGCAGTTATATACCATATATATCAAAAATATGTAGCCTAAATCTGTCCGAAAGGTTATTAGAGTATCGTATAAAAATCTCAAGTATATCGCTCAGGAACGTTCCGAGATTTTTGCTAAAATCTGTGTATATAAAAATGTGTAGCCTAGAACAGTCCGAACGTTTATTACAGCATCGTGTAAAAATCTTAAGTAAAACGATCTAGAACTTTTCGAGATTTTTGGTAGAAAATTTAAACAGCAACTCGTTGATAGCTGAGACGTTTAGTGAGATTAAATTACTGTTTGTTTCCAGTGAAGGTTTGTGATTATTTACGATTTCTGTTATTAGTGCGTGTATGTAGTCCTGGAGTTGTACGTAGATGGTCTGATGATAAGCACAAATGCGTTCGTCAAACGCTTAACACCTCATTTTCAATGTTCACTGTTTTTTGTTCTGGTATGTTTACAGAACGTAGTGTTGCCAATGTCGCTTTGTGTTTTTGGTCAGTCTTGTTTTGTGGTGTTGAATGTAGTTTAATATTCTTTGGTGTCGTGTGTGTGTGTGTGTGTGTGTGTGTGTATGTGGGTGTGTGTGTGTGTGTGTGTGTGTGTGTGTGTGTGTATGTGTGTGTGTTTGTGTGAGTGTGCGTGTGTGTGTGTTTGGGGGGCGAGGGGTCCGAAAGAACAGATGCCACTGGTGACCGTGCAGCTCTCTAGAATGAAATTACAATAAAATCAATACCATTACCATTGGCTGCTGACAGGCGTTGAAATACATCAACGAGGACAGTCGAAAATGTGTGCCCCGCCGGAACTCGAACTCGGGATCTCCTACTTACATAGCAGACGCTCTATCCCTCTGAGCCACCGAGGGAACAGATGATACAGTGACTGCAGGACCTTATCGCCGGCACAGTCCCCGTGAGACGCACATTATCAACTTATAGTCCACACACTACACTCGTAGTGCCCCTGCCATTATACCCATTACTCGCGGCAGACAATCCACCGAGTCCTGTAAGAGTTCAAGCAATTCGTGTGCATCCGCACTGAAGAAGGTCATCAGCCGGTTAGACTTAACGATTTGAAGATCACATCTGTTCTTTTGGACATGTCCAAAAGAACAGATTCCATCTTCATCAAGGGCACACGAATGTAGTGTGTGGACTATAAGTTGAGTAGGTGGGTCTCACGGGGAAAGTCCCTGCAGTCATACTATCATCTGTGCCCTTGGTGGCTCAGATGCATAGAGCATCTGCCATGTAAGCAGGAGATCCCGGGTTCGAGTCCCGGTCGGAGCAGACATTTTCAACTGTCCTCGTTGATGTATGTCTACGCCTATCTGCAGCTAATGGTATTGACTGAATTGCAATGACATGACTGAACAATGGTGCGTAATGAAGAAATCGAAAGACGGACGTTGTTGAAGTGGTGGGTGATAGTAGTTAATTTCCATAATTATATTTCATAATCATCATTATTAACCAAATTACACCCATTAGATTTCTCCATGCCCTATGTCCTGAAGATATTGATTTCATTTCGTTTCCGCCGGCCGCGGTGGTCTCGCGGTTCTAGGCGCTCAGTCCGGAACCGCGCGACTGGCTCGAATCCTACCTCAGGCATGGATGTGTGTAGTGTCCTTAGGTTAGTTAGGTTTAAGTAGTTCTACGTTTCATAGATGTTAAGTCCCATAGTGCTCAGAGCCATCTGAACCAATTACGTTTCCGCGTGTTTTATAACGTCATCTACCTACCTTAGGCAAATGTCTCGGTCTAATCTCACCTCTTTGAATCCTGAAAATAACTGTCTTTGTTTCTTCACAACTCATTCCTTTGTTTGCCTGTCCTCCCATCTCCATTTTATTTTCGTTATATTCCTCCTAAATGTTCATTGCTAGTCCATACTGATTCATCGTTACTATATCAAACTATCTATGTATCAACACCTAACATATGATCTGGTCGTGCTACAAATGCATGCGTGTTCGAAGAAACATTTTATCTTTTTTCTGAGCAGCAAAGGCACTGCGATAACGTATTGAAAAACAGTTTATCGTATTTACACTTTAAACTTACAAATATACACTTCTCTGCAAGACGTAAGAACGAGATAGATAAAGTAATACAACATATTAACGATTCGGTAGAAATGAATAAAAGTGCGGGAGCACGTTGCCAGAAGTATCCCAGTCGTGCACTAAAAGCTGAATTTCACACGGCATGTGGTCAGCGTGATTAAAACGTAAAATTTGACTGACCCCGCAATACGAGCCCCGGAGACAGCGTTTGGACGCACGGAGAAGAGTCATTGGAGACCTAGAAGAAAGACGAAGTACGACAAGTGTAGCCCAGGATTGTTATATTTCTTACACCGCGGATAGAATTGCAACCTCATTTAACAGTAGTACAAGGGACTGAATCCCAAGGTCCGCAGTGGCATGGCGACTGCAGGGCAGTGATCTCTTTGCGGGATGAGTAGTACGTTATGTTCTGTGGACGCCCGTCCATTGGTGACGCCGCTTGGGATTGTACCGAGAGCAACGGGGACTGTTGTCGCGTGCTCTTCTCTGATGCACACTGTTTCAGTCTGAATAGTGATTCCGGACGTAACCTCATGTGGGAACAGGTGGCAGCCCGTAATATGTCCAGGAAAACTGTCCGACATGATCCTTCTGTTAGTCCAGTTGTTATGGTATGGGGAGTTATAATGGTACATGGGTGAACAGACCTCCAAATCTTTGGAAGTAATACACTCGCAAGTCAAAGTTATTGAGATACTGTACTCAGTTCCCTTGCGCGTCATGTGAGGGGTGCATTCGGCTTTGACTTCATTTCTGTGGGTGACAATGCAAGACTGCATCGAACAGAGCAGGTGGAGGGGTTCTGGGAATGAGAGGATATTCGGCGAATGAAATGGCTTACCTGTGTCCTCGCAGCGAGCATGTCTGGAATCCGTTGAGGTGACGTATTGCAGTACGTCGACAGGCACCATCGACCATACAGCGGTTGTCACCCGCGCTGGTGGATGAATATAATGCCCTACTGTAAAAAATCCTTGCCGGCCTGGTGGCCACCTAGCGAGCAAGTTGCAGGGCATGCACTGCCATCAGTGCTGTTCACACGCCCTACTAAGGATCACGACCATTCTTTTGCAATGTTCAGGGGACCATAATAAATGCCAGTCGCGGTGGTTTAGCGGTTCTAGGCGCTCAGTCCGGAACCGCGAGACTGCTACGGCCGCAAGTTCGAATCCTGCCTCGGGCATGGATGTGTGTGATGTCCTTAGGTTAGTTAGGTTTAAGTAGTTCTACGTTCTAGGGGACTGATGATCACAGATGTTAAGTCCCATAGTGCTCAGAGCGATTTGAACCATTTTTGAACCATCATAAATGGCGTGACTTTATGTAATTATTTTCATTGAGTAAGTCATTGCTGTTAATCTCACTGCATATTTTCTTCTATTACATTTCGTACTATACTGTAGCAGTTCTTTCCGTGTATGGTCCAGGTTTCACAGAATGATGTTACTTGGCAGCGACACATCATCTGACGAATAGTTTCACTCTTAAGTTTTGTAATCCAGTGTATAATAGAATTTGTTTAGAGTGCGTATATATGCGGGCCACAGGTTTAAGTTAGGAGTATCAACACTCCCTTACTCCCGTCGAAGGTTCGAGCCCTCCCTAGGGCTTGGATGTGTGTGTTGTTCTTAGAATAAGTTAGTTTAAGATAATTTAGTAGTTCGTAAGTCTAAGGACCGATGACCTTAGCAGTTTGGTCCTTAGAAATTCACATAAATAACTAATAACCACTCCCTTCATAAAGATGTGATAGATGCTTAGACAGATTTAACCGTGGATATGTCTCTCTGTCCCCGACAATACATCTTAAACAGTCAGCGATAAAATGTATCTGAGGTAAAAGCTGAATTTCGTAGTACACACATCAAAGAAAGCTTTGCATCACCTCGGCTCCGAGTGGTCCGGAACCTGTACAGAAAATTGGAATAGAAATCAACATAAACATAATTTCCACCCTTTTTATTGCTCATCAAAACCACACATTGCATATTTTACCACCATATGAATGAGACCTTCAGAGGTGGTGGTCCAGATTGCTGTACACACCGGTACCTCTAATACCCAGTTCATTGAAGTATCCCTGTATTCGTCGTAGAATACTATCCACAAGTTCAGCAAGGCACTGTTCTTCCAGATTGTCCCACTCCTAACGGCGTAGATTCCGCAGACTGTTTGGTGGGTTACTTCACACTCATCGATGAAGAGAACGTGATGCCTATCCTGTACGGTCTAATCGGCATGTTGTTGGGCCCATCAGTACCGCGCTGCATGGTTTCGTGGTTGCAAAGATGGATCTCGCCATGGACGTCAGGAGTGGAGTTGCGCACCATGTAGCCTAATGCGAACAGTTTGAGTCGTAACACGACGTCCTGTGGCTTCACAGAAAGCATTATTCAACATGTTGGCGTTGCTGTCAGGATTCCTCCGAGCCATAATCGGTAGATAGTGGTTATGCACTGCAGTAGTAGCCATTGGGCGGCCTGAACGAGAATGTCACCGACAGTTCCCGTCTCTATGTATCTCCTCCATGCTCGAACAACATCGCTTTGGTTCACTTCGAGATGCTCGGACACTTCCCTTGCTGAAAGCCCTTCTTGACACAAAGTAACAATGCCGACACGATAGAACCGCGGTATTGACCATCAAGGTATGGTTGAACTACAGACAACACGAGCCGTATACCTCTTCCAGCCGGCCGAGGTGGCCGAGCGGTTCTAGGCGCTTCAGTCTGGAACCGCGCCACCACTACGGTCGCAGGTTCGAATCCTGCCTCGGGCATGGATGTGTGTGATGACCTTAGGTTAGTTAGGTTTAAGTAGTTCTAAGTTCTAGGGGACTGATGACCTCAGATGTTAAGTCCCATAGTGCTCAGAGCCAGTTCTGTTCAGTACGTCCTTCCTGGTGGAATGAGTGGAACTGATCGTCAGTCAGACTCCCTCTGTCTAATAAGCGTTACTCATCCATGGTTGTTCACATCTTTGGACGGGTTTAGTGACATCTCTGAACAGTCAAAGGGACTGTGTCTGTGATGCAATATCCACAGTCAGCGCCTATCTTCAGGAGTTCTGGGATCCGGGATGATGCAAAACTTTGTTTGATATGTGTATAAAGAGGAGTGAAAAATCCGTAAATCAGATGGAACGTTAATTAGAAGTACCATCAGTGAACAGCTCATTTTATCACAGTAGTTTACTGAAACTTGTAATTTGGAAATACATTTGGTAATACATTGTGTATAAACTGAAAATAGGAAAAACGATTACACGGGGACCCCGATCCACTTTTTTATTTTCGTGTTTTTTCTAGAACTTCTTAACATGCGTTCCACTACTACCTTCTACATCCCCTATTTACTTTTAGTTAGCTATTGCATTAAAGACTCCCGCTGAAAATTGAAGACTCTCAATACACTCTGATTACAAACATTCAGACTGAAGTACAATGGATGACAAATTGACGCTCCTCTCAACGCCACTGAAGATTGGAGAATGTGAACGTCCACACCATGGAAGAATCACGGAGCAAAAAATAAAAAAAGGCAGACTGGGTTTAACGTCACATCGGCATCGAGGGATTTAGGTAAATCAGGGAAATCATAAATCTGCATGGCTGGAGTCGGGTTTGAACAGTCATCCCCCCGAATTCGTGCCCAGTGAGCTAAACACGGCGCTACCACACTCGGTAAACACGAAGCAGATTTTCTCTCTACGTGTTACCTGCTTTGTCATTTCCTCGCAGCGCTTTATTGGAAATTACCAAACCTTTTGCCATGTCTGCTGCCTTCCCGTGACACTAAAACTGCTCTGGTATATAAGCGAAACATCAGTGATCACCTCAATCGTTCTCTTTTAAGTATCAAGATCATTTATTTCCAGACCATAAGTTGCAGTTCACCTCTGTGTGCAATCAGTTTTCATGCACGATGAGCAGGTTTTCTATTCGTCCCGATTTTTCCAAGAAATTCCCAATTTTTAATCAAATCGCACGGTATTACCAAGCTCCCTTTTGGACAGAAAAGTCTCCCGGATATTGGGCTGACGCAGCGTGACACTTTCTTGATTCTAAACTCATCACCTGTCCTGATCCAGTTCCTTGTTCGCCTTAAGTTTTGTATCGTTGGCAGTAAGCTTCATAGGCATGAAAAAATAAATTGTTATCGTGGTCAACGTCGATGTAATATATCGATGCAAAAGTATTCAGAAATAAATGAAAGAAGATCTTCTGTAAAGTTTGTAAGGTAGGAGACGGATACTGGCAGAAGTAAAGCTGTAAGTACCGGACGTGAGTCGTGCTTCGGAAGCTCAGTTGGTAGAGCACTTGCCCGCGAAAGGCAAAGGTACCGAGTTCGAGTCTCGGTCGGGCACACAGTTCTAATCTGCCAGGAAGTTTCAACTGAAAAAATATATATATATATATACTCCTGGAAATTGAAATAAGAACACTGTGAATTCATTGTCCCAAAAAGGGGAAACTTTATTGACACATTCCTGGGGTCAGATACATCAAATGATCACACTGACAGAACCACAGGCACATAGACACAGCCAACAGAGCATGCACAATGTCAGCACTAGTACAGTGTATATCCACCTTTCGCAGCAATGCAGGCTGCTATTCTCCCATGGAGACGATCGTAGAGATGCTGGATGTAGTCCTGTGGAACGGCTTGCCATGCCATTTCCACCTCGCGCCTCAGTTGGACCAGCGTTCGTGCTGGACGTGCAGACCGCGTGAGACGACGCTTCATCCAGTCCCAAACATGCTCAATGGGGGACAGATCCGGAGATCTTGCTGGCCAGGGTAGTTGACTTACACCTTCTAGAGCACGTTGGGTGGCACGGGATACATGCGGACGTGCATTGTCCTGTTGGAACAGCAAGTTCCCTTGCCGGTCTAGGAATGGTAGAACGATGGGTTCGATGACGGTTTGGATGTACCATGCACTATTCAGTGTCCCCTCGACGATCACCAGAGGTGTACGGCCAGTGTAGGAGATCGCTCCCCACACCATGATGCCGGGTGTTGGCCCTGTGTGCCTCGGTCGTATACAGTCCTGATTGTGGCGCTCACCGGCACGGCGCCAAACACGCATACGACCATCACTGGCACCAAGGCGGAAGCGACTGTCATCGCTGAAGACGACACGTCTCCATTCGTCCCTCCATTCACGCCTGTCGCGACACCACTGGAGGCGGGCTGCACGATGTTGGGGCGTGAGCGGAAGACAGCCTAACGGTGTGTGGGACCGTAGCCCAGCTCCATGGACACGGTTGCAAATGGTCCTCGCCTCTACCCCAGGAGCAACAGTGTCCCTAATTTGCTGGGAAGTGGCGGTGCGGTCCCCTATGGCACTGAGTAGGATCCTACGGTCTTGGCGTGCATTCGTGCGTCGCTGCAGTCCGGTCCCAGGTCGACGGGCACGTTAACCTTCCGCCGACCACTGGCGACAACATCGATGTACTGTGGAGACCACACGCCCCACGTGTTGAGCAATTCGGCGCTACGTCCACCCGGCCTCCCACATGCCCACTATACGCCCTCGCTCAACATCCGTCAACTGCACATACGGTTCACGTCCACGCTGTCGCGGCATGCTACCAGTGTTAAAGACTGCGATGGAGCTCCGTATGCCACGGCAAACTGGCTGACACTGACGGCGGCGGTGCACAAATGCTGCGCAGCTAGCCCCATTCGACGGCCAACACCGTGGTTCCTGGTGTGTCAGCTGTGCCGTGCGTGTGACCATTGCTTGTACAGCCCTCTCGCAGTGTTCGGAGCAAGTATGGTGGGTCTGACACACCGGTGTCAATGTGTTCTTTTTTCCATTTCCAGGAGTATATATATATATATATATATATATATATATATATATATATATATATATATATATATATATATATATATATCGTTACTTCTGGAAACCTTTATTCACCACAATCACAATGATTAAAAAAGTGTTGTATATAGTTTCTATCGGAAACTACTATTCGGAAGTATTGATACACGATATGTGGCGCTAGTTTATAGTATTTAATAAACTAATGAGATAGAGTATTGTGATCACCAACCTTGATGCGTGAAACAGATGCATTTCCTCATAGAGAGAAAGGTATTAAAACGACGTCATAGTGGCTCAAATGGCTCTGAGCACTATGGGACTTAACATCTTAGGTCATCAGTCCCCTAGAACTTAGAACTACTTAAACCTAACTAACCTAAGGACATCACACACATCCATGCCCGAGGCAGGATTCGAACCTGCGACCGTAGTGGTGGCGCGGGTCCGGACTAAAGCGCCTAGAACAGCACGGCCACCGCGGCTGGCGAAGTCACAGTGTGTCGACAGAGATACGTAGCTGAAATGTTTACGCACTGGTCACTTTATTCCGCAGCTTGTGAAGAAGCGAACTATGAGCTCGTGCCTACCCATCTTCGGCACTGCATGTCTCTTAGATAGTGATGATACCCGCAAATTTAGTTTTGTGAATATCACATGACGTCCACCATCATAAGACTCGTGTCACAGAAACAAGATCCTGCCCTTGGGGATACGCCAAGTATCATTCTGGAAAATTTATGTCTAAAGAGAAGATATCAGACGAACATATTAGATGCTGAGCAATACCATAACGTTGGCACACTCAATAACATTTACAGTGCCCACAGTATGCACCATAGGTGTCACAAAGATTCTACTGGACCCCTTCCCCCTCCCTCCAACTTCCCCCACACTGTCAGCATTGTCATGTGAACTTCTCAGATCATGCATATCGTGCAGGCATTCCTATGTAAGGCGATACATCAAAATTATCAACTTTATGCAACAGGAAGTGTGAATTATTTTACCAGGTCACAGTGTTTTGCAATAGATGCATGTATGTGTCGTCTGCAATGGAGGAAGTCAAAGCCATTAATGATAAGCAGTATGCTCCAGACACTTCTGTTTTCTACAACAATCTACGCCGCTTTCAGGTGCACCCTGTGTTTCTGCCTATCCTGTCTCACAAAGCGGGAAAGGCGCCATTCATGGATATAGACGTCCAATGAGTATGCACGTCTAATGAATGGACAAACAGTTTGTCCATCAACCGTTTCAATACTTTTTACATTACATAGCGAGAAACCAAAATTGGTCACTAAATCGGGGGTTTTCCTCATTCAACGAATACGATTACTCTGTCACCAGTGTAAATGGTCGAAACGTACCAGTTTACTTAGGAGCTACTTTCCCCATGAAAAAGGTGTGCTGGCTGCAGAATTTGTAGTGCCTTGCCTCACAGAGCATAGTCGCCGCACGTGAGACACGGCCACCTCCTTCTCGAGCACCGTGCGCCAGCGCTTCAGTGGCAGCAGCGCGGCATACTTCAAAGTGCTCACAGTGGGGGCGGCACAAGAGATGCAGCAGTCATACCACTGGAGCCAGCAGAGCCAATCAGGATGTAGCCCTTCGTGATTAAGTTGCGTCGTCACGGCCGAGAAGGGGAGTCGTTTGGTGTGCTTCCTCTCAATCGTGACTCTGTTACTGTGGTATTGTTTACGGGAAATGAACTTTGGCTACGAAACCGGACACGAGTGATTACACTAAGTTATGTTTCACCTTGTTTTCAGAATATATCTTCGAAGTCGTAGTTAATTCCGACTTTCCATTTGGTAGTTTGTACCTGTGACACAACAGAATGTATGGACGTCTACGCTGAGCGTCCGCCTTACCCTCTGTGAAATGCAAGATTTCCATCATGAACAGGCTTCATTTCTGGTACTAGTAGCTCTATAAGCGATCTTGGAGATGTAATCATGTGCACTGTAGGCTCTTCCACAAAAAATGTGGTTTGGTTTCCGCTCTGCTGTCCTCTTTTAGGTTATACGGGTTATCCATAAGGAGCCACGGAATCACGTAATTAAAGATGCAAGAGATTTGAACATCAGTAAGCCATTTTTGTGGTGCGATATTTGATGACTTGCATAGTATGCGTTGAGCATATATTCGTGCTTGCACATACTGTAAGCACATTGGGTATTGCCACGTTGGAGACAAAGGAAGAAGTACAGAACTGTTAAGGTTTCGTCGCCACTTGACCAATTGCCTGCTGGCTTCTATTTCGTCTTCTTTGGTCTACATTTGTTTCATGATTTATCTGTAGATTCACTAGCACAAGTGGATGGCATATTCAAACCTTCATCCTCCATTGCTGGTGGTGGTCTGTAGTCGAGCTCACGGCCGCAGATTATGCGAGTATGTACCTGGAACGCCAAACTCCAAGGGCTTTTCGTGGTCATTACCGTTACGATTCACTTATTGCTACCTGCGGCTGCTGTTCGCTGCAGCACGGGATTTCAGGATCCGTTCCCCTTGAGGCTTTCTTACTTCTTGTTGAAGCTACTGTCATGTTTGTGTATTTCTATAGCTTCCCTGAACAAGCGAGCGTGATAGCTGTTCTCTGCAGTCAGAATTTCACTATGTAGTCGGTATCGAAAACCGACACACATCTGCACAAACTGTCACTTCACCACCCGAGCCAGAAAAAGAGGCATGATTAATACGCTCGTAACACAAGCAAGACGAATATGTGAGCCGCAGCATCTCAGACCTAGATGCAATACCAGGAAAGCTTTCTGAGAAGCAATGGGTACTCCACCAGTTACATAAGAAGTGTCACAAAATCAAATGCTCGCCGAAGTGACACATCCGAATAAGCAATGTCGTGTACGGCGTTTCAACATACATTCCAAGAGTGACGGACAGAATCAGACTTTATTACTTAAATAAGGCGTAAAGACTATTTATAAACGGATAAAGAAGATGGAAGAGTGTGTCAGATCGGGCAAGAAACCCACTTGCAGTGTCTAGAATATACAGTATACCGTGTATATGTGGTACAATCTATGTTGGAATGACAGGACGAACAATTAACACCACGATCACCGAACATAAGCAGCACAGCAGGTTGAGTCAGGTGGAGAAATCGGCTGTGACGGAGTACATGTCGTGTGAAATCGACAACATAGCAAAATTCACCGACACGGAAGTTCTTGTTGTAGAGAACAGCTATCGAACCTGTTTATTTCATTTATTTTTATTTAAACGTGAAGTTCCGTAGGACCAAATTGAGGAGCAAATCTCCAAGGTCATGGAACGTGTCAGTAAATGAAATTACAACATTAAAGTAATAACAGAAAAAATCAAATGTTTATGAGCCCGTAAAAAGTCAATCCATAAGTTTAAGTAAACGCTATCAACATACAACAAGAATTAACTCAATTTTTCAAGGAACTCCTCGACAGAATAGAAGGAGTGACCCATGAGGAAACTTCAGTTTCGATTTTAAAGCGCGTGGATTACAGCTAAGATTTTTGAATTCAAATGGTAGCTTATTGATAATGAATGCAGCAGTATACTGCACACTGCACACCTTTCTGCACAAGAGTTAAGGAAGCCCGGTCCAAATGCAGGTTTGATTTCTGCGAAGTATTAACTGAGTGAAAATTGCTTGTTCTTGGGGATTATCTAATACTGTTAACAATATATTACAGTAAGGAATATAAACGCACTCCTGGAAATTGAAATAAGAACACCGTGAATTCATTGTCCCAGGAAGGGGAAATTTTATTGACACATTCCTGGGGTCAGATACATCACATGATCACACTGACAGAACCACAGACACAGGCAACAGAGCATGCACTATGTCGGCACTAGTACAGTGTATATCCACCTTTCGCAGCAATGTAGGCTGCTATTCTCCCATGCAGACGATCGTAGA
This sequence comes from Schistocerca gregaria, assembly GCF_023897955.1. Classification (NCBI taxonomy): domain Eukaryota; kingdom Metazoa; phylum Arthropoda; class Insecta; order Orthoptera; family Acrididae; genus Schistocerca; species Schistocerca gregaria. The sequence continues at coordinate 826,925,761 of NC_064931.1, read as the reverse complement.
GATGCTGGATGTAGTCCTGTGGAACGGCTTGCCATGCCATTTCCACCTGGCGCCTCAGTTGGGCCAGCGTTTGTGCTGGACGTGCAGACCGCGTGAGACGACGCTTCATCCAGCCCCAAACATGCTCAATGGGGGACAGATCCGGAGACCTTGCTGGCCAGGGTAGTTGACTTACACCTTCTAGAGCACGTTGGGTGGCTCGGGATACATGCGGACGTGCATTGTCCTGTTGGAACAGCAAGTTCCCTTGCCGGTCTAGGAATGGTAGAACTATGGGTTCGATGACGGTTTGGATGTACCGTGCACTATTCAGTGTCCCCTCGACGATCACCATAGGTGTACGGCCAGTGTAGGAGATCGCTCCCCACACCATGATGCCGGGTGTTGGCCCTGTGTGCCTCGGTCATATGCAGTCCTGATTCTGGCGCTCACCTGCACGGCGCCAAACACGCATACGACCATCATTGGCACCAAGGCAGAAGCGACTCTCATCGCTGAAGACGACACGTCTCCATTCGTCCCTCCATTCACGCCTGTCGCGACACCACTGGAGGCGGGCTGCACGATGTTGGGGCGTGAGCGGAAGACAGCCTAACGGTGTGCGGGACCGTAGCCCAGCTTCATGGAGACGTTTGCGAATGGTCGCCGCCGATACCCCAGGAGCAACAGTGTCCCTAATTTGCTGGGAAGTGGCGCTGTGGTCCCCTACGGCACTGAGTAGGATCCTACGGTCTTGGTGTGCATCCGTGCGTCGCTGCGGTCCGGTCCCAGGTCGACAGGCACGTGCACCTTCCACCGACCACTGACGACAACATCGATGTACTGTAGAGACCTCACGCCCCACGTGTTGAGCAATTCGGCGGTACGTCCAGCCGGCCTCCCGCATGCCCACTATACGCCCTCGCTCAAAGTCCGTCAACTGCACATACGGTTCACGTCCACGCTGTCGCGGCATGCTACCAGTGTTAAAGACTGCGATGGAGCTCCGTATGCCACGGCAAACTGGCTGACACTGACGGCGGCGGTGCACAAATGCTGCGCAGCTAGCGCCATTCGACGGCCAACACCGCGGTTCCTGGTGTGTCCGCTGTGCCGTGCGTGTGATCATTGCTTGTACAGCCCTCTCGCAGTGTCCGGAGTAAGTATGGTGGGTCTGACACACCGGTGTCAATGTGTTCTTTTTTCCATTTCCAGGAGTGTATATTGAGAGGCGAATGTCAAAATACCCAGACTCATGAACAGGGGTCGACAAGAGGTTCGTGAACTCACACCACTTATTGCCCGAACCACCCGTTTCTGAGCCAAAAGCATCCTTTTGGAATGGGAAGAGCTACACCAAAATATAATACCATACGACATAAGCGAATGAAAATAATCAAAGTAGACTAATTTTCGTGTCGAACGATCACTTACTTCAGATATCGTTGAAATAGTAATAAGGGCAGCATTAAGTCCTTGAACAAGATCCTAAACATGGTCTTTCCACGACAGTTCACTATCTATCTCAACAGCTACAAAATTGAACTGCTCAGTTTCACTACTCATATGCTCATTCCGTGAAATTAAAACGTCAGGTTTTGTTCCATTGCGTGTTAGAAACTGTAAAATTTGAGTCTTACTGTGATTTAGCGTTAGTTTATTTTCTACAAGTGATGAACTTAGGTTATGAACTGCACTATTTGAAACCGATCCAATGTTGCACACATCATTTGCTACCGAGCAAGTGTCATCAGCAAAAAGAAATATTTTAGAGTTACCTGTAATACTTGAGGGCATATCATTTATATAAATAAAGGGAAGCTGTCAGAATACACAAATATGACAATAACTTCAACAAGGAAGAAGAAAGTATCAAGGAGAACGTATCCTGGATTTCTGTGCCGAAGCGAGCTGCAATTGCAAGTATCATGGCGAGAACCACAGTGGTAATGACCCGGAAAAAACCTATGACGCTAGCGCTCCAGGTACATATAACCTGCGGTCGCGAGCTCGACTCCAGTTCTCCTCCAGCAGTGGAGGATAAAAATTTGACAATGCCAACCATTCGCGCTGGCGAAACGTCAGGAAAAATCATCAAACAAACATCGGTCAAAGAAACCAAGCCAGAGGTCCACAGGCAATTTGTGAAGGAAGGCAGTTTGGGGTTAACGTCTTGTCGACTATGATAGTACTAGAAGCGGAAGCACAAGGGTGAACTGAGGAAGGAGGGAAAGTGAAATTAACCATGTATTTTAAGAAGGTACCTTCCTAAAATTGTCATGAGCGACTTAGAGAATCATGGAGACTCATGGGATTTGGTTATGGAACTCAGTATTCTGGGATCCACAGTGTCAAGAAAGTGCAAGAATGTCAAATTTCAGGCATTACCTCTCACCACGGCTAATAGAGTGGCTGATGGCCTTCACTTAACGACTGATAGCACCGGCGTTTGCGAAGAGTTGCAGGACTAACAGCAAGCAACACTGCGTGAAGTGACAACAGAAATCAATGTGGGACTTACCACAAACATATCTCTTTCGACAGCGCGGCGAAATTGGGCGTTAATGGGCTGTGGCAGCAGACGACCGACGCGAGAGCCTTTGGTAACAAACACGACATCGCCTGTAGCGCCTGTAGTGACCATATCGGTTATGAGTCCCTGTTTCAATTGTTAAGAGTTGACGGTTGAGTTTGAGTATAGCTCACTCCCCACGAAGCCATGGATTCAAGTCGTAAACAAGGCACAGTGCAAGCTGGTGGTGGCTTCATAATACCGTGAGCTGTGGTTACATGGATTGAACTGGATCCTCTGGTCCAACCTAACTGATCATTAACGGGAATTGGTTGTGTTCAGCTACTCGGAGATCATTTGTAGACATTCATGGAGTTCATGTATCCAAACAAAGACAGAATTTTTACGGAAGACAATGCGCAATGTCATCTGGCCACAATTAATCGCGATTTGTTTGAAGAGTGAATATTTTCCCCACCCACGTCGCCCGACATGAATCCCATCGAGCAAATATGGGACAACACAGCTAGCTCTTTATTTCCATGAAGTAATGAGTGCTGTCGACAAGGGATCTCAGATCGATTCCATACTCCTAGATTTCCAGAAGGCTTTTCATACCGTTCCTCACAAGCGACTATTAAATTGCGTGCAAATGGAGTATCGTCTCAGTTGTGTGACTGGATTCGTGATTTCCTCTCAGAGAGGTCACAGTTCGCAGTGATAGACGGTAAATAATCGAGTAGAACAGAAGTGATATCTGGCGTTCCGCAATGTAGTTTCACAGGTAGTCTGCTATTCCTGGTTTACATAAATTATCTGGATGATAATCTGAGCAGCCCCCTTGGATTGTTTGCAGATGACGCTGTAATTTACCGTCTAGTAAAATCATCAGACAATCAATTCCAATTACAAAATGATGCAGAGAGAATTTCTGTATGGAGCGAAAAGTGGCAGTTGGCACTAAACAAAGAAAAGGTCATCCACATGGGTACTAAAAGAAATCCGATAAATTTTGGATATACGATAAATCGCACAAATCTATGGGCTGTGAATTCGACTAAATACCTAGGAGTTACAATTACGACCAACTTAAATTGGAAAGACCCCATAGATAATATTGTGAAGAAGGCGCAACAGAGACTTCGATTTGTGGGCAGAACACTTAGAAAATGCAACAAACCCACTAAAGAGACAGCCTACATTATACTTATGCGTCCTCTGCTGGAATATTGCTCCGCGGTATGGGATCCATACCAGGTGGGATTGACGGAGGACATCGAGAAAGTGCAAAGAAGGGCAGGTTATTTCGTGTTATTGGGCAATAGGGGTGAGAGTGTCACTGGTATAATACGCGAGCTGGGGTGGCAGTCACTGAAACAAAGGCGGTTTTCTTTGCGAGATGTCTATTTACGAAACTTCAAACACCAACTTTCTATTCCGAATGCGTAAATATTTTTTTGACACCCACATACGTACGTAGAAATCATCATCATAATAAAATAAGAGAAATCAGAGCTCGAACGGAAAGATTTAGGTTGTCCTTTTTCCCAGACGCCATTCGGAATGGAATTGTAGAGAAGTAGTATGAAAATGGTTCGATTAACCCTCTGCCAGGCTCTTTTAGAGTAACCATGTAGATGTTGAGGTCAGTTCGTGCACAAAATCCTGCATCGGAAACGTTTTCGTAGTTGTGGACGGCCATAGATGTAGGGGGCATAGGTGTGTCTGTTTCTCCTTAGGATAATTTAGGTTAAGTAGTGTGTAAGCTTAGGACTGATGACCTTAGCAGTTAAGTCCCATAAGATTTAACACACATTTGAACATTTTCATGGATGTAGGCAGCATGGCTCAATGTTTCGGCGGGGGACCTCCAACTACTTAGTGAACTCATGCCACGTCGAGTTGCTGCACTACGCCCGGGCAAAAGGAGGTGCGTCACGATATTATGACATATCCCATGACTTGTTTTCACCTCAGTGTAGATGTGCGAATGTTTCCAATGCACTGTAGTAACAGCTAAATTCATGTTGGGTGATGTGACTTGACGAAACTACAATCGTCCGGTGTAACTATGGGTTCTTTGATTTGTGTGGGAGATGGTGGAATGGAACTACAACATTTGGAATGTTAGTTCACTTTATTCAAGAATGATAAAAAAATTACTTAAATGTATGGCTACAGGTAAGTAACGAATATTTACATCTGTATTTGAATATTAAAGTACCATTTGATGCACGAATTTATAAACTCTTAGCTTGAAGTTCAAAGTTCACAAAGAGCAGAATAACGGTTCAATCTAAGACATGTTTCCTAACTAGAGAATATTGTCTGCTTGATCGTAGGTGACGAACAGGAGCTGAACGTTCCTCTGCTCAGCTCCGTATGTTGGAGCCGCGGAGCTGGAAGAGAGGGTGCTGCTTCGCTTGCGCCTCCCATTCGTGGTCGCCGTATGCAGCGAGACATCGCTAACTTCTGTAGTATCGACGCGATGTGCCCACTTTGTTATGGCATCGCGATCTTTGGCCAATACCAGAGTGGATACTGGATAAGTAAACCACACATTTGTGATTTGGTAACAGAGGCTCGTCCCGTCGTGGTAGCAACTCTAACTTGGTGGGACATTCCAGCAATGTTGAGTATACAAAGTAAATGTGTAATGTAATACAAAATTCAATACAAATCCCACAATGCAGAGTATTATGTGGATTGGGTTAACAAGTCTAATACCGTCATAAAAATTTGTCTTTTGGAGGAATTCACACCGCCATTTTTGAAGAAGAATTTAAGGAAACGAAGAAAACCTGAATATCTATACGGGGTATTAGGCCTAATTCCCCCCCCCTAATTTCCCACCAACTGCAGCTCTGCATACAGTTCATTGCGACGTTGTGATCACCTATGTGAATCGGTGTTTTTACAGTTGAGCAGGCAATGTAGTTCTGTCTCCATATCTTTTAGTAATATATATCCCTTACATTAGTGGTTCCCAACCTGCGGGGGGGGGGGGGGGGGGGGTTAATTACACCCTGAGGGGTAAAATGACATTTTCTGAGGGTAAAAACTAAACGATTCGATTCTGTTTCAGTGACGAAAGTAAATTATTTTCGAAAGATCATTATTGTTATCATTACAATTTTAAGACTATAATATTGATTATATAAGTTATCAATAATTACTTTTCCTCAACTGCGGCATTAATGCGGTGAAGGTTACAGCTTCCTCACATACTCCACTCACTACACATATACAGCGTGACAACTATTGAACTATATGAACTAAAATCGTCATAACGTCTGAGCGGTTTGCATAAGGACTTTCAAACTGCAAGGGGCATGGTGGGAATTAGTACACGCATGCGTGATTTGATTTAGCGACGAAGCCCACTTTCATTTGTATGGTTTCGTCAATAAGCAAATTTGGCGCACTTGAGGAACTGAGAATCTGCATTTTCCGATCGGGAAAACTTTTCGCCCTCACCAGGTTGATGTGTGGTGTGCAATGTCCAGTGACTACCGAACGGAACGTGAAGGTTTTGGAAGATGATCTCATCTCCATCATCCAAAATCACCCTTATTTCGACAAGATATGGTTCATACAAGACGGAGCTCGATCCCATCGAAGTAGGAGAGTGTTTGATGTCCTGGAGGAGCAATCTAGGGACAACATTCTGGCTCTGGGATACCCAGAGGCCACTGACATGGACCTTGATTGGCCCCCGTGTTCTTTGGATATGAACATATGCGACTAATTTTTGTCGGGCTATATTAAATACAAGGTGTACAACAACAACTCCAAAACCATTGCTGAGCTGAAAACAGCCATTCAGGAGATCATCGACAGCATCCATGTTCCGACACTTCACCGGGTGATGCATAATTTCGTTATTCATCTGCTCCACATCATCACCAATGAAGCCAGGATAATGATGTAGTGAGGTTTACGTGTTATATAAATTGTGTGCGCACCTTAGTTTGTTACTAATTTACGTTTTTTCACATAGTTCAATCATTGTCACCCTGTATGTTGAACTTTGTCTCATACACTGCTGCCCATACACTGCTGATGATAAAAGTGTAACAAATGCTAACTATCTCAATAAAATGTCTCCTCTAAGTTGTAGATAGCATTTGCAGCAGTCCAGAAATTGTTTCATTACTCACTCGAAACAGATAAGTGAATTAATCAACAGCATGACCCAACAGTAACTACATAAGGGCTACTATAATGATGTACACAGTTTAATATTATTATTATTATTATTATTATTATTATTATTATTATTATTAGAGTGGTTCGACACAAAGCATTAACATCTTGAAGTCGTCAAATTTCTACCAGAAGTAAGGAGTGCGGCAATGAAGTGATTTACGAACAATAATTTTAGTAAACGCATCTGAACTTAGTTGATTTTAAATGGGATTGCAGTGTGCAGGTCAAGCAAGTGTCGCAGTGGAAAGGACTAATAGAGGGGAAGTAAACTCTTAAACAAGTGTACCCTCATTGTGGAGAGTTAGCTTTTTTTCTGGTAAGGAGGTGTGGATAGCATTTGCGATTCACCGCAATTCCTTCGTCATTTGAAAATAGAAGTGGTTCAAGGAAAGTCTTTAATTCTAAAGTTTCGTTGGGTGCTAAAGTTGATGATAAAGTGATTGAGTCCGGAGGGGGGAGGGGGGACGGGGTGGCGGGCGAGGATACTAGCTAATGTCTGATTCCACTCAGGGTAATGATTTGAGAACGGTTGGGAACCACGGCTTCACACTGACGCGTTAATTACTGTTGACAAAACAGACGCGCGGGAACCACATGTCTATTGTATCATTCACCGAGATTAGTATGAAAATCATACAATGAAGGCTTTCACGACCGGATGTTTCAAGTGCCTAGAATTCTTCCGGCTTACATGGCCGTGGTCCATGGAACTCTTCTATCCCTGACGTATGGTCCAAAGTTACGTTGGACATCTTCGGAGGTGCTCCTGGTTGTGCTGGTCAGTCGTCAAGACTCAGCACAACCAGGAGCACCTACGAAGATGTCCAACGTAACTTTGGACTAAACGTCAGGGATGGAAGAGTTCCATGGACCATGGCCATTGTAACACCTCGGTTCAGTTTACAGTGATAAAAGCTATAGAAAGAATAATTAAAAATTAAGAATAGAATATTTAGTGGGGAAAATAGTGTAGAATTAGAGTTCGGTAATTGCAGATCAAAATTATAGTATATCAGCAAGTAGTTTAACGTCTAAGTACAGCAAAGCCACGGAAGCTCCGTCATGAAGAAGGCAGCGACGTTAAACTCTTGTGATGCAAAACCTATAAAAGGGCCTGATTGTCATTATTGCGGCTTTTTTTCCTTAATTGATTCGTTAAAGGGCGGAGAACCTGTGTCAGTCAGCGAGACAATAATTAGATTGGACTTTATCGTGTTAAGATTCACGATAAACTGTTATAATATTACGGAGATTAAAAGTGATGTAGTGTACGATCTCTGACTGTTGGTAGCAACGGAGTATTAAGGGGATTTTAGGACTTTAGTGCTAGACTGGAACTTAACGGACATATAGACGACAGAAACTCAAATTATCTACTGATACGAGTGAATTCAGATGTACCGGTATTCAGTTATTAACGTGTGGACTTTTGAAAGTGTCGTGTGCCGTTAGTTGCGAATCTGGACCTAGAGCGCGTGCATATCGGCATTTGGATTCCTCCAGGCGCGTGCATATCGGCATTTGGATTCCTCCAGGCTAGGAACCTTTTAAATAGACCATCATCCATCACCATCTTAATCCTCGAATATTGAGTGAAAGTGAAATACAAGAGTGTTGTACTTATTTCGTTTACCTAGTACTACTCAGTGAAGGTTTTACGGAACCAAAACTATTCAGCAGTAAGTCAGCACCATCTAGCAGAAGGCGTAGGCATTAACTAACACGGGAACTGAAGTGAACGTTTACGTGTTTTACGGAATGCTTAATATGAACTTTTGTGACTCTTTGACGTCCCCACTCCCTCCGAAAAGTGGCGCAGGCTGCCTTAATCATAAAAGGGGAGAGTTTTAGCCGGGCAAATTACTAAATAAAAGGGATATTTACAAGACACGCAGTAATAGCAAAACAGAAGGCTCGCATCTCATCGGAGAGTCGTCGCCGTCACGTCGGGAAGTAAAGCCGGAAAACCTACCGACGATACGTATCTACGAGCAGACGTCGACGTGGAGTACCTAAAAAGGGAACCATAAGAGAGTTAGGGATGCTTCTCCATATAACCCGTAAGAATTCTCGGCAGTATGAAAATCGACACATCACACTTCTTTAATCGACATAACAGCATTCGTGGTCCGTAAATGGCTCATGCTGAGTTACAGTGGTCTAGGATACGTATAAGCCAAGTAGCTCTCACGTATATTAATCAATTGTAGATGAGCCCGTCATTTCATTTCTGAACAGTAATGCCTAAACCAAAACCACTATACAGTGTTCCTGTATTAAATGTTACATATATGCCATCGTTCATTCCATTGTCTTGTGTCACAATAGGCCGACTGTAAATTTTAAGCAGCAAATACACAGCTCCGCGAAATGTAAGAGAGCAACTTGTCCGTGTACTTTACACTACGAAACTGCTTTTTATTAGTATAACCCGTGGTGTAAATATGAAACTGGTATTTATAACATTATGATCGTTGTGAAAGTATCCAGGTATACTCTCGTCACTATCGTGCGTTATGTCTAGGATGTACGAAGACCTCAATACATTATCGTCGACGTGACTTTAAACGGAAACAGAAAGAAAGGATTTCGACCCTACTGAAGATCAATTTAAAAGGTATAGTACAAAGTAAAAAGAAGCATACAAAACTGTAGAAGAATGTGTCGTAGCGCTATGTTACAGATGGCCTGCTGCTCCTAATGTATTCACAAAACAAGTGCCAATGCCCCAACAAAGGAGCACAGCAGCACGGTAGTGAGCCCAACAACTTTGTGTGCTGCGGCATCCTGCCCTGTACCGCGATAACGCTCAGCTGCAACATTCTTAAGTGAGCGTAAGAGAGTACTTGGGGTGCGAGCAGGAGCACAGGTTGTATCGATCCCGGTACAGCGGCACGAGTGTGCGGGTCTTACCGCCGCATCCCCCAAATCCGCGCCAACTGCAGGTGAGGCGCCTCCCACACACAGCGGCTCGCTTTAAAGTGCCCTTCCCGCCGCACGCACTCCCATTGCTAAGGGGAGCCTCGAGCGTCCTCTTTGCCGAGAATACCGCTGTGCTAGGCGCACCTAGCTCACAGTGTACCACGTGTGACTCCCGCCCAACACAGTCTCATCTCTGCTTATACTCACGAACTTCGCTCAAGCTATGCTGCACCTACATTTGACAAACTGTATTCACAGTCAGTGACTTCCGTTTTTTGCTGTTTTTTATCAGATTTCACACTGACATGCGACTTTGCCTCTCGTCGCCTTTGCGTGAAAGGGGTATTGACCAGAGTGATTAGAAAATCCACGCTGAACAACAACTTCTGATTTTTTTTTCAGAATATGCTAGTGAAATAGACTCATTTTATTTAAACTCGAGGAGGCAAGTCAATACTCTACGAATGTCTGCAAGCATGGTAACTGAATTGGGTCAGCTGTAATCAGCTGCGTGGAAGAACACATAGATGGTGCTATAAATAAATGTATTTATAATTTATTGTCACAAGAAGCTTGTAGAATAATGAGCTGCGTGTTTTTGTAACTGTATTAACGATCAGATATGAAATTCCTTTTTTTTCGTATTTAACCACGCTGTCTTTTGGGTACGAAAGAACCGATTTCAAAGAGAGAAAGTTGTTGACATAGTTACTAATTAAGGCGGACGAGAAATATCTGAGTAAAAATGCACCTAAATAAGGTTTTGCTTCTTCTGGTTCGTTAAATGAAGCACCGCCTAAAAGACACAGTAATGTAAAATGATTTGCAGAGAGAGACGCTGGTCCGTTAGATGGGTATTGTTCTTCGGAATATTTCAGTAAAACGCATTGGAATATCAGAGTGCAGGCTATATTGACGAATTTGACCGGTAAACCCTACCTGGATGACAAACCGTTTAGCGTTGTCATACTGAGAAAACGGTTCGGAAAGATTCCTACTCTTCATATTCAGGTTGAATCTCATGACGACGTCGGACGTAATTTTTTTATAGAATCTGGCTAGTATCAGGCACCACCTATCCCATATCACGTACCATCTCTCGCTAGAGAGAATGTGGACCACTCAAAAGCCTTTGTAAATGAGTCTCCACGCTGCTGGTAGGATAAGTAGCTGTGAAAAAAGGAGAGAAAGATGGTGGTGCTGCGTGTCTGCTGTCCTCCAGGGCTGCAGCGATCCTTCCGAATTTTCAATAACGCAGCATTGTATGGGGAATGTACGTGGGAAACTCAGTCCAAAGTGACATGATAGTCTGTTATTTATCCTTATTAACGCCATTTCTTAGTTTGCAGATTTCCCAGAACCCATTCCTATGATACAGCATCTTTATTTGGACGAAGAAGGGTGCTTGGTTTGTGCAGTGATATATGGCTGCTGTCTTGTTAGACTGAGGAGAACGCTTCTTATGTGCCCAGTAACACGCCCCGAGATACACTTTCTTCTTCTTATTCTTCAATCTCATCCTCCTCCTAATCGTACGAAGGGCATGTTTTACTTGCTTCCCGAGGAGTCGTTCTTGAGAAATATACCGCTTAGGTGCTGCATTATGAACAGGAGAACTCAATGCTCAATTCGTCTTATCTTTATCAGTATTGCCAAAGGACTTGGAAGGAGTGGACGCTATCCCCAGAAAAAAACGTCACTGAGGATTCTTAACAGCAAAAGCAACTCCTGCAATGAATTCTGATGTTTGCTTTCATCAGATGCACTTGTAAATTTAGCGTGAATCTGTTTTGGCACACCGAACAAAAACATCTAATCTTTGTAGTCATTGCATCCGGTAAACTTGATTCAAATTTTCTGAAGGGTAGTAGGTACTGGGTTTGCATTTCATATCTAAGTGGAGCTTGTTACCACCGAGAAAGACGTTAACTTACACGAAAAGAATCAAAACAACTCATTGCAAGAACCGCATAATTTATGTGCGTGTTTACTCCGTAATTTCTTCTCAGAACAACGAAATACGTACATTATTGAGCTTCGCTCGCCAGGATCCGCAGCTCGTGTACCACTGGTTATGGTAGCGTCTCTGCGCCTAGGTAATATAATCCCTGGCTCAGTTTCTCGCTCGAGGACTGGGTGTTTGTTGTGCCCTAATCATTTTTAACTCATCTTCATCGACGCGCAATAATTCGCGTTTCTAGCCAAATATTGCCATCCAATCATTTCATTTGTCGCAGGAGGATGATGATCACATAAATCTACGTTAGGGCAGACAAAGACAAATGAAGATTAATCCGAAGACTCTAAATCTTTGTTCTAGTGTAACGTTTGTTCGTCTCCGAATCGCACCGAGTTAGATTAACAAGAGGTACGAAAGATTATTGAGGGTAGAGATGCACAATTTTACGTGGTGAGCACGGGAGCATCATGGAAAAGCTCGACAAAGTGCGATGCGAAACGCTACTAGGAAAACGATTTACATCACATCCCGGTGAAAGTGATGGAGCTGACGTTCTAATCGAGTGAGGGAAACATGCTTATCGCTTCCTCACACCCTGAAGTGTGGTATCCCATAACAACATATAGTGCGTTCGACCACTACCTGGCAGTGTGCCGTCAGATGCAAGACACAGCAAGCAGTAAGCGGTGAACCAAACGTATTTTATCATAAACTTTTGTGAGTGTTCACCACAAGTATCGTTTTATTATATATGACACTGGTAGTTCCTCTTCAATGAGGTATATTCAACTCTGTCATGTTCTATTTGCAATCTTGAAGATGGACTTCCAATAATTGTTTTTAACTGTATTACAATTTCTCACAAATATGTTTGTGACTATGCGACAGTGCACTAGACTGAGTTGCACAAAGGACGATTTATGCAGATGGTGTATAACACGCGAGTTTAGAAAAAGAGCTTTCGTTATAGCGATATTAATAAGTATAGAGTTTAAACATTTAAAAAAATTGTACCACTTTTTCATATCTGAAGATAGCAATTACAGTTGGCGAAACTAGTTATCTATGTATGTACTCATTGTGATCTGGTAAAATAAAACTTCTCTAATAAGAAGTTAGTTTTCTCTCCTGCTGGCAGTGTCAGGTAACCAATGACGTTTTCGTTGGAATCACAGAAATTCGGTCCAATACGGAAGCTAGCGGCAGTCGTACCTCCAGCACGGCATCCGCAAACGGTAAAGGAAATGAAATAAGGACATGAGCCCCCCACCCCCCAACACACACACACAAAATTATATTAAAGAAAAACTTGATTCATGCGTAAATATGTGCAGGCGATACTCAAAAGATAAAATTTTGGTTACATCTATTATTGAAAAATAATCTGTTGCAGCAAAGAAGCGCGACTGGCAGTAAGTGAAGGAGAGCAGGAGCGACAATTGGTGGCCGTGTTAGATTTTGGGCTGGCGTAGAAGCAGCTCCGCACCGCTGGCGGTGAGGACGGGGGCGCCTTATGGATTCGCCCCAGCAGCTAATTAATCATAAAGGAAGGGTCGAACGTACCGTGTCGTCCGGCTATATTAAAGCCGTCACTCCATCCCGGGACATCTCTTAACATGGCACCTATCAAACTCCAGCTTCGTACAAACCTACGCAAGTTCGCACATCTGCTTTCAGCCACTATTACCAGTAAGCAGCGGTTCTATTCGCTGCAGTTAACAATAACGGAAAATTCTCGTTGTAAGCAGCAATAAATCTACAGTTAACGTAAGTTCCTTATTGAGGCCTCTATTTCAGTATCTTACATCTAATACATGTATTTTTCAAGGATTATAAAGAAAATAATACGAAGTGCTATGCGCAACAAACATTCAGGACACATACAGAACTCAGATGGCATTGACTCTCGATGTCACAGAATAAGTAGAGTTTCTACAACCCGTATTATGTTCTGTGTCGCTAACCTGCTTGTTATAGCTTTCTCCCAGACTGCTATAATCAACCAAATTTGAAAGCATCAACGCTGTCGATGCAGCAGGAGAGAACATACTATTAAAAAAAGGAATTTCAATATGTTCAGATCACATATGCAGTTCCAGTCTGGAGATACACGGCTACAGCACACCAGCACCACCTGCAGGTCATGCAGAAAAATTTATTGTCGTAAGCAACAGTCTACGATGCACTCGCGCAATGTATTCCGCTTAGAGACTCTCTCGGACATACTCATGGGACTTCCCACATGACTGTATACGATGTCGAGACATACAAATAGCCCCTTCGTCCCATATGTGGTGAATTACGATCATAGCCATTCGTGGCCACACGCTAGATCAAAAACACCCATTAGCGGGGAAGTCTCAACATCTGTGGCAACTTTCACAACAAGGAGTGTGCGAACCAGTGCATTTAAGTCAGTATGACTGGTCTTGCAAACTACACTTGACAGCCTCACATCAGGCTGCCAGGTGGCAGGCTACCACACATGAATCACAAGCGAAAACCGTTGGATAATGCAGAGTGAGTGGCCTATTTTATTACCAAATGGACATGTCTTATGATGACTTGGTCATATTATAAGATTGCAATTTCTATAGTTGGACCGTGAGATATCATCGGCGCCCAGAGAAAACGGTAACTTCCCCACTACTAACACATCCTTGCACCTTTTTACGGACTGTTTCTGTTGGCAGGAGAATCGGCCAGTAGGCCAATCAGTCGTTCAGATTGTCGCAGCAGCTTCTTTCCCCACGGCTTGACGTAGTACTTGTTTTCCCTTCTGCTAAATATCGCTGCCCTTCGAAATCTTATGTCTACTTTCTAGCGAGCGATTGTACCCAGACGTACGGGCCGGCCGGAGTACCGGAGTGGGTCTAGGCGCTATAGTCTGGAACCGCGCGACCGCTACGGTCGTAGGTTCGAATACTGCCTTGGGAATGGATGTGTGTGATGTCCTTAGGTTAGTTATATTTAAGTAGTTCTAAGTTCTAGAGGACTGATGACCTGAGAAGTTAAGTCCCATAGCGCTCAGAGCCAGACGTACGGACAACATCAGAGACCCGCAGCCTGTAAACGCATTGTTGCGAACTACGCCTTTCGCAGAGGTAACAGCACAAATATTTATGGCGGTCATGGTGCAAGTGCAGGCATGTTTGAGCGCCCTACTTCCTCCTACAAAATTAATGTGTTCCGAAACTAGCTGCATCACAAGCACTAAAAAAAGACTGCATTGTAAGACAAATAGAGTTTATTCAACAGGAAAAGGACAAAAAAGAAGATACATCTTAAAATATAACAAAGGAAATACAAAAAGAATGCAAGATCTCACTTATAAAACAGGAGACAGATAAAAACCCGAAGCATATCACTATTAAATACATCGTATAAGATCGATGCTAGAATAATAACCGAAAGACTAAAACTCATAATAGAGTGCCTGCTATCAGCAGAACAAAATGGAATCAGGAAGGGGAGAAGGTGTACAGACAACATATTTATGCTACAGAAAATTATCGAGAAACATAACGATTTTAATAAAGAAACGGACATCCTTTTCGTCGATTATGTAAAGGGTTCTGATGAAGTAAATAGACAGCTATTGTGGGTAATTTTAATAAGAAGAGGTATACCAATCCACATTGTACAGGTAGTTCAAAACATCTATGCTAATACAAGAATCCAAATAATTGGGGATAATAAAGAAACAACAAAGGTTATTAATTGAGGAGTTCGACAAGGTTGCAGCCTTTCCACTGCTGCACCGATCGGAAGCTACTTTCTGGACAACCCTCGAATACATTGACAACATTATACGAGAATGGAACTGAATAACTATACACATAACTTCAGTCAAAAGGTTTACTTTATTACTTTGCAATTCGCAGATGAACAATTGTTAATTTCGAATAATGAATATGGACTGCAGAGAGCTGCTCACGAACTATACCACACATGCCAGATATATAATATGTCAATATCAATACAAAAAACAAAAGCCATTGCTTTCTGTGGGAAAACTCGAGTAAGAATAGAAATGATTATAGACAACAAGGTTATAGAGCAAGTAGATAGATTCAAATTTCTAGGAACCATGCTGTCGTACAGGGGAGATGTAGATCAAAAAGACAAAATTAATGAATTTAACTACTTAAATGGCACTATCAGAAGAACCCTCTAATGTAAAGTAAGAACAGAAACATATCTAAAATTTTATAAAGTTATGTCAGTACCAACATCACTTTATGGAAGTGAATCTTGGGTAATGGAAAACAAAAATAAAATAAGTTTAAAAGGCAATGAAATGACATTCCTCAGGAATATAGCATGATACACCAAGCTAGACAACAAAAGAAATACAGATGTCATGAAGGAATTGAATATTTTCGATGTAAACAGTAAGGTTGACGAACACCGACAAAAATGGATATTCCATCTCTTACGAATAACAAATCAAGATTACATCTACATTTTTGGCGATATACTCCGCAAGGTAAAATATGCTTTGGAAGACCTGCAAAACCATGAAAGGACCAGGTATATTGCAACAGCCTGAAGGAAAGCCTAATGCATGATGGAAGAAGAAGAAGAAGAAGAAGAAGATAAAGAAGAAGATATAATTTAAAACCCCACTGTGTAAGACTTTACTCCACGTTTATTATACCAATTCCGCACAATGATACTTCATGTAAGTTGGCATCGTTTTCAATCCTTGATTAACGCTACACTTCGTTTATCTTCTAATCTTCCTATCACTACAGGGCAACAGTTAATAAAAAGCGGCCTTTACGACGTGTTCTACGGCCAGCATGTGTTTTAACCATTTCCTCTTTATATGGAAACTAATTCTTTACACCGTCAACATTTCTCACTTAACTAAAATGTAATTTGTGTAGGATACATTTACAGCATCGTAGTGGGTCACTCTGCAACCTAACCCGCAGCGTGGCATTCACGGTAGCAGAAGGACGAATAACTTATAAACTACACACAACGTTTCAATTCTCTACTCTTATTTTAATTATCTCCTGGTGATACGTTCAAGGTCTGTAGGATATTTCGGTATTCTGTACTGTACATTAGTAAAAACAAAGTAGGTTTCGCGAGGTTTCATTTTTGCAAGCCTCTCTCACGTGTTGCCTTTCTCTAAGCACACTTGATGTTTCCTGTCAATTCAGTCTCTTTTTGGTATTACATTATTGAGTTGCATTCTAGAAAAAGTTGTAAAAGTTTTTTACGAAGAAAAAAAGTAAGAGTAGGGATAAAGTTCCGTCGACAACAAAGTCATTAGAGACGGTACACAAACTCGACATCCGGAACAATGGGACAGGGAATCGACCGTGTCCTTTTCGAAAGAAACATTCAGGCAGTCGCTTTAGGAATTTTGAGAAATCTTCGAAAACCTCAATCTGGTTCCCGGATGGGAATTTGAAGTGGTGACCCTCGCATGGGAGTCCAATGCATGAACCACATCGCCATAACGATCAGTACGGTTTCGCGAGCACTATACATAAAAAAATACATTTCATTTATTCACAGCTAGAAATATCCTACCCAAACATCGATCATAATTATATGCAACAGAATGAGGAAGATAAGTACTAACGTTCTATCGACGAAGATGTTGTAAATGGCCGGCAGCGGTGGCCAAGCGGTTCTAGCCGCTTCAGTACGGATCCGCGCGACTGCTACGGTCGCAGGTTCGAATCCTGCCTCGGTCACGGATGTGTGTGAAGTCCTTAGGTTAGTTAGGTTTACGTATTTGTAGGTTCTAGGGGACTGA
Organism: Schistocerca gregaria; assembly: GCF_023897955.1. Lineage (NCBI taxonomy): Eukaryota > Metazoa > Arthropoda > Insecta > Orthoptera > Acrididae > Schistocerca > Schistocerca gregaria. Next base: position 826,908,400 of record NC_064931.1, on the reverse strand, counting down.
TGACCTCAGATGTTAAGCCCATAGTGCTGAGAGCCGATTTTTTATTTTTATAAATGATGGAACGTAGGGTCGGTGAGGACAAGGATCGGGAAGGAAAACGGCCGTTCCCCTGTTATAGGAGTCATCGCAGCATGATTGTTTCTGGCACACAGTGACAGTGAACGCGATTTTATCTGAGAAGAAGGCGCTCCACGGAGCCAGGACAATAGTGACTCTTTCAAATTGCGACATCATTGTTTCATATCAGTTTCAAACATGTCTAAGTTTTTGTCCATTCCCAATATCGTTTAACCCTTCTATCACTTTAGACGACAGTTTGTGGTTAAGACATTAATAGCCAAGTAAGAAATAAATCTCGTATGATATCGTTGACTGGAAAATTCCACAGGATTGGTTCAGCCGTCTGTCGGGAAGTGTGTACTTCCTATGTGCATATTGGCCTCTTTGCTTCCGGATATATGAGAGTTGTATCGCATGTATATTTGTGGAGTGTCGGTGGGTGAAATTCATGCCTGTACGGTATATACAATCCTGGAAATGGAAAAAAGAACACATTGACACCGGTGTGTCAGACCCACCATACTTGCTCCGGACACTGCGAGAGGGCTGTACAAGCAATGATCACACGCACGGCACAGCGGACACACCAGGAACCACGGTGTTGGCCGTCGAATGGCGCTAGCTGCGCAGCATTTGTGCACCGCCGCCGTCAGTGTCAGCCAGTTTGCAGTGGCATACGGAGCTCCATCGCAGTCTTTAACACTGGTAGCATGCCGCGACAGCGTGGACGTGAACCGTAAGTGCAGTTGACGGACTTTGAGCGAGGGCGTATAGTGGGCATGCGCGAGGCCGGGTGGACGTACCGTCGAATTGCTCAACACGTGGGGCGTGAGGTCTCCACAGTACATCGATGTTGTCGCCAGTGGTCGGCGGAAGGTGCACGTGCCCCTCGACCTGGGACCGGACCGCAGCGACGCACGGATGCACGCCAAGACCGTAGGATTCTACGCAGTGCCGTAGGGGACCGCACCGCCACTTTCCAGCAAATTAGGGACACTGTTGCTCCTGGGGTATCGGCGAGGACCATTCGCAACCGTCTCCATGAAGCTGGGCTACAGTTCCGCACACCGTTAGACCGTCTTCCGCTCACGCCCCAACATCGTGCAGCCCGCCTCCAGTGGTGTCGCGACAGGTGTGAATGGAGGGACGAATGGAGACGTGTCGTCTTCAGCGATGAGAGTCGCTTCTGCCTTGGTGCCAATGATGGTCGTATGCGTGTTTGGCGCCGTGTAGGTGAGCGCCAGAATCAGGACTGCATACGACCGAGGCACACAGGGCCAACACCCGGCATCATGGTGTGGGGAGCGATCTCCTACACTGGCCGTACACCTCTAGTGATCGTCGAAGGGACACTGAATAGTGCACGGTACATCCAAACCGTCTTCGAACCCATCGTTCTACCATTCCTAGACCGGCAAGGGAACTTGCTGTTCCAACAGGACAATGCACGTCCGCATATATCCCGTGCCACCCAACGTGCTCTAGAAGGTGTAAGTCAACTACCCTGGCCAGCAAGATCTCCGGATCTGTCCCCCATTGAGAATGTTTGGGACTGGATGAAGCGTCGTCTCACGCGGTCTGCACGTCCAGCACGAACGCTGGTCCAACTGAGGCGCCAGGTGGAAATGGCATGGCAAGCCGTTCCACAGGACTACATCCAGCATCTCTACGATCGTCTCCATGGGAGAATAGCAGCCTGCATTGCTGCGAAAGGTGGATATACACTGTACTAGTGCCGACATTGTGCATGCTCTGTTGCCTGTGTCTATGTGCCTGTGGTTCTGTCAGTGTGATCATGTGATGTATCTGACCCCAGGAATGTGTCAATAAAGTTTCCCCTTCCTGGGACAGTGAATTCACGGTGTTCTTATTTCAATTTCCAGGAGTGTAGTTATGTTTGTGAAGTATAATCGTGAGGAGAGAAGGGAGAGGGTGGAACCTAGTGACGGCAAATAGCATCAAGGCAGCCGCCAGGCTTAATGTCCATATCCTACGAACGGATCACCATCACTAATGTCGTATGCCCTCACTACATAGGACCTGAGGAGAGGACTGGATATTGACGCAAAGTCTAGTTATCAGGAGATTTACGCCACCACCTCTCCTCTCCTTGTTAGCGAAATACCAGCAACGGAAATTTGACCCAACAGTAGGGTTCGAACCGCCATATCTCTGTGTCGAGCACCACTGCGTAGGCGTGCGTTAGCGACCTCGGAGCAGCCAAGTGATAACGAGCAGTATAAACATGTAATCAATCCCTTACAATAATAGCACTGCACTTGCATTCAGACTGAGCGGAATTCCAAAATTCGACAAACTAGATTTAATTTTCATATTTTGTGGATATTAGGATTAATAATGGAATGTCTAAAATAAATTAACGGCAACGTTAAAAGATCATAGGCATACCCTTCGCTCCCAGTCAAAATTTACTAATCATTGAATATTTTCTATACTATGGCGAGGGAAAGGTAACGAAGAAGTGCTTCATTCATGTAGGAAAAGTTGCTGTCATGTCAAATCTGCGGTTGCAGAAACACGTATTAAAATTTGTCTGAGCCTAAAAAGTTAAAATAAGAGTATCTTATAGTGAGAGAACGCTGAAAGTTTTTAAAAGATGGATTGGTGATAAAAAATTGTCACTGCTAACAGTATAAGTCGCAGAATATGCAGTTTACTATGTGGAATGTATCAGGTGACAGTGTATAACCAGTGTGAGGGCAGGAGAACCCGGTGTTGGGCAAAATAAAAGCGGCCCGCACGAACGAGAAAGAGAGACTAGCTAGATGGCAGAACGGAAGTTATCCATGTGAACGGTGTGACATCATGGCATCATATACCCGTGACTAGGAGCGCTGGGTCGCTATCTTTACAAGTGTGAATAATATAGAATTACGTACTAATATCTAATCGTATAAAAGTATTACAGAATGCTATGGTGCTTAAATTCTAATTCCTTATTCAACGTCAATTGTGCATTTTCCTTTTATATCTAAATATTCCTACATCTTCTATTGTACCAAATATTGCTTTTTCTTTTTTATGCAGTACTTTTAAATTTTCTGAAGGGCCTGAGATGTTGTGCACGTCTTCGCGTAGGTGCGCTGCTAATGCAGATCGGGGATTATTTAAGTTAACGTGTGCCTGAAATCTAATTCGAAATGACCTTCCAGTTTGCCTTAGATACTTCTTTTGTAGAAAACCACATCTGGGTGCAGTATCATAAAAAAGGTCGCTGAGGTGCAAGATCTAAAATCATTATTCCAGCGTATTTTATTTTTTCGGATCTATGTGAAAAACTCAGTCACAAGCAAAGAACTGTTGTAAATATATACAATGAAGCTGGTGTATACTGCATTTCAATGAAATAAAATGTTGTGTGGCGAGGGCCTTCCGTTGCGTGGATCGGTCGCCTGGTGCAAGTCGTTTTACTTATTTTAGTTGACGCCATTTCGGTGGATTTGCGTATCGATGAGAATGATATGATGCTGAAGACAACACAAAACTCAGTCCCCGAGCGAATAAAAACTCCAACCCAGCCGGGAATTGAATCTGGGCCTCTCGCATGGCATTCTGCTGCGTTGACCACTCAGGTACGGAGAATGATTGCTGTAAGAAATATACAGGGCAAACTGGTATGTCATTTCGAATTACGTTTCCAGGACCTCCTTAACTTAAATAATCCCCGATCTGCATTGAAAGCTCACTTACACGAAGAGGGGATCAACGTCACAAGCTCTTTAGAGAATTTAGAAATATTTCATAAAAAAGAAAAAGCCATATTTTGAATAAAACAGTAAGTAGAAATTTTCTGATATAAAAACAAAATACACAATTCACGTTGAATAACCTACCGGAATTAAAGCAGAAGAGCATTGTGTCTAATTTTGATTATTTGTACTATTAGGTATTAGCAGGTAATTCGGTATCATTCTCACTTGTAAAGGTATCTATCCAGGACTGCTAGTCATGAATATATGGTGTCATGATGTCTCACGGTCCACATGGACAGCTTCTCCCCGCCAGCCAGCTAGCCTCTTTGTCTTTTACTTTGTCCATCACCGGGCTAACCAGTCGTCACACCATTAAGCCTGTGCCAAGTGGTACAATGTACGCAGTAATATGCATAGACCGCGGCTAATCGTGTAGCAGTGACAATTTTTAATCGCTAATCCGGCCCCTTTAGAAACTTTTAGCGTCCTCTAACTATAAAATATTTTTCTTTTTTCATTTTAGATGCAGGCAAATTTTAAAAACATGGCACTATAACCGCAAGTGTCACCCATCAGTAATTTTTCCTACATGAATAGAGCACGTTTTCGTTACCTTTCACTCGCCGTACTATTGCCAATATTCACTGAATAGTAAATTTTGACGGGGAGCGATTGGTATGCCTATGATTATTCAACGTGGTGACTCTTGTTAATTTTGATACATACAAAATGTGGAGGCGCCTTATGTCGCTTTTTATCACGTAGATGGCATCTGATAATGCGGCCTTAGGTCAAGAACACGGATTTGTTTTCAATAAACAACAATTTTACCAGCTTTTAACGGAATTCTTCCTCATATTATGAATTTTAAGAGGCTCATTTCGTCTATTAATTGTAGTCATTTGTTTCTAACTACACTCAAATCACTGGAGTATAATTTTACTTTATTCACACTGTTCACAAAATTTATGAGCACTTTTTCATTAAAGCCAACGAAGTGTCTTCTTACAGAGTGCAAGAGTGCGCTTCGTATCTTCACAGAGAGATACAGATAAACTACATTAACCTGGCAAATACCACTTTTGTATCGATAATTCAATAAACGGTATCCGCTGAAGCCTTCATGGAGTATAGCATTAGAACGACGTTACAAAGAGTGGTATTACTTATAATGTTCCGTCGTCAAGTAACATCTTTTGAGTGATGATGTATCACCACCGCTGTACGACAGACTGCTGTAAACTAACAACCAGTAGTCATAATTAACGTCAAGTCAAATCGCCAACGGATAACAATTATTAGGCCGGCAGGTGTGGCCGTGCGGTTCTAGGCGCTTCAGTCTGGAACCGCGTGACCGCTACGGTCGCAGGTTCGAATCCTGCCTCGGGCATGGATGTGTGTGATGTCCTTAGGTTTAAGTAGTTCTAAGTTCTAGGGGACTGATGACCAAAGATGTTAAGTCCCAGACTGGTCACAGCCATTTGAACCATTTTGAACAATCATTAATAAGTCACACATACTGAAATGGTAGATGATCCAAATAGGATAAATTTAGATATTCTACTTTACAATATTGTTTAATTTTCAGTTTCGCAGTACGATGGGTGAATACCAACATGGGAAATAAAGGAGACACTCATGACGCAGTAGCAACTACGGTACTGGATACGAGTATACATGATGGATGTTTTATACAGTAAGCAAACTGAACTGAACTATCTTCCAACTGCTGTTAATGGAAGGTCGCTGGACAAGTATTGCGTCCTCAAGGATCCGCAGAAGTATTTGCTTTAGTTTTTAGTAACATTTGGTGTATCGAGACTTGTATTCAGAACAATATGAATTCCACAAGCGTGCCAGCTCCCTCTACTCGTTCTTGAGTCCCAGAAGGCTGTACCCAGCGGTGGTAAGGTTGACACCATGTTTCTCGACTTCTGGAATATCTTTCACACTGACACGTAAGGAATTTTGAAACAAAATAGCTACTGCGCCAGGTCTCACCAAAGACATGAATGAACTCAAGATTTCCTACCAGGCTTAACTTTTTAAATCGTCCCAGTGAATAGATGTCGTAAGCGTTGAACATCGGGTAGAACGCATATAAATGGTACAGTGCGATATACGGGTAGCCTTAGGAAATGGTCCATGGACCACGCAGTTCGGCAGAAACATTTCATTTGTCTTCAGTATTGTGAATTTGAAAACGCACCTCCAAATTTTCAAAGTTAGATGAAACGAATGTCAGATGATTCATAGTATAGACTAATTTAATACCATGCGCCAAGGTAGTCAAATGTGAGTAGCGTTATAAGAATGCAGGTTTCAAAAAAAATCACTAGGGATAATCGTTACGGTAAACTATTTTGTGTCCATATCTCAAGCCATTGATATTTCATTAACTAAATAAAAATAATAATCAGAGGTTGTCACGTAAACCACTCGTACCCGTTATGGAATTAGCCTTGGCAGGTTTGCATTTTCGTTGGGCCACCACCTGAAAATGTTGATATGGGAACTATTCTACAGATTAATACCCAAAAGCGTCTTGTTAAGTTCAAAATTCTAAGTTTACCAATGTTAAGTCAATTTCTAGGATCCTACCGGTGTTAGCCAGGTCTTTTACAGTTTCTAGTAAAATTTACACACATTTAGCTAGCACCGACATATGTTCTTATTTCATCAAAAATTAAACTTCACACAGTACAGAAGAAGTGAACAAAAGTTTCCTCACTTAACTAAGTATCAAGTCACATAGCTGTTACGAGTATTAGTCACAAACATTGTTAAAATGATCAAACACGTCGTTTGATTGTCTAATATTCATTACTGTAAACAGTTCTCTCTGACTGGTTTGCACGAATGGGAATGCAACTCAAAAGTTTCCCAAGGCTGAGCTAGAGAACAGACTATCTATACCAGACGAAGGGCATGACCGAGATTAACGGAATGCGGGAAAATCGTGTGAGGTTGGGCCTTATAAAGACTCGCTCCAGGATAGTAACTGAACGTTGCTAATTTATAACAGTTTACAAATGCTGTAGATCAAAGAGTTCATCTTTTTTTGGTCATTGATTTTGTCATTATAGTTTGTTTGCGTATTATTTCTCATGAGCAGTATCTATGAAGGTATGCAGTATTAATTTATGCCTACACAATGGGAATCCCTGGCTAATGGCCATGGGATCCATCTTGTATGTTAAAATTTAATAATTGAAAATTTAGAAAGTTTCAATTAAGGATCCTTGCTCATTAATCTGTATGCCAAAATATTCAGAAAAATCTGGTGATCACAACCATATTAACAGATCCCGGAAATCTGAGTGCCCATAAAGTAAGTATCCATTTTGTGGGAAACGTACATGTGGGTTATTTCTGTTACAGATACGGTGAAGAGACATCACAATGTTAACAATTGCCAAAAGAATCAAAATTCTGGAACATCGTTTACGAGGGGAAACCTATGCGAAGATTCAGAGGTCGTTTGAGAGAAAGTATCGGAAGGATGCCGTTACAAGACTTGCCATTCGAAAGCTCGTCAACAAATTCCGCTGTACAGGGTCTGTAGCTGATGAGAGACGCGCTGGGCGACCACCGGTCAGCCCAAAATCTGTACAGCGTGTGAGGGAAGCTATCGAAAAAAGTCCAACGGCATCTACCCGCCTACTGAGTCGTGAACTATCCATGCCGAAATCCGCAGTGTGAGAAGTGCTTCACTACATCCTTAAAAACAAGGCATATCATATCCAGGTGCTTCACCAGCTAGAGAATGAATACCATGCAGCCCGAGCAGCCGTGTGTCATGATATGTTGGAGGCTGTAGCCAAGGAGGACCTGATGAATCATGTTATGTTCAGCGACGAGGTGACATTTCTTATCTGCGGCGTCGTCAAGAAACACAATTGCCGGATCTGGGACTCTCCCAAAGTCAATCTGTGGCTTGGTCTCAAGAAAGATAGGATCTATGGGCCATTTATGTTTGCTGAAAAGACAATACCGGAGAAACCTACCTGGACATGCTGCAGTTGTTCTTAGAGCCACAGTTGCAACAGGATGGTACCCTTGCATCTGTAATGTATCAACAAGATGGAGCACTACCCCACTATGCAAACATTGTCCAGGACTACCTCAACGAGACCTATCCTAACAGGTGGATGGGAAGAGCTGCAGGTTGCGACGGGGCGGTAAATAAGGAAGAGCGGTTGCAGCGTTCACATGAATGTGCACTTGCAAATGTTGGTTAAAAAATGTTATTCCAAATTTTGGCTCTCACGTAAGTCTCAGGGGATGATTTCCACACTTGGTGCATTAGTACACTGTTCCACACCCGTGCATTAGTTATAGTTTTTGAATTAATTATTCACTCAGACATGAGTACAGTTTATGTTAGGGAACAAAAATTAGGCGATTATTATAGCAAAATCAGTTTTTCACGACACAGTTCAATCACTATTTATTGGCGTTGTTAGCACTGGTGAGATGGTTTACAGTTTTACTTTAATAATAATTTGACTCCGAGCCCCCAATAGCAGTAATGAAGGAGGCTATAAACGAAATTTACTCTATCAATTCGAAAAGAACCACAAGTCCGACTGTCCTCTTCGTTCTAGAAGTTATGGCGCAAAATCACAGATCGCCACATGTTCACTTAAGCCGATGTATACCTCGTAATTCACACTGACACAGATAATCGTAGCACTTCCAGTTCACCAAATATATGCTTGCACACTTGCACTATTAAACAATACTCACTGTCGAAATAAATCGGCGCGAGAAAAAATTGTCAAGCGACCACATGGGTCACCCAAAAGTGGAGCTTGCTCGCCACCCACCCTCCAAAACGACTGACCTACGACTCCCCAACGACTGCCCCTTGGCCAAGAAGGCCGTTCGCTTATATAGGCTCGGATGTACACCCCCCCCCCCCCCCCTTGTTATTTTAAGTACCAATCTCACCAGTTAAGGTTACAAAGTTTGATACATACACCCCTCGACAGAGATAAGTATACCATCTGAACAGCGCTAAAAAGTACATTAATTTCTAGGATTATTCTGTCTCCCGTTCTTGCAAAATTTCGCCACTTAGTGCAAATTTGTTTGGTGACATCTGTGCTGCAAAGATTTAACATAAACCTGCATATAGCACCGTTTTTAGACGTAATCTATAGAGATATACACATTGCGCTGCTCAAAATCCTCATATTTACAATAATTAATTAATTATCGGCGATAAATGTTAATAATAATTTGCAACCAATGAAAACTACTGCAAGCTAAGTGTATAGTATAACTTAACTAGTTTTAAATATGTATGATGCCACCCAAAATATTATATAGTGCCGTTCTTGACGTCATGAATTTTCTACTGAGTTTTATAAACAATTTCTCATCAAACTTTGTTTATTGCTCTTTACGGCTTTAATTATTTATGTATATTAACATATGACAACGGCACTCGATCCGATATGATGAAACATTTTTAATGAGTGCTCGCTCATCCCCTTTAAGTTGTTATTTACTAATTTTATTAATCTTTCAGTATTCCTGATGTCGACCGATTTTGAGGTTAGTATAACTTCTGCGTCTCGTAACTTGAAATAAAGATCGATCTTTCAGAAGGTGCATATTGCTGAGCACAATCCGCTGCAGCATCGCTCTTCACCGTAAGTTACATAGTTTTTGCGTAATGCGCGAAAAACCAAACAATGCCCCAAGCTGCGCGCCATGTGGCCGCCAGGCGGCAGAGACCATTCCACCGATCGTTGCATCGTGCACCATGTAGCCCGCTCGCTCTCCACAAAGCAATCCTTGCATACCAGGAATATTCATCTAGTAAGGGGGTTTGTATCGTCACAAGGTCGCATATGGACTGCTCGCTCCACCGACCTAACTCCCCTGGACATTTTTGTGTGGGGTTTCATCAAGAGCCGAGTTTATGATACCAGGGTCCCACATTTGAATGAAGTGAAACGGCGAATACGAAAGGCATGCTTGCTAATAACCCCTCAAATGTTACAGCGCGTGTTCCAAGTAACCCGAAGGCAATGGGAACGTGTGTTGCCAAGGTAGAAATGTTGAACAGTATTAGCTACCCTCTCTAAATATAATGTTTACTTTGTTGTAGCACATCTGGAAAATGAAAATGGATGCTCACTTTATGGGCACCCTGTATAATCAACATCGAATGTTTGGACCAGGTGAAATCATCAATTAATAATACCTTTTAAAGTAGTTGTATTTTGATTAATGCAAACATTTCGCTGAAAAGTAGCTCTTTAATTTGGAAGCTGACTTTCCTTCTGAATTTACGAATTAGTTCACGAGATTGTTTTCTATGGTTAAATTGTCATAATTTCTACGAAAGTAATTAGCTCATTGGAATCAGGACAACGAACTGAATGATCTGATTAGCAAAGTATTGTGGGCGGTATTTGTTTCTACTAATTTGATAATGTACAGTCGTGGACTAAACGAGCGAGACCCCTCGCCTTTTCGTTATGCTGATCCGCACAGCTTTAAAGTCTGATACACAGCATAACAGGCCAGGAGACGAAGTGCTACCAACATACTATGCACAGGCGTGAAATTGAAAAACCATCCGAACTATGTCAGACTGTTTTCGATCATGTGTGAGACTATATTAAAGCTGATTAGTGTGTTAAACACAACACGTAAATATAAGATATAAATGAAAGAAGAAACCATAATTAGCATGAACTGTGCTAATAAAAATGAACTTCAGCTTATCGAGATAACATAACTGTTTTAGTAAGACAAAGTATCCCAGATCGTTACGAATTAGCAAAATATTATGCGCATTCGGCCGCGAAACGGTCTGTGTCAACGTTTAGACCAGTCATACTGGATTACTGTTGCTGACCTACCATGAAGGTGTGCAAATTTAGCAATGCGTGAAGATTCATAACGAAATTCAGTTTAAAATCATTCAGTTCCACACTTAAGTCAATTCAGTTATTGACAGAAGAGAGAAAATTAGGCGGTAACAAGTATGAAACTCTACGACAGTTTCATATTGACATCCACAGGCGCAGGTACAGAATAAAGGTAGCAATAAAACATATTGGGGTAGCGAGAATTTCATAAAATTGCTTTACTGATAGTCTAAGAGTGAGACGGTAGAGAAATTGTCCGAAGTTGGTTTGATGAACCCTCTGCCAGGCACGTAAGTTTGGATGCCAAAGAAATCCTGTAGATGTAGTCATGTAAATGTAACAACGAAATTATGTTGTAATTGCGATATGTGAGTTACATTTGATTAGGACGTCGAAGTTCTTCGCTGTTTATTTATTTTTAGTTCATTATTTTCAGCCATGGACAAACACCTATGTGCCTTAAATTGATACTGAAATAAAGTGTAATACATGGACCAATAATAATAAATTCTTAACTACTTGTTATAGTACTGCAGTATCTGCCAGCGTCTTCAGAAGTGGCTATCGCATACTACGTTCCTAGGGTGTTTATAAGTGGCTATTGTAGAAGACTGTGAACAAAATTTGATTGTAGCTTCGTAAAAGTCCCGTGATCAAACGATCTGAGTTGCTGGCGAATACAGTTCATCTTCACTAGACAGTATATATTATCATTATACATGAGGTGAAAAGGGTTTCGTCGAGTGCGGTGGCCGAGCGGCAGTTTTTTTTCCATCTTGTTCGTTGTGTTTGGTTGTCGCGTACGCCACAAGACAGCCATTGAAGTTCGTTTGTTGATCTTTCCTCTCAGTTTATTATTATTATTATTATTATTATTATTATTACAGGGGCCTGTCAGCTCTCTGACCGGACACGCTGAGCTACCGTGCCGGCGTTCTAGGTGTTTCAGTCACGAACCGTGCGGGTGCTTCAGTCGCAAGTTAGAGTCCTACCACAGACATGGATGTGTGTGATGTCCTTAGGTTAGGTGGGTTTAAATTTGACATAAACGGCCGTATCTTCAGATTGCGTTGACATCGAAGCTCGCTTTTTTACACCACCAAGGGACCATATAGCGCAGGAAATGTGATACGTATCCGCTTATTATGTCTATCCGTACTCGAGGTAAACGGGTTTCAAGGGTTGGGTAGAGAGATAGACGGTCAAGAAAGTGAGACTAGTAGGGTTCCATTTTTACCGATTTAGGTGACGAAAATAGCTACGTCAGTTACTGAAGATGAGGGCCGCATAAAGAATTATCCCTACTCTTTATTCGAAATGTTCTGGTTGCACTCGATACATCAGCATATTACTCGATGCTAGCTTTCGATCCAAATCACGTTTACAGGAATGCAAATAAAATCCATTTGCCTATACACGTCGTAATTCAGGTCCCAGTATTAATGCCACCGCGTTTTAGAAGTGCGAGCATTCCCATTGCTAGCTAGCTTAAGAAACACTTCGGCTAATGGACGTTTTCTAGCTGTGGCGAGTCTAATGGAGAATTCGAAACATTGTATAACACGTTTCGCAGCTATTAGCCGTTTATTTCCTGGGGTGGTTCAGAATTATCCTACTAAATTTACTTGTTAATAACAGTATTTTATTATTTCGATAAACATCCCGAATGATTGTCACATAAGCAGTGACATGAAGGTAGAAAATTAATGTTTCTTAGTCCAGAAAGCTCTATGCAGATCGTTTGCCATTTTGATTGCAAAATTGCCGACTTATTCATGTCTGGGGTAATAATAGAGGGCTATTTGCCTGGATTGTCTGCTAGCGCATTGAAAGGTGTTTGCTACTGCAAGGGATGTCTGGTCTGTTTTCGGTTCTAATTTCGATGGAGGCAGATAGACCATCAGTAAAGCAATTTTAAGAAATTATTGCGCCCCCAATACGTTTTATTGCTACCTTTATTCTGTACCGGGACCCTGTGGATGTCAATATGTATTAAGTATGGCAACGAATGATTTTTAACTGAATTTCGTTATGAAACTTCACGCATTGCGAAATTTGCACACCCTCGTGGTAGGCCAGCAACAGTAATCCAGTATGACTGGTCTGAACGTTGACGCAGACCGTTTCGCGGCCGAAGGCGCATAATACTTTGCTAATTCGTAACGATCTGGGATACTTTGTCTTACTAAAACAGTTATGTTATCTCGATAAGCTGAAGTTCATTTTTATTAGTACAGTTCATGCTAATTAGGGTTTCTTCTTTCATTTATATCTTATATTTACGTGTTGTGTTTAACACACTAATCAGCACAATATATATAAATGACCGAGTAGATAGTGTCGGAAGTTCCATGCGCCTTTTCGCGGATGATGCTGTAGTATACAGAGAAGTTGCAGCATTAGAAAATTGTAGCAAAATGCAGGAAGATCTTCAGCGGATCGGCACTTGGTGCAGGGAGTGGCAACTGACCCATAACATAGACAAATGTAATGTATTGCGAATACATAGAAAGAAGGATCCTTTATTGTATGATTATACGATAGCGGAACACTGATAGCAGTTACTTCTGTAAAATGTCTGGGAGTATGCGTGCGGAACGATTTGAAGTGGAATGATCATATAAAATTAATTGTTGGTAAGGCGGATACCAGGTTGAGATTCATTGGGAGAGTCGTTAGAAAATGTAGTCCATCAACAAAGGAGGTGGCTTACAAAACACTCGTTCGACCTATACTTGAGTATTGCTCATCAGTGTGGTATCCGTACCAGATCAGGTTGACGGAGGAGATAGAGAAGATCCAAAGAAGAGCGGCGCGTTTCGTCACAGGGTTATTTGGTAACCGTGATAGCGTTACGGATATGTTTAACAAACTCAAGTGGCAAACTCTGCAAGAGAGGCGCTCTGCATCACGGTGTAGCTTGCTCGCCAGGTTTCGAGAGGGTGCGTTTCTGGATGAGGTATCGAATATATTGCTTCCCCCCTTATACCTCCAGAGGAGATCACGAATGTAAAATTAGAGAGATTAGAGCGCGCACGGAGGCTTTCAGACAGTCGTTCATCCCGCGAACCATACGAGACGAACAGGAAAGAGAGGTAATGACAGTGGCACGTAAAGTGCCCTCCGCCACACAACGTTGGGTGGCTTGCGGAGTATAAATGTAGATGAAGATGTAGATGAATATAGTCTCACACATGATCGAAAACAGTCTGACATAGTTCGGATGGTTTTTCAATTTCACGCCTGTGCATAGTATGTTGGTAGCACTTCGTCTCCTTGCCTGTTATGCTGTGTGGCAGACCTTAAAGCTGTGCGGATCAGCATAACGAAAAGTCGAGTGGTCTCGCTCGTTTTGTCCACGACTGTAAGTTTGGTAAATGTACCCTCGTGAGGGCCCATTTTTCTGTTACCAGAATTTCATCCAACAGTTAAGAATCGCATAAGAAACCTAAGAGCGATGTTCTTAATTTTATAGAAGAACCAGAGATTTACCGTAACTTCAAGCAATGTCTTAGTCATCCAGAATGAGATTTTCACTCTGCAGCGGAGTGTGCGCTGATATGAAACTTCTTGGCAGATTAAAACTGTGCCCGACCGAGAATCTAACTCGTGACCTTTGCCATCGCGGGCAAGTGCTCTATCATCTGAGCTACCGTAGCACGACTCACGCCCGGTAGTCACAGTTTTACTTCTGCCAGTATCTCGTTTTCCAAACATTACAGAAGCTCTCCTGCGAACCTTGCAGAATTAGCACTCCTGAAAGAAAGGATACTGCGGAGACATGGCTTAGCATCCTCCTTGGTTTCTTTTACTGCTTGCTATCAGTGCAGGTTGGAAAATACGAGGAATAGGCTACTACTCTGTTTCAATGGTGCCACATCCCTTTTCATGTACTTTGACTCGTACAACTGCAGTGTGACTGAATAATTGCTGTGCGTGATGATGACAAATACACGGGTTTTTTAAGCCAAAAACCTTTCTCGAGGAACTACAGTCATTACATGTTTTTGTGCATAGTCCGACGGGATAGTCAGTGGAACGCAACTGAGTCTCAAGATATCATACAGACAGCAATACAGTTCAGAGCGTCAAGCTAGCCTGTCCGTAATAGTTCTCTTGAAGATGTCCTGTATGCACGTAGATCTGTAGCGTGTGTGCCATCAAAATGCCAGCGTAATTAACTAAGACATAAAACTGAGGAACGTAGTAAATGGGTTCAGGTAGATCATACCGATTCTCTCTTCAATATGGAGGGCAATGCTAAACCCAATGAAATTCCATATTCCCCGAACGGAGAAATTCAGCCATGAATAGCGTGATCGCCAGGAATGAATTTCGATGGGATTATAAGTACAATTCTCGTTATTGTTAGAGCATTTGAGGCCACTGTTATTGAGGAATGGAAAGTAACCTCATTTAATACAAAAAAAAAAATGGTTCAAATGGCTCTGAGCACTATGGGACTTAACTTCTGAGGTCATCAGTCCCCTAGAACTTAGAACTACTTAAACCTAACTAACCTAAGGACATCACACACATCCATGCCCGTGGCAGGATTCGATCCTGCGACCGTAGCGGTCATGCGGTTCCAGACTGTAGCGCCTCGAACCGCTCGGCCACCCGGTAGGCTCATTATTACCTTCTACGCAGGTAAGCGTATGTGTGAACCGTTCACGAATTCCTTACACACTAAATGGTAGAAATTATGATCGATGCGTCTTATTTAGAGTTGCTAATTTAGTTCAAACTTGAGAAGGAAATGAAATGATCACATACGCTCAGTCGTACGTAAAGCAGATGGCAGACGTTGGTTCATTGGTTTGTTCCTAGGGAATTACAATCAGTCTACAAAGGAGTTTGCTTACAAACCACTTGTGCGACAGAAAAAAAAGAGAAGCTCCTTCTATTGGGAATCAGGAAGGAACATTGCGAACCTCCACCGCTGATCCATTTGTGTGTTAGACATGCTCCACGTGAGGTCAGCGAGGTGTGTGTGCGTCCGTCTTCACTATGGAGGTAGAGAGAAAGGATCAGTGCGGTTTAGTGCTATTTTTGACTGCGTAAGACGTCTCAGGAAGTGAAATTCGTACCTGAATGTCTGTTGTATATGGTAAACACAGTATGTCACGTGCTCCTGTGTTTGCGTAAAGTAAACTATTTCGAGAATGTCGGGTGAAGTTTAAAATCAGCAGTCCACCAGAACAGGCTCTTCGTGTCATTACGCTTCTACCATTGTTGAGGTGGATTCTGCCGTCAGTAGCGGCTGAGAACGGTCGACGATATTCGGCTCGTATTGGGCATCAGTCACGGTACCCCTCACTCCATCAGGACAGAGCACCTAAGGTTCCCGAAAATCTGTAGGCAATGTGTTCCCCACAGCCTGACGGAGGAAGGGAAGTAGAACAGAACGTCCCGGTAGATGAAGCATGGTGCCACACTTTTGAACCGGAGATCATGCGTCACAGCCAACAGTGGAAGCACATGCATTCACACCCACCATAAAAATCCACAGGCGTGCACACCAGTACTGTAAAAATCATGATGACCTGCTTCACTGACTGAAAGGGCCCTCTGCTAACTGACGTTCTGGAACACGACTCCACAATTAACGTACAGCGATACGATAACACAGCTCGTCATCAACCCCAAACACCCAGAAATGTTGACGAATATCACCATTCTTTTGCTGGATAATGGCCGTCCACATTTTGCAGAGGTTGTTTCGACTACGCTGCAGAAGTTTCGCTGGTAAGCCCTCACAGATCCTCCACACAGTCCCGATCTCCCCTCATGGGATTTCCTTGTTTTTGGAGCCCTTAAGAAACACATTTGTGGCCGTAGGTTTCATTCGGACGGATGAGTGCGCACCTGGATACAATCATTGATCTGTACTTAACAGGAAATATTTTTCAGTGAAGGAATTGACGTCTCATAATGAGATAAATGTAAACAGTTATGGCGATTATTTTTGAAATAATAAACAGTTTACTTACTTTTTTCATGTGCTCCAAAAAAAAAATGGCTCTGAGCACTATGGGACTCAACTGCTGTGGTTACCAGTCCCCTAGAACTTAGAACTACTTAAACCTAACTACCCCAAGGACATCACGCACATCCATGCCCGAGGCCGGATTCGAACCTGCGACCATAACTGTCGCACGTTTCCGGACTGCGCGCCTAGAATCATGTGCTCCGTTTTCATTTGACTGTCTCTTATAGAATATTGCTGAAGTGTGTGGGGCTCGCACCAAATAAGGCTAACAAGAGATAGTGAAACTATGATGGCACTACGAATGGTTGCAGGGTTATCTGACCTGTGGGAGAGTCATCGAGAAGCCGAAAGAACTGAACTGATAGACACTTGCATATAGACGCAATCTAATCAGTGAAAACTTACTTAACAAAATTTCTAGCAGCTACATCTACATCTTCATCACTACTGTGCACTTCACATCAGTGTGTATTTCAAAGGGTTCATAGACCACTTTCAGACTGTTTATCGACCGTTACACTCTCGAATCGCACATGGGAAAAACGAACGTCTAAACATTTTCCTGCGAGCTCTAAATTCTCTTATATTATGGCGATAGTCATTTCTTCTTATGTCCATGGCGGTCAACAAAATATTTTCACATTCGGAGGAGAAAGACAGTGACTGAATTTTTTTGAAAAGAACTCGCAATAAATGCTACCTTTGTTTGTTATTAACGCCGAGCTTGAGTATCTTAGCTGTGACACTCTGTCTCGTATTTTGCGATAACACACAAAGAGTTGCTCTTCTTGCAACTTTTTTCCATGTCCTCCTTCGATCCTATCTCGTCAGGATCCCACACCGCGCGGCAGTACTATAGCAGAGGCAGGCAGTGAAGACAATCTCTTTAGTAGATTTGCTGCATATTCTAAGTCTTCAGCCCATAAAACGCAGCCTTTAGTTCGTCTTCCCTACAATGTTTTCTATGTGATGGTTCAAATTTTAAAGCACGAACTTTAAATAACTAAGCTAGAAATATACAGTACTACAATCCCTCGCGTGCTGCACTAGTACGGATCGTGAGGACATGATTAAATTAGTTACAGAGCGTACAGACTCGTTTAAACACTCTTTCTTCCCGCTCTCCATTCGTGAATGGAACGGGAAGAAGTCCGGTAATTGGTACAATGAGAGTACAGTGTGCAATGCACTTCACAGTGGTTTACAGAGATGGAGATGTGCATATGTACAGCAAAGAGAATAACAGTTGCGCGTTAAACGACGTGTGACAGTCTCGTCTATTCCATTTTCACCAGTAAAATACTTGAAACATTTGTTCGTCCTCCAGAGATTCTGTTCAGTCAGAATTTCAATCTATTATTGAGAATGAAATCACCGCGAATATTTTGTCTACTTATTACAGAAGTGTAAGTTTTAAAGGAAAAGTTACAGACATTTATACACAAGCAATAAGTAACTGCTGCAACAGGATCGTAATAACTACAGATAACTTAAATATCATGGCAAGATGTTCCGTAAAATTCCATACAGAGCTGCGAGCGTTGCGCGGAGAATCTCTTCTGCACGTAGAACATGTCTTGACGCATATTAATATTTCACGGTTCGGGTAACATCCCCCGAGAGGCCCTCGGAAGGAGATAAATGTCTCAGTCTATATTAGAATTTTTTTCTCTAAATGATGGCGTGTTTATGAATTTTTGCGAAGAGCGTAAGGCGTCGCTGAAGACAAATGGAGGTGGATCAGCCGCTAGTGATGGATGAGGCGCTCGCAGTGCCTTAGATTGCTATCTGGTTGGCCACTGGCTAACCTAATTACTCACATTATTATCCGAGCGCCTGACATTATACTCTGTGTAGTGCCGGTGCAATGGCAAATACAGGTGCCTCTTTCGAAACAGAGGGAAAAAAAGAGAAAATGAACAGTCAGCGCCGTTCGCATTCTCCTCGGAACCATTAATAACGGCACAACTGACGGGATTCGGTGCAGGGTATTGGTCGACGATACGGGTCGGGGAAACAAAAAAATCTCGGGAATCGGACGTGGTCTTTGTTCCTGGTTTCCAGATAATTCCATCGGACGAATCAGGACGGCACGTTGAATCGTAACACAAAAAATTCAGCATTTCAGTGGGTGAAATCTCAGGAGGTTCATGTTAAATACAGTTTGTTTGCGCCTTTGATTTCTGCTAACTGGAGAAGCAAAGTTGGGAAGACAGCCTGGGCATGTAAATGAAATACTTCCGTAAGACAGAACAACAATGTAACCCACTAAATTCATCGCCCCATGCCAAGTTGTGGCTTTACATCTCACTAACTTCTAGTGTGGCTGTCGTTGGTTTCAGTTCAGAACATAAACTTGCAGCTGACTAATATCTAGTCTGCGTATTTGTTGTTCACTTTCTTTTACGTGATAGACACTTGTTCATTAAACGTATATGCACTGATACAGGCATTACCATAGTTGTCGGAATTCGATAATCTGAAGGAAGACGTAGCATATGGACTAGAAAAATTACGTACTTCGTTCTATGGAGAGTTGTGATATTATAGCAAAAACAAAAAATATTATCGACACTTTTATTTAGTACAACTTGTCTGAACCATATTGTTACATAACACGAAAGTAACTAGCAGCAGGACAAAAACAGTTATATTTACAAAACAATTATTTATATGCTTGCTGCGAAGGATGGCCACAAAAACAAACTTGTTAGTTTACTTCTATTTGTATCACTTAGTATCTTCTGTAATATGACTGTAAAATTTTAAAATGGAAACGTGTGTCATGAACGTGGCGGTAATTCAAGTCTCCGCGGAGCATTCTTCGGGCTCCTTTAAAGAGGTAGTTTATCATTACCTTCGTCTGACAAACGTATAACAATTTTTTTTGACAAACGGTGACATTTTTAGATTTTAAAATTACATTTGTGTAGCTATCTTACAAAACGCATTAGTGGAAATTACTGTGAGATGTGTCCACCCTTCACCTTAATGAAGGCTTGAACTCTGCTGGACACATTTCCAATGAAGGACCCTAGCGTCTGTGGAGGAATAGAAGCCTATTCTTCCTCAAAGTCCGAACCTGACGAGGTGGCCATGTCGGACACTAGGGTCTGGAATAAAGTCGACGTTCGCACTCATTGCAAAGGTGTTCTTTGGGATCAGGTCGGGACTCTAGGCAGGCCACTCCATGTACGGAAAGTTATTGTCCACAAAGCACTGCCTCGCAGATGCTGTTTTACACAGGGACGAGAGAAAAATCGTCTCAGAACTGTACTGCTACTGTACGGACTACACACTGCTATAAAATGTGTTCGTATCTTCCGGCATTTTTCATTTTTTGAATCGCAATAAGGGGGCCACACTCTACCCACGAGAAACTCACACATATCGTAGCACCACCTCCTCCGTACTTGACGGTTGCCAATACACGTAACGGAAGTTAACTTTCTCAAGGTACTCGTCATTCCCGAACCTCTCCAACGTATTACCACAGCGTGTAGTGTGATTCATTTTTCCAAATAACTCATGTCCACTCGTCCACTGTCCAGTGGCGTCGCTCTTTAGGAGCATGCGCCTCAAGTGTTTGTTAGCACTGACTACAGAAAAGTGTGACTTAGGAGCTGCTCCACTGATTCATTTTAACTCCGTAAGTACGGTCACTGTGACACCTGGACTGCTCGTAGCACTCGCGAACTCACGAGTGATACCTTTCACTGATTTCATGCGATTTTTTATACCTACATCTACATCTACTTACATACTCCGCAATCCACCATACGGTACGTGGCGGAGGGTACCTCCTACCACAAGTAGCGTCTTCTCTCCCTGTTCCACTCCCGAACAGAACGAGGGAAAAATGACTGCCTATATGCCTCTTTACGAGCCCTAATCTCTCTTATCTTATCTTTATGGTCTTTCCTCGAAATATAAGTAGGCGCGAGTAAAATTGTACTGCAGTCAGCCCCAAATGCTGGTTCTCTAAATTTCCTCAGTAGCGATTCACGAAAAGAATGCTTCCTTTCCTCCAGAGACTCACACCCGAGTTCCTGAAGCATTTCCGCAACACTCGCGTGATGATCAAGCCAACCAGTAACAAATCTAGCAGCCCGTCTCTCAATTTCTTCTATGTCCTCCCTCAATCAGACCTGATAGGGATCACAAATGCTCGAGCAGTACTCAAGAATATAGGTCGTATTAGTGTTTTATAAGCGGTCTCCTTTACAGATGAACCACATCTTCCCAAAATTCTACCAATGAACCGAAGACGACTATCCGCCTTCCCCATAACTGCCATTACATGCTTGTCCCACTTCATATTGCTCTGGAATGTTACGCCCAAATATTTAATCGACGTGACTGTGTCAAGCGCTACACTATTAATGGAATATTCAAACATTACGGGATTATTTTTCCTGTTCATCTGCATAAATTTACATTTATCTATATTTAGAGTTAGCTACCATTCTTTATACCAATCACAAGTCTTGTCCAAGCCATCTTGTATCCTCCTACAGTCACTCAAAGACGACACCTTCCCGTGGACCACAACATCATCAGCAGACAGCCGCACATTGCTATCCACCCTATCCAAAAGATCATTTATGTAAATAGAAAACAACAGCAGACCTACCACACTTCTCTGGGACACTCCAGATGATACCCTCACCTCCGATGAACACTCACCATCGAGGACAACTTACTGGGTTCTATTACTTGAGAAGTATTCGAGCGACTCACATATTTGGGAACCAATCTCATTTGCTCGTACCTTAGTTGGGAGTCTGGAGTCATCCTATGGAATGCTCGACGGTTCCTTTGCGTCACTGCATGTCGTCTACCTGGTTTTGGTTTAGCTTCAGCTGTGAATTCACATTTCACTTCACAATCACATCACCAACATTCGACTTGGGCAGCTACAGAAGGCTTGAAAGATCCCTAATGGATTTGTTACTCAAGTCACATACAATGACTAGTCCACGTTCGAAGTCACTGCTCCTGACCGACACGTACTGCTCACCAATGCTTTGCTTTTACAGGACTGAGATATTCTTTGTATGCATTCTTATTAAATTTGTCTGTCCACGAGGTTACTGTGTAATGTGGCGGCGAACATCATGATGAAACCCTTACAATAGGTAAGCTCATATTTGGATGATAAGAAAGCTATCGAAAATCTTGAAAGCATAGTGCATAAAAGTAATGATACCATTCATTTTATCCTCTCCATTTGTCATACGATTTCCAAGTACTTATAAGTACTAGTATCGTAATTTAGACTACTGTTATCAAAGTAATAACAGTAAGCAACATATTCAGTATCTGTAGATGATCTGTATTGCGTCTATGGTCCTCCCCCCTCCCTTACGTCTTCTGTAAGTGTACTGTTTTTCCAACCTGTTATCTAAGTTTGTAAACTTCATTATTTACGATATCAATAATAACGGAAAAACCAATTCGAATGTGAGGAACGGAAATATTTTCCTATGATTTGTATCTCTCTGGCCATGGCGTCGTTACCTTAAATAGACTCAAAACTGTTTTGACTGTGCCTGCGGAAGAAATGGGAGTAAAGGGTGCGGTGGTCAATAACAGACAAAATTAAATATCGCACATTTATCGCGTCTCTGCCCATACCATTGCATATCGTGTTGCATGTTAGGAATACCAGGGGAAACGCGTAGCTTAACTCAGTTGCTGTAAACTGTTCCCGGCTCCAGGCTGCCCATCAGCACGGTGCGTATCTCTGCGGTGGAGTCGCGAGGACTGTAAATGAGGCACGGTGCGGCACGCATTCATACGTGCACGCAGCAGTCTCGTTACGAGCAGTGCGCGCGCGCCGACCGTGCAAATTGCCTTAGTTAGACGACGACGCCCGCCCCGAGGCATCGGTGCAACACAGCAGGTCTTCGGCGACCCTTCGGGATCAAATTCCCTATTAACCCCCTGGCCCTACTAGTCCTGGTTTTGTGACAGGTCACTGATTCCTGTAAGGTTCTTTTGGAAGGAATCCAAAGCGTCAATCTTTCATGTAATGTTTACTGGAAGAGCGTACCTTCAAGACATGATGCCGACTACTGCACCGCATATTTCACAAGCTCTAACTAAATTAAAATACTTTCTGTTTCCTACAGTCTGTAATGTACGTATTTGAATAATCTAAAACATAACCTAAGTAGGCCATAACTCCACCGTTCTGGGCAACGTGGAACAGCAACTCATCTTACAATGTGATGCAAAAAGAGACAGCCAGTGTTGCAACAAAAACGGGCGTTTATTTTGTCGGTTACCAGTTTAGGGCTCTGCCCATTCTCAAACCAACCAATAATTGCCAAGAAAATATCCGTTCACAGTAGCAGTAAATAAAGTGGGTATATATGTGCATGGTCCTAATTAATGTTGGAATGTTTGGAAGGACATTTTACTTGACTAACACTGGTTGGTTTGAGAATGGACATAGCCCGAACCCGTCACCGACTAAATAAACATCCTCTATAGTTGCAATTCTGGCTATCTCTTAGTGCATCACACTCACTAAGTAAGTCAGTTGACTACGTTGATAAGACAGATATTTCAGGAACGATTAACAGCACATTTTACGATTCTTTAGGTACTTTATATGAATTTCACTTACGACACAGTTTGTTCTGTTAGGAAGATATCAAAGCGCTACGTAAGTTGTATTGCACTTCAAAGTGAAAGTCTCCAGGGCACGCTATATAGCGTTAGTCGGTTCCAGCACTTTGGAAGCCATACGGCAAACGCTTTACACATCTATCACAGCGCTGTATAACTCAAATTACCTTTCTTTTTAAATACATGCAATTTGACAGATCAGTATGTACTACAAGCATTCATTAGTAAAACAAGTACGCGGTCCGAGCTCGGTCTGATCCCCGAGTAACAGATTCATGGCTGACTGTGTAATTGTTGCGTGGGAAATCTTATAATCAAACTCAAGTTGCGAAATCAGCGCGCAAGGATGTACACAAAATGTCACGTTTTCTATATGGGAGATGGAGAAGAGTACAATCCCACAATCAAAAATGCAGGAAGTCAACGCGGCAAGAGGAAACATTGTTTTCGAAGCTACAGCACTCGATTCTAGATCCATTTTATAGTGTACATTCTTTTAAAGATATCTTACATCAGTTAAATTTTATTAGCTTCCGTTAGTTACGTCCTTTATGAGCACTTCGTGAAAGCCATTCGCAAATCCTGTTCGCTCTCTGTTTAGAACAGAATCGCTCCGGTTTCCTACAATAATCACTAACACTTTACTACACCACTTACAGCTACTGGAATAGCCCTCTGTTGTGCACACAAATATTAATCTACGAATTAAAAATCTTCGATGCTTGGTGGTCTGCAGGTTTCAGGTAACTGTTAACACTACACGTTTACACTGTGTGACAGTTACGTCAGATGCGACCAAAAATTGTCACTGACTACGATTTGACAGCACTAATATATACTATAATCTGTGTACCATGAACTGCACTCAAGCTAAGCACCACAAAAGTTTATAACTGGCTCACATGTAATTGATATAGAGATATATAACATTCCACTGACGATCGGTTACACACCATAATACAGGTTTGGCTAATCACCATTTTAAGTGCAGCTCGTGTGTTTATCAGATCTCCTGTAGCAAAAAAGTACAAATTATCTTGTCATCAAAATACTGTGACTCTGTGGAAGAAAAATATACACTGCCTGACAAGAAAGTGAAGCACCCAGAAGGGGTGGAGGAAACGGAGTGAAACGTCATGAGCTGAAAGGATATGTTATGTTATTAAGGTGATTGCAATATAGAGTCAAACCAAGAAAGAACTTAGTACAAGTCCAATTATCAGTATGACGTTGCACTCCCTCTGGCCTAGATGCATGCACTGATTTGGTTTGGAAGGCTGCCTCTCCTGAGGCAAGCAGGCCGACAACTCCTTTAACGGTTCCTTGGCATCCTGGATACTGTGGCTGTTACGCAGCTCACGTCCGAACTGGTCCCAAACAGGTTCTGTCCGGGGCAGATACAAGAATCTTGCTGGCTACGTGAGTACCTCATCAGCTAGACAGTGCGTGGTGACACGTCAAATGTGTGGACGAATATTGGCCTGTGAAGTATGTCACCACAATATTGTCGCATGAGGGGTAACACATGAAGTCGCAGTTTTCCCGTGACGTAACATCCTGCATCAGTGTTCCCTCAATCATAACCAGCAGTCATCCTAAGTCATACCCGATGGCTCCCCACAACATGGCGGTAGGAATAACACCGCTGTGCCTCTCCAAAAGACTGGAATATCTGAGGAAATGAAGAACCGCGATTGACAGCTGAGAATAATGAGAATCCATTCATCAGCATTCCATGCTTTTCTGTCACAGTATCACTTCAAATACAGCCCTATTTGCTATAGTGTGAACGGCAATCTGTGCATGGGACGTTAATTCCCTATTCCGGTTTGCTGGGCTCTGACCATTGATGGAGGGTGGCTCAGAATGTTGCAGGGAGTTCATCACTGGTTATTGGATGTCTTATGCATATGTGAAGGGGTTACGTATATTTGGTGCACAGTACGACGGTACTCGTTTGTGGTGGTCAGACGTGGTCGACAGGAACCTTGACGAGGTGTGCGGCAGCACTCACGTTCCCATGCAGTCCACCATCGGCTCAGTCACATCCCTATGCCCCACAAATCTGGATACTGTACGATTCGACCAGATGACCTAATGGAGACTTACCGTCACGTACTGACAACTCTGTCTCACATGAGGAAGCGGCAGCCCCGTTTCGTTTTTAGTGACCAATCAACATCTGTCGCCGTTCAAACCCCTTGTCTGCACTATCAGGCCTGGTAACAACAGTAACTACGATCAACATTAACGCACACTGGAGGCCGCTATGGCGGACAAAGAGAACTGCAGCTCTAACCATCTACAATCCGCCTATGGAGCGTACGTGCACGAAGTAGCATTGACATCTGATTATGCCTTCTGAGTGCTTTAGTCTTTTGCCAGACACTGTATTCACAGTAGAACACAGCGCCGAAATCACAAACCTGTAACGAGGTTGCGAGGTGTTAACAGGTGTAGACTTTTATTACATGGTGGGATATATTCCTAAATGTTTCCACATGATAAATCATTGGAATCCTCTGACAGCAGTAACCTATCGATCAGAATGAATTTGGAGTTATTTAGGGTGGAGTGCTCACAAAATACTGATTCTAAGCAAATTAGTTACAATATTAAAATCTCAGTACGATTTCCGAGGAAATGGTGTTGGGTAACGGAGCAGATCATTTAAAAAACATTTCTGCAAGTGATACTCGTGTACTGCTTATCAGTCTAAGGAAAAAGCCACAAACCTGTAGGTCTATACGAGCAAATGACACTAACGTATCGATAATTATTATTTATCAAGGATTTGTACACTTAAAAACGCAACAAGGACGTGCAATTACTCACACACAACAATTCGAAACAAATTTCACTACAGGACATTACTACCTGACTAGAATCAATGCATTTTGGTCAAGGTCAGGAACAATCGTAAGGACACACATAAAGAGTCGTAAGAGGGGTTACGATAAAGTGAAAACTTTATCCCTTGGAAAACCCTGTAAGGATTTTCTCAAGAAAAATTTTTCTGAAATGGGGATACTTGGAAGAAACGGAGGAATACCGTGTAAAGCTGTTATAAGATAAATGATATAAATATGTAAAATTGAACATACGAGCATAGAGAAGAAGTGTAAGGTCAGAGCGGTGACCGTGTGTATTTTCATCGCGAAGTTGTCTCTCGTACTCCCAGAGAGGGGGAATATTTTCTGTGTACAAGAGACTGCTGGGTTAGCGAGGCGGAAGCTCGGAAGCCAGCCGCTTAGGCGCCCCCTCTGCCATCCATTCGGCTGTCACAGTCGGCCGCCTTACCGTCGCCACAGGACTCACCCCTAGGGCACACGTCGCGCATTCTCTCTGACCAACACAGGCAGTGCTCAGCCAACAAACCCATTTCCCGTCGCTTTTGTCCGTCGTTGGACGTCATTTATCCGACGGCTTCTTCCAGTACCGTTGCAAAAGCCAGAAAGTCACCTGTTCCTTTCCCTGCTACACTCAACCCTTTTTTTAATCAGAAACTCTGTTGAGATTCTTTGTACCTTCTTTTGGCTGTTATGTCTCACGAAGTGTTAGCAGGGATGCATTTTCCCTCAGTGCACCAAATGACACTTCTGGTAAACATAATGTACGTACGACATGCGTGGAACAAGGCCTGTCGGGAGCAGTCAACAATAGAGACTTATAAACCAAACCGACACATTGTAGCACAGAGACAATAACATATATATTACATATTTGCTTTGAAAAGGACCAGTGATATCAGGTAACTATTAAGCAGACAAACAGTAGCTGTGTAACAAAACTGAGGAGGCCGCAGCTTTTTGCAAAGCCAATGTGCTCGATTAAATATAGGTGGGGCAAGATGCATAGTCACAATTTATTGTTAATACTTAATAGACATAAGGTTTCAATTATGTCTTTGTATACATCGCTGAAAATTGTACTTCCCTATGGTATCTACGGAATGCTATGAATGAATAAGTAAGTGAATGACTATACAAAAGATGCGTACTTGACACTGCAGCATGTGGTCTACAGAGCCATGGATGTCCGCTTCCTCAATACTTGCTCCATTACTGAGAAAAACCACCTCTCTCCTTGAAGAACGTTGTCACTCCCAGTTTCATAGTCATTGCGAACTTCGTGGACTATCACAGCGCTCTTCGTACAGTATGACCGAGAGTTGTTATTTTCAGTTCTTTTTTCGTCCAACTGCATAGATAAAGACGTTTCATTTATTAGTAAACAGATTGACTCAGTTTCTGAAGTTTCCAACGTTATTAACATTTTAATGAGTTCTAAATGAGGTAGAAACGATTAAGTTAAATGTCTGAATGAATCCTCTGGAAGGGCAAGATTTTGCAATTCTTCCTGAAAAAGAAGTAATGTGGATAAACGGTGCTTCTATTGCTACGCCTATTTGATGCAAAGCAACAATATCGTTTTATAATGTCACTACATTTGCAAACATCGATCTCTTTGATATGATCAGTCCTTATATGTATAATTCATTACGACTTGAGTATAAATAAGAATGCGAAAGTTCCTTTGACAGATTTATTCTTTATGACGTAAGCACGGACGCACGTATGCACTTACACACACACACACACACACACACACACACAAACACAAAATCTGTGGTTAATAAAATGGACTCTTTCAATCGGAACTGTAGCATTCACTAGACACATAAAAATTATTTGCTCTTGCTTAAGAATTGTACACGTTGTTGACAGATCTGCTTATAACGGCCTCTTATTCTATGTATGAGTCCCTGTTGGCAGGTTGTAGATTGTAATGCGTCATTTATTTGTGTGAACTATAGTTTGGCTTTCGATTTCTTTAATACATTGTTGTATAAAATGGAACACATTCAAGGGCTGTATTCAATAGCACCAGGCTATAATATGTGCATACTAAGGAATTGTTGTATTAGTGATTCACTTGTCATAGTCATCTTCGATCAAATGGCACTCGGGAGGCCAACCTGTAAATCCTCTGGTATGACTCTGCAGGCAGTAACTGTCCGAGCTTAGACGTGAACTGCGTTTGAACATTCATTCTAGTGTACAACCACGCCCCGCCTACGAGTACGTATTAATTGTTAGGAAGTCCTTTCTGAAGATATTTGTTTGGAGTGTAGCCATGTATGGAAGCGACATATGGACGATAAGCAGTTCAGGTAAGAAAAGAATAGATGATATTGAAATGTGGTACTGCAGAAGAATGCTGAAGATCACGTGGGTAGATCACGTATCTAATGAGGCGCTACTGAACAGAATTGGAGAGAAAATAAATTTGTCTAAATGAAGGGATCGGTTGATAGAACATTTTCTCAGACATCAAGTTATCACCAATTTAGTGTTGGAGGGATGTGTGGGCGCTAAAATTGTGGAAGGAGACCAAGAGATCAATTAAGCAGATGGAGAAGGATGTAAGTTGCAGTGTCTATTCGGAGATAAAGAAGCCTGCACTGGAACAGAGTAGCATGGAGAGTTGTATCGAACCAGTCTTCGGACTGAAGACCCCAACAACACGTGTGCCTGTCGCACTGAGGCACGCAAGCCACCCCACTACAGCAAGTTCCTTGGTCCTTGGGAGAGGGGGGGGGGGGGCAGATCGTTTCTGATTTGGTTCGAATCCTAATGGGAAAAAATGTAATAGCCCTAATTAGGCCACGAAAGGGAGGCATACAGTTCGCGATACCTCCAAATCATTACAGGCCGCTATGGTTCCTCTGAAAGGAAATGGTCGGTTTCCTTCCCCATATCCACATCCTTGAAACAATGCGAGCTAGGGCTCCGTCTGCAATGACCTCGTTGGGACGTTAAACCCTGATTTTTCTGCCTTCCTTTCGTACAGTTACCGATCGCAAGATTTTAGTTCATTCTCTTAGGCTAAATTTGAATCTCATCTCTAGTGTGACATGGACTGAGGGCGCGTGACGTAGTTTGGTTAGGGACAATAAGCTATGCGACCAATTTGGTTGCCAGCGAAGTAGTCTCTGTGCTGACATCGGGTTTCACCCACTCTCTTCGAATTGTCGTCAGTAACTCGGACACGACTCTGACATTCCATTGCATGTGTCATAGCCATCCATGCTCAAAACGAACATTTCACGACGGAAAGGGGCCGTCATGCGTGAAGAAACAAATCTTTTGTAGTTTGGTTGTTGAATCTACCATCCGAGTTAGCCACTTAAGCTCGCTTTTACGATAGTCAGGCAACTGCAACAGCAACCCCTCCACGAGGACTATTTAACCTTTTACAGTCTTCTGAGGTAACTATTGCTGCGTTCGAGTCTTCTGGTTACATTAGGATATCAGCACTCTTGATAACAGTGTTTCTCAAACGATACTCTACTGTCAGCCAGAACGTAACATATAAGAATCACAGAGAACTTGGTTGACACAGTTGTCACCATATCGCTCTACATCTGCTAACGTATGTGTCAGCTCAGTATCACAAACACAGAAAAAGTTAGACAGACTCCCTGATTAATAACTTAACTGTGCACCCAGTTAACCATAAGAGAAATTGATATGTACTAACTCGAAGTAGCAAGATCAGTAACTTTTGTGGCATATGGAGTAACTTCTCACAAATATGTGAGACCTAGGTCATTCATGACTCGAAATCTTAGCGTATACAGAACTGTTTGTGGTTTGCTTTACGTTACGAATATTTGTAAACCACATTGTGTGAAAAGTGTACAAGCCATTTCTTCTCATATAAGATCTCCGCGGGCTAAAGGATAGCTGAGTAGGATGTATAAACGAATGTAGCTCAAAGTTGTGATCGACATTTCTGGAAGAATAAAAGACATAAAATACTGTACGCCCTTGCACGGAACTGACGACGGCTGTCCTGGCGCTGGGCTATTGACATCCAAGTTTCGTACGTAAGTTGTCTACGCACCCGTCGACCTGTACTCGTTTCCCAAGGTAGCTGTGGTAAAGTAGTGCCCAGTCCAGGATAACAACCCTCGACTTCTAATGAGAATTTCGAAATTAATTAATTCTCCGTACACCTCGGTTGGTACGAGGGCAGTATTGTGTGCCAGCCATTTAAGGGGCGCAATAAGTCGCTCAACAGTAACCGCGGCATCAACACGATGGCCGCCCACAGGAGTGCGCCGGCCGGAATTGCGCCCGCCAGTAGGCGCCTGCTTTGTCGCACTCTACTTTCCGCAGCCTGTTAAGAAGTTGGGTGCAGGCTGAAGGGAAAAAAACAGGGATCCGAACATAGCACCGTTAACATACGATAAACATACGGCAACGATTATCACTAGTTACTCCTTCCACTTCAGTTTCTCCAGCTGCGTTTTAACTTTCCGGGCAGTAATATTTTAAGGTATTTTTAAGTAAAAGGAGAAAAAATGACTCATATGACCTACAAAAATAATTTGGCAGTATCTGGCATATTCAATGGCACTGAAGGTTAAATTACCATTTTTGCACTACGAACACTCTGGCAGATTTATTGATTATCAGAATTTAGCTGCGGTATGCAGATGAACGTATTGCTTACGCTTGGGCTACTTACAAGATCTACACGTATCGAATATGAGCTATGGCGTACATAAGTGAGTTTTTTTTTCCTGTCCAGTCACCATTCAGTTATGGATTATGTTCGTTGCATAATCAGTTAGATGTTTCTTCAACAGTTAATTCACACGACATGTTCTAAGGAAAGAGCCTGAGACGTAATTTCGTGTATTCTGTGTCAAAGAAGACTCAATAACGTTTCTTAGGCTATACAGTAAGTATTGGTCTGCTTGTAACAAGGAAAGCAAAGCTGGATAGAGCGAAAGTACGTGGTTCGATGTTACGGATTATCAAAGAAATTTCTGAGGGAAGTAGGATGATTCAGATTCATCGTGTAACCCAAACAAAAAAAAAAAATGGTTCCATATTAAATTATTTGGTTGAGATCAGTTTTGGATTATCAGTAAGGCCATGAGACTATCTACTACTATTACTATTACTCTGTGGAAAGACAAAAAGGTTAATGTGCTTGCCGGGAAGTTATACCTCTTCATGAGCAAGCAACCCATATCTTTAGTTTGCCAAATTCGATTGTGGAATTATCAACTCCAGTGTTGCGTTGTGGTCTCCCAAATAGGTTCATATCTAGGCCATAATTAGTAAATTTAAAAAGTAATCTGTGTGCCCAGTTGCTTCAGGAATTAACAAGTCCCACAAAATAAGTGAAAATAATTTCGTGACTTAATGTTTGGTTGTCTGAACTAACTGATATAACTTTATCCACATGGAATTCTGTTCTCTGCTGAATGAAAAAAATTATATACGACTAATCTATGAAGCATGCTGTTGCAGAATACGAAATTGTATTGCCTAGGATAATACAGAACGTAAAAGGTTATGGAGGCACAGAAAAGAGACGCTTCAAAACAAGGATATCTTCTTAAGATCTACCCCTTAGCGTAATTGTTCCCAGAACCGATCGCGGTCTTCTGGTTTGGAGCCGAGTAGAAGAGTTAAACCAGAGGCTCAGACGATTCTACGGAGATCTGGGGTGCAAATTTCTCGATCTCCGCTATCGGGTGGAGAAATGTAGGGTCCCCCTGAATAGTCCAGGCGTGCACTACACGCCGGAAGCGGCTACAAGGGTAGCGGAGTACGTGTGGAGTGCAAATGTTGGTTTTTACGTTAGATAATTCCCTCCTTAGGCCCGATAAGACGCCTCATGGGACGCGGCAAGGTAGGAGTAGGCAAAATACAACAGGGAATAACAATATTAATGTGCTAATAGTAAACTGCAGGAGCGTCAATATAAAGGTCCCAGAACTGCTCCCATTAATAAACGGTCACAACGCTCATATAGTACTAGGGACAGAAAGTTAGCTCAAACCAGACGTAAACAGTAATGAAATCCTAAACTCAGATTGGAATGTATACCGCAGAGACAGGCTGGACAATTACGGGGGAGGCGTGTTTATAGCGATAAGAAGTGGACTAGTATCGAAGGAAATTGACGGAGATCCTAAATGTGAAATAATTTGGGTGAAGGTCACGGTTAAAGCAGGCTCAGACATGGTAATTGGATGTCTCTATAGGCCCCCTGGCTCAGCAGCTGTTGTAGCTGAGCACCTGGAGGATAATTTGGAAAATATTTCGAGTAGATTTCCACAAGACGTTACAGTTCTGGGGGGGAGGTTTCAATTTATCGGATATAGACTAGGAGACTCAATTGTCCATAACGGGTAGCAGGGACAAAGAATCCAGTGAAATTTTTTTTAAGTGCTTTATCTGAAAACTACCTTCAGCAGTTAAACAGAGAACCGACTCGTGGCGATAACATGTTAGACCTTCTGGTGACAAACAGACCCGAACTATTTGAAACAGTTAACGCAGAACAGGGAATCAGCGATCATAAAGCGGTTACTACATCGATGATTTCAGCCGTAAATAGAAATATTAAAAAAGGTAGGAAGATTTTTCTGTTTAGCAAAAGTGACAAAATGCAGTTTACAGAGTACCCGTCGGCTCAACACAAAAGTATAGATAGTGTTGAGGATCTGTGGAAAAAGGTCAAAACCATCATACAATATGCGGTAGATGCGTATGTGCCAAGCAAGATCGTAAGAGATGGAAAAGAGGCACCGTGGTACAACAACCGAGTTAGAAAACTGCTGCGGAAGCAAAGGGAACTTCACAGCAAACATAAACATAACCAAAGCCTTGCAGACAAACAAAAATTACGCGAAGCGAAATGTAGTGTGATGAGGGCTATGCGAGAGACGTTCAATGAATTCGAAAGTAAAGTTATATTTACTGACTTGGCAGAAAATCCTAAGACATTTTGGTCTTATTTCAAAGCGGTAGGTGGATCAAAACAAAATGTCCAGACAATCTCTGACTAAAATGGTACTGAAACAGAGGATGCCAGACTAAAGGCCGAAATACACTCCTGGAAATGGAAAAAAGAACACATTGACACCGGTGTGTCAGACTCACCATACTTGCTCCGGACACTGCGAGAGGGCTGTACAAGCAATTATCACACGCACGGCACAGCGGACACACCAGGAACCGCGGTGTTGGCCGTCGAATGGCGCTAGCTGCGAAGCATTTGTGCACCGCCGCCGTCAGTGTCAGCCAGTTTGCCGTGGCATACGGAGCTCCATCGCAGTCTTTAACACTGGTAGCATGCCGCGACAGCGTGGACGTGAACCGTATGTGCAGTTGACGGACTTTGAGCGAGGGCGTATAGTGGGCATGCGGGAGGTCGGGTGGACGTACCGCCGAATTGCTCAACACGTGGGGCGTGAGGTCTCCACAGTACATCGATGTTGTCGCCAGTGGTCGGCGGAAGGTGCACGTGCCCGTCGACCTGGGACCGGACCGCAGATACGCACGGATGCACGCCAAGACCGTAGGATCCTACGCAGTGCCGTAGGGGACCGCACCGCCACTTCCCAGAAAATTAGGGACACTGTTGCTCCTGGGGTATCGGCGAGGACCATTCGCAACCGTCTCCATGAAGCTGGGCTACGGTCCCGCACACCGTTAGGCCGTCTTCCGCTCACGCCCCAACATCGTGCAGCCCGCCTCCAGTGGTGTCGCGACAGGCGTCAATGGAGGGACGAATGGAGACGTGTCGTCTTCAGCGATGAGAGTCGCTTCTGCCTTGGTGCCAATGATGGTCGTATGCGTGTTTGGCGCCGTGCAGGTGAGCGCCACAGTCAGGACTGCATACGACCGAGGCACACAGGGCCAATACCCGGCATCATGGTGTGGGGAGCGATCTCCTACACTGGCCGTACACCTCTGGTGATCGTCGAGGGGACACTGAATAGTGCACGGTACATCCAAACCGTCATCGAACCCATCGTTCTACCATTCCTAGACTGGCAAGGGAACTTGCTGTTCCAACAGGACAATGCACGTCCGCATGTATCCCGTGCCACCCAACGTGCTCTAGAAGGTGTAAGTCAACTACCCTGGCCAGCAAGATCTCCGGATCTGTCCCCCATTGAGCATGTTTGGGACTGGATGAAGCGTCGTCTCACGCGGTCTGCACGTCCAGCACGAACGCTGGTCCAACTGAGGCACCAGGTGGAAATGGCATGGCAAGCCGTTCCACAGGACTACATCCAGCATCTCTACGATCGTCTGCATGGGAGAATAGCAGCCTGCATTGCTGCGAAAGGTGGATATACACTGTACTAGTGCCGACATTGTGCATGCTCTGTTGCCTGTGTCTATGTGCCTGTGGTTCTGTCAGTGTGATCATGTGATGTATCTGACCCCAGGAATGTGTCAATAAAGTTTCCCCTTCCTGGGACAATGAATTCACGGTGTTCTTATTTCAATTTCCAGGAGTGTAGTAAATGTCTTTTTCCAACGCTGTTTCACAGAAGAAGACTGCATTGTAGTTCCTTCTCTAGATTGTCGCACAGATGACAAAATGGTAGATATCGAAATAGACGACTGAGGGATAGAGAAACAATTAAAATCGCTCAAAAGAGGAAGGGACGCTGGACCTGATGGGATACCAGTTCGATTTTACACAGAGTACGCGAAGGAACTTGCCCGCTTCTTGCTGCGGTGTACCGTAGGTCTCTAGAAGAGCGTAGCGTTCCAAAGGATTGGAAAAGGGCACAGGTCATCCCCGTTTTCAAGAACGGACGTCGAACAGATGTGCAGAACTATAGACCTATATCTCAGACATCGATCAGTTGTAGAATTTGGAGCACGTATATGTTCGAGTGTAATGAATTTTCTGGAGACTAGAAATCTACTCTGTGGGAATCAGCATGGGTTTCGAAAAAGACAGTCGTGTGAAACCCAGCTCGCGCTATTCGTCCACGAGACACAGAGGGCCATAGACACGGGTTCACAGGTAGGTGCCGTGTTTCTTGAGTTCCGCAAGGCGTTCCATACAGTTCCCCACAGTCATTTAATGAACCAAGTAAGAGCATATGGACTATCAGAACAATTGTGTGATTGGATTGAAGAGTTCCTAGATAACAGAACGCAGCATGTCATTCTCAATGGAGAGAAGTCTTCCGAAGTAAGAGTGATTTCAGGGGTGCCGCAGGAGAGTGTCGTAGGACCGTTGCTATTCACAATAAACATAAATGATCTCGTAGGTGGCATCGGAAGTTCACTGAGGCTTTTTGCAGATGATACTGTGGTGTATCGAGAAGTTGTAACAATGGAAAACTGTAAGGAAATGCAGGAGGATCTGCAGCGAATTGACGCATGGTGCAGGGAATGGCAATTGAATCTCAATGTAGACAAGTGTAATGTGCTGCGAATACATAGAAAGATAGATCCCTTATCATTTAGTTACAAAATAGCAGGTCAGCAACTGGAAGCAGTTAATTCCATAAATTATCTGGCAGTACGCATTAGGAGTGATTTAAAATTGAATGATTATATAAAGTTGATCGTCGGTAAAGCAGATGCCAGACTGAGATTCATTAGAAGAATCCTAAGGAAATGCGATCCGAAGACAAAGGAAGTAGGTTACAGTACGCTTTTTCGCCCACTGCTTGAATACTGCTCAGCAGTGTGGGATCCGTACCAGATAGGGTTGATAGAAGAGATAAAGAAGATCCAACGGAGAGCAGCGCGATTCGTTACAGGATCATTTAGTAATCGCGAAAGCGTTACGGAGATGATAGATAAACTCCAGTCGAAGACTCTGCAGGAGAGACGCTCAGTAGCTGTTTCGAAAACATACCTTCACCGAAGAGTCAAGCAGTATATTGCTCCCTCCTACGTATATCTCGCGAAGAGACCATGAGGATAAAATCAGAGAGATTAGAGCTCACACAGAAGCATACCGACAATCCTTCTTTCCACGAACAGTACGAGACTGGAATAGAAAGGAGAACCGATAGAGGTACTCAAGGTACCCTCCACCACACACCGTCAGGTGGCTTGCGGATTATGGATGTAGATGTAGATGTAGATGTAGACTGTATAACAGTAATCCACACAAAAATTGCCATCACGACATTCTGCTAACTCAACTGCATAATGCTTTCAGTTAAAAATTTGGACCAAGTTATTTATACGACGTACTCTGCTTTAGAAAATCGCAAGGTAATTGCACCTCTCAATCACTGCTGCGTCTGAATCGCGCTATGATAATATTGTTACGTTGTGACTTAGGAAACCGATGTCTGTGAAATTGATCATTACGAAACGACAAAAAGATCACGTATCTATAATTAATTATTTTATTGAAACTTCCCCGCAGATTTAAACTTTGTGCTGAACGGGGAATCAAACTCGAAACCTTGTCTTTCACGGGCAAAGGTGTTACCAACAGACGCATGGCCGGAAGGAAGTTTAAATCACTATCTTTTGTAATGAGGGTCCAGTGTGCTGACCATTACGCTACCACACTCGGCAATGCTCTTACCGACTGCGCTATCTAGTAAGAACTCAGAGCTTCACTTCTGCAAGACTCTCTCTTCTACTTTATAAACTTGTCCTCCATATCTTTATGGACTAACACTCCTTTCTTGCAGGAGTAGTCCAGTAACGTATTCAGAAGAGCTTCGTTGGAGTGTAAAAAATGGGAGAAACGAATCTGCGAGGACAGGTCGTGAGTTTTGCGTAGATATCTCAGTCAGTAAGGGATCGCCTGCCAAAAGCAAGGTTCCATGTTCGAGATCGAATCCGGCAGACAGTTTTAGTATGCGAAAAGGTTTCAAAACAACGTTCATTTCGCTGCACAGCTCATTCCGGAATTACTTTGTCACTTTCAAAAAGTTTATCTTTGTGCAATAGACAAAGCCGTTTTAGATTTTGATGTGCAAGAAACCTTTCTGCTTGTTTTACAATCGAACATCATAACGGAAAATGGAAAGCTGAAAATGAACTTACGCTATGAAGTTATGCTAAAAAACATCAAACTGAACAATGAATTACGATGGTCGTTCAATAATTAATGACCCACATTTTTTTTTAAAAAGCCATTAATATACATAGACAAGCGTCCTTCTTAGCGCTTCACGTTTGGTGTTTGTTCTGTGCGCCAGTCATGTTACGAACCGTTCTGGCAGATGGCACAGTCGTAGTACAGCGTAAAAATGGCGTCTACGTACGACTTACGTTAAAAGCAGCGTGCTGTTACTGAATTCTTGTGTGCACAAACAGAAACCGCGATGAACATCCACAAATGTTTTTATGCAGTGAATGGCGATGTTGCGGTTGATAGGAGTACAGTTGACGATGGGTAAACAAAGTCAGGATCAGCCACACTTGGGACGTTCTGTCACAGCCACTGTTCCAAATATGCTGAATCGTGCAGATGCCATTATTCGCGATTATCGGCGCAACACAACTCGATAACTGACCCTATAGCTGTCGGTCAGCATTGGAAGTGCGTCTGCAATGATCAAGACTCTCCGATATTAAAAGAGGTACTCATAGTGGACCACAAGATTCAAAGAAAGACCGTTTCATCTGAGTTGTTGCAGCGTTTTCAGACCGGCGGAGAGGCATTTCTGTCACAGATCATTACGGGGGACAAAAGCTGGGGCATCACTTTGCGCCAGAAGCAAAAACAGATTACATGGAGTGGCATCATACTCATTCACCACAAAATAAGAAATTGACGACAACCCCCCTCAGCCGGGAAAGTCATGGTGACTGTCTCCTGGGATTGCGATAGTGTCATTCTCGGGAGTGTGACGCCAAGAGGGTCAACCATTAATTCAAAAGAATATGTGAAGACTCTGAATAAACTCAAGAACCGTTTCCGACGTATTCCATCGGACAAGAATCCAGCAAAAATCTTCCTCCAACACGATAATGCATGCCCACATACAAGTCTGAGAACCCGGCAACAGATCGCCAAATTGAGTTGGATATTGCCGGCCGGAGTGGCCGTGCGGTTCTAGACGCTACAGTCTGGAACCGAGCGACCGCTACAGTCGCAGGTTCGAATCCTGCCTCGGGCATGGATGTGTGTGATGTCCTTAGGTTAGTTAGGTTTAATTAGTTCTAAGTTCTAGGCGACTGATGACCTCAGAAGTTAAGTCGCATAGTGCTCAGAGCCATTTTTTGAGTTGGATATCATTCCTCATCCACCCTACGATCCAGACCTGGCACCCTCGGACATTCTTCTCTTTGGGCCACTTAAAGATTCTCTATGGGGAACACCCTTCGAAGATGACAAGAGTGTCAGTCATGTAGTGGAAACATGGCCACGCCTACAGGACAAGAGCTTTACCAGCAGGGAATACATGCTCTTCCACAACGTTGGCGTATGGCCATAGAACGTGATGGAGACTACGTAGAAAAACAGGACATGGGCAAGAAATGTTGATGTATACTGTCACCAAATTCTGACTGTCAACAACAAATATGTTCTGAGAAGAAAATGTGAGGCACTACTTATTGAATGACCATCGTAAATGCACAAACGGGAGCACTGCCATCTCCGTCTCAACGATTTTAATAAAATAAACGAGGTAGTAAGGAAGCTGCTCTCGATACAGCTGCTGATTTTCTCTCTGCTGTGGTTTACTAGGTATGATACTGATAGGAGTGATATACTCTTGTCTTCCTCCGGCCTTCGACTAACTTACCCAGTCAGTTATAGTTAGGCCTGCAGGTTAACGCGAACTACCTAAACAATCTAAAATGGTTCGTTTGTTGTATGAGCTCCTTACTGGGTGTGGATTCTTTTTCACTCTTCTGTGGTGCATTTGATTGTAATTTGGTAACATAATATATCGCAATTACTATCAGTAGCCTAACGAGTTTCTATAGTATTTCTCTTGTTCATATAATGTTATGTTGCGTGGTAATGTAATCCTCTAGTCCTACCGGCTCCTATAGTTCACCCTCTGTATCATTTAGTACGTACTGTTTGCCATTAACCTGGAAGTACGTATTCTTTTCCATTTTCAGATACGGCTTCTACTCCGGAGGAAGTACATCGTCTGTAATTACTGACTGAGGCGATGTCCTGTCTATAACAGCCAATTTTCCTTTCACCCATTTTCATATCACTGGTATTTCGTAGTTTATCAGACTGCGTTCCGTTGTGCCACGCAGACAGCGTGATAAGAAAGTGTCTGTGTGCTATGCGCATGGCTCTAATTCAGTCGGAGTGAGCATTCTCATTGTTGTTTGAGTTGTGTATACTGAAACAGAAATCTTGCATATTTTTGTTTATCTGCATGTTTTGCAGTTTACATTAGATTTGATGTTGTACTGTATTGTAAAAATTTAGCTTTGACGTTACGGTTTACAGTTTAACGTAAAGGGTCTTTCACTATGAGTGATACTTTTTAACATTTGAAAAGAAAATAAACCACTTAACATGCCAAAGTAAACTGTGCTTTATTTTGAAGCTTAGGTATTGCAGTTATGTTCCGTACAAAATATCGTTCAAATGTCCACCACGGCTTTGAATACACTGGCGCACACGATGGCTCTAATAGTTAATCAGTTTCTCCATAGACATGGATTTTGACCCATCCCCAAACAAAAAATTCCATGAGTGTTAAATTATACGTGCGTGGCGGTCATTTCACGGATCCACGTCTTGAGACGATCCGGTCAGCAAACTTCTCCCTCTGCAAATCGGGCGTATGATCATCTGTGTGGCACACAGTGCTATCCGGCTGGAACCGCATGTTTCTAATACATACACTTCCAAGTTCTGGCCACATAAATTCGCCTAACATGGATCTGTAACGGTTGCGATTGACGATAACGGTTTTTCTCTCATCATCTCGAAAGGAATAAGTCCAAAGACGCTATCATGTAAAAAAACGCACCACACAGTGAGTTTTTCGTAACGCAATGGCAACTCACGGATCAATTGTCCTTGTTCTCGTTCCATTAACGACAATTTTGCGTACTGACGAAGCCACTAAGAAGAAAATTCGCCTCGTCTGAAAGATGATCTTTCCACTGAAATCACGATCTGCTTCCAACTGCTGTACGGCTCAGCCAGCGAAATCGCGATGCCATCCGTGGTTGATGTGTCTGGACTCTGGCCTATAATTTTAGGCTGGAGGTTGGAGTGTATTGCAGAGTGGCTGACTCCTCCCTCTTTTCCTTGCGGTCAGCCAGCCACTT
This sequence comes from Schistocerca gregaria, assembly GCF_023897955.1. Classification (NCBI taxonomy): domain Eukaryota; kingdom Metazoa; phylum Arthropoda; class Insecta; order Orthoptera; family Acrididae; genus Schistocerca; species Schistocerca gregaria. The sequence continues at coordinate 826,868,037 of NC_064931.1, read as the reverse complement.
CCATCTGCTACATTGTTTTAGCTCCCTCAACCACTTTCTTCCTGTGTTGTCCATGTTTTACTGCTGACGCCCTGCTTCATCCCACGCTTCGGTGTGGGTTAGCACAAATTTTTCAACGATTGTTCCCCGTGTTTTATGTTCCGTTTTATATTACTGTTCTGAGTTTTTTTCTTGACACCCGTCTCGCTATGTTACTGAACGGGCGCTGAAAACCTTGCTGTCGTGCGCCCAACAACACCTCTACTACTATTACTACTACTACTGCTACTACTCCATCCGTGGTTGTTTGACTTCAAGCCTTGAGCCGGTACAATTTTGTACGGAATCAGACCCAAATCATTTCGCAATATTCACTGAGTTGATGTCTCAGATGGCCGCAGACGTTGGGATCGTCTTGAAAATGACACATTCGACTCTACCTCAAAACTGGTCGCTTTGCTGAGATATTGTCCAAACTTCGCGTTTTACGTTGTCTTCTAAATGGCTTCTGGTCGTGTAGAATAAAATCCCGCTCAAACTTAGGCAGCGTATAGCCCAGTAAAGGGCGCCCTCCGCGGGAAGCAGTGCGTGGGTGATGGGGAGGTTATTCATGCAGCAAAACTATGGTTCCGACGTCGACCAGCCGAGTGGCACAATGCAGGCATACTGGCCCTCCCAGTAAGTTGGTGTAAGGCCATCGCAGTGAACGTAGATCATGTTGAAAAGCAGGGTTTTGTAGCTAAAAGAGTGGGTAATAATATTGTGCGTTGGAATCTTGAATAAAACCAACCTACTTTCAGAATAAAATGTGTTACATTACTTACTGAGTGCCCTTCGCAGTAGCCGAGTATGGAAGGATATTAAGGTAAAAGTGTGCGCTTAGCATTTCATCTCAGATCGTCTATGAAATGTTTGAATCCATAAACCATTTAATACACGCAACATTCAAACACAATAGGGTGCTTTCCTGCACTTTAATGGGCAACATTTCGTTCTCCAAGAATCATATGGTTGTGCTGAATAGTAATGACTCCGAATACTTTATGTGAAAACTTTAAAAACCTTTTTAAATAAAGTAAGCGTTATTAACATTCCACATCTTTACTCTTCATCTCTTCATATTTATTTCCCAATATTGTATTTCTGGCTACGAACACATTTTTACCAACGAGAGACTAGTTTGTTGATACTGCCAGTGTAGAATGTTCGACTGTGTTGACGCAGCCACAACTTCACCTCTGCTTGCACAGCTTCAGCACTATGAAAGTGAACTCCCCAAAAGTGTTCTTAAGGTCTGGAAACAGATGAAAATGATGAGTTTAATTTCCAACACGTACTCGACTCATAAAATTATAGTTGGTGGTGACTAATTTACCCTCGATATGATGTCGAAAATACATGCTTAAATCCGAAATTGTGAAAAATGCATTCTCTGAAAATGATTTCGAGCATTTAGTGCATGATCTCACGTGAATAGTAAACGGTTGCGAAAACACACTTGACCTCTCAGCAACAAATAACCCTGAGCTAATAACAAGCATCAAAACGATTACAGGTTGTCATGGAGATTGAATATTGTAACCCTCAAATCCACAAAAAAAAACGAAAAAAATACCTGTTCAGGAAAGCAGATAAAAATTCACTTGACACGTTCCTGAGAGATAATCTCCACCCGTTTCTAATTAACAATATATGTGTAGACCAGATGTGGCTTGAATTCTAAGAAATAGTATCGGCCGAAATTCAGAGATTTATACCAAATAAAGTAACAAACGGTGGCGTTGATCCTCCTTGGTACACCAAACCGGTCAGAACACTCTTGCAGAAACAAAGAAAAAAATGCCAAATTTAAGCGGACGCAAAATCTCCAAGGATGGCGATCATTTACAGAAGCTCGAAATTTAGCACGGGCTTCAGTGGGAGGTGCTTATAATAGTTTCCTCAACGGAACTTTGTCTCGAAACCTGGCAAGAAATCAAAAGAGATTCTGGTCATATGTGAAGTGTGCAAGTGGCAAGATACAATCAATGGCTTCTCTGCGCGATAGGATTGGAAATACTATCGACTACAGTCCTGTCAAAGCAGGGTTACTAAACACAGCCTTCCGAAATTCCTTCATAAAATAAGACGAAGTAAATATTCCAGAATTCGAATCAAGAACAGCTGACAACATGAGATATCCTCTGAGTAGTGAAGCAACTGGAGTCATCAATAAAAGCAGGTCTTCTGGTCCAGACTGTATACCATTTAGGTTCCTTTCAGAGTATGCTGATACAATGGCTCCATACTTAACAATCATATACAACCGTTCGCTCGACAAAAGATCCGTACCCGAAGACTGGGAAGTTTCACAGATATTCTAGAAAGGTAGTAGGAGAAATCCACTAAATTTAGGGCCCATATAATTAACGTCGATATGCAGCAGGATATTGGAACATATATTGTGATCGAACATTATGAATTACCTTGAAGAGGACGGTCTCCTGCCGGCCGCGGTAGCCGAGCGGTATTAGGCGCTTCAGTCCGGAACCACGCGGCTACTACGGTCGCAGGTTCGAATCCTGCCTCGGGCATGGATTGTGTGATGTCCTTAGGTTAGTTAGGTTTAAATAGTTCTAAGTTTAGGGGACTGATGAATGTTCAAATGTGTGTGAAATCTTGTAGAACGTAACTGCTAAGGTCATCAGTCTCTAAACTTATACACTACTTAACCTAAATTATCCTAAGGACAAACACACACACCCATGCCCGAGGGAGGACACGAGCTTCCGCCGGGACCAGCCGCACAGTCCATGACTGCAGCGCCTGAGACCGCTCGGCTAATCCCGCGCGTCGGGACTAATGACGTCAGCTGTTAAGTCCCATAGTGCTTAGGGCCATTTGAACCATTTTAGAACGGTCTATTGACACACAGTCAATACGGATTTAGAAAGCATCGTTCTTGTCAAACACAACTAGCTCTTTACTCACACGAAGTGTTGAACGCTATTCACAACTGATTTCAATTGATGCCTTATTTCTAGATTTCCAGAAGACTTTTGACCCTGTACCAAACAAGTGGCTTGTAATGAAATTCCGTGCTTATAGAGTATCGTTTCAGCTATGTGACTGGATTCGTGATTTCATGTCTGGTCACAGTTCGTAGTAATTGACGAAAAGTCATCGAGTAAAAGTGATTTATGGCGTTTCCCAAAGTAGTGTTATAGGTCCTTTGCTGCTTTGCTGTTCCTTAGCTATATAAACGATTTTGGAGACTGTCTGAGCAACCGTATTATGTTGTTTGCAGATGATGATGCCGCTTATCGACTAATAAAGTCATCAGAAGATCAAGACAAATTGTGAAACAATATTACCGTTTCTCCCTATGTAGATCGGCGGCAACTATATATATATATATATATATATATATATATATATATATATATATATATATATATATATATATATATATCCCATGGACCATGGACCTTGCCGTTGGTGGGGAGGCTTGGTGCCTCAGCGATACAGATAGCCGTACCGTAGGTGCAACCACAACGGAGGGGTATCTGTTGAGAGGCCAGACAAACGCGTGGTTCCTGAAGAGGGGCAGAAGCCTTTTCAGTAGCTGCAAGGGCAACAGTCTCGATGATTGACTGATCTGGCCTTGTAACAATAACCAAAACGGCCTGGCTGTGCTGGTACTGCGAACGGCTGAAAGCAAGGGGAAACTACGGCCGTAATTTTTCCCGAGGGCATGCAGCTTGACTGTGTGATTAAATGATGATGGCGTCCTCTTGGGTAAAATATTCCGGAGGTAAAACAGTCCCCCATTCGGATCTCCGCGCGGGGACTACTCAACAGGATGTCGTTATCAGGAGAAAGAAAACTGGTGTTCTACGGATCTGAGCGTGGAATGTCAGATCCCTTAATCGGGCAGGTAGGTTAGAAAATTTAAAAAGGGAAATGGATAGGTTGAAGTTAGATATAGTGGGAATTAGTGAAGTTCGGTGGCAGGAGGAATAAGACTTCTGGTCAGGTGACTACAGGGTTATACACACAAAATCAAATAGGGGTAATGCAAGAGTAGGTTTTATAATGAATAGGAAAATAGGAATGCGGTTAAGCTACTACAAACAGCATAGTGAGCGCATTATTGTCGCCAAGATAGATACGAGGCCCATACCTACTACAATAGTATAAGTTTATATGCCAACTAGCTCTGCAGATTACGAAGAAATTGAAGAAATGTATGCTGAGATGAAATAAATTATTCAGGTAGTGAAGGGAGACGAAAATTTAATAGTCATGGGTGACTGGAATTCGGTAGTAGGGAAAGGGAGAGAAGGAAACGTAGTAGGTGAATGTGGATTGGGGTTAAGAAATGAAAGAGGAAGCCGTCTGGTAGAATTTTGCACAGAGCACAACTTCATCATAGCTAACACTTGGTTCAAAAATCATAAAAGAAGGCTGTATACATGGAAGAAGCCTGGAGATACTGACAGGTTTCAGATAGATTATATAATGGTAAGACAGAGATTTAGGAACCAGGTTTTAAATTGTAAAACATTTCCAGGGGCAGATGTGGACTCTGACCACAATCTATTGGTAATGACCTGTAGATTAAAACTGAAGAAACTGCAAAAAGGTGGGAATTTATGGAGATGAGACCTGGATAAACTGAAATAACCAGAGGTTGTACAGAGTTTCAGGGAGAGCATAAGGGAACAATTGACAGGAATTGGAGACAGAAACACAGTAGAAGAAGAATGGGTAGCTTTGAGGGATGAAGTAGTGAAGGCAGCAGAGGATCAAGTAGGTAAAAAGACGAGGGCTAGTAGAAATCCTTGGGTAACAGAAAAAATATTGAATTTAATTGATGAAAGGAGAAAATATAAAAAGGCAGTAAATGAAGCAGGCAAAAAGGAGTACAAACGTCTCGAAAGTGGGATCGACAGGAAGTGCAAAATGGCTAAGCAGGGATGGCTAGAGGACAAATGTAAGGATGTAGAGGCTTATCTCACTAGGGGTAAGATAGATACTGCCTACAGGAAAATTAAAGAGACCTTTGGAGATAAGAGAACCACTTGTATGAACATCAAGAGCTCAGATGGAAACCCAGTCCTAAGCAAAGAAGGGAAGCAGAAAGGTGGAAGGAGTATATAGAGGGTCTATACAAGGGCGATGTACTTGAGGACAGTATTATGGAAATGGAAGAGGCTGTAGATGAAGATGAAATGGGAGATACGATACTGCGTGAAGAGTTTGACCGAGCACTGAAAGACCTGAGTCGAAACAAGGCCCCCGAAGTAGACAACATTCCACTGGAACTACTGACGGCCTTGGGAGAGCCAGTCCTGACGAAATTCTGCCATGTGGTGAGCAAGATGTATGAAACAGGCGAAATACCCTCAGATTTCAAGAAGAATATAATAATTCCAATCCCAAAGAAAGCAGGTGTTGACAGATGTGAAAACTACCGAACTCAGTTTAATAAGTCACAGCTGCAACATACTAACGTGAATTCTTTACAGACCAATGGAAAAACTAGTAGAAGCCGACCTCGGGGAAGATCAGTTTGGATTCCGTAGAAATATTGGAACACGTGAGGCAATACTGACCTATGACTTATCTTAGAAGCTAGATTAAGGAAGGGCAAACCTACGTTTCTAGCATTTGTAGACTTAGAGAAAGCTTTTGACAATGTTGACTGGAATACTCTCTTTCAAATTCTGAAGGTGGCAGGGGAAAAATACAAGGAGCGAATAGCTATTTACACTTTGTACAGAAACCAGATGGCAGTTATAAGAGTCGAGGGGCATGAAAGGGAAGCAGTGGTTGGGAAGGGAGTGAGACAGGGTTGTAGCCTGTCCCCGATGTTATTCAATCTGTATATTGAGCAAGCAGTGAAGGAAACAAAAGAAAAATTCGGAGTAGGGATTAAAGTCCATGGAGAAGAAATAAAAACTTTGAGGTTCACCGATGACGTTGTAATTCTGTCAGAGACAGCAAAGGACTTGGAAGAGCAGTTAAACAGAATGGATAGGGTCTTGAAAGGAGAGTATAAGATGAACATCAACAAAAGCAAAACGAGGATAATGGAATGTAGTCGAATTAAGTCGAGTGATGCTGAGGGAATTAGTTTAGGAAATGAGACACTTAAAGTAGTAAATGAGTTTTGCTATTTGGGGAGCAAAATAACTGATGATGGTCGAAGTAGAGAGGATATAAAATGTAGACTGGCAATGGCAAGGAAAGCGTTTCTGAAGGAGAGAAATTTGTTAACATCGAGTATAGATTTAAGTGTCAGGAAGTTATTTCTGAAAGTATTTGTATGGAGTGTAGCCATGTACGGAAGTGAAACGTGGACGATAAATAGTTTGGACAAAAAGAGAATAGAGGCTTTCGAAATGTGGTGCTACAGAAGAATGCTGAAGATAAGATGGGTAGATCACATAACTAATGAGGAGGTATTCAAATGGTTCAAATTGCTCTGAGCACTATGGGACTCAACTGCTGTCGTTATTAGTCCACTAGAACTTAGAACTACTTAAACCTAACTAACCTAAGGACATCACACACATCCATGCCCGAGGCAGGATTCGAACTTGCGACCGTAGCAGTCGCACGGTTCCTGACTGCGCGCCTAGAACCGCGAGACCACCGCGGTCGGCGAGGAGGTATTGAATAGAATTGGGGAGAAGAGGAGTTTGTGGCACAACTTGACCAGAAAAAGGGATCGGTTGGTAGGACATGTTCTGAGCTATCAAGGGATCACCAATTTAGTATTGGAGGGCAGCGTGGAGCGTAAAATTCGTAGAGGGAGACCATGAGATGAATGCACTAAGCAGATTCAGAAGGATGTAGGTTGCAGTAGGTACTGGGAGATGAAGAAGCTTGCACAGGATAGAGTAGCATGGAGAGCTGCATCAAACCAGTCTCAGGACTGAAGACCACAACAATATATATATATATATATATATATATATATATATATATATATATATATATATATATTACTCTGCGCGCTGTACGAGATTGGAATAATAGAGAATTTTTGTGAAGGTGGCTCTATGAACCCTCTGAAGGCACTTAAATATGATTTGTAGAGTGTTCTTGTATATGTAGATGTATGGGACCAAGTCGGTACTGTATGGAGGATGATCGATGCCGGTGAACCCAAGGCGTCGGACTGTTGCAGATGTGGCTGCGCTGTACGAGATTGGAATAATAGAGAATTTTTGTGAAGGTGGCTCTATGAACCCTCTGAAGGCACTTAAATATGATTTGTAGAGTGTTCTTGTATATGTAGATGTATGGGACCAAGTCGGTACTGTATGGAGGATGATCGATGCCGGTGAACCCAAGGCGTCGGACTGTTGCAGATGTGGCTGCGCTCGTGTGTCGTCTGGCACTGACATGCTGAAGTAAAGGGTGCTCCACGTGTGGACGAACTCTTCGAATTCGAAACTCGATTACAGCACATTGTATCTCTCGCTCAGATATAGTTATGTTTCTGATAGCCATGTTACACGCTACGATTTGGAGCTCTGTAGTGGCAGACGGTTATAATTATGTAGACACAAAGAACAAAGGTTTAGAATGTTAATAACGTTCGTTTTGTTTCAAAATCTTTAGTAATAGTTGTCACACAAAAAATTAGGAGGTATCATTTTCCAGCACGACCTCGTAATTACGCCACAGACACTTACCTAATACTTTATTTTAAGGGCACTACTTAACTGATTACGAATTAAGGAGGAGAGCTCTTTTTCTTTTACAACGGAGACAGGTTCGAGTACCTGAGTTGCATTCTTTTGTTACGACGAGGAATGCAGTCCTTCTACATGTTCCAGTAACTTGTCGACTGCTTCTGAAGACATGTGAATCCCGAGTCGGCGCGCAGCACTTGGCAGCTTCACGGGCAATATAGCGTGACATTTAGACGGAGACAAGCGACATTTTGGCAGCCGCAATGTGGCCAGCATTAAGCAGTCACGCTGCCAGCCTGCGGCCGCGGCCAGAGCGTTCCGAGAGGCAAGCAGCGCCACAAACCGCACGTTGCTGGGACAAACTCCTATCCTTTAGAGTGTATGAACCATACCATATTATAACAGTATGTCAAGATATTATCCTTCACCATTTGTGTCTATATCTTGATAATGAGTGGTGAAGTGCGCTTCAGTGACGTGTGCATTATCAGTGTGAAGCTTCTGCGGCCTTTGATTGTAGGGCTCCTAGTGTACTCCACTTTTCATGAAGATTTGACTCTTTTTGCTCTACATAGTAATATCACGCTAGGTAATTACTAAGGCTTTCTTGCCATTTACTGCTGCCTACCACGGAAACAGGAGAATTGTGTACATTGAAATTAAACTGTACTCGATCATAGTTAACTGTCCGGGAGGTAATGGATTCAGTGCAACAATGTGGCCTTCATGGTCGTGTTAGTTTGAATGTAATTGAACATGTATAGTACGTTCTGGAGAACACACTTTGTGTGCATCCACAGTAATTCTCCGCTAAGACAAGATTCGAATTTCAGAACCAAATTAACTCGAAGTATGCCTCAAAAATATGCAGGCCATCACTAAAGAATTGTGTAGGTTTACATTACTTCACATGAAAGAGTCACATGGGTCAATATAGCCTCCAGGTTCAGGCGACGTCAGCATGTTCTTTATACGTTACTGTCGTGTTACATCTTGCTATGTACATTTGAGTATATGCTCCTCAAGTTACTCTGCAATGTATATCAGAGAGTACTTGGTGCCAATATTAGCGACTTTCTGTCCTAATCCATTCGCATACTGAACGAGTGAAAATGAACATCTGCATGACTTTGTATGCGTCCTAATCTATTTTATCCCACATTCATGACCCCTACACGAGGTATACACTGGTGGCGTCACAAGTCACACAGACATCCTCGAATTCATGTTCTCCAAACTGATTCAACTGGATTTCACGAGAGAAAAGTAGTATTCCGTCCATGGATATACTTTCAAGTTGCCTGAAATTTGTGTTACAATTTCATACGGGCTGCATAATCTTGCTACGATCCTCGCAGCTCCTCCTTGGATTCCTTGACATTTGATGTCTGTTGTAATGGTTACACATTAAGGACGCCAAGCACTAAAACAATACGACACAATTATTCTTATTATCACACTGTAAGCAAATTTGCTTTAGTGATGGATTACGACAACCCATCCAATAACTCTAAATGTACCATTCACTTTCCCTAATACTGATTTTCCATTTCACATTCCTTCTTAGTATTACACATTAGAGAGACGTGATCAAAATTTTCCCTACAAATCTCTAAATCCCATACTGACCGGTTTCTATCCCTTATTTTAGGTATTGTCTTGTATGTATCTATACATACAGAGAAGTGACATTCATTTCAGCAAGAGGCCTTTTTGTAAACATATTTCTGTTTTTCGTTACGATCGTTAAATGAGAATATTTCCCTGTAGACAAAAGCATCGCTGGTTAGTTCAGTTTACCATCTGACAAATCATTAATGTACACACAAATGACAACATCAAAAAGTAATTAATAGAGAGTTATGAAATTTCTGGAATACATTTGTCTACGTAACATATTTAAGTGATTAACATTGCAAAATCATGGATCAATGTAAGCGCGAGATAAGCCCTTGCAAATATGAAATGCTGGGCTGGACATTGATGATTGGTGTAACAGCCAGAATGTGGAATGCAAGCATGCAAACGTGCAGGCATTGTGTTGTACAGCTGCTCGATATCAGTATGTAGGATGGAGTTCCATGCCTGTTTCACTTGGTAGGTCAATATAGGGACGGTTAAAGCTGTTTGTGGATGACGCGAGATCTTCGCATATATGCCCATATGTGTCCCATATGTGCTTGATTGATGACAGATCTGCTGATCGAGTGGCCCATGGCAACATTTCGACACTCCTTACAGCATGTTGGGTTAAAACAGCGGTATGTGGGCGAGCTTTATCCTCTTGCAAAACACCTCCTGGAATGTTATTCCTGAATGGCAGCACAACAGATCGTATCACTAGATTAACTCACAAATTAGCAGTTAGAGTGTGTGAGATAATCACGGGAACGCTCCTGCTGTTATATGAAATCTCACCCCAGACTGCAACTAAAAGTGGAGGTTCAATATGTCTAGCACGCAGACCGGTTCGTTGCAGGCCCTCAGTTCACGTCTTTCTAACCCACACGGCCATGGTTGGCGTCGAGGCAGAACCAGATTTCATCAGAAAACACAGCATACCTCCACCGTGCCATCCAACGAGCACTCGTTTGACACCACCGAAGTCGCAAATGGCACTAGTTTTGGTTCAATAGAATGCATCCTACAGGGCGTTTGTCTCGGGGCTGGCTTTGGAATAACCGATTTGTAACAGTTCGTTATATCACTGTGGTGCCAACTGCTGCTCAAATTTCCTCTGCGGATGCAATACGATACGCCAGAGCCATACGCCGAACACGATGGTTCACACTCGACAGCGCCATGTGGCCGTCCGGATCCTAGTCTTCTTGCGACTGTGCGTTCTCGTGACCAGCTCTGCCAGCAATCATGTACAGTGGCTACATTCGTGCCAACTCTTTCTGCAGTGTCACAGAAGGAACGTCCAGCTTCTCGTAGGGTTGATAATGGCGTCTTTGTCGCCTTAAAGGCATTCTTGTCTAATAGCAACTCACCTGGTCCTATCTCAAAGGTGACTAATGTTTACGATCGTTATAGCGTGTATTTAAAGCAAACCTGATTTACATCCTCGTAATGGTGCTACTAGCGCCACTCTCCGCAGCTAGCACGAAATTTGAATAGACATCATCTTTCAGATGTAGAAACAGGCCTAGCAACTTTCGTGTACATTGCACAGCTCCTTCATCGTGTTGAGATTCCGTTACCTTCACTATATACTAAGAACGTTGGAGTTACTATTACGCCCCCTAGGGGCACATCAGATGTTATTTTCCTTTATTTTGAACATTAGTAGTCCAGTATAACGTACTGGTTGTGTAATTCAGTGAATCCTCCGTATGTTTATATCTTCGTTAGTACTTGACTATTTGATACAGCAGCGAATGGCTAGGAAGATAGAATCCACACATTGGCCTGCATCCACAACTTCTAAGTTAGTGTGTATGAATGAAACAAGATGTTTTTCACACAAGTGCTTTCACTTGCATCCATATGAATTCTCTGAGAAAAGCTTGTGTTCCTTGTGAGGTAATGGGCGAGCTGTGGGGCCCTGCAAAGATTTTAAGTTCAGAGTTGACGGCCACCGCTCAGGCCGCTCGGCAAGCCGTGGCTCGCTTGCAACCGCGTGACGCTGCACAACGGCTGGACCATGTGGCCCAGCCCACTCCGAGGCTGGGAATTCCATGGTGACGCTGTGTCGATGAAGGAGACATGCCAGGAGTGCCAAGGATGGCGGAATTTGTGAAACCTTAATGGCAGACATTTTACAGTTCTTATAGAAATTAATAGTACCCAGATGAATCATGATACCTAAAAAAAACATGTACATTACCTTTATTTGCACGACGATTCTGACGGTGTAATCAGATTTTCAGTATCTTTATTAATTTAAAGTCTAGTATCTGATGATAAATTATAGAAGTAACACCCAGCAACGGATTTCCAAAATCTAAACGGTTCAGCCGATTGTGTCGATCAATGTGTCTTTAGAAAGCTATTAGTGTAAACCTAAATTGGTATAAAGTACAGGCATGTAACTTGAATAGTACATGTATTATTGGAGGCCAAAGTAGCCGATTACTATTGATCACGTCAGGCCATAAGCACTCCGCAGTTACACGAAAAAACGGTGGCAGCATGCTTATAAATATATTTATTCCCCTATGTCTTTGTTTATATCCGATATACACTATTCATGAATAAATTGGTCAATTATTTACTATGTTTTAGAAAGCACAGAGACATTAGGCTACTGGCTTACTTCTGTTCCGTTCCTTTGATATTTGTTTATGTATTTAATAATGTGTGTTATAGCGTCTTTATGGTCCAACCGTAGGAATATTTATTTAATGTCAAGTTATTTAAATGTAAATCCAGTATTTCGAATGTGTTTCATTATGTTTGTGAATGTGCGTTGGCTTGGAGACAGGGCGGGAGCGCTCTAGCCAATCACAGCGATCGTTCCAAAAAGGACACGTGGAGGGACTGTATGGAAGTGGGGAGGAGCATCGTTTCGAGAGAGGACAGGGGAGTACGGCGCGACGGACGCACGGCCGCGGGACAAACTTGAATGAAGAGTGGAGCAGTTTGCACGTGGTCGCGGGAGTGCCGACTTGTGCACTTGAGAGATTTCCGTGGCTTCTGCAGTGAAGACGTAGTATACGTTTAGAAGTGAATATCTCGCGAGCTATGTTGTTGTTCATAACTAATTACGTGAAGTAGGAATCTATTGTTACCCGTTATTCAAATTATATTTTATTTAATTGCTGGACCATCGACACCAATAAGTGTTTTACAGTAATGAGGGGCATTCTTAAAGGTACTTCTGGTACCACACTCATAATTTAAAGTCGTTAAAATAGTACCTGCAGAATTTATTTAATTGCAATCTTTCATTCATAGATGTCTATGTTACGTTCAAAAGTCGCAATTGCCGAGTGATAGGGACCTTCGACCATTCGATTCATGTGTCTATTCATATTGCATACTGTAGTATTAGGCTTGTAATGCGGCAACTACGTATCTCAGACACTAGACAACGAAACTAGCAAAAACGTTTAATATTTCAACTCTGAGTCAGAGGGTACGTAGTTGAGGGCCACCACACCACATCATTTAATATGAAAGCCCGCATCCTCCAGGAACGTTATAATGCTCGATCTTAGTATGTGCTGTACCATTCTTCAATAGATGGCGATCATCAATATTGATCTGAAACTCTGTGCATATCTCTTACCATTTTTAAACAGGAGTGATCTGCGCAATTTTCCAGTCACGAAAGGCTATACACTGTGGAAGAGATTTTCGATGAATGTGTGCTGGGAAAAAGGGATAATTCAGCAGTTTATTCAGTTACTAATCTAATAAAATTTCCTTTTTAGTTGTAATTAGCCTTCATTGTTTTTCAATACCGGTGGTGCTTACATCTATATACACTGTCCTGTCACATTAATGTGAACGTCTATCAGAAGCCTGAATGACCAGATTTTGCAGCGCTGATCGGTGCGAGACATACGGGAAGAGATTGAGTGATGCTTTGAAAGGTACCGAAAGCCATGGCGACTCCTGTGCCGTGGCAATTTGGGCTACGTTTCTCAGCTGAGGATCCATGGCGCTTACAGCCCGACTAACGTGGTCCCACAGATCCTGGACTGGGCATAAGCCCAGGGTCTCTGATGGACAGGGAAGCACGGAAAACTCATCATGGTGCTCTTCGAACCACGCACGTACACTGCGAGCTGTGTGCCAGGTTGCATTGTCCAGCTGGTAAATGCCATCGTGCCTAGGAGAAACGAGTTGCACGTAACGCTCCCTCCTCCGGCCTAGACCCTTGGCTTTATGGCGTTTCAAGCCATATACGCGAACAGCCATCAATCTTATGGAGCACAAAACGTGATTCATCTGAAAAGACCACCTGTCGCCACTCGGTGGACGTCTAGCTGTAGTACTGACGTGCAATTCCAGCCTTCGTCGGCCATGGACGGTAGCCAGCATAGGTGCATGATCCAAGCGCCTGCTACGGAGGCTCGTACGCAGCAACTCTCGTTGAACGGTCGTTGAGGCACTGTCGGTAACCCCTTGTTTCATCTTGCCGGTCAGCTGATTAGCGCATGCAGGTCTATTTGCTCGTACACATCTCCACAGACGTCGTTCACCACTGTCATCTATGGCACGTGCTGCACCACAACTGCCTCGGCGCCGGTTACGGATGGCGCCATTTCTGCCTGCATGGCGTACTTAAACCACAGTGGCACGCAAACCTTTAGCAGACTTAGCCGTTACGGGAATGCTTCCACTCTTGGCCCTTTTGTATGTCAGATATATAGCTCCTTTTCCGCATTACGACAACGACTGTACGGTTTTTCACGTCAGTATGACACGCTGTATATACCCTCCATTACTAGTGCTGCCACCTGCAGTCTGTGAGAGGTTACTGCATCTTGATCTCTAACATAGGCGGTGGTCGGATTAATGTAACTGGACCGTGTGTCTCATTTGTCAGTCTGTGCGGTTGTTAAACAGTGCCACCATGTGTCCTTATGTGTGAATATCGTTAAATATGGAATTTTTTGTCTACCGAGTTCAGTTTTAACATAAAATGGATTCACTAGAGATTAAATGGAAGGTTTTGATCTGTTCAAGGACTTTACTTGTGTCTTTATATTCCTACAATTTTCAGACGGATGGATCGCCAGGTTCTTACAGCCTTACACCCCTTTTAAACTACTGCTCTCTCAGTAGTTCGAGAATACTGAATACATGACTGATTTTTCATAATTCTCTGATCCGTTTGTCTTTCATGTGAGATACGATCAAACATCGGTCCGAAGTAACTGCAGTACATCATAAGTTCACTGCAGACTATAATGCCATAAAAATTTTAAATTATAGTTGGAACCATTTTGAATAACGATTACGTGACAACCAGGGATTAAGTTTAGGCTAGAATATTTTGCTAATGTCAGATTCATACTTGGTCACAAATAAATAACTGAGTGCTGCAGTTGGTAATTACAGTGGACTTAGGGATGTTTAGGGGTGTGAAAATTTGGCGTACAGACGTATGACACAAGTCACACCCAATCACCGGACCACATTCGAAGTCCGAGAGTTCCGTGGAGCGCCCCATTCTGTTCTCTCACGCTGTCTAATGACTACTGAGGTCTCTGATATGGAGTACCTGGCAGTACGTGGCAGCACAATGCACCTAATATGAAAAATATACATTTCTGGGGCTGTACGGATACTTTTGATCACATAGTGTACGTTAACTACAGCTCTTAAAACTTTGGCCTCCGTGTAACAAATTGACACCCAAGGTAACTTCCCTGGCAGGCCATGTGCATCAAATTGAAACACACTTTCCAGACGGTGTGTATTAATCGTATAAACAGCTGCAATGATTTCAAACAGATATGTAGTGGGTCTGGCGCCTTTGGTTCCGAATTTCGTTGACGGACAGTCAGACAATGCAACTTGTAGTTAGCCCTGCAGTCAGCTGTTACGCGTGACTCGTTGCTGGAGGTTATTTGTGTTTAAAGTCGTGTTTCCTTGAAGATTTGAGCATGTTTTGTTGTACGTTTGTGACAGTGTCCATCACGAAGTCAGCTGTTGGTTGGTTGGATGAGGAAAGCAAATTCAGTGAGAGTGAGTTCAGTTTGTTTTGTGAAATAGCTGACGGCGATGATCATGAATACTCTCCTGAGAGTTACGATCGTGATTCCTACGATTCCGATGCAGGTGGACCGAGAAAAAGATTAAGAACAACTGCTGGGTAATCAGCAACTGTGCCTCAAAGAGACGTCTCCGGAGTTACTTGGCATGATGTAACTGAAAATATGAACGATTTTACCACAACCTGTAATGAGGGAATTGCTGATCATGTGAAGACGAAAATGAATGGAAATTGCGATGCACTGGCTTTTTATTAATTGTTTTTTGAAGAGCAAGTTTTGGAAATGATCGTCAGCGAGACGAATCGTTATGCCGAGCATATAGTAATTGACAGCATTGCCAACGAAAACTGTACAAAACACAACAGACTACAATGGTGGACAGACCCTAACAAGGAAGGAAGCCTGCGTTCTTTTTTTTATTTCTTTTTTTTTTCATTCTGCGGATTGGTTTGGGTGGAAAACCTACGCTCCATAAATATTGGTCAAGGAATATATTGTACAAAGAAGAATTAAGTAAAGCTTTGGCCCGCAAAAAGTTTGAGACCCTTTTCAGCATGCTATATTTTTTGGACGTTTCTGGTACAAACAACGGCAAACTGAACAAAATTTCGCCATTAGTTAATCTACTAAACGATGAATTTCACGGAGAGTATTGTCCTTGTGAGAAAATGTGCACTGATGAAAGTATGATGCCACTTAGAGGAAGGCTCTAGTTCGCCAGTAAATTCCGGTGAAAGGTCATAAGTATGGTCTCAAGCTTTGCAGACTGCGTGTTCATGGACGCTATAACAGGCACATGGAAGTGTATGCTAGAAAGAAGATTGTACCGGCATATCATGACATGTCCTTCAGTGTAGTGATGGAGTTGTTGGCCGAGGTTGAGGCCGCAAAGGTGAAATGTTATGCGGCACCGCAAGATTGCATTCTATCTCCTCACAAACACGGCAATTGCCTGTGCTCATGCTATATACGAGCAAGTAATTGACAAAAATGTGCGTGTAACTGAATTTCGAGAGAAATTTGGACTTTCACTGATAAACATTGGAAAACCGAAAGATGTACTAGGGTCACCAGGAACACCAGTAACGTCAAGTTCACAGAACCATCTCTTGCAAGAAAATTGGTAGCAAGACAATCAGGCATACATCATGTTAGCGACCATACTCTCACAAATTTGGACGCACTGAATCTATGAAGAAATCAAAGCAAGTCCTCACAAACTGCAAGCGTTGCCCGAAGGAAGAGTTCATGCGGCTGGACCATTTTTTCATAATTCACACGTTTAATGTAAAACATACAATCTATTAATGAATTCAAATATGTCGTTACACATGCTATGAATTTATAAACCAACCTGTTGAGTTAATAAATATTCGCCATTTATATTAGTTTTGCTTAATTCTTCCAAAAAAATGAACGCTATTCGTGTGAAATACTGAATGGAGTCTTCATTCGTTATTAAAGGTTGTGCATAATTCCCACGCATGTGGCCTTGCACGTATGATATTGCACAAATTAAGTTCACATGCCATGTGTGTAACAATTATACACACCTGAAACAGAACTGGGCCTGGTGCATAACCTTAGGTGATTGAAGTCCGGCAGCCAAAGTGTTAAAGTTCATTCGTGAACTGCTTCTCGGTTCATAACCAAGGAACCTAAACTTTACTTAGTCCATAAGTCAACTATTTTCGCTGTGTTTCTAAAGACCGCAGCTGTGTGCCGCTGACAAAACTATTTCCAACACGATTTCATTGGACCGCAACTTAGATACTAGTCGTGGCGCGGAGTGGCCGCGCGGTTAGAGGCGCCATGTCATTGCTGCGCCGCCACTCCCGTCCGAGGTTCGAATCCTCCCTCGGGCATGGCTGTGTGTGTTGTTCTTAGTATAAGTTAGTTTAAATTGTGTGTAAGTCTAGGGACCGATGACCTAAGCAGTTTGGACTCTTATGGATTCACACACCTTTGCACATTTTTAGATGCTAGTCCTTTCCTTACCGCCACGAAGGGAGGAAGATCAAAATTTATCGTCACGACGTCTCATTGATAGCACGTCAATTTCAGACGATTACTGTATAGAAAAAGAGGCTCGTCTGGCCATTGCGCCCCAAACGCAACTCCCACTATACTATGTTCACCCACAACGTCACAGCGCGAACGCTAGCCGTTGGTCGCAACTCTTACCTGGTCCCCTACGGGGCGCTACGCTCATTAGGGACGATACTAACTCTTAATTACAAGAAATTCCCAGCTCCCGAAGCAATAGACCAATTTATATAAATGTTTAATATTTTTCGCAGTTTAGATCATCCATGATAACTTCTGTAAAATTGAACATACAACAGTTTCTGTCTAATCCCTAAATTAGTATAATTAGTGTTAACACAATCATAACTACAGATATACCGAATTATACTTATTGAAACAAGATGAATATATAAGAAAAAGAATGCCTTAACTGCACATCGACGTGTGGTAATATTACTCAGTCACTTTCACTATTGCATTAACATGATTCGTTAACAATGCAGCCTAAATTAATATCTTTATACAGAATATTCTTATATTGGTTCCACTACTGCCCAGTTTCTATCTAAAGACATCTTTCTGATTACAGGTCTGCTTTAATCGTATATAGTTTGTATTTCTGAGATGTATTGATTCTCGCCTTTATCCGTGATACCGATGTAGGCCAAAACAATGAATTGCTTTGGCGTACATCATTCTCATAGGTCTGCTTTAGTTCAGAAGTAATATAAACTTACTTGTATAGTTTATAATTCATGCCAGAAAATGAATAGTAACTATTAAGTAAGACACAGCGCATGTTCCAGCTTCAGATTAATCTAAATGTGTATATCTATAAAAGAGAGTTTCTAGTTTTCCTGTATCTCTAATGCAAATTATTGTTAATTTCATACTAATCTTACGTACTCATGTTCAGACAGTTAATTTTCCGTAAAGTTAACTTTAGAGAGAGTTCTTTGTCACTTGGAAACCGCTGTTTTCTCCAGGTGACCTGGAAAACCTCTTCAGTTTATTAATCTCCTGTTACCGCTATGGACCAGTACTCAGCCCCTTTAAACCTCGTGTAGCATCCCAACGGGAATGGCTAAGCTCTTCCACTGGAACATACCTGCTAAAGCCGGCCGCTGTGACTGAGCGGTTCTAGGCGCTTCCGTCCGGAACCGTGCGACTGCTGCGGTCGCACGTTCGAATGCTGCCTCGGGAATGGATGTGTGTGATGTCCTTAGGTTAGTTAGGTTTAAGTAGTTCCAAGTTCTAGGGAACTGATGACCTCAGATGTTAAACCCCTTGGAGTTCAGAGCCATTTGAACCATTTGAACCTGCTAAAACTCAGACGTGACTATTTCTCATCTTTCACTGTGACTGCCAAAACTATTTTATGTTTCTCGCATAACTCTTTTTATGAAGGCACGAGTTTCTTTTACGTTTTCTCTGTCCGATTGTGGCGTTACACCTTGCCTACTCGCCACTTATGCTGAGAAATGGTACACAATGAAATAGATGCCGCTCCTTGTCGCTTTAGAAGCATTCGACTCCATCCTACTTGCAGGCGTGAATCAACCAGTTACACTAGATATGGACTAATCCAAGCTAATCATGGAGCTCTAGGTGAACAGAAAGGACAGAAACACAGTCGTAACAATCGGAAGAGCCCGAGTTCTACTCCATAACTGAGATATGTCTTTCATTCTAGACTTCTAAGATAACATGTAACGAATATTAAGCACTGAAATCTTGAGGAAAGAGTGTCGAGCATCAGCTAGAGTAAAAGTTACAAAATTGCAATCAATTAAGCCCATGTAAGGTTGAGACGAGCGAGAGAAACGCCAGCAACGGGAAGCAACAGTGGAGCATAATGGCGCGTTACGTAAATTGTAGGCGCTAGCATCTCGCTGTGTTGTGCTGACGAAGACTGACAGCCGTTCACGAGGTCTTCTGTGATAGAGCAGGACGATCTGTGTTGTCTGCTCCAAAACACCGATAAAAGTGAGGCTGAATGATCAAGCTGGGTTCTATTTAAGAAGTCGGTCCCAGAAAGGTCGCTGCCAGGATAGGCACTATATTTTTTATGGCCATTTAAAAGGAAGTTACTGCAAAACGCAACATATCTTACCAACGACTTTTGAGAGAACACTCCCGAACTTTTAGGTTTCCATTATGTGACTGTGCAACTTTGTAACATACCATATGAAGCATACGGAACGTAGGGTTAGCTATCAACACCGCTTAATGTTTCTCATATCATATGTCGAGACAACAAAAATAATTCTGTTAAGAAAGAAATTGTCGCAAATTAGAGATCAGTTGTAAAGGTTGAGACTGCAGTACGTGTTAAAACGTTGTCTAAAATAAGTTTAAGTAAATTTGTATTCTGGGCACTGTATCGCTCTAGTATTGTGTAAGCACAGATCTGGACTGTTGGGTGGACGAGGCAACGATTTCCAACCCAATTTGACGATGTGTTCCCGGGTTCTCAGACTATTGTGTGGGCGTGCATTATTATGTTGGAGCAAGATTTCTGCTGGATTCTTGTCCGATGGAAAACGTTGGAAACGGTTCTTGAGATTATTCAGAGTATTCACAAATGCTTCTGAATTGATGGTTGACCCTCTTGGCATCAAATCCACGAGAATAACACCATCACAATCCAAGAAGACAGTCACCATGACTTTTCCGACAGAGTGTGTAGTCGCGAATTTCTTGTTTTGTGGTGAGTGAGTATGATGCCACTCCATTTAATGTCTTCTTGATTCCGGCACAAAGTGGTGCACCCAGCTTTCGTAACCTGTAACGATCCGTGACAGAAAGATCTCTCCGAGAGTATCAAAACGCTCCAACAATTCAGATGAAACGGCCATCCTTTGAACCTTGCGGTCCTGTGTGAGCATTCGTGGTACCAATCGTAAGCACCTATTTGAATATCCGAGAGTCCCGATCATTGCAGACACACTTCCAATGCTGACCGAGTACTGTGAAGCCAATTATCGAGTTGTGACCCGCCGGTAGGAACGAATAATTACACCCACACAATTCAGTATGTCTGGAGCACTGGCTGCGACAGGGCGTCAGGAGAGTGGCTGATCATGGAGCTCTGTTTCTGTATTTCCTGAGGCCGTACCTTCTTTACCCATCACCCAACTGTACTCCTATCAACTGCAGCATTGCCATACACTGCAGCCGGCCGCTGGTGGCCGAGCGGTTCCAGGCGCTTCAGTCACAGGTTCAAATCCTGCCTCGGGCATTGATGTGTGTGATGTCCGTAGGTTAGTTAGGTTTAAGTAGTTCTAAGTTCTAGGGGACTGATGACCTAAGATGTTAAGTCCCACAGTGCTCAGAGCCATTTGAACCATACACTGCACACAAGCCTTTATGGATATTCACGACGGTTTCTTTTTCTCCAGACAAGAATTTAATAACAGCACGCTGCTTGTAACCTGAATCGTATGTAGACGCCATTTTGACGCTGTACTACGGCTTTACAATCTGTCTGAAAGGTTCCAAATTTCACCGGCGCACAGAAGAAACATCAAATGTGGAGCACGAACAAGGAAGTTCGTTTACGTATATTAATGGCTTTTTAAGAAAATGTGGTGCATTACTTATTGGATGACCCTCGTATTTCTATATTCAGTTCGAGTTCTTTATGAAAGTAGCTACAAACAGATTTACTGGACCCTGAGCAAAGATAATTGTAAAATACGTATTCCTTCTCTCACAAGCTACACTCCATGTCCATCCTTATAGGTGCTCGTTACCTGTCTATAATAAGAAGCCGAAGATCTGTTAGAAATTATTATAATTACACGTTCTAAAATCAGATATTTAAGTATTTGGAACTATAGGTAGTGCGTCGAAGAGTGCAAAGTTTAGAATATAATGTACGTTACTTTGTCGGTTCTACACGTTCTTGCTCTCTTGGCTGCCAGAATTTTTGTCTGCACCTCTAGAGTGTCTACTATGTGCTACTCCTATACTGAGACCCCAGCTTTCAGTCAATCGACACCATGACGTCACGCTTTGAGTTTAGCTGTTGATATTCTTACGTAGGTTTTTCGTAATTTTTCTGTCTGTAGTAAATCGTTTGTAGCGTTCTGTACATTAAGGCCTTTTTGTATCCATCCTCTTCACCATCGATAGCGGTCGCGTCCATCAGTCTTCTATACTTGCAAGTGGCTTATTGCTAATTGACGTACTTCATTACGACACAGGAAAAATGTGAGAAACCGTGGTGACAGGGCGTGCTGGTGTTCCGACGGGCCATTTACGTGAAACAAATTGTCTCAATATACTGAATTCCGAGAACCAAGTGTCTAATGAAGAAAGAAACATTTAAAATCACCACATTCAAAGAAACTGTCATCTTCTTTTTAATTGAAGCTCGACAATGGAGCACAGATTCCCTGAGCACTGTATCGCCCTAATATTGCTCCCTCGAGTATGTGGAAGTAATAGGCCGCTGCTAATGCGTCCATACCATCACTAGGCTTCCGTAAAGCCTTCGCAGTTCGGTACCCCCCAGAGCTTAGTCTGCGAGGAAGCTATTTGCATCAGAATATTCCGTAGGTCAGTTAAAGGCTTTCAAAATGCTTACACAGGAAATGCAGAGAATCAGAGCCCCTCAGAGGTTGCAAAAACCTTGATGCACGTTTCCTTCGCACTATCTCGGATCAGCTTTTTTCTATTTCAGTATAGCTCCTCACTCCTCACAAATTGGCAAACACCCTCATTTGGGTTTCATTATTGCATATTTAATAAACCGAGGTGCCACGCTAGTAATAGTTACAAATCTATAGATGGAAACCTGTGCTATACAAAAGGCGTAGATACTCTATAATCTTTCGGGTTGAGCATTATGTTGTTGGAATAAAAAGAAATGATAGTGTTTATAACTCTGACAATAGCAGCGTCTCTGAGGTAGCACTAGATGACTCCAAACCGTAGAAGTCGATCCACCCAACGATGTATAATTTCAAAAAAGACCCTAAAATGCATCTCAGAATATATTTCAAGGCATTTACTGTGATTTAAGCCATTAAATTCAACGTTTCAATAACATTAAGAGGAGAAGGAGAGATTGGAAGTACGAAGAGGTAATGGAAGACGGAATATTAACTCTGATTGAGAAAGAAATGGGAATGAAAATGGCTGTGCCTTTCGAAGTCGTCCAGTGTTTACCTTAAGTGATCATCTAAAACCTAGATCTGAATGGCCAGGCGGGGTCTTAAACTAACGTCCCGCCGAATACAGGAACAATGTCTGGTCATTACGTAACCCCGTCTAGTGACATTCACAAGACAGTAAAGGCAAAACGAAAAAAATATATAAATGTTACTCTGTACCTTCAAACCGAAAGGAATATCCCGAAACAGTTGGGAGGACATTGGGAATGAGTGAAGCCGCCAAGAATAACATTACGTAGTAAAAAGTACGCGTTCTTAATCCGACTTTGTAACCTACAATTACGAGAGTAGCCACGTATTCTCTTGTTGTCATTTATCTTTTCTGATAACACCTTGTACTATGCACAATACATCTTTTACCAGAAGTGTTGTCATAGATAACGTCTATAGCGAGGTTAAATGCACCGCATCTGATCAAAAGTATCCAGACATCTGTTAGCGGACATTAACATGTGATGTGGCCACACTTCGCTTCATGACGGCTTGAGCCGTAACCACAGAAGATAGAGATGGACGCTAAGATGTCGTGCGAAGTCATCGGTCTAACATATCCAAAAGGTGTTCCATTGGGTTCAAGTCGGGACTCTGGATAGGCCAGTCTCTTTAGGAACGTTGTTGTCCACAAATCTTTGCCTCACAGATACTGCTTCATGACTGGGTGCATTTTTATGCTGATACAAGCAATCATTATCTCGGAACAGTACGTCTACAGTACGCACTAAACGATGATGTAAAATGTTTTCATATCTTTTCGCAATATGAGGACCACATCCTAATCGCGAAAAACACACCCATGCCGTAACGCTAACTCCGTAATTCACTGTCTACACTGCACATGGTGGCAGGTAACTTTGTCTAGGCATTCGTCTAATCTAAATCATTCCACGGAATAGCGACAGGTTATAACGTGATTAATAACTCCCAAACAGTCGTTTCCAGTCATCCGCTGTCCAGCAGAGCCGCTCTTTACACTGCCTCAAACTTCGTTTAGAGCTTCTCGACCGCTGTACCCCATTCTTTATAGTTTCCAACACACACAGTCTTTGATATACCTAGAATGCCAGTAGCATTTCGGAACTCATCAGCCATTCCTTCCACTAGTTTCACGTGACCATTTGACAGTCACTCTCCGCAATATTTGACGGCCCATGTCCAACAGCGCTTAAGGTCATCCTAGTCATGATTCAGCTATGGTTGTTCCTACGCGTTCCCACTTCTGAGTCACATTACGAAGAGTCGACTTTTGCTGCTTTATAAAGATTGAAATTACCCTGATATTTAAATGAATACTTGGAGCCTGAACGGGCTCAGGACTGACATCACGGCACTTCTGTCGCTATGATATAACATTTAATTCAATCTGATCGAGTGCAAATCTCAAATGAACGTGCAGAACTTGCAAGTAGATCCCATTACAATGCTGCATGTCTTTTATAAACAGGTTATGCTTTTCCAACCATTGACTAAATAAAGAAGATAAACGAAACAGCCAAACGTTACTGCGGGCTCTGTTAAAGCAAACCGGCGAGAGGGGCCTCTGCTCTTCGCAAGGCCCCGAAAACTGTGGCGCTGGCTGCGGTATTATTAACGTATCGACGAGCCTGCGGTTTGTGTCAGTCCGGCAAACAGCGAGCTGCCTTTCGTCAAGAGCTCTGTGTAACTGGCGAGCATACATAAGCGCCGATGGCGACTGAAAACTCATGCGTCGTCCCGGAACATCGATAACCGCGAGCACAATGCTGATTCCCTTTCCGTGGATTATCCACGGTAACTACTTTTTATAGTTTCTGTTTGCTATAGGAAAGCCAGTGTGTGTACATGTTTAGTCAAGGATGTTGTACCTCACTGTAACATAAAAAAGTCTTTGAACTAGATCGACTTCCTAACGCCATATTCTGTCAGCATTTTACTTACAGACAACAATCTTTTTAAGCACGTTCCAATAAAATCTTGACCTGACACTCTCATGTGAAATGCGGTCATAACTTTCATCTACACCAATTGGGCACGCCTTACCCTTAACGTTATTTTCCTAGTTATTAACAGTCTGCCCTGAATTCCTCAAAAGGCTAACACCTTTCACAGGAATACGGACTTCAAAGGCATAACAACAGACAGACTACACAATGAATGCAGCGGAGTATTTGAGTGTGAGCTTGGATTGCACAAATGACAGTCTACAAAACATGGATAGATGGCAACAGGTAGATTCCATATTCCCAATTTCCGGAAATACGGTGCTCCACTGCAAACTTTTGACGAAGGTTGGAGCAAACGGATTAGCTTATCAGAAATATGAGTGGTTAGAAGATATTTTAAGTAGTAGAACTCATTACGTTGTCCTCGACGGCAGGTGCTCATTAGAGTCAAGGGTACCGCCAGGAGTGCAACAACGAAGTATAATAGGACCGCTCTTACTCTTCATACACATAAATGATCTGGCAGACAGAACGAACAGCTGTGAACGGCTGTTTGCTGGCGAACGTGTGGTGTACGGGAGGTGCTGTCTTTGATTTATTGCACGGGGATGTCAGATGACTCATGCAGAATTTCTAGCTGGTATGATAAATGGCAGGTTCATCTAAATGTAGGAAAACGCAGGTTAAAGCGGTTAAGTAGCAAGATCAATCCTGTAACGATCGAATACGTTGTTAGTTATTGTTGCTTGACACTGTAACATCGATTAAGTATCTAGGAGTAACGTTGCAAAGTGATGTGAAATGGAATGACCACGTCAGATGGATACTCGGGAAGGTGAATGCTCGACTTTGTTTTAATTGGAGAATTTTGGGAAAGTGTAGCTCATCTATAAAGCAGTCAGCGTATAGAAAGCTAGCACGACCGATTCTTGAGCAGTGCTCGACAGTTTGGGAGTCCCACCAGGTCGGATTAAAGGGAAACATCGAAGTAATTCAGAGGCGCGCTGCTAGATTTGTAGCCGGTAGGTTCGATCAACACGCAACCAATACGGAGATGATACGTGAACTAAAGTGGGAATTCCTGGATGGATGATGACGCTATTTTCGTGAGGCACTATTGCGGAAACTTAGATAAGCGGAATCTGAGGCCGACTGCAGATCGATTATAATGCCGCCAACGTACATTTCGCCTAAGGACCACAAAGATAAGATGAGAGAAATTAGGTCTCCCACGGAGACTTATAGAGAGCTGTTTCTCCCTCGCTCTGTTTACGAGTAAACAGCAAGTGGAATGACTAGTAGTGGTACGTGGTATCTTCTACCATGCACCTTGCGATGACTTGCAGAATATAACAATCCTCTCCGTCTGTCGCTATCACTCAGTACACATTTCGTCCACCTTGTGACTTAGCGGACGATATTTTCCCGCTTTATCTGTATGCGGTATAAATCTTCGAAATGTACAATGAATTCGTTTAAAATCGCTAGATATTTTCGTATTTTATTCGAGTACTAGTTGCGATAAATTATGATCACTGTGATACCATTGTGTGTCAATAAAATGGTATAAAAAATATAACAGTTGTAGTGGGTATCGGGTAGCGTGAGAAAATAATAAACATGGCTAAACTGCAAGTCCCTTATGGTGGGGGCCAGACTGGCATAATGCTTTATGCTTTCTGTTACTGTCATTCGTGGCTGGAAGTTGTCTGTGTTCATACTATTTTGCTGGCACAGAACCATATGCAGATTATCATAATCGATCGAACCTAATAATCAAATGAAATATGAAAAATCTAGTAATTAAAGACCAATACTTTCCACAATTGGCCTTGCTACAATGGAAACACCGGTTCCCATCAGATGACCAAAGTTAAGCGCTGTCGGTCTTAGCTAACACTTGAATGGGTGACGATCCGGGACTGCTGAGCGCTGTTGCCAAGCGGGGTGCGCTTAGCCTTCGTGAGGCCAGTTCAGGAGTTGACAGCGAATTAGCGGCTACTGTCACGATAACTGACAACGGCCGGGAGAGCGATGTGCTGACTACACGCCCCTCTATATCCCTTTCCAGTGACGCCTGACGGCTGAGGATGACACGGCGGTCGGTAGGTACCTAAGGGGCCTTTCGAGGCGTGTTCGCATAGAGTTCACTGACGGCTGAGGATGACACGGCGGTCGGTAGGTACCTAAGGGGCCTTTCGAGGCGTGTTCGTATAGAGTTCATTTAGTTCTACAATTTCAAACGCTGAATCACCAACACACTTCAATTTGAACATATCACAATTCAATGTACAAATTATGTTACACAATGTATCTTTTGTCATACACCTTCTAGATATGGATATAGAATAGAGATCGCGATGAAGTCCAGTGTAAAGAAGAACGTGCTTTCCATAATTCAAATGAATTTTGATATGGCTTCTCACTTAAGCCTAGGCCAATTTTCCTTCTCATCCACATTCATCTGAGCCAAAGCCCTCACCATATGAAGGAAACCTTCATCTTTCTTCTATTTATTGACTGATTGGTTTAAGACTTTCTTTCACTTGACTATCCAGGTACTTCTTAATACTAATTGTGAAGAGATTATTTTTTTGTGTGTACAGTTTGCCAAGAAATTGATAACATGTTCTCACAACAAAAGTCGCAGCATTCTTGCTACATACTAAGTGACTTAACCGGCAAAAACGTTGCTCATTGACGAATACGATTCGTTTGGTCACATAATGGAGCTATAATTGTTCTTCTTAAATATTTCACCATCTGATTTCATGATTCTTAATGAGACCGACATGTATTAGAGTTTGGAGGAAAGAGCACATACCATCATGCTCGCTTTCTATGTTTTACTATCTGCCAATAAAATACCGACATTATGGAATTTTCAAGCATTCTTCGTGTTGAAGTCGGAGCTGATGGCATCGGTGCTGAGTCTAACCATCCGCGCTTCCCAATAACTGTTATCTCCATAATTTTCACATAACCCATAGACTAAAGTGATTTCAACTTTTCAAACTTTTCAGAATAGTTTGAGAGTTTAAGGAACACTAAGGCGCTGCGTGTTTCTTTCCAAACTTGAAAGCTTATATTGCCTGCGGCGCAAAATTTGAAAGTTGGACGTTAATACTCCTTTGCAAAGTTGAGCAGTGATTCTGCTGTAGTGTGCATGCACAAACTCTGTGTCTGACATATTATTATCGCAAGTAGTAGCGAGCGAACAGTTGTTCAGAGGAGTCGGATATGGTCGGACGCAGCCTGCAGTGGGGAGAAGCAGCGCGACATGAGAGGGCGCAGCCTGCCGTGATCGTGCTTGTAGCGCCGGAGGAGGCTTCGGTACTAATCGAGGACTTTTGGTTATGTGCCTTTCTGTTGCACGTAGTCGTTGCTTGCTTGCGCACTAGAGGGATTTTGTGATTTGTGTATACAAACACTGAGAGTAATGTTCGTATCTTTATTGTGGCCAGAAATGTGTTGATTGAGTATAGACATTACAAAGTATTCAAAGCCTGTGTAAGGTTTGCCAGTGTTTAAATATCTATTTTGAGAATATACTAAACTATCTCTCTACATAAAAAAAATATGGCAGTAGTTCAAAATTGTTCAAATGTGTGAGAAATCTTATGGGACTTAACTGCTAAGGTCATCAGTCCCTAAGCTTACACACTACTTAACCTAAATTATCCTAAGGACAAACACACACACACATGCCCGAGGGAGGACTCGAACCTCCGCAGGGACCAGCCGCACAGTCCGTGACAGCAGCGCCTAAGACCGCACGGCTAATCCCGCGCGGTATGGCCGTAGGTATTGCAGTTATTATGATCATGCGTTGCTGTCTGCATGGACGCAGTATTGCTTTTGAAATACTTTTAGCTTGTTGCAGATCACACAGATGCAGCGATAGGACGAAGTAAGTTGTCCGTTGAGTACAGAAGCATTGCAGAACAGTTGTTACGAGTTGTCAGAGAATATTTTAAAACTCGCTGTCAGATACTTGAGAATTGATTTCTTTAAGGTTTGTAGGAGAAGTAATCAGTTACGGTTTTTATTTTTTCTCAATCAGAATTCTATTTTTCCTAGAGATGCAACATCACATATTTTCGTACGTCTTTCATCAGAACAAACAATAATTTCAAACATACACGAGTTTAAAAATATTGCGAGTCAGTCTCGAACATAACTATCCAAGATGTCTTGAAAGGCGCCAAGCTTTCGCATTGGCCTAGCACATAATAAATTATAGGCAGCCAAAAGTACACGACTTCGTTCAGATCATCTTCAAACGCGATAAAAAGAAATTTATAGTTTATTTCAGCAAAAGATACGTCAGTGCGACATCCACGTGGTGCCAGATTTTCAATGTCTTTCAATCACATCTCACAAATAGAGTGTTTGTGATTGTCAGTATTTCTCTGCGGGAGCATAAATCCAAGCTCGAGCAGCTGTCAGTACTGTACTTCATTATGACAGGCAGCAGAACAAGTCTTATGGAAAAACTGGACACTAATTGTTTTTTTGCCAACTCTCGGATTCAGATGACGACTTGATGCCTGTGGTAATGTGAATGTCGTTGTTGTCAGAGTCAGGAGAATATCCATTTTGAGAACAAATAGATAGTAAGATGAGGTTTTCCAACTCGTATAACAATCGAAATGAGAGTTGTTCTTGAATGACTGAAATGACCGCAATGAGTTACCGAAATGAATCCCATCTCTAGCTGAAAAGTGATCTCAGTCTTCATTTTTCAAGTCGTTACAGTAGCTGTATGTCTTCAAGACAGGAGTAACAGCATGTATCGATATACGAAGGAACGGAGAGGCAGTGTTGCGAGAATAAGGCAGTGCGGCTAGCAGAAAGAAATCGATTGCGCTTTGAGTGCCGCAGCCACGAAATACGGACGCGGCGGGCGACCTGCACTCCAGACTGGCCGAAGGGGAGCATACGTCTCCGCAACGAGCGACGTTCGTCGCGTTACCTCACAGTTTCACCGAAATCGACTCTCTCTTTTCGTATTGTAGGACCTAATATTGTTGTTAAATAGTATAAAATTCCAATCTAGCTGCAAAAGAAGAAGTCATTGTGTGGAAGAGCAGTATTATTATCCTGGATGCTTACAGAGATGGTGTTAGCATATGCATAAAATATAATCGATTATGCAATAATTAGATTGATTAAAATAAATTTATGTAATAAAAACTAATATTTTGTTTAAGTATGACGTGTAAGTCTTGGAGTTTTTTTACTCCATATTTACCGATCCTTCTTCACACCATTTGTTTCACTTTTTACCGCAGGAAACTACATATCATTCTTTCAAGTATTTGTTAGGTTTCCACCGTGCTCCCAAAAAGAGGCCCAATAGGACTCAGACTACTTTAACCAGAAAAGTTAGGAAAAGGCATACGTGTAGTGGGAAAGTCTATGTACAGGTATAACCATGTATACGTGTATACGACAGATGTGCTGCAGAGCCCAACCACGCCCTTCATGAATCTATAGCCATGTTAAGAAATAGGATATTCTCCGTTTGACGAGTCCTACTCAGTCCAAGTTGATCTTACTATTCTCCTAGCTGCACCATTGACGTCCTTCTCTTCCTGATACTTGCCTGGTACACACATGTGCTACATAACGACGTCAGTGAAAGGAAGATAAGAATAACTGCAAATGGAAATGACTCAGATGTGCACAATGTCAGAAGATTCTGGCTTCACCCAAATGAAACGTTCAAAGAAACTCATTATATATCAGTCAAATGCAGGAAAAGCTTAGAATGAATTGCGATGAAATATCTTTGTAATATATTAATCTACGTGAAATATTTTAAACAAGCAAACACAGTCACAAATGTCCGTAGGAAGATAATATCTACATCAAAGTGATTAAAAGTAGTTCCTCTGAATAAAACTGAAGAATAACTTCCAAAATTAAAATTACAGTTACACACAGCAAAGCCTAGAAAAGAAGAAAAAAGGCGTCTCTGACAAGACAAACGTAAGGCATTGAATATTTCCATGTTCCAAGGACTTCATAATTTCGAACCTCTTCGTGTGGCTTGCGCACTACAAAATATGTAAAAAGTTTTACAGAACGCGGTGTAAAAGGCTCAATATGTTATGTGAATGAAACATTATCGGTTTTCAAATGTTCTGAAGTGTGTGAATTCCTAAGGGAACAAACTGCTGAGATCGTCAGTCCCTAGACTTAAACACTGCTTAAAGAAACTTAAAGTAACTTATGCTACAAACAACACACACGCCCGTGCCCAAGGCAGAACTTGAACCTCCGGCGGGAGGGGAGGGGCAATCTGCACCAGAGCGCCTCAAAACACGCGGCAACTCAGCGCGGCTTTATCTGTTTTGATCACGAATGTGGACGGACTTTAGAAGGCCAGTGTAACCATATAAAAGGAAAGACCGACAATACAATAAGTAGGTATAACGTATGACAGACATCTACCTGATGACAAGTAAGAGAAGAGTGGCAGATACGAATGTGGAAGCGAATCTAAAGGCAAACAAACTAACAGCCATACCGCTGTGTAGTGTACTGTCTAAAGATTTCTTCCATGTACACAGACATAAACTATGTTGTCTACATAAGATATTTACCCGATAATAAACCAATAGAAGCTGAAATCTCAAGTTTGTCTCGTCGATATCGAGATCACAAAAGAAAGAAGGAAGGTAGGAAGGAAGATTAGTATTTAGCGTCGTGTCATCGAGGTCATTGGAGACGGAGAACAAGATGGGAAGGAAACTCTCATCTCAGTTACATTATGCTAGTATATATACAACGTTTAAAATACAATGTGTTAGTATTAATAACTAGTTATTAACTAGCTGAGTAACCGGCGCTACCCGAGTATGTATATATATCAGTTAATGTGTTTATCAGTACATATCCTCCTCTCTCCATCTCCTACACCCCCTCTCCGTCAGTCCATCTACTTCTCTTCTGCCCCTTCTCTGTCAACCTCCACGTTATAACGTCCACCCCAATGGAAGGTTGGTGTTTGTTACCCCCACATAATTTCTTTCCAGAGAGTAAGTAATATGTCCATCAAGGTCGGTTGAAATGGATCCAGGGGTTTAAGAAGTGGTTTTTAACCGCGTGCGTAGATTTTACCTTTATTTCAAGTATATTTAAAGCATTTCACAGATACTTGTACATATATTTCACCTTTTAATGTCGACTTACATTTCCATTTCCCCACAGCTAAGTCCTTATGACGCCATATCTCCTAAACCATGTCTCGTACAGTCATATATTCTTTGCATGTAGTTCAGGCGTGTATGTGAATATTGTCCACAAAGTGTGTTACGAATAAAGTTAGTAGGAAATAAGTCGTAAATTAAAACGTCATGCCTGATGTAGCAGTTTTACTGCATCAACAGCGAAAATGTAGTAAGGGATAAACTTTTTCCTATCAAAGCTTTGTGGGGATGACAGCGAGAAAAAAATTTCGTAAAGTACGTGAAATGTGTTCGAAGTTGCGAATGTAGGCAACTATTAGCTGTCTAGTGAAATGACAACACTTCAACTTGCACTCGTACATCCATTAAGTAATTTCCGTACAAGGGAGCCATTTTAACTGAAACTTCTGCATAACCGTATTTTCTTACAGGTTTGAAATTATTTTTTAAAGTTTGTTGCAAGTCACTAAGCACTGTCATTCTGAATACTGGATGAATATAGCCAAGGTACTAGCGCGTCGTGAGCTATGTTTCTTTCTCACACTCATCCCCACCACTTTCCGAGGCACGTGGTTCTTACTCCTTCAATGGTTATTTACAAACTGTAAATGGCATGTGTATCAAGTTTTACTGAAATCCATCCAACAGTTTACACACATACGTTCAATTATTGCTATAATTTGTACGAATGTCATTATATAGACCTATCGTTACCTACAAAATTTTCGTTACCAATATATTCTTCTATTTAAGTGTTTTAATTGTCATATCCGCTTATTTCAAGCTTGGTTCCACGTATAATTGAAAGAGAGTTCTCAGTAACTTGCAATAGTCGAAAAGAAAATTCTCTGAAACTAGCCCGCGAACATGTACAACAGATGCCGCTAAAATTTTCACATCCGCCTAATAACTTCTAATGTGATCTTTTTAGTGAATTGAGTTCACGTCTGAAATAATAATTCAATGAGAGCAGCTCTCTGGAGAAACAGCGTGTCGTAATAAAAATATTCCGCTCGCCATCGGGCTCACCTCGGGTCTCGCGCCTCCGCAGCCAACCGCCTTTTCTCTCCTTATTACTATGACCCGACAGACCTTTCCTTCTTTCCTGTCTCCTGCTCCAATTATTTTATTCATCTCCGTAATGTTTCTCTTGCTGCCTTGCAACGTCTCGAATGGAAAAGCCCATGAATTATTCTCTTCTTGAACAAAGAAGCGACCTCGAATGATAGGGATTGGATTGTATAACGCCTGTGGCGTTTTGCCGCACTCGGACTCGTTGTTTAAAAGCAGGTCCATCTCCTGAAGGCTGCAAGTTGTTATCGTAACCGAGGTAAAAAGACTAAGACATATCAGACAGCTTTTACTTATAACGGAAGACAACCGGTTTCGAAATATTACTAAACAGAAGAGGAGTAGATGTCGTGAACAGACGAATAACAGGTGTCAATAGCCAGGTTTAGATTAAAATTCCATCTACAATTAATCCCCTGAGACAAGCTATAAATACTCGAATCAAGTATAAAATATTAAAAACTTGTTTGAAGTGTCAAGAAGGTGAGGAAAAAAAGAGCTCCTTATATAACAGGGAATGGGATATTTGAGTAAAAAAAAATCACGAAAAAGTGCGACGTTGTAATAGAACTTAGATTATCAACAATATCAACGAATGAATATATCTATTACCACCAGAACGTCAATAAGAAAAGGTGCTACTTGACTATGAATAACGGCAAGAGGAACAATAGCGATAGTACATCGGTTTTACGAAGGACACAGTCACTCTACTGTTTGTTCATATGAACGCTCTTCCGCATTTTCGTACAGTACTACATGTTTCGTTAACCACAGGATTCAGCGCTCCTCACTGTCGTCTCTGCCAACAGTGATATTTATATTCGTAAATAATACGAGTTTCACAAGAATCGTCTGAAAAAGGCATAAAAAATGAAAGAATGGTTTACCTAATTAAAGTGCTCCATATTCAATAAATTCCTTAGTCAGGATTCATGTAATGCTCACATCATAATGGTAGTGTAACACTGTCTTAAGGAAAGATTAGTACGTTGAACAAAGATAAGCAGTCGACATTGCTGAGGTAGCTCTTCTTGATATTACACAACTTCCTTGACTACGAAAAACTGATTTCGTCATTAACATAACTGTATATGAGAGCTTACATGCTAGAATTATACCACAGCAGAAATACAGTGTTTCATATTTCAAAATATTATTTCACGATGCTTGAAAGGTAATGCTGAATCGCAACTCATTACTGGAGAGTTTGCATCACCAGTTCATCCTTTGATGGTGACGCCCCACTAGTGACTAAGTATTTCTAATGAGGCTGAGGGAAATATTGCAGTATAAAAGCGCTAGACTGGCATTTCAACATGAGAAACAGGGTTCATATCCATCCGAGACAAACCGTACGAAGGAAAAACTGGTACTTTTTAACGTACCATCAACAACGAAAACGTTACAAACGGAGCAAATGCTGCTGTTGGAGAAGTCATTTGTCGTTGCACCTTCAAAGGAAAGATCCCGGCATTCACCTTAAATGATTTATTGAAATCATGAAAAATTCAAATCTAGATGGCCGGACGGTGATTTGAACTACCGTCCTTGCAGATCAGTTCATTGTCTTACCCCTGCGCCATCGGTAAGAAGGGTATTTGCCGTCTTGTTAAATCATCCAAATGAATGCCAGCGTTTTGCTCGACATGTGGAGAATATCTCCTACCACACTTGTCAGAGACGAAAAATGCCATGTCTACAATGACTTCCCTGCTAAAGAGACGTTGAGCTCACTACTACAACAAGAATATGTAAAAAAATAAATAGTAAATTTGAAAAAGTTCAATCTTTTGCAGTCCTTGTCACTGTTCACAAACATTTTTTCTATGTACAGTAACTTAACAGTAATCACAAGTCGCACCATCTTCTTTGAAAAACCGGCCGGTGTGGCCGAGCGGTTCTAGGCGCAACAGTCTGGAACCGCACGACCGCTACGGTCGCAGGTTCGAATCATACCTCGGGCATGGGTGTGTGTGATGTCCTTTGGTTAGTTAGGTTTAAGTAGTTCTAAGTTCTAGGGGCTGATGACCTAATAAGTTAAGTCCCATAGTGCTCAGAGCCATTTTTCCGCTTTGAAAACTACACAGGTCGTCAGAGACCGATGCTCGTTTTGTGGTAAAATTTCGAAATTACGAACTCTACTATGAGAGTACAAGAAAAGTAACACCTCGAGGAAAATGTGTCGTTGAGTGACTATTGATGAGGGACATTTTTAAAAATTATTATATTTGGATGATTTGCTATGATTGTACTCACAGCGTCTTCAGGCCACGAGTGACCTATCGGCACCATTCGACCGCCGTGTCATCCTCAGTGGAGGATGCGGATAGGAGGGGCGTGGGGTCAGCACACCGCTCTCCCGGTCGTTATGATGGTATTCTTGACCAAAGCCGCTACTATTCGGTCGAGTAGCTCCTCAATTGGCATCATGAGGATGAGTGCACCCAGAAAAATGGCAACAGCGCATGGCGGTGTTCCAAGTGCCGTCACGCCCGACATCGCTTAACTTCGGTGATCTCACGGGAACTGGTGTATCTGCAGCGGCAAGGCCGTTGTACGTTATGAATGTACAGGGACCGGTAATTTCTCAGTTAACTCAGTTTATGTTTACTAATGGAGGAACGGAGACCTATTTTACGCGTCGATACCCATCAAAGAAAAACCAGTTCGTCGTAAGTGTTGAACTGATGTTTCAACGTTATTACTGAAGTCTCTAAATCTAGATGCTAGTAGTTCAATGCGTAATTTTTCACCCTAAAAATGCTAAAGAGTGCAGGAGAGGTTGGTGTGTACGATTCCAAACCGTCGGCGTGTCTGCCAACGCCCTGCGTTAGCTTCCACACAGCTCAGCAGTTTTTTTGTGACTTGCTGGAGTAAGACATATTTGATGGAAACCCAGTCAGTCGACCAGAGATTTGAAACACAACATCAGAGCATCCGACGTAACTGTTTTTTCGGTAGCGGTAGGCTATGTGCATCAGCTATAGCTATCGATAACAGTATAATCACAACAGGAAAAGAGGCAAGCCCTCATCAATGTCTCTCTCGCTCTCTCTCTCCCTCTCTCTCTCTCTCTCTCTCTCTCTCTCTCTCTCTCTCTTTGTCTCTCTCTTTTACAAACACACACACACACACACACACACACACACACACATTAATGGACACATGAAGTTACCATGAGCACATTGAGGGTAGCACGCATTGTTATTATTTTCATGGATTCAATAGCATAAAATGTACACGGAAGCACAATTTAGACCAGTAACACAATTCGCGATTTTTATTAATTCACCGTAAATATTACACAATTAAAAAAGAAAACTGTGAGAAACTAAACCAAAGCGTTAAACTAACGCATTACTATTATTAACAAAATTAAAAGATGCTGTTAGGGTAAAAGACTTCACATGTCGGTTTGGTGTAGCACAGTAAATGACTACACGAAGCATAATGACAGGAAGAAGAAGCATGTAGGCCATGTACAACTGATTTCAGATTGTGTTCACAAACTTCTTTGTAAACGAAAGAAGATAGATTTGTCATCGTTCAGTCGAAGAGGGGATAATTGGAGACGGAATAAAAACTTAGATCGGAGTACGGTGAAAAGGAACGATTAAGCAACTTCGGGAAAATAAGGATCACCTGTATCTGGAGCATTTGACCCCCTGTGCATCAACATCCTTAATCAGAACGCCACATCGCTTACAAACTATAACGGACCTACGTTCTTGCTAAATGTAAATACGTGTGATGTCACTCTGTAAGCTAAGCCCGTATTCGTACGAGAACATAGCGGTAATACAAGATATTTGTTAGCCTGTGAACTTTAAACGCTTAACTTTGAGCGGTGAGCTGCACATACAGAGTTGGTCCCATGATATGCGTAACACTTTCATGAAACCTCCTGGACACAGCGCCCGATATCGTTGTCTGGCGTCTGCAGCTAGGGCAGAGTATAGCACGGATGGCGTCGCGGCTCTAATCCTTCAGCTGGAAAAAATAAATTAACATTATAGTTAACTTCCCTTCGTTAACGAGGTCATTAGAGACGAGACACAAGCTCAGATTAAGGAATGAAATCGGTCGCTACATTTTCAGTCGAGCTAGCCGGCACTTGTTTTTTGCCACATTGAACCTCAGTCTGAGTCTGAGCTGTCAACAAGCTGCCAGTCATACCCCTTCGGAATATGTCGTCTTGGTGCCATTCAACCAATTTGGCATTGTGCTGTGTCATTGATACAGTACCAATCGACGTCCATCACACAGATACGCAGTTGTCTGCAATATACAGCTGACGGAACCAGATCGCTAAAAAAGTGTGTTAAGATCCGCAGGTTTCCGCAGCTAACAATATGGTGCCAACATACTCAACGTTTTACTTCAATATAGTCGTGTCTATAGTTTTCACATGACTGGCGAACATGAAATTAAAATAAAATACGCAAACCAGTCAATGGGTCTTCAAACAGCATAAAGGTG
Source organism: Schistocerca gregaria (assembly GCF_023897955.1). Lineage (NCBI taxonomy): Eukaryota > Metazoa > Arthropoda > Insecta > Orthoptera > Acrididae > Schistocerca > Schistocerca gregaria. The sequence goes on along the minus strand of NC_064931.1, from coordinate 826,830,821 downwards.
TGTCAGCCCTGCTTGAAGCACATAAGATCCGCGTCTGTGAACACAATTTTCCACGTCTACCGTTTAACAGATTTGAATGACGTCAGGCAGCGCTTTCAACTTCTAGATAGCCACGCTGTTGATCCAGACAATCAAGGGAAATTCACAATAGTTAAGGACTGGCTGTAACTGCTAGTCTTGTGAAAGACCGAAAGAGAGCGATTAAATAGGTCATAAAAAAAGCACGGAATTTACGGCATAACAAATTCTGAGGACGAAAGAGCAGAGGTCTCATTCGGAAAAACTATAACTTGAGGTTTTAAAGTTAATGAAGTAAATGTAGAACAGGAGAACGTATTAAGGTAAAACGAGCAAAAAGTTAGCCACCTTCAATGACCAACGGTTTCCGAATATACTGAATATTCCAGTAATGCCTCCGAATAATTTATGTGAAAATTCCTAAAGCTTCTGAAATAAAAGCAACTTTATTAACATTCTTCATGTCAACTCATATATTTCTGAACAAAGTCACCCTAACGAAGAACATTTTTCTCCCAACGAGGGACTCGTTTGTTGATTTCGTCACTGTGGAATGATCGACTTCGTTGACGGAGCCACAACGTCACCTCTGTCAGAACCGATCCAGCCTTATCGAAGTGTACTCCTAGAGGGTGTTCATTAATATCTGGAAACAGGTGAAAATAGGATGGAACCAAGTCGAGACTGTATGGAGAAAAATAGGTGACAGCGAACCCAAGGCGTCGGAGTGTGATGTCGCAGCGCTCGTGTGCCGTCTGGCATTGTCGTGCTGAAGGACAGGGTACTCCAAGTGTGGACCAACTCTTCGATCTGGCCCTTTCACTTCCCTGTGGGATTACAGTATGCTGATTCTCACGCACCGACATAGCTACGTTACAATCCGCCATCTTACACACTACAGTTCGGATCCCGCTGGCGGCAAAGGGTTTGTACCTTAAATCAGCGAAGGGGGAAAGTCGACCGAGTAAGTTATATATATATATATATATATATATATATATATATATATATATATATATATATATATATATATATATATATGGTGGCTTTTATGTTTCCAGCATAACTTAGTGAACTTAGTGGAAGAAAGCTTACCCCGTCACTGCCGTCCAAAGATGATATGTACTTCCAAGCGAACTTCCAGCGAGTTGTGCCGCCATCTGCGTGCGTTTTCATCCTGGTTACGCTCTGATAAGATCGTGTGTCCGTTAGTTTGAAGTCAAAGTCAGGTCTTACAGTCAAACAGGTAACAACTGCAATATACTCCAGAAGAGATAACACTGATATGATACTGATCTGTGGGAAGACCCTCCGCAAAGCAGCTGAGGCTCGAAGGCTGTATTCACGTTTCCCAACGCGACGTCTATCATCTGTGCATGTGTGTAGGCCTACAGAGCTACGGTTAAGAACCGAGAGAGCTTTCCAGGTACAACGTGTCGCGGAAAGAACAATCCGCGACCCACACGATGTTGCTCGGAACGGTATTCAGTATTTTGGAGCACATCCCACGCACTGTAACCATAGCTTAAATAAAAACAACGCTTAATTACAATGCAGTATAACCGAAAGCGTTATCATGCTGTTGCATTTAGGTTGCGGTGTTATTTTTAGATTCCCAAAATCGGGTATCGTTCTATAGACGTAGCCGTAAATCCGGATTTCATCAGTCAGATTTTATGGAGAGATGAATGCTATTTCGCCAATGACGCCACTGTCAATAGTGTTAACGTATGGCCTGACACTTCAGGAGACCACATAATTGGACCAACGTATTTGACTCCCAGGCTAACTGGTTGGCAGTATTTGCAATTTCCACAGAATGAGCTGAATCTTGGGCATCTCCTAGTTGACGTCCGACCTCTGTTAGCTATGGCGCACTGGTTTCAGCAAGATGATGCACCACCCAATTATTGTAGAGGGCCGGCCGCGGTGATTGAGCGGTTCTAGGCACTTCAGACCAGAATCACGCGACTGCTAAGGTCGCAGGTTCGCATCCTGCTTCGGGCATGGGTGTGTGAGATGTCTTTAGGTTAGTTAGGTATAAGTAGTTCAAAGTTCTAGGGGACTGATGACCTCAGATGTTAAGTGCCAAAGTGCTCAGAGCCATTTGAACCATATTGTAGAGGGGTTAGGGAATATCTCAACAATGTGTACCCCGGACGGCAGATATCTCGTGGTGGTTGCATTCGATAGCCAGCGAGATTACCTGGTTTAATTTCCTTGAATTGTTTCTTAGGGTGTTATACCAATTCCAGGGTTTACGAAACGGGATACGTTAAAAGAACGAATACGTCACGCTTGCGCTTCAATAACTGCAGAAATGTTAAGAGGTGTCCCTCCTAATAACGAGAGGCTCTTACATCAATGCATCCAACAAGCCGGACATGCAGTGGAACATTTGTATCTGTCAATCTATAACATACGTTTCAAGGAACATCATTTATGATATTCATTTTATTCATTGTTCTTTATTGCAATCAAAAATTAACATGTATGTACTACTACCAATTGTGAAGCACGAACTGGTGCATTATGTGTTGTTAACAAATTAGCTTTCAGATGTGGATATGCCTTGAAATAGATAATTAATATGGTCTGGCCCTTGTGGGTATTGCTCTGACCACGGACAATCATTCTTCTACATAGACACCTTTCTAGATCTCAGGTAGCGAAACCGAGCACCCCTTCTACAGCAAGCAAATTTTCTGAGAACGAACTATAGGACCATCTATAGTTGTAAATTGCTTGTTTTCAAGCGTTGGTCTTAGGTGTAGCACGGTCTCCTCTCTGATGTTGTGGAGTCCCCTTCACTGCTCTGCTCAGTTAAACCTTTCGGCGTCTGTGGTATCCAGGACTAACTAAAGTCAACGAAGGACGGCGTGCGCGGACCAAAATGTTCAAATGTGTGTGAATTTCTAAGGGACAAAACTGCTATGTTCATCGGTCCCTAGTCTTACACACTACTTAAACTAACTATTCTAAGAACAACACACACACCCATTCCCGAGGGAGGACTCGAACCTACGGGGGGAGGGGCCGTGCAGTCCGTATCATGGCGCCTTAAACCACTCGGCCACTCAGTGCGGCGAGGGCTGACCAACTGGTACGTTTCTGAGTCGACGGTCTGCTGGTGGATGATTACTCAACCATACAGATGTTTGAGCACTGATAAAAATACAAACAAATTAAGTCGAACGCTCTTAATGAGTTTCCTATCGATTAGTCTAACATTTGTCTTAAACAAGTAACAAACGCCGAGAAGTAACATGAATATAGGTGCCGCTCATAAAAAAAAGAAGAATACTGCAGACACGGGATTAATACCTCTTAATACATTCCAAGAAAGAAAGAAAAAGGAAAAGAAAACAACAAGGCACTATGAGGGAATAATCTGAATGGGACGGAAGTCGGTAAATGTGCTGCACACGTACAAACAAAGAAATGATTACTGGACAAAAAACTTGTATGATGTATTCAAGAGAAAGAGTTCACAGATCAGGCAAGTCAGTAATACGTTGTTTGGCTTCTGGCCCTTGTGCAAGCAGTTATTCGGCTTGGCATTGATTGATACAGTTGTTGGATGTCCTCCTGAGGGATACAGTGCCGCATTCTGTCCAACTTGTGCGCTAGATTGTCAAAATCACCAGCTGGTTGGAGGGCCCTGCCCACAATGCACAAAACGTTCTCAATTGGGGAGAGATCCGACGACGTTGCTGGCTAAGGTAGTGTTTGACAAGCAAGAAAATAATCAGTAGCGCGGGCGGGCATCGTCTTGCTGAAATGTAATCTCAGGACAGCTTGCCATGAAGGGCAACAGAATGGGGCTTATAATATCGTCGACGTATCGCTGCTCTGTAAGGGTTCCTGCTATGATACGAAATGGCACCCCAGACCACCAATGCTGGTTGACGGGCTTTGCGGAGGCCACAGTCAGGCTGCTATCCCACTGTCGTCCTGGGGGTCTCCAGACACGTCTTCGCTGGTGCTCATTTCGAAGCGGGACTAAATTCTACACCAGTGAATGAGATTCCAGGCCAAATGTGCCCGACACCAGTGCAAACGGTCTTGTTGGTGTGCGGAGGTCAATGGCAGTCGGCGCAAGGTGTGCCGTGAGCTCAGCCGCCCATCTGTGGGCCACCTGTCAGTGGTCCTTGTGGTCTTCAGTTGCACCTCGGATCGATGATAATGATGAATACGGAGTCCTGAGTGTCTGTCTGATGATTGCTCGGTCGCAACCCTACTGATGCTGTCTTCGGTCATGGTTCACCCATTCCGGCGAACGTTGTCGAACCGTGACATCGCTCGTATTCAGATCTCGAGCGATTCGCCGATTACTGCAACCCAGTTCTTTCTGCCCAATTCAAGTCGTCTATCAAATCCTGACAACTCCGCATAATGTTCAAGCGTCTGTCGGCGAGGCATAGTTACTGTCCAACTGAGTACAGGGAATGATATTCGCAAAGACTTTATGCCCTGATATCGACGTGTCCCCTGTTTATTCTCCTTGCCAGCCGCGTGGTGAAACTGCGCTGCAGCGTCACATATTCTTCCATCGGCCGCCAAAATTTAAAATTTTCCATTTTCCGTCGATACCAGTATGAATATCAATGTGTGACCAATTTGCATAACTCCTACTCGGTGCGTCAGTATTTTTTTGTCTTAGGATGTATTTTTAAATGGTTTGCCGTGTCAGCAATCTCGCACATATTTTTTATATATTATACATCTTCACCACTACAACTGGCAAATGGTAATTTCAGCAATGAGGTGAGAGCACCTCTTACATAGCTGAAATTTTACGAAATAAAAATCGTATGAAAAAAAGAGAAAACATTAGTAATATAAACAAGTAACCCCCGTTTCTTTAAAGAATCGACCTCCCATGGGTGAAACAGCTTCAAACTTCCCATTACCTTAGAAACGAGTTAACATATTAATATTTGACGTTGTTCATTGTCAGCGAAAAAAATTTAGAAAGTATTCTTATTCTCAATTACTGGATGAGTATAGTCTAGATAATTTACGCTCCGTTTTAAGCAAAAACCAGTTTTTCACAGATCTCAATGTTTATAACAGCACACCTCCTGAACTGTATTGTACAATGATATAATTTTGCAGATACGTTCTGTGGTATATGTGGACACTCTCTGAAAAAACAAGCTGCTGATAGAGTTAGGAGTAAAGAAGTAATAAATCAAAATGTTACGCCTGATGCTCGAGTTTTACTGTATGAACAGCGAAAATGTACGAGATACTACATTTTCTGTTGTGGAGGGTTCCAGCGAGAAAAATATTTCGTAAAGGATTGAAATTACGTGGAACGTTTGTTGGAAGTCGCAAAGTGCTCTCATTCTTAAATACTGGACAAATATAGTAGGATATTCGAGCGCAGTGAGTTATTCTGCAACAAGTCATATACACAATTTCTAACTGTAATATTTGTCTTAACTGTTCTTCACCTTTAACAGAAGCTTATACCCAATGACTTTGAATTTCTGAGTTAGACCAATAGTTATACGAAATATGAATTACAAATTTTGTTGTCTCTGGAACAGGAACCGGATGAACGTGTACCGAATTGTTAGTTTAGTAACAAAGAAAGATACATTTGAAAAATCGCCCAATAATAACCTGAATGTTGCCTAATGTGTTACAATGTAGGTCAGTGCAAATTTTGAATTTGTCCGTTGTTGAGGCAAAGATAGAATCTAGTGGTTAAAAAACTAAAGAGAATGTGGAAAGCAAGCAGTCCAGCTAAGCAAACAATTTTCCCCTCTGTGGCTCTGTTGAACAGAATTAATAAGCTGTCTTAAATAATGCCGAACAAAATTTAGCGGCTGCAAAGCCACTGGCAGTTGGCTACGAGACCACCAGGTGGCAGCTGTGAAGAAGTGCACGGTGCTGCCCTCCTTGGGCACACGACAGAAATGCGGTTCGCCGCAGTTGGTATTGAGCTGCCCACGCGGCCACCCTTTAGACACGGTTACATCATGCGCATGTCCAACACACGAGGGAATTGCATCAGGTCAGCTGAACAGCCGGAAGCCCTTCCCCAGCTTTGAACATCCCGCGCATTCCCGTACGGTCTCGAGAAGTCACAGAATGTTCCTGGAAGTATTTTCAGAGACCACTGCAAGCTCATGATTGCTGCAAGCCCACGCCCACAACAGTTTTTGTTTATCTGTTTCTCTTTCCTTTCACTTCACTTTGTGATTCTCATTTGTTTGTAAACAGAAGTTGACTACATCGCCTCGCAGAACTGAAAATTATCGACGTCGACCAACGACATCTTGATATGCACCGCATGTGCAATGGTATTCTTTGTACGTAGTAAATGCTGTGTATCCTGCAGTGCGAGGTATCGGGTCACTGATACACATTCTGGTGAATTCCATAACTTCAGGTCAACAATATGTCAATCGTTGCGCTAACAAACACACTGGCTGGAATTTCATAACATGTGATCTACTAAAAGTTAAAATCATTACTTAAATTGCTGTCAAGAAAGGCAAAGATTGTTGACAATATTCTGCTGTTTGTGGGTCGATTTTTCAGATAATTTCAAAACAGTATCATGAGGCAATTGATTTTTTGTGATTTGGACGGATCGTTCATGAAAAACTGTTTTCTTGATGAGAACAACACAAATTCGCTCACTTCGAAAGGAAGATTTGACAAAATGATTTACAGTCTCTAAATGTCAAGAGTGACTGAATTGTTGTATTAATTAATCGTATCGAAAATGATAGAAAACATTCATTCTGTATATATTAATTGCTTTTCTCCTCGTGTATCAAAATAGTTTTTATGGCCTAACAAACACTGCTATTAAAGAAGGTTGCGGAGACAGCGGCCACAGGATTTAATTTCGAACATAAACCAGTGACACGGGTTACTTTTTGTCAGGGGAAAAATAATTGCAGTAGTATCTGTCAATATGATGTATATTCAAAAATAACGGATGTTAGGAACCATGGTAAAAAGCGTAGAAGGTGAGAAATTATGTTTACAACGTAATTGTATTCTCAAACGCTGTTATTATGACAGTCACACCGCGATGAAAACTAAGATATCGTTTCCATATAGAGAACCAAACCAGTCTCACACATGTCCATAGTATGCTGAGTTATGAGTAAGTACAGCTCACAATGTATATGGATTATGCACGCAATAAAATTTCAACCAAACATCTACGAAATAAGCAACCAAACGTCTACAAGCAGTGATTAAGACTACGCACCGTATTACTGAATATAACATTTTGCACCAATAACAACAGTTTCCTTTGCTTTTTAAGCGTGCAAATTTGCAATGTCTCAGAAAATTTATTTTCTGTATGACGGGAATTTAATTAACATAAGAAATTAAGATTTTAGAATTTAAGTTTTATTTCTGTAAGCCGCTGGAATTCATATACACACATCTTCACAGTGAAACTACTGAATTTCGGAACAATATTCGTATATAAGTAAAGATATTTCTATCACTCCACAAAAACAGTAAGTTCTGAATATTGCTGTACGTTACATTACATACATTTTAGGCTTTGATATGAGGAAGGAGAGTTAAACAGCATTCCACTTGTGTAACTGGTACTACAACTAAATATCGCCAGACAAAATTGAAAAGGGAAATATTTTAAGTCATAGGAAACGTTCTACACTCACATTGTTACACATGCACCAACTGTCAAGTTTTCCTATTATAAATATCATATGTTTCACGGAGCTATCATTCTGGTATTTTTTCCAGTAACCATCACTATCAATTAATGAAAACAACCTGGGAAAACAGAGTCCAAAATTCTGCTAATTAAAAATTTTCTGACTAGGTACGGAAACAAAACGTCGTTAATGGACTCTATGGGTTTGTAACATTTGCACAAAATGCATCTTGTTAGGTTTTATTTGGAGAAGCAGTTAGTGAGGGAGAGGGGAGTCGGCGAGGCAATTACTGCCCTGGGTAACGACCTCTCGCCAGCAGCAAATGAGTCAGCAGTGGTCGCCCACTTCATTGAATGTCGCGCTCAGATGCATCCAACCTCCGTTTAACAACGGTGGCATTTGGCGTCAGTCTGCAACAACTACTCTGTCACTGTCTCCTCGCGTCTCTCCTGTCAAAAGCGTAAATACTCACATGAACAAAGCAAACAGCACCGACTGCTCATGTTCATTGTAGGAAATTTTTTAACTAAGCCGCAAATGAACTCTTACCGGCTTCCATACTCGATGAACGGCATAAATTTAAGCAGGCGCGTATAAATTAAGAAACTGTACAGTTTTCTTGCGCTGTGTAAATAATTATGTGTGACTCCAGCATCGTCTAGCTGTTACATATCGCATATATAATCGAGTAATAACGGTGTAAGATGGGCAATAATAAACTTCATATACCGTATTCCATAAAACATTTACTAAACGTGAAAGCAGTAATGACTACTACAATAAAAGTATGATCTCCTTGACTACATTATAAAAGCACAAAGCCTATGAGTTAACTGAAAGTACTGCATGTTAGGTGCAGGAGAAGAGAGGTATTAAAATGAAACATTTGACAAAAAAATACATTCACTTTCATTTATACAAATTATCGTTTTCGAAATTACAATGCACGACTACATGGAATATCTTCTGTCGTATCTGCGTCCAAGTATGTGGCTACAGATGGAATTGTAGCACCGTTTGCGACACTGGGGATATGTATCTAGTGTTCATATTGAACTTTTCTAAACATCAAGAAATAACCACCTAAGTTCATGACACGGCCTCAATAAATTCTGATTTATACTTATTACAGCACCAGTATCGAATACTACCGAGTTGCTGCAACAATGCTGTGGTGTGCTAGCAACGGCACCTGACTGTGACTGGTCCAAGTCTTTAACCCGATGCACCTTCCGAAGTGGGTGCACCGCTGAAGTCATTATGACGAAGAACACAGAAGACCTGTAAAATGTGTCTGTCACACTAGTTCATATTGAATTGTATTTCAACTGCCAGTTGAGTTCTAGCTTTACATGGATCAGTAATGCCGAACCACTTCTGTAAAGTATTTGGTAAAGGAACCATGAGCTGAATCTAGATCGTTTGAGCGTCATTGAATATAATTAAAGAACAAACACGTATTTTTCTCGGATATTCCCAGAATTCTTCAGTTTACGAAGTAACCCATTAACGCTGACCAAAACTCTTTCTTAGGCCACATGTCTACGAATATTCCTAGTAACAATGATGCGTGAAGTGAAGCAGACCTGAATTTATGGTCTCTACTTACTTGGACCTAGTCTTGCTTTGACTTCAGTTATGCATTGATTATTGCTCACCGTCTACGTAACACCTAGCAGCCGTAACAGTTGAAAGTCCACGATGTCCAGAATTACGTTAAAAACGTATGCTGGTCATAAGTTACACCTGCCGCTGAAAATTAACGTACGAGTCCTGCCAGTGGTACGCAGGTCGACTTAATACCTGCAGACAAGCTTATCATGGGACACAAACGCTGTACTATGCAGCTAATTTTTTTTCTGGTTTGGAAAATTATACCGGGCGATGACACAATGTAATCAGCATAAAATTTGCAAGGCAACAACAAAGCTTCACACTTCTGTGAACACCAGCCGGAAAACAGGACAAAGTGAAGAAGCAGAAACAGTGGTACCATGAAGACCAAAACTGTAAATCACCTGCACGTAGAATAGAAGCTCTTGAGCGAATACCGTAAGGTGAAAATCGTAAAATACAGATACTTCATATACCCATTTCACATGGTCTTAAATAATACCATAGCACGCGGGTTTCAACAGACAAGTCAAAGCAGACGACAGTGGAAAAAAAACTCTTCTTCACAGGTCTAGCGGCCCACAGTTATAATCTGAATATCTGAGAGCCACAAGTTTCACAGTACTGAGGCAGACGCCAAATTGAAACATGGTTTACTCTCTGGCTGTTAGCATTTTTTTCTGCCTACCTTCTTTCAACAAAAAAGATATGTGCCTGACTCGGCTCCGCTAGTCGCGTCTCGTATTTCGGCCGCCGATAAAGCAGTATTTACGACAGACGACTCTGCCAGTCGACGCATCTACATCGATTTTCGATTAATGTGAGGAGGGCAGGTACCTTGGGCCGATGGGCCGATAGCGACGTACTATTTGTTGGCGAGCCAGGGTGGCCGGGAGACGCTGGAGAATTATACGGCGTTCTGCGCCCCTCAGTTCCCCAGGGGGACTCGAGTCGATGCTGCACCCACTTCAATACCTGTGTTCGGTAAGGAATCTATGACTTCAGATACAAATAGGAACAATTCATACTCAGATGACTTAAAACATCGAAGTCGCGAATGGTAAATATGAAAGATCTAGACAACGGTGGCCACCTCAAACTTTGCTAACGGGAGACCAGATTTTAGCAAGGCTAACTTTAGGACCAGCCAGAAGGAAGAAATAGCGCCGAGCGACCAAGAGAAAGGTAAACAAACGGATTTCAAAAACCGAGGGTGCCTAATGTGTGATTTGGGTAATGATATACGTGGTCATTCAGCTGACTCTGACTCTTGTGCTATGCTACTCTTTTTCCTGTTCACTGCGGGGTGGTGAGTGCGGGAGGGAGGGCGCAAGTAGTATCCACTATCGGATGAGATAATAACTTTGTAATCTTAGTGAAATTTTCCAAAAAATTTCTTTTGTGCAGTAATCATCACATTAAAGCCGACAGAACGTGTGTTACCCCGAACCTAGTTATGATGCCATCACGAGGTTAAGTTCGAAGAAGGAAGAGGGTTTCAGTTTTCTGTCCTGCCTTTACGGGTTAGGTGTTCTATCCGTTATATGGTAATTTTTAAGAAGAATCTGAACATTCATCAACATACCTACCACAAACTATTTTGTATCTGACAACTGACGTAAGGACTTTACGAAATATTTTTAATTTGGGAAGATGCTACTGAAACGCATCCATTTAACTGCACAAGAGATAATCCAATGAAAACAGTGTATAAACGCAGCCATTGAATGGACAGACATTGTATGAAAATTTAGTTCAGTTACGCAATTAAATGTTTATGAAATATTCCGCCGGTTCTTTGAGGAACATATACACATTAAAAATTTGTATATACAGTATTAATGTTCCACTAGAATTATTATTGTGTAACTTTAATACTGTCTACACAAGTTTTTAATAATTATATGTCTCTTATAGTCATTAAAGCTTAAAGTTGGAGAACGAGAACGCCAGCCTAAATTATGAGCGAACATCCTGCTAAGAATTCATGATTTCCTAAACTGTCGGACCGTCTTTTTATATCCTTGATTATAATCACCACATTTCAATCAATGAAGGGCACTGTCGAAAATAAAATAGCATAGTGTAATAGAGGTCCCACATAATTACGTGTAAAACAATCTACGTGTTTATATCTCTTGGTTTGAACTGTATATTAAAGATATTTGTTAATTTTGAAGCCAACATGCTAGTATTCATTAATAACATAAAAGTGAAATTTTGTCAGCAACATAGGTTTGTTGTACACATCCCGAAGAAACGATTTTTCCAGCCTTGTCCTGCACTGATTCTCTTAGCAACTTTCGTTTTCTGTCTGCATCGCAGTTTGCATCCTTAAATGAAGGAGAGTGACTGTCAGCTAATATCATTTCTAAACCATTATATTATTAGACATTCTAGGGTTGAGATGCTGGGGAGAGAAATTACCCCGACAGGCGCTAGTATCGCAGTTAATTTTAAATGACTTAATACGCACGGGGGCTGACTCTGAACGTCGACTACGGCACTCAATTAGTATATCATAAAACACTGGAACCTGTTCAGAATAAGCAATATATGTAGAGGAACACAGGAAGAAAAAGTATGAGGAATCATTGACAGTGCACGTCAGTATCCACCAGATAAACTAGAATTATTTTTCCTGAGTAGGAAAGGAAGAGTCCGGTTTGAATATGCACATCATTCAAAGGATTACAATAAGCAGTTCTCTAGAGACGTGGGATTTGTTTGCATCTTTGTTGAGAGTGTAGTATATAAGAGAAGTGTTCAACAAATAATGTATCTTTTTATTTTCGAATGGAATTTTATTTATTCATCTACATCAGTGTTACCAACTTAAACATAGGTCCCATTATACGTTACAGTTATGCCAGCGCTTTTACCAAATCCCGAAAAACTTGTGGAACTCGTTCTGGGTTTTAGCTCTCCCGGCGATGCACTTTTAATCTCATATGTGATTGTAATCTGACGGCCCTTATTGGCTTCTATCATTGTTGGGAAGGAAAGGAAGTCACATGGGGCCATATCTCACGAACATGCGGCTGGAGCGTCAGTATATTGTTACTTTTAGTAAAAAATCACGAACGAGCAATGAAGTGTGAGCAGGTGCATTATCGTGGTGGAAACACCGTGAACAGTATCGCCACCAATCCGGTCTTTTTTCGCATAGCTTCATGAAAACGAAATTGGACTTCCAATTAGCGCTCATTATCGATAGGTCAACCTTGTGCCAAGAACTCGTAGTGCGCAGTGCCGTTAAAAGCAAACAACACAGGGAGCACGTGTGATCGCACTTACTAAGCTTTTCTCGGCCTTAGCAACTCAACGCTCCCTTCGGGGCGACTGAGCGTTACCTTCATCGTCATATCCGTAAACTCAATTTTTATCCCATGTTACAATAAGCTTCAGCAAGCCTGCATTGTTATTGACTTCATTTGTCAACTCACGTGCAACCTGCGTTCGCTGCTGCTTTTATTCGGAGTTCAACAATTTTGGAACAAATTTTATTCATGTACTTTTCATACTGAACACATCCGCAAAATGTCATGGTATAAACCATGACATGCTAAGCTCATCAGCGACTTCTGTGATTATGATTAGGCTTTCGTTCATAATCATTTCTTTCACTTTTCAACAATTTCATCGGTTGACGATGGACTGCGGCATGTGGGTGCTTGTCACCTTCAACGTCTTCACGGCATTCTTTATAAACGAACTAAAACGTAACATTTTTAAAAATTCAACAATGCAGGAAAAGATTGCTACTTACTCTAAAGGAAAACGGCCAGAGATGTTGGAGTTGGCGGTTATGTGTGATTGCTTGTGTCTATGAACGGTGTGTGTGTTTCTCTTCTGATGACGAAGGCTGTGTCCGAAAGCTTTATGTAAGTGTATATTAATTGCGCCTGTCTGCAACTTAACGTGGCTTCTTCACGGTAAGTAGCAATCTGTCTTTTCCTACAGTGTTGATATTCCAACCGGAGTTTCCGCTGTTTGATTTTTAAAACTATGCTGTGCTTAGTTCTGTTACTATAGCATAATTTAATACAAATCCTCTGATTCATTTTGATACAAAATAAATAATCGCCGATACCACCAACAAACATTTAAATTTTCGACGGCTGACGACAGTCTAAATATTAGATATGGCTAACACTACACAATTACTTTTCAATCTCTTTTACCCACACAACACGCAAAATTATAAAATTCGCTTCACTTTTTGACCTCCCCTCTACAGCATAATGCCACAAAGACGCCGGTTGGAGCCTGTTTTGCATGATGATACGGGAACCTTGAAGAAGATCTGACATGGAACGGGGTCTCATCAACGATGAATGAACCACAAAGTGTCTTTTCAAGATTTTGGCAACGGTGCCAAAAGACACTTCTCTGCATAGCTTATAGCTGCCTCAAATCTACAATTTCTGACAAATATATTAGGCTGTGTTGTAAACTGTAAGGTTCGTTTACTGTGGAGCTTGCTGTTTCGACACTGGACCGCAAACGAGTAAAGAAACCACGTTGCAGTTTACAGAACGATGCACGTCGTACTTTTGTTAGATGGGAGCTAATTCTGTGATAGGAATATCGCGGAAAATAGACGACTATCTGAGTGATGAAGTCCAGACATGTAAAAGCGACCTTCTGTATCGCTTTCACTTTTTGATGGTCATATATATTATGCTGTTAGCACGGAGATCAGGGGTTACAAGTATTTACGAGACTTTCCAGGTGTGGTGCTGATACGGCTGTCCCCTTCATGGAAGGTAATTCACGTCCACTTCGAGCTACTCTGGTGAACGAATTTTTTCTCCACAGGCTGGAAAGAGACGCCTTCTGATCTGAATCAAATATACCATGTCTAGGACGAATTGAAGCAAGCGGGTCAGTCGTCACCGAGGAATTTTCGAGACCTTTACAGAGCTCTTTCTCAGGAAGATAAAACTACAACAAAGAAGTCAGCCTCAACGCTGCCAAGCACATCTGAAACTAGGCGTACCTATATCCCTTATTTTTTTTAAAACAGATGTTATGGTATTGTACCCTTACAGCCCTCGTCTGGTGTTGTTCGGCTGCCTGGTGTAAGTATTTGTACTCGACATCACTTCAGCGACATGCGCGCCTTCGTGATGAAGATAAGCTGAAATTGTTCCCGAGCGGAGAAGAACCTTCGACCTGGCTGGGAATCGAGCCTGGGACTCCGTGATTTAAGCGCAGCGATGCTGACCATCAGACCACGAGCGTTGTGATGCTGCAGAAGAATGTTTGACCCCTTTTTTTTTCGGTTTGCCTTTTCCCATTTCCTTACGTTGTTATTCAGGGTGAGCACAAAAATATTTTGGGCTTTTAAAAATTCATACAAACAGAACGATACAAATAGTTCGCTTGAATAACAATTTGTCCATTTTATTTGGACTGTTGAGCTCCGTGGCCGTGGATAATGATATTTCACTGAAAAAATACGGCAACCAGCCACTTTTTAATGCGTTTTTTATCTACGCCAATATGCATTTCGGGTTTGCACCCATCTTCAGCTGGCAAATTACATGGATCTTCAGTTACTACAGTAGTACAATCTCGACAGCAGTTTGGATGCTGCAGCAGGCCTGTGCAAAAGCAACAACTCCAATCATTTACTTCAATTTCGCGAGTTTAAAGTCACACACTATCAGCTGTTCATTTTACTTACATTCTCCTCTCCTAGTTTTTTTCCTGGCTTTTCTTCTTTTTTGCAACAACACAAACACTTTTTATCACATATTTTGCACAAGCGCACTGCGTTATCCCCCATGTTGTCGACTGACAGTTTTTGTTTACATACAAATGGTTTATCTATGGACAGAGTTATATTTTTACGAAAGTTTTGGGTTTTAAGATAATCTATTGTTTTCTAAATATTGACTTGGCTGATAGAAGTATTCTAACATAACACATTTATACTTCTATCAGCCAAGTCAATATTTAGAAAACAATAGCTTATCTTAGAACCTCAAAACTTTCGTAAAAATATAACTCTGTCCATAGATAAACCATTTGTATGTAAACAAAAAACTGTCAGTCGACAACATGGCGGATAACGCAGTGCGCCTGTGCAAAATATGTGATAAAAAGTGTTTTTGTTGTTGCAAAAAAGAAGAAAAGCCAGGAAAAAAACTAGGAGAGGAGAATGTAAGTAAAATGAACAGCTGATAGTGTGTGACTTTAAACTCGCGAAATTGAAGTAAATGATTGGAGTTGTTGCTTTTGCACAGGCCTGCTGCAGCATCCAAACTGCTGTCGAGATTGTACTACTGTAGTAACTGAAGATCCATGTAATTTGCCAGCTGAATATGGGTGCAAACCCGAAATGCATATTGGCGTAAATAAAAAACACATTAAAAAGTGGCTGGTTGCCGTATTTTTTCAGTGAAATATCAATTCGCTTGAAACGTTAACCGTTGAAACAGTATTTTCGGAAATATTTTACGTAAGGGTGAAATTCATTTGCTGCAGTCTGCTGTCACCAGAGAGTGCTAGTATAGAACATGGCAACTACGCTGCAACAGAAAAGTTGGCGTGTCCTTCAGTTAGCAGAAAGGGAGTCTGTAACTCCTGTTCGACAAGCATTTCGCACACTTCAGCCTGCAGCCACCCACCAGTGTCTCTGCTTACGCTTGGTACAAACAATTTGAAGAGAAGGGCTGAATTAGCAAAGGCAAAAGGCATGGTCGGTCTCCTGTGTCGGAGCAAAATGTTGGTCGCATTCGAGTAGCATTCCAGCGTAGGCCACAGAAATCAACATATCGCCTCCTCACCAGATGTCAAAGGTCTTGTTTGAGAAGAAAAAGAGCTGTGTGTTTGAAGTTGTGTTTCACGAAATATGCACTTTAATTTGCCATCAGTCCTACAAGCGAAGAAATTGGATTAAAAACATAAAATAGATCTATTTCGGTTTAGACTTAGATGCATTATATCTGGTCCTTTAAGCTGTGGAAAAACGATTGAGATTATTAATCTCCTACCACATCAAAATAATCTCTGATTGAAGGACACACACACACACACACACACACACACACACACACACACACACCACACACGCACACACACACACACACACACATACCTCCTCAGCAATATACGTATAAATTTCTTCGACAAGTATTTTGAAACTTGAACGATACTGGATATTTCTCATTTTCAGTTTAGGAGGATATAATATCGCCTGATGAAATACTACCGTTCTCGCGTTTCATTTCTGATGACACTGGTTGTGATAATTAATACCATATGAAAGCACACTTTTCTACGGGTCGCCATTATTGTCAAGACAGCTTTTACATTTGCCAAATGTATAGCAAAATTCTGAAACAGTAAATGCTGATGTATTTATTCTTTCGAAACAAGACGAATACAATTTGAGGCATGCAATCAGTGATCATCTTAACCCACGTATGAGTTATAATACATTCCTCAAAATGTGTAAACTAACGTAGAGTGAGAATACATACAGTTTTCTAGATATAAGCAAAGATGACGGATTAAATAACGGCATGACTGTATTAATTCCAGTAACGACATTCAGATTTTACAGAGTAATAATTTGAGAAAGGCTGAAATTGCAGTCTGCATTATGAAGAAGTATTATCCGAATATTCTATCTCCTTCATGCATTTTCAAGATTATACGATATAATAGCTTTCAGAGGAGGGATGGAGCTGCATGCAAATACATGCAGATATTTGGCCTTTTGTGTGTGTGTGTGTGTGTCAGAATATTTTCTGGCAAAACATAATATCAGATTACTGCAAAAACAGCATCTAGGCAACCAGTGCATGTCATGTCGTGTGTTTGCCCTGCTGCTGTATGTAATTAAGCAGACGGTTCCAGTTGAAAGTGGGATGGAGTCGCTATAGCCGCACTGCGGTTCACAAATTCTGCTGATGCTGCCGACTACAGAATTAGTGCAGTTTTATCGGGTACGAGTCAACATGGTTTAGAAAGACGAACTGCATTCACATCCACGACAGTACCTGTTACTCAGACGAATTATAGACTGAAAAAAAAGCTCTTACTATTTCCTTTGCTGTCTAAATGTTCCATGAATATAATAATGGCTGACAATTCCTTTCACTTTTAGATCATAAGCCACTGCTAGCTATGTTTCGACCAAATAATGATGTTCCCACCAGAATGGCACAATGCTCACAGAAAATCACTGCTTATATCAAACTACGATTATGAAACAGTTGTCAGGTTCGCATTTCAGTACACGACGGCTGCCAAATAATAATCTTGGTTATTGGCTGAAATGGTTCTATGTACTATGAGACTTAACATCGGAGGTCATCAGTCTCCTAGAGTTAGAACTACTTAAACTTAAGGACATCTCACACATCCACGCCCGAGGCAGGATTCGAACATGCGACCGTAGCAGCCGCGTGGTTCCGGACTCAATCGCCTATAACCGCTTGGCCACCGCGGCCGGCCAATCTTGGTTATTCTGCTGACGTATATTTCACTTTAGATATGTGAAGATACTAGTGAGAATTATCTTTTAAATCCCAACTTGATGGCAAAACTTGTGCTAAACGATCCAGTCGTACTCAAATTAAAACAATACAATAAATCGGAGTGCTCCCCCCCCCCCCAAAAAAAACTTACTCAATCAGCCTGAAATTAAATCATACTGGCATATGAGAGATACTCTCACTATTTACAATGGTGTCACTATGATCATACAGTATCGGAGAAGACACGAATCGTGATTCCAAAAGTGCTTAAACAAAAAGGGCCTCAAATGCTACATCAATGCCATTGGGGCATCGAACGCACGAATCGTACTGCCAGAAAGCACTGCTATTGGATAGCAAACACGGATAAACGATTAGACGCGATGTTGGCTAAATGCTACTTATGACAAAAGTACTTGTGGACTCCCCTCCGGTAATATTTTCTGTGGCCACGAGAACTATGTTGAACCATTTTTAAGAAGCTACTACCTCATTATCATAGATGTATTTTCTAATTTATGCACGTGATTGCGGGTTTCACTAGACATGGCCTGCACCTCAACAGGTATGGAAAGGGGAGGTTGGCAAAGCTTATAGGTGACAGCATAGGTGGGGGTGGTGGGATCACTCATGCGAAAATTCCGATAGTTGTGGGTGTTAGAGCTGTACCTTTTTTAGATTGAAGTCAGCTGATAGGTATTCCTGCTTAAGGGAAGTCTTTGTAACAAAGAAACCACTTCCGACAAAGATTAGGTATCCGATTAATGGGGGAATTAGTATATTTCATCAAAATAGACAAGGTATTAGAGATAAAGTTAGTGAGGTGCTTATAGATGTTGACTCTGGAATTATTGGTATATCTGAACACTTCTTAAATAAGGAGATAATTCAGAGGCCTCCTTTACCAGGATACAGGTTGGCTGGCAGCTTTTCTAGGAGCTCTTTGCGGTGTGGGGGAGTAGCCATGTATGTGAAAAACGGTATCCCATTTGAGTCAATTGATGTTTTAAAGTACTGCACTGAAAAGGTGTTTGAATGTTGTGCAGGAGTGGTTAAATTTAGTGAAGCTAAACTTCTTACTGTTGTTTTTTATAGATCCCCAGACTCCGATTTCACGACACATTTTTGCTAAAGCTAGAGGAGGTTCTTGGTTAACTTTATAGGAAATACAAAAAGTTTGTTATATGTGATGACTTCAATATTAATTGTATAAGTGACTGTGCAAGGAAAAGGATGCTGGTAGACCTCCTTAATTCATATAATCTTATGCAAACCGTATTCTGTCCAACGAGAGTGCAAGGGAACAATAGAACAACCATAGACAATATTTTTGTTCATTCCTCATTACTAGAAGGGCATTCTGTTAGCAAAAAAGTGAATGGCCTTTCAAATCATGATGCACAAATTTCAAGTCTAAAAGATTTTTGTGCTGCAACACATGTTAAATATAGTTACCAACTTTTTAGGGAAGCTGATCCAGTTGCTGTAGAGACTTTTGTAAACCTTATCAAGGAACAAGAGTGGCAAGATGTTTATAGTGCTGATACAGTAGAAAATAAATATAATGCTTTCCTCAAGACTTTTCTCGTGCTCTTTGAAAGTTGCTTTCAGTTAGAACGTTCAAAACAGGGTACTAGCACAAACAGGCAGCCTGGGTGGCTGACTAAAGGGATAAGAATATCTTGTAGAACAAAGTGGCAGTTATATCAAAACGTTAGGAACAGTCACAATCTAAATGCAGCAGTCCATTATAAACAGTATTGTAAGGTGCTTAAAAAAGTTATTACGAAGGCAAAAAGTATGTGTTATGTAGATAGAATAGCTAAGTCTCAGGATAAAATTAAAACCATATGGTCAGTCGTAAAGGAAGTGGCAGGTCTGCAGAGAGAGGTCGAGGATGTAGAATCAGTGCGTAGTGGGAATGTCCGTGTTACTGATAAGTCGCATATATGTACAGTATTTAATAATCACTTTCTGAATATAGCAGGTGAACTAAATAGAAACCTAGTCCCAACAGGGAATCATATAGCGCTCGTAGAAAACGTGTTCCGAGACTGTTACCTGAAATGCTCCTCTATGACACTGACAAGAGGGAGATTGAGTTAATAATTAAATCACTAAAGACCAAGAACTCTCATGGATATGACGGGGTATCTAGCAGAATACTGAAGTATTGTTCCATGTATGTTAGCCCAGTACTTAGCCATATCTGTAACTTTTCCTTTAGGAGTGGTCGGTAGTGAAGCCACTTTATAAAAAGGGAGACAGGTATAATGTCGACAATTATAGACCTATTTGTATGCCAGCGGCGTTTGCTAAAGTTATCGAGAGGGCTGTATATACAAGGTTACATAATTTGCTGTCAAATGTACAGTTTGGTTTTAGAAATGGCTTAAAAACTGAAAAAGCTATAGTATCTTTTCTCTGTGAGGTTTTGGACGGATTAAATAAAATGTTGCGAACGTTGGGTGTTTTCTTTGATTTAAAGAAGGATTTTAACTGTGTTGACCACAAAATATTACTGCAGAAGTTGGACCATTATGGAGTAAGGGGAGTAGCTTACAATTGGTTCGTCTCTTACTTTAAGAACAGAAAGCAGAAGGTAATTCTCCGCAACACTGAGAGTGGTAGTGATGTTCAGTCCCAATGTGGCACTGTGAAATGGGGCGTTCCCCAAGGGTCGGTGCTGGGACCACTGCTGTTTCTTATTTATATAAACGATATGCCTTCTAGTATCACAGGTCATTAAAAATATTTCTGTTTGCTGATGACACCAGCTTGGTAGTGAAGGATCTTGTGTGTAATATTGAAACATTGTCAAATAATGTAGTTCATGAAATAAGTTCATGGCTTCTGGAAAATAATTTGATGCTAAATCACAAAAAGACTCAGTTTTTACAGTTTCTAACTCACAATTCAACAAGAACTGATATTTTAATCAGACAGAATGGGCATATTATAAGCGAGAGGGAACAGTTCAAGTTCCTAGGCGTACGGATATATAGTAGGCTTTTGAGGACAGCCCATGTTCAGGATCTTGTTCAGAAACTAAATGCCGCTTTATTTACCATTAGAACAGTCTCTGAAATAAGTGACATGTCAACACGAAAAGTAGTCTACTTCGCATATTTTAATACGCTTATGCCATTTGGTATTATTTTTTGGGGTAATTCTTCTGGTTCAAAAAGGGTATTTTTGGCTCAAAAACGGGCTGTTCGAGCTATTTGTGGTGTAAGTTCGAAAACCTCTTGCCGACCCCTATTCAATAGTCTGGGAATTTTGATATTGCCCTCACAGTATATATTTTCTTTAATGTCGTTTGTTGTTAGCAATATTAGCCTATTCCCAAGAGTTAGCAGCTTTCACACAGTTAATACTAGGCAGAAATCAAATTTGCATGTGGAATGCACTTCCTTGACTCTTGTGCAGAAAGGAGTGCAGTATTCTGCTGCATCCATTTTCAATAAGCTACCACAAGAACTCAAAAATCTTAGCTGTAGCCCAAACACTTTTATGTCAACACTGAAGAGTTTCCTCATGGTTCACTCCTTCTATTCTATCGAGGAGCTCCTGGAAGAGCTAAAAAATTAAGCAAATACCAGTGTTACATTCTTGATTTTCTTTATTTAAACTAACGACTTGTCGCCTGAATATGTTTCTTATATTTCATTTTATCTGTTTCTACAATCGTGTTATAATTTCATGTATTGACTCTGTCCATGACCATGGAGACTTCTCCTTAATGTGGTCCCACGGAACAATAAATAAATAATATGGAACCCTACTGAAGCTGCAACATGTGCATGCATATGTAGATGGAGCTCCTGGGCTGTTATCTTTTGCAGGCTTGCACGACTACGATGCAGTAAGCCATCTTGGGGCTTTCAACCAGCGGTCACCACTGACTTTACCACAAGCAAATTCCAGGGGGAGCAACAAGAGTGCACGTACCATTTTTTTTTAAATTGACTTGTGGGGCAAGCACTGGGAAGCATGAAGTTAATGACTCCGCTCTCGCCGGCTGCGGTGGCCGAGCGGTTCTAGGCGCTTCAGTCTGGAACCGCGTGACCGCTACGGTCGCAGGTTCGAATCCTGCCTCAGGCATGGATGTGTGTGATGTCTTTAGGTTAGTTAGGTTTAAGTAGTTCTAAGTTCTAGGGGACTGATGACCTAAGATGTTAAGTCCTCTAGTACTCAGAGCCAATTTTTTTAATCCGCTCTCACCCCTCCCCCTTTCCCCCTCCGTATCACCGTACAGGACATGGACGCTGTGTCCTCCAGAAAATACATGACACCCTGCATTCTACTCAAACGGACCTTAGTTGAGGTTACGGCCAAAATAGTGCACATATGACAAGAACTATGTTACGCATCCGCCTTATATAACAGGTGGAAATCCATCTGGCAAACGTGAAAATAAGCAGACACAAGGCTCTACTCAGCATTTACTTAGAATCTTCTAGATAGCACCCCAGGAGAGTGTCTAACCTCTGTTGCCATGGACTTTTGCCACGGCTGTCCTCTAGCATTATTTGGGCTATGTGGCGACTCTGCATACTTGCTCCGCGCAAGCAAGCTACCTCATAACAGCACCTACTCGCTAGTATCGAGTTCTCTTCCTGTCACACTATTATGTTTGGCACTAAGAGTATTTCGTGAATACAATCCGGCCGGTATTAGCTTCACTGACATTACAGTTACTACCAGTAGTTCACTGATTGGTCCTAAGAAGTGTCTGAGAACCGTGCGTGATTTCACCTAGAGACTCAGTACTGTCTTCAGGCGGCAGTTATGGGGTATTCAGTGACAAGAATTCATTGATATGAAGATCAAAAAAAATGGTTCAAATGGCTCTGAGCACTATGGGACTCAACTGCTGTGGTCATTAGTCCCCTAGAACTTAGAACTACTTAAACCTAACTAACCTAAGGACATCACACACATCCATGCCCGAGGCAGGATTCGAACCTGCGACCGTAGCAGTCGCATATGAAGATCACAACTGAAAGCAGGGTATACTTCGGCGGCCATAGAATAATATAGCTGACAGCCTTAAATACCAAACAGAGTAAGTAACGGACATGGAGGCCTAGGCACCAAACTGATACTCGGAAGGTCTAGACCATTTAGTCGTGGGATGCGGTCGGCATTCGCCGCCAGGTGCTGGGCTGTCGGCAACGGCGACAGCAGGAGCCGCCGAATCGGATTACAGCGGCAGGCCGTCACATAGAGAGCAGCGGCCCGACGTCAGGGGCCGCAGGGGCTGAGACAACACGGAGTCGACAGGCACGGCTGAGGCAATGGCACAGCGCCTAGCTTGCGAACCGCCGCCGTTGTTAACACCGGCATCTGTGGGCAGGCCCTGGCGGCTGGCGCCGAGATTGTAATTCAAATCCCCCTTCCACGTCTGCCACATTCGACCTCAGACAGCGAACTCACATTCGACTCAAAGTCACGGTCTTGAGTTACATGTTGACGACTCCTAACAACAACCTCAACCGTGACAACGTTATGTAGTACGAAATGCATCTAACTTTAAACATCAGTTTACGTCAATAGTCCTCATTTTCACCTTTTATTCCACCAACTGTTTATCTCAAAACACAGATTCATTTTTCTGTTCAGATAACTTCTAGAAAATGTAAACGTGGATAAATTACAAAACTGTATCCGCACAGTGTCAGAGTTTTTCTCCATTCTTCATTAACCAAAACCTCTTCCAGCTACCGGTTGGTTATAATTAAAGCGCAGCTACTCTCAGGGGTCCAGTGTGGTCTGTAATTATCGTATGGCGGCGAAATGTAGATATTACAATGTGTTAAGATGGAAACGATTTAGGCTGGAAAAGAATTAGTTCCAGTTTTGACCCGCAGGTGCAAATGTGGCGCTGCGAATGAAAGAAAGACGAGTAGAAATGATTCCACGTGCAATGCATTAGAAACGCGATGTGGCCAAAATAGGTATTACAAGTAAGAAAAGCATAATGTTGATTTTATTAACAACAGCTGCTTACACAGTTTGTTCATTATGAGCACCGGATACGTCAACGAGGGGCTACATCCGTGAAAAGACGTCATCAACAGTTGCTCGCAGCAATTCGATGGAATATGAGCAAAGTGTTCCTACATAATTGCTCTCAGAGACCAAACGTGTCCTTGGTAAACGCATTGGTTCAGATAACCACAGAGCCAAAAGCAACATAGATTAAGATCAGGTGACCCTGCAGGCCATGCATCTGGAAAACCTCTGGAGATAAAAAGTTCATGGAAGGTTGTATTAACCTGATCTCTCGCTAGGGGAACGACATGAGGTGTAGCCCCATCTTGCATGGAAACAGTGGTTTCCACACAGTGGCGCTCTTCCAAGGAACGAATCACATTCTGTACAAGGACGTCTCGATAACATGCTGACGTCACTGTACACCTGACGGGAGCTCTCGCTGTATTCTGTTTAAAGAATAACGGACTGACAGTAAAGGTGCTGGTGAATCCACACCACACAGTCAAATAAGGCGAGTGCAATAGCTTTTCATGAGTAACATTAACAGTACCCCAAATACAGCTCCTCTGTGAATTCACGGCACACTGTAGTGTAAAATGTGTCACGCCACTCCATAGAATATTGCCCGGGCACATGTTATCACCTTGGATCCATGACAGAAAGAGCAAATTAAGAACGTTGCTGAAGATCATGCTGTTTCTGTTGGTGCACCGTCTTCAACTAATTTGTTTTGCAGAGTAAATCGGTTTCACATTGACGTATTAGAACATCTAACAAATTTAGCTCCCATACGATAATTACAGCCCACACTGGAGCTCCGTGAGTAGCTGCCCTTTAATTATAACAGTGCGGGACATTTTTGCACATGTTCCATGCAGGGAGACTGGAAATAAATTTTGATACATAGTCGCTATGCTACGTCAAAGGAAATGTCCAAGCTACCAAATGGTGGGTCATCGTACATGTAGTTCTCGTCTAGTAAAACTATACGTTATGGGGAATGTATATCACCGAAGTGATAACTGTAACACCTAGAGTCGTTGCAACGAAAATGATGTACTTTACTAATTTTCACACAACCCAAAATACACTTAGAGCTTGCAAAACCAGTCCGTCCTCGTAAACCAAGAAAATACGTTGTCGCGCCAAGTAACAGTCTGAATAAACATCCATGAGATAGTCCGTAATCACAGCGAAGTAGAACGGAACACGGTGCGAGCGGGGATCGCTAGTGAAAACTGGAAGGCGGATTATGCAGGATGTTTCAAAAAGCGTTATTTGATATCACAAGACTACATCTTCTACACGTATTCGAAGTTTTTCAACAGGGCGAAGTGTCATCTTCCTGGCACATGCAGTTTGTTTCTTATGAGTGAGCTGCAGTAAGGGGCGCACGTACGTCGCATCGCAACACTGACCTCCAAGGACGTCTGATCTCCTCATATGTGATTTTTTTAGTGCGAGTATGTGAAAGACTCCGTCTGTCTCCCTTTCCAACGACTTACGAGGAACTCCGGCTCCGTATAGGAACTTCGGAGTATGCAGTAACTCCAAACGTGCTCGTGAAGGCCTGGTGTGAATTTCATGTAGTCTCGATATTTGTCCTTCATACGGTGAACGGTACATTAAATATTTATGAGGCACCTCTTATCTCTTAAGAGGAACAACCAGACACATCCATATTACGCCAATAAAAAGAAACAAGACTGAAAATGACTTCTTTTCTAAAATACTTCACATAAAATGTCTCCTATTTTTAAACTTTTCTGTACGAATTATTGCACTCAAATTCTCAATGTGTAGTTATAACTAAAACCATTCCTTCTTGCGGTATTTATCTCAGAAATCTAGTGTTAGAAATTCCTGTGCAGAGGTACTAAATAGGAGACTGGTCTAATGAGTTGGTGTCTATGTCCAGTGCAGAGGTGTAAGTAATACTAGACATTTCAGTTGGAGTTACGAGACTGAAGTGCTAACGAGACGAATCGACACAGTTACTGTATTCAAAATCAAATTTATACTGTGTAAACGAATTATTTCTTCCCACAGAGAAATATGATTACATTGAATGGAGTGTGCTCCAGAATGCTGTAACTAAATCGGCTACGTTCCTTTTATGACATTGCAGATTACTCATATATGTAAATGGCATCGTGTCTGTTGCAACAAATCGAGGACTGGAGCAAACGACAGCATATAATTAGCGTAAATGTGCGGCAAGGGCTGCCCGCTGACGTCACAGGCGCTCCCGCGGGCCCCTATAAATAGGCCGGGCGGCCAGGACCGCGGCATAATGGACGTGGCTACCAAAGACAACCGCGTATTGTCTGCTGCCTCCTTTGTTTGTGCAGCCAGGATAGCCCGCTTAGCATCGCCATCCCATCGGCATCACGCCGCTCTCTCTTCAATTAAACGACCGAGCAGAAAGTTAAAGGCGACTTCGACTGGCTGGACAGCTTGCAGACGGAAAGATGTTTTATTGTTTCCATCCCTAACTAGTCATATACTCTACAAATCGCTTCTTCCACCTTGCATTAGCACATATGTATTAAGGGGCTAATGGTGGCTCTCTTCCCAGTTTAGATTAAAATACACAAAACAGAAGATATCTTGATAGCGGTAGGAAATGACGGAACGCACCAAACTACAAGATGCTGGCAGCAAACTGGGAGAAGAGACTGTGCGTGAAGACGTGTGAAAGCACTATTTTTAAGTTGTAGTTGTCGTCGGTAGTGAATCAGTGAGCTCACCGAGAATACTAGAATTGTCAGGAAGAAAGCGAAGGACTCAAATACGTGCAAATCTGCCTATTCTCTACTAGTCGTAAGTATACAGGCTTTCTCGGAGCACAAATCTCTCAAATACAGAATATAGCTATCACATTGCTCCTAAATCAGTGTAAAGTTTACTGTTCCACGTTTCATCAAACGGAAGTCATAATTTATAGGTTATGCATCGGCTGATTACAACTATTTAAATCTCCAATGGTAAGTTTTATAGCAAATTAAGAGCAAAATGTTATCTTTTATAATCTACCGCAATCGTAAATTTTGAAAGGGTTTAATAATCTAGTGTTAAGATAACAAGGGAAAATCACCTACTCGATCTCATATTTTAAAAAGAAAAAAGCGCCCTTGCAAGATATCAGTCCCAAAAATCATCCCGCACGAAAATCTGGGCCATAATTCTAAAAGTTAAGACGTTCTGAAAGTACAGCTTTTAAATTTCTCGAGCACTGGTTGTTTTCATTCGCTCCGCCCCACTGCAGCCACCAAATGTACGAGTGTGAAGTACTCTATAGCCGAGTGACAAAAAAGAGCCCTTCTGTTCACGGGATATTGAGAATAGGAGAAGAGAGATCCCGTTTGTTCAATGTGGTTTTGAAGTCTTGTTCGGGAACACTTTTTGTTTTACGCGAAAAGAGGTTCCCAAAAACGTAATACGTCAACCTCATGCCCACATGCAATCTACGCAGGCGACAGCAAGTGTCCATCTGTAAATGTCGTTGACATAATTATGTAGCTCTACGTCTCGTTACTGACGGACATCATGATTATGTTGACGTATTTTGTCCCAGTTTTGGCAAGATATCTGCCGGACTTAACTTTCAAATTAAATCTACTCTCATCCATATTGTACACGTTTTGTCCGTCGATCGTTTCCCTAACAGTTATGTTGTCATCAAGGAAATCGTGTAGGCGTTACTAAATTTATCTAGACAGACTGTGTGGACCCTAGAAAACTTTATACGATTATTCTGAATTACGATGCAAAGTTCCTTTGCACATGCATGTATGTCGAAAGGAACATTGTATCGTAATTCAGAACAACAAAGAAACTGCAACATCGGATATTTCCGCCGACGCCTGGCTAGCGATTTTCAAGTAAAATGTCTCCCCTGTACGGGAATATACCTAATGGATGTACGAGTATGGGTTGTAGACACGTGGATGACAACATATGGGAGTTTGGGTCTGGCCATGAGTTGAGTGCGGTTAGCCTAATGGTAAGGTCACCGTTCGCAGTAAGTAGGAAATCGAGTCCCGGTCCGGCAAAATTTTCAGCTCATGGTATTCTATAATCCCACCTGCACACGCATTTCACGTATGTCACAACGGTTGCAATCGCCGTAGTGGCATTGCAATATCGCATTTATCCGCCGACGCCGGGAAATCGACTTTCAAGTAAAATGTCCACCCTGTACGGGAATATACGAAGCGTAATCGGAAAGTAAAAACCGATTAGGCGCGAAATGGAAACCACTCTAAAAATTCGACGGAACTGTGTACAGACGTGTTGGGCAGTGCTTTAGTGTGTCTGTCGATAGCTTCACGTCGCTGTTTTCAGTTCAGAGCGCAAAGTGATCACGTTGTTGTTGTTTTTGTCGTCTTCAGTCCTGAGACTGGTTTGATGCAGCTCTCCATGCTACTCTATCCTGTGCAAGCTGTTTCATCTCCCAGTACCTACTGCAACCTACATCCGTCTGAATCTGCTTAGTGTACTCATCTCTCGGTCTCCCTCTACGATTTTTACCCTCCACGCTGCCCTCCAATGCTAAATTTGTGATCCCTTGATGCCTCAAAACATGTCCTACCAACCGATCCCTTCTTCTAGTCAAGTTGTGCCACAAACTTCTCTTCTCCCCAATCCTATTCAATACCTCCTCATTAGTTACGTGATCTATCCACCTTATCTTCAGAATTCTTCTGTAGCACCACATTTCGAAAGCTTCTATTCTCTTCTTGTCCAAACTATTTATCGTCCATGTTTCACTTCCATACATGGCTACACTCCAAACAAATACTTTCAGAAACGACTTCCTGATACATAAATCTATATTCGATGTTAACAAATTTCTCTTCTTCAGAAACGCTTTCCTTGCCATTGCCAGTCTACATTTCATATCCTCTCTACTTCGACCATCATCAGTTATTTTACTTCCTAAATAGCAAAACTCCTTTACTACTTAAAGTGTCTCATTTCCTAATCTAATTCCCTCAGCATCACCCGATTTAATTTGACTACATTCCATTATCATCGTTTTGCTTTTGTTAATGTTCATCTTATATCCTCCTTTCAAGACACTGTCCATTCCGTTCAACTGCTCTTCCAAGTCCTTTGCCGTCTCTGACAGAATTACAACGTCATCGGCGAACCTCAAAGTTTTTACTTCGTCTCCATGAATTTTAATACCTACTCCGAATTTTTCTTTTGTTTCCTTTACTGCTTGCTCAATATACAGATTGAATAACATCGGGGAGAGGCTACAATCCTGTCTCACTCCTTTCCCAGCCACTGCTTCCCTTTCATGCCCCTCGACTCTTATGACTGCCATCTGGTTTGTATACAACAAACAAAACAACAGTGTCTTCCACCAAGTTTGTGGATCAGGTTAGAGGTTTCGCCTGAGGTTATGCAGCCCACATAACATATATGTCATGTGTTTCTTTCTTCAAAACAATTTTCAGCTGCATTTCCCAGGGGCAATGAAGAAGCTCATTCAGGCGTTTCCAATGGGAAGTGTTTGATCACTTACAATACAGTCCTTAATTAGCTCCCTCCGTTGTTCATCTCTGCTCACATGAACCGCTGGCTACGAAGACAACTTGGCACAAACAACTAAAGGCAGACCAGCGTAGAGAATTGGCGGAAACCAGAGGCGGCTGCTTTCTGTGACGAGGGTTCTGGAACGTATGTACAACGCCACGAAAAATATCTAAGTAGAACCGAAGACTATTAAATTTTTTTTATTTTTATTTTCGCTGTGGTCTTCATTTCGCAACCGATAGGGCCTTACTTTCAGAACAGCTCTCGTAAATAATGGATGTACGAGTACAGGTTGTAGACAAGTGGTTGACGACATATGGAAGTTTGGGTGTGGCCGTGAGTCGTGCTCTGCTAGCCTTATGGCCAGGCGACCGCTCCTGATATGCGGAAATCTGAGTTCCCATCCAGGTCCAGACAAATTTTCATTGCCATCATTCCAGCTGAAGGTGGTCCATATTCGCAACTGCGAATTTATTTCATGTAGAAGAAAATTTTGTTGATGAGTACCTTGGTTATCAACGAATTCACTCCAAATGTACACATCCCTTTTTTGTTTTAATAATTTGAATTTCGAGTTGACGGTCGTGAAAGACATATTTCTCGTCCTTACACTTGCCTAAAAGACGACAGCTCGTTTCCATAAACTCCTCTGTTTTGCTCCGGTGAAAAGTACTTCCGAATGGTAATACACCTTCAAAGCAGGCTTCATTATCACTTACTTCCTTGTTTTCATAGTTATGTCCCGTCTTCCCAGTGAAGCTGTTCACCAGATGTGACTGTGGTAAAAGGGCAGCCTTATTATCGTCACCCTCACGCACTCGTAAAGAAGCACTGAACTGTTTTGCTCTGTATCTAGCACGTCTTCATTTGTGACATTATCCTTGATTTTTGTAACGAAATGTAAAGATATAAGTAACAGGCAAAGAAAGCCCTATAAGTTTTCGTGGCCGAGCGGTTCTAGGCGCTTCAGTGCGGAACCGCGCTGCTGCTGCGGTCGCAGGTTCGAATCCTGCCTCGGGCATAGATGTGTGTGATGTCCTTAGGTTAGTTAGGTTTAAGTAGTTCTAAGTCTAGGGGACTTATGACATCAGATGTTGTCCCATAGTGCTGAGAGCCACTTGAATCCATAAGCTTTCATTTGCCTTGTACAAAAGTTACTCGAATAGCTGCATAAAATGATGGTAGCCAGTCACGACTATCAGGAGCCCTCTGTCTGACGTTTAAAGGCTGCAGTTTGGTAGTTGTTCCGTACCATTCCTAGAGATGCCGTACTACCACTTCTTGATTCGCCAGCATCATGAACACAGACTTCTTAATCACTATATTGTACAGTACTTCGCTCTCGGGCATTACGCGGCTGCAGTGGGCTGGAGGGAGTCGCAAACAATCTATACGCGGGCATGTCTGACAGCTTTAGTTCCAGATGTCCATTACTGCGTACTATCCGATCTATGGGCAATTTCCGCGCGGCATCGATTGCTACATCTTGTAAGTGTACTTTTTTCTCCTTAAAATATGAGGTGAAGCTAGTGATGCTTCCTTGTAAGAATATTTACCCGCAATACGGTTTCAGGACATTGATATAGCGTGTATCCAATTCCAAACTCGAAATTGCACATGAAGGTGTAGCAATTACAAATAACTGCGTTTGAAAATTACGTAACAGGGGTCAGAAACTTATGAGGTTTATTATTAACCTTTAGGTGGCTGGTGGTGCAAAGATCTCTCAGCAAATTGTATAGTATTTCAGGGCACCAGTTTAACGTGCTGACTGGCGCGGCAACAGCAGAACCTAGACGCCTGACCCGGTGATGGCAGTTATTGAACTTTATGAAATAAAATTGCCATAACTTCTGAACGGTTTGCATTAGGACGTTCAAACAGCACTGTTGGCCGCAGGGCACACTGGGAACTAGCAAACGCATGCTCACCCTCCTTGTTGTTGTAGGCCATTTTGAATTTGATTTCATTTGGATAGGTTTGGCAATAAGAAAAATTGGCCCATTTTGGGGACTGAGAATCCGCATTAGGCGATCGATAAGTCTCTTCACCGTCAAGATTTTGGGGACTGAGAATCAGCATTAGGCGATCGAAAAGTCTCTTCACCGTCAACAGCTGATTGTGTGGTGTGAAATGTCCAGTCATACCAAACGGGACGTGAAGGTTTTGAAAGGTGACTTCATTTGCCAAAGCGATCCTGATTTCGACAAAATGTCGTTCACGCAACATGGAACTCCACCAGATCGAAGAAGGAGAGGGTTTGATAACCTGGAGGAGCACTTTGGAGACCGCATTCTTGCTCTGGAACCGCACAATAACCCAGAAAGAAGAGTGGTTTGGTGTGGGGAGGCGCAGAGGTGACGTGCACTGTGGTTGTCGTCGTAGGGTTGTGGACCACGGCGGCTGCGGCGGGGACGGAGTCTCTCCGTCGTTTCTAGGCCCTCGGTATACAATACAATACAATACAATTGTGCAGTTTAAACAGTCATGGCTGAAAATCCGCATATATTTAGACTTTTCTGTACATGTATGAGACAAGTCACGCGTAGGTCCAGCACAATTCGCTAGTAATTTGCTTCTCTAAGCTTCAATGCCCGACACTGCGCTCAATCAGCATGGATTCTGTCGGCTTGCGATAACCGACGCCATTCAACAACTCCGTTTATTCGTGAAAGAAGACATGTTAGTGTCACCACCATTTCACAAACTGTTCAACACTTTCAGCTGTATTTTACTTGCAGTAGTGAATGGTTTACAATGTAGAGAACAGTAAGCTACACATTATCACACAGCATCAGTGAATCAAGTGCACTAGCTTCATAAATAGCGTCATTTCTCAATGACTGTTACGGATTATGAAAAGATAAATAATTTAAGAGTCTACCATGCCACAATGGCTCTGAGCACTATGGGACTCAACTGCTGTGGTCATTAGTCCCCTAGAACTTAGAACTACTTAAACCTAACTAACCTAAGGACATCACACACTTCCATGCCCGAGGCAGGATTCGAACCTGCGACCGTAGCACTCGCACGGTTCCGGACTGCGCGCCTAGAACCGCGAGACCACCGCGGCCTACCATGCCTCACTGTCACGCATACAAGAAACATAATTTTTAACCGCACAACCGCGCCCGGTAGCCGCTCGGTCTGGGGCGTCTTGTCATGGTCCGAACGGCTTCCCCCGTCGGTGGTTCGAGTCCTCCCTCGCGCATAGGTGTGTGTATCGTCCTTAGCATAAGTTAGTTTAAGTTAGATTAAGTAGTGCGTAAGCTTAGGGACCGATGATCTCAGCCGTTTGGTCCCATAAGACCTTACAACAAATTTCCAAAAATTTTAACCACACACTTTCTTCGCATCTATTGAAAATATTACAGAAATAAAAAATTATGTCAAAATTAAAGCAACCGTTTTGTTTTTGAGCAAGGAAAGTAATGTTTTTAATGAAAAACAAGTCCACAAAACGGTATGGAGTATTCTTATATACCTTCAAGGGCTTTTTCAGCATGAAAGTCACGGGAGTGGATTTTCCCCTCTGCTACAAGCAACACGAAGAGGTTCACACAGAATATACTAGCGAAGAGAACTACACGAGCCCAACCTTCGGACAGAAGACCATAGCAACTACAAGCAGTAGCAGATCCAGATACGAACACGGTAGATGACGGCCTGAGCCGCCTGGGCGCACACTCGTTCAGTGCGTCTGATCTGCGCTAGGGCCTGCGCGCAGTTTACACGCAGCCTCATATAAGTGATCTTGGTACTTACGGTACACCCTCAATATGAAGACCTATAACATAATTTGTCACACATAGAATGTTAAAAACTAAAATGACTGAAACTTACGTTTAAAAAATAATACGATATTATTTTTTGTAACTGAAATGTAAATTTTCTTCCGAGTCTCTTGACCTCCACCCCGCACATCTTTTGCCGTTTTTCCTCTGGATGACGGTGTAGATGTTATGGATTTAAAAATGATTTCTGTTTGTTTAACGACATAATTCTCAACTGGATACTGTCCAATAACAAATCTGCGTCTCATCTGCTTGAAACAGCCCTTACTCAGAAATGATGACACAGTTTGTGCCGCTTTGATTGCTAAAAGCCAAGATCAAGACACACGCAGCGCTCGTCTTTCGAATCTGCTCAGTAGAAAATGGCTCTGAGCACTATGGGACTTAACATCTGTGGTCATCAGTCCCCTAGAACTTAGAACTACTTAAACCTAACTAACCTAAGGACATCACACACATCCATGGCCGAGGCAGGATTCGAACCTGCGACCGTAGCAGTCGCGCGGTTCCGGACTGCGCGCCTAGAACCGCTAGACCACCGCGGAAGGGCTCAGTAGAGGGAATAGTCAGTAACATCACTGGCGGCTTACATCCCCCTCTGGCTGGGTATATATACTCTTGTCATGAATCACAAACTTAATAAAGGATCAAATTTTCCTGTCACCAGAAATCATGCGCAGTAATATTTATGAAAGTTTAACATTTTCATATATATAATGCAGATTTCATTTGAAGCGGTCGTAATCACACTGGCATTTACATAATGTTATTCAAGGGAGACGGTGCAAACTTAAATTAGTGTAGCTGGACGGGGAATTAGATCACTACTCTCAATAAAAAAGAGGGCACTGCTTCCGTCACTGCGTCTCCAGTCTCTAAGACTTCACAACGAATCAGAAACACAGGGGTGTCGATCCGACAACATCGCCACTAATGGTCAAATGGTTCAAATGGCTCTGAGCACTATGGGACTTAACTTCTGAGGTCATCAGTCCCCTAAAACGTAAGAACTACTTAAACCTAACTAAGCTAAGGACACCATACACACCCATGCCCGACGCAGGATTCGAACCGGCGACCGTAGTGTTTGCGTGGTTCCAGAATGTAGCGCTTAGAACCGCTCGGCCACCTTGACCGACCGCTAATGAGTGCAGTAGACACAGGGCCATTGCGACTTTGCCGGCTAACACCGAAACAAGTTACCTCTCCAGCTGAACTGTGGGCATGGATTTTGTCAGCAGGACTTCTGTACACGACATTTTCCAGTAGGACAAATCATAGGTCCCTAACTCCAGATTCGTGCTAGTGTGGATGGAGATATATTAAAATTGATTCTAAAGCCTAAAAATCGACATGATTTGAAGCATACCAGATGTCAGCTAGTTTCTCAGCTTACAAACCATCTTCTCATATTCGAGGGAATTCTGTAAACTGTGCATAAAAATCTGGCTTCCGTCAGTACTAGCAATATACACTGATGATCCTAAACATTATGGCTACCTGCTTAATAGCTTGTTTGACCGCCTTTGGAACGAAATATATTACTGATTCTGTATATCAGGATCCGACAGTTCCTTGCAGATTTTTGGAGGTACGTGGGATTAGATGTCTACGCACAGGTCATGTAATTCACGCAAATAACGGGCCGATGATCTGCGTGATCGGTGGTGGCGCCTGAGGTGACAATACCTGTGCGCAATTTAGGTAGTCTGTGAGAGCACTGCTTTTTCCTCAGCAATGAATAGAATCTAACAACAAATAAACATTTAAAATGTTATTTATAGTATTGGAAACTAACAGCTCACCAGTTGCTGAATTAAAGGTCTATTAACCCTTTCCACGCTTTCGACAAATATAAATTTGTCTTTTTCAGAAGGGGATGGACCTACTGAACAAATTATTACAACAGAGTTACAAATGGCCAACTTAAAAGGAACCAAAATCGATACGCAAGAATTTACAAAACATTTCTTTAGAAGAGCATGCTCACCTGTAGAATCACATATTGGCAAAAACGGATGTTTGAGCCAGTAAGCTCCTGTATAGTACAATGTGCATGACAACCACAAATATCAGCAGTTAAAATGTATAGCTGAAACTAGTACACTATTTGCTGCAGGGCTTTGACATGAACTCTTTAAAATAAAACACAAATGCCAATGGATCAATCTGAAATTAGTAGGGCTTTGTCGTCCAACTTTTTCAATGTAACACACGTAATAATTGACCCATCTGACATTTAGTATGGCGCATGCATGGCTAGTAATCTGAGCTAACTGACTAAGATGAGCACGCACAAGCAATAGGTAAACTTGGTAGGTTGTGCTTACAGCGCGAACGACTGTGTGCGTAGACCCACTGACTAGCGAATGCCTGATTCAGCAAATAAAATAGTTAATAACTAAGACTGAAGCATAGTAAAACTAATGAAAGTAAGAAAAACCGGAGGGAGGGGGAGGGAGGTGTTAAAGTCCTATGACATGTGAAGAGTAAGCAGGCTCACGGAAGCCGTGCTAAATATTTGCATGTGTGTGCCTAAAGCAACACGAGAAAAATTTGTAAATAAATACGGGACCGTGCCACGTAACAGCATATGAAGCCAATACACTTCGTACGACATGTTAACATGATGTACAACGGGAATAAACACGTAGAGCCGTATTAATCAGCACGTAACTAACTCGAAAGAACAGTAACTTACAAGAAGGAGAGTAACAGACTAAAATATTATCAAAAAAAGGTGGTTGGGGAAAGGGGAGTGGTGATTCTTATAATCTATTACCTAGCATACCACGAAAAGTAGCCGAGAGTTATAAAGCATGCAATATAAACAAATTAAAATCGGATGCAAGTAGCATTTTGAGGAAATCAAAGCAGATGTCATTGTAAACAACTGTATTACCGAATTTTAGCAAAATGTGCAAAATCGCCGTGCTGAGCAATACGTACATACGTGGAAAAACAAGATACTTAAAAGGATAAAAGGGATTTAAATTACAGTGAAAAAAGTGTGGGAGATCATACTCCTCCACTCCCCTCCCCACACTATTTTCCATCGTAATTTAATCTACTCATATCCTTTTTAAGTATCTTATTTTTTCAAGTACCCATGTACTGCTCATTACGGTTTTACGCATTTTGTTACCAATGACTATTTCAATAGTTTACGAAGTCATTCGCTTCTTTTCCATATTTATTTACAAGTTTTTCTCGTGCTGCTTTATTGCAGATAATTAGCACTGCTTACGTGAATCTGTATTTTAATCAGGCATTGGCTACTCAGTGCGGCTATGCACACTCTCGTTCGCTCATTAAGCGCCACGTATATACAGTTTACCAGTTGGTAGTGCCTGCCCTTTTTAGTTCGCATCACTAGCTATGTATGTGCCATATTAAACGCGCAGCTGGATCCAACGGCACTTGCGTTTTATTTAAATACTGTACGACAAAGCCCTACAGCCCTACCTTCAGTTATACATTTTAACTGTTGATATTTCTGATTGACATACACACTGCACTAGACAAGAGCCTATTGTTACCAAAACCAGTGTTTGCTCTTCCAAAAAACAAAAAACAAAAAACAAATCTGATATACTGTGTATCGATCTTGGATATTTTTCTGGTAGTTCTGTTCTAATAATTTGTTCAATAGCTATGTTTCCTTCTGAAAAAGACTAATTTATATCTGTCGAAACCATGGTAAAGGGTTAATAAACTTTTAATTCTGCTACTGGGTTGTCGTTATGTTCCGATACTACCACCATGTTAAATATTCAAAAATTTTTGAAGTATTTGATGCTTCACACCCAACAAGAGATATCATTGACACAAACAGTGAGAAATATTTTTTTAATTATTTATGCAGGATGAATTAAAACTGTATTTCATACTGGTTACAGGACTCGAACTTTATGGCTTTGCTCCCGTAACGAGTGTTTGCGATTAGGGACAGAACTCTCACAATTCGGTGCTAAAATGGCGCTATCGATTGCTGAAACCAGAGCAACAGAGAAAGAACAAGAATAGAACAGCGTACTCTCTTACGTGTTTGCGTGACTTCTGCTTCGGACTTAAAATTCTATAGGCGGCACTGTACGGATCGCTTTCCTAGAACTGCCGTCCTAATACAAGGAGTCTATAGTTACTCCCAGCACTTCAGGTAATGCAGAAATAGTTTCAAACCGTAGCACTTTTGCGCGATGGAAGTAAGGCATCACGAGGGAACAGAACCACTATGTAATTTATGGCAGCTTTCTGTATGAAACTACACATGAACTCCATTTGAATAGAAGAAGCCTCAGGCGTATGGGTTGCTTTTCAGGTTATTCTTTCTGTACATATTAATCCGGTACTAAGAATACATTCCGAGTGTGCTCGTGTGGGAAAAGTATTTTATGCTTCACTTTGATACAGGCCGAAAAAATTCACAAATATTAGGGCACCTCATTACGCCAGATGCGTGAAGTTACAAATCTTTCCATAATCATAGTTTCCAAATTAGATTAATGCTGTTTAGCCAGTTGCCTCTGTCAACTTTTTAGAATGCAAATATTTTGTTGGGAACTTCAACAAATTTATCAGAACACTTTGCCATCGCTGTATTGTTGACGACAGTCATAGTTTTTAATGTTTCTCTTCCGACATTCCAGTGTTAACTGCTGGATTCAACGCTTTGCACCCCCAAACGTGTGTCACCCATGAAATTATGAATCAAGAAGGAATCTTCGGTTATCTTGACTTACATCTACATCTTTTGAATAACGTAATTCGTTTCGATATTTTTCGTAAGCCCACAACCAGTGATACAATCATCCCCGAGTCGTCATGTCATCGGCATCTATGACCGACCGTCGTTACGCTACTGCTCTCAGTACCCTGTCTATTCACAGAGAGGTCCAAAATTTAAAATTTATTGCAGCCAATGACGGTTACAATAAACTGATCGATGAAAAGCTATATAAAAATAAAATGTCGTCAAAACTCAATAAGAAATTGCTGACAAATCTCTCGTCCTCAAATTTGAAATACTCTAAACTTCCGGCTTTGGGAAAGGTACCATACGAAATGGCTAAATTATTCAAACTTTCTGATACCCGAATAGCTTTCACGACTCAAAACAGGACTAAACACAATTATGTTCAAAATGAGCGGTCTTAGAAGAATAAATATGCTACTTATAGAGTGTATAAATTAGAGTATGTCTGTTAAATATTTTACGTAGAGCACACCGACAGGATGTTTAAGACAAGGGCCACGTAAAGTATCATTCCGCCTTTGCTGAGCATTTCAAAGCAACGGGTCGCCAACCACCCAAGCTGGGAATCTCCGGATTTTCTAATCTTCATAGTATCAGGGTCTATAGATACAAAGGATTTTTTTAAATCCATTTCGTGATGCCTTCAGGTGCCATTTTCTTCATGTGATGCAAATTGTGCAATTTCGGCCTTAGGCCATTTTTAAGTATTTAATACGGAAGCATTACACAATGGATGTATTAGTATCACATATGAATTTAATATAGGAACAAGTCATAACCCAGGATATATTAGGCTGCCTATAACTTACCTTATGGACGATTATTTAATGGTATATTTTGCCACGTACGTCCTTGCTCCTATGATTGCATGTAGTTGTCACAAAATGGATTAGAAACAGTTTTTTGCTATTTCAGGAACACGTTACTTTTGTGTGGTTGTTGCAAAGCTATTCTGTGAACAAGGTCGATGTTTTTAATGTGCTCATACAATGAAGATTATAATTATTTTACAGAATTTGTTAATTAAGTTACATATCGTTCATAATTGGTATAAATAAGACCTTACGTAATTTTGTGGCAACTACTTGCAGTTATAGGTGTGAGGACGTAAATGGCATAATAGATCTTCAAATAATCGTCCATGAAGTAGGTTATGATCCGCCTAATATTTCTTAGAACGACTTGTTCCTTTATTAAGTTCATAATGGACCTATTGCATAATGCTCCCGTTTTAGATACTTGAAAATGGCCTAAGGCTGGAATTGTACAAGCGTGCATCAAATAAAGAGAATGGCAGCTGAAGGCATCAGGAAATTATTTTAAAAACTCCAAATATTACATTACGCTCAAAAAGGCAAGTTGCTTAATCTGCTTGAAGAATTGGAAATTCTTAAACATACATGCACCGTTAATGATCAACTGCATAACGATCAGCTCATTAGTATTCGTAAAAGTCAGAACTATTTCGACTTTATGATCACTACTATTGTTCACGCATTAAGTTTTTACTGCTGGTTTTAGCTATTTCAGTTACAACCATTTATGTTTCTATGGTTTACTGATACTGTCCTGGAAGTATCTTCGTTTTAACATGGTTTAATTGCTTTTATAGCATGTCTTCTTTTTATTCATTTTTATATAGTTAGATTTTTATAGGCTTTAACCTATTTCTATTCGAACCGTAGAAGTGGTTGAATCTCTACAATTAGCGTTTCTACAGTTATTTTATGAATTTAAATTCGCATAGTTTGCACCGTCTACTTTTTGATGTATTTTTATTAATGCCTACATCAACTGTCGACAGTCGCTATTCGCACGCGGCCTACTGGTGCTTTCTGGTAGTATTCTGCTTCTTAATTTTTATATAGCGTATCACATCACGGTTATTTATTATTTTAATGTATTTTTTTCTTTAGAATGTCTTGTACAGTAGTCTCAGTTTTAATTCCTATTATATTCATTTAATAAATATTTTTATTTCAAAAATACTCTTGCACACCATCCGTGTGACTTTCCGCCGCTAAGCGTCACGGAGCGCTCAGTCTAATGCTTAACTGTTTACACGCTTGATGTCTTCAACTGTGTTCGTCAATTTTTATTGCCGTTATATGTGTATCGAAGGTGATGTTTGCACATTTCATTTTGCCTTTGCTGCTATACTCCTTCCTCGGCCTTTACATGTTCTCCTATTATTTCATATTTGTTGTACAGGCGCACGCCCTGTTTAGCTCGACCTTGACGCATGCATATTTTACAGCGTAACTACAAACCCAAATTTCTTTTGTAATGGTTCGTCGACGCTCCTTCGATAATTTTCCTTCAAGATATGATAGGACCAAACGTCTGACTACTCATTTTTTCCTTTCTTCTCTGTTTGTAAAAAATCTGATGAAGCCCTAAAAGAGCGGAAAGCGCCATTAAACAAAAATTGTGGCAACTATAACCGTTTTTCTTCAAAATAAAGTTTTATTTGTTGGAATCCTCTCAAGTGAAATTTCCAACATGAGTGAGGCTATAGTTGTTAGTATATGACTGCGTCGGTAAAACGCACATTGCGAAAGGTGATGTTTAATAGTGATTTTGTAGCTCATTATGGTTTCATTCATACCAGCACTATTGTCCTATTAGGTTCTCCCAGGGCGACCACACAGACGTCAATGCACTTGAAGTTGCTAACTACTTTTTATATTACATGTTTCACTTTGTAGTCATATTAAAACAGTTATCAACTCTGAACATATTACCTATTGTTTGTATTCTAAGGTGTAGTTCAATTCGGTTAGATTCATTATTGACATCTCCGTATTACCACCATGTGGTTTCCATCGTGTCTTCCTTTTCTATAATAATAAAAAAAAAGATGTGTGCAAAATCTGATGACTAACATCTATAAGACCGATTTAAAATACTAGAAAACGAAAAATTTGTGATAAATGTGTGATATAAATAAGAAAACCGGCATGCATATAACAGGTAGTACAAATAAACTCAGCTGGTCTCCTTCTTTTAGCAGTTGAGCAATTATCCGTTCAGTGACTTAAATAATTTAGGCGTAGAAAATATGTGCAGTAGTCTAATCCTAAACACAATTCTAAATCGGCGAAGATTTACCGATGAACAAATTTTAAAATAAGAAGGAAATAACTTGTTAGCTTACACAATTTAATACGATAACTACATCTGAATTATGTAGGATATATGCAGCATGTAAATTGTTAACACTTTTATCACTTATGTAACTCTATTAACTATCGAGATATGTTGTATTTAACGATTTCCGGCTGCCTCTCTCTTCCTCTCTCTCTCTCAATCTGACCACACGTGATGCCCAATTTTGAACCGTTATTGCTGAGCTCGTTATATTCCTACGAGTAGATGTTGTATCCGACTTATTTAAACCGTTTAAGAAACCTGTTTAGAAATTTCGGGAATTAAATACCAAAGATAAGAAATTGTATGGAGTTGGCTCTATGGGTACACAGCCTAAAGGTCGAAACGAAATAAAAAAAGAAATCCTCAGAGAGAATGACTTCGTTTACAGTGGAGTTTTCTC
Source organism: Schistocerca gregaria (assembly GCF_023897955.1). Classification (NCBI taxonomy): domain Eukaryota; kingdom Metazoa; phylum Arthropoda; class Insecta; order Orthoptera; family Acrididae; genus Schistocerca; species Schistocerca gregaria. The sequence continues at coordinate 826,789,377 of NC_064931.1, read as the reverse complement.
CGGAAACCGCAGCATTTTATATGAAATGCAATATTTGTGTTAACGGTTATTTAGAAACAGTAAATATGATATTTAATTAAGGGATTCAATTTCGTGAGGCATCTTCCTCTTTACTTTAGAAGAACACTACGAATAGCCTGATTAAAATCGCTGTTACTTTACTCTTGGCGACTTGGAATTGAGGAGCTGCAATTAGTTCTCAACGTGAAATCTTGAGGCCAATGCGCCACAATGAAGAGTCAGTTCACTTGTAGTGTTGGCGTAGTGCAGTGTACAAGAGTAAGAAGTTAGTGCCCTGTTTGACTGCTTCCGACCGCAGGTGGCTGCGACATAAGTTAACTAACAATTACTGTGCAGTAAATAACATACATCCTGTTAATGATAATTTTATATCTTGTAACCAGTTAATTAATAAAAGGTGTGTCTACAACTATTGCATAAAACTACATTTCCCCGTAACTACTAGATTTTTAGTTAAATTACTTGCAATAAGAAAACGTACCAAGTATGTCCAGGAATAACAGACTCGCTTATTTTACAAACAAAATTTGACATCACAGTGGGAACAACATAAGACGGAACACATCTCAGTAAAATAAAACACGAAAAGCTTTACGACCGTTGTCTATGCACTGAACAATTTTATTCTATCGCATCTCCTAGATGTGTAAAGAAGTAATCGCAGTAAAGTACGAAAGCGGGTATTCCAGATAAGGATGAATAAATACGACAGTTTCCTAGACATATGTAATCAACGTCCATTATGCTGTGTGACAGCAGCTAAAAACTCTCGGGCAAGCTGTACAAGATCCGAGAATTCAGGCTGTCATTGCAGAAATATTTGTAACTACTGAGGCAATTTGCTATGAGCATGGCTTACAGAGTGAACATAAAATGTAATGGGACACCTAGATATTTCTGCTATGGTGCTTCGTTAGAAGACGAATTTCTCTGCTAGGAACACCATAGACTGCAGATTTCAGATGTTGGATTACTTATCTAGCAAGTGAAGCATGTAATAATTTAATGATGAAACACGCTACACAAATAAAATAAAGCTGTGTATTTTCATCTATTTTTGACGCTTATTCACAAAAGTGTAATGGCAAAAATGTATTTTGACGCCAAAGCCTGAGTGAGGATAAATACTGCACCAGCTTGATCATACAGAGAAGGCTGAGAATTTGAGAGGACGTGACAATAATTGAAATGAAAAAAACGTGTGTGGCATATTTGGCGGGGGTCCCTTTAGGAGAGTTCGGCTGCCTGGCGCAAGTCTTTTTATTTGAAACCACTTCGACGACTTGCGCGTCAATGATGATGACTACAACACACACACACACACACACACACACACACACACACACACACACACACACACACACACAGTCCCGAGAGGAGAAAATCTACGACCCGACCGGGAATCGAACCGGGGCCCCCGTGATCGAGAGTAAAATATAAAAGTAAAGTATATACACACATTGTGTGAAATAATGCGCTGATTAGACCTATCTTCGATTTTTTTCTGGACTGAAAATCGCACATCTCTTCCAGCATTCTCAGCCGTGGTAACAATCTGTCGTGCAATTGGCCTTCGGCCTCTCCCAACAGCAGTTCACAAATCGCCACTTAATTCGAACTTCCGAATCATATTCTTCAATCCCAGTGCGTAAAGAAGATCTCTCCTGCTTACCCAGTCCAGACCCACGATAACTGTCTGCAACTGTAATGCACACAGCTGCTTGTGTTTCACCCTTACGTCGCCGTACTAGTTCCTACCCCTAACGACAAGTCATGTAATCAACAAAACTAAAAACGTAAATCCTTCGCAGCAGGCAGTCTGAACATCATTTCTGTAAAGTTAGGTATCCATAAAGTAAATAGCTTTTCATGTACACTGTCTCAAGTAGCGAAAGTGTAATTACTACCACCCTGTACATTTCTCATTGTATTCACTTGTTAAATCTGACTCAGTTAAAAAAAAGGTAATATATAAGCATGAAGGCAATGTGTCAGCTTACGTTAGCATAATGTAGAATACTTAGATCAATGCCAAGACTTTAGTTACACTTCATCAGAAAAGTAGGAAATTTAAAAACGATAGATAAGTCGGGCAAGGGCATCCGTATTACCACGTATTTTCTCAGCAGACATTTTACAAGTCTCAGACCCTTAAACAAAGAATAAGAAGAAGTAACATTCAGTAATAGTACACACCTGAAGCACTCTTGCCACTTTCATTTTACTGAACAGTTGAACTCTAGAGGAGAATAACAACGACAACGAATGAAAGAACATAGAACAAATTTGCTAGTAGGCGTGAAAATCATTTTTCATAAGACGAAAATGATGTAAAGTTAAGAATTTTTAACATGTTGCAGCCCTGTCAGCAACTGTAATAAATTAATATGTCAAACATCCGCGTCAGTTGCGAAATGTTACTGGTCTTTACCCATGTTTTAGGTAGACTAATCTAGCCTTCTTCAGAAGCATAAAATAAACTAATACATGCCAGAATAAGGCACGGTCAAACATAAAAAGCTTAAGTACCGTGGTACCATGTCAAGCTACGTTACTCTGAGGAACAGCCCCGGCCCCACATCGTGGAAAGCGGTCGGTTAGCCGTGGATTTATGTGGTTCGGATGGATTTCTATGAGACAGGCATGATCTGAGAACAGAGTGGCAAGTAAGAATGAGCACAAATTTTAGTGATGGAAGTTCAATGATTTGGGCAACATTCTGCACTAAAGGTAACTCAAGCATTGCCTGGGTGAACAGTAGAATGAGCTCTAATCTGTACACTGAGATGCTAGAGACAGAATGGAACAGAATATATGAAAACCAAGGGGACGAAAGTCTAATATTTTAACAGGTTAATGCAGCTGTGTAGATTTCTGCACAACAAAAACGGGGTTTGAATGTAAAGATATCGATACCTTGCCCTGGACTGCATGTAGCTTGGATTTTAACCCCCGTGGAAAACCTAGTGAGGCGTGCTTATCGCAATGGAAGACAATCAGACACCCTGCAAGAACTAAAAACCCTAAAAAATCAATTCCAAGGAGAATTTTTGAGGTAATCAGGAAGAACAAAGATTTGACGAAGTACTATCAAAGCAATAACACAACAGGATATTGAGTGCCTTTATACTAATTTCTATCCATGAGAAGCAAACGCCTTATTTTGATACTCGTCTTCCGAAAGAAACTATGCACTTCCCTCCTGACTGTTTGCATTATGTATGTACCTACTACTTTCTTTAAAAATGGAAATGATGATGTGGTACGGTTGACCGGGAGGCCCCGTATTGCAAGTCTTTTTTAGTTGACGCCAATTTGGCGACTTGCGGGTCAATGATGAAACTGATGATGACGCACATACAATACCCAGTCGCCTGCCGGGAATCGAACACGGGCTTGCTGCATGGTCGACAGAAACGCTACTGCTACGCTGCGGAGGCACACATTACTTCCACAATAAATCCGATACACATACGCTTACCCCCCTCCGTGGCCGAGGTCACGCCGGCACGGTAGCTCAGCGAGGTCGATCAGAGGGTTAGCTGTCCTCTGTAATAATAATAATAATAATAATAATAATAATAATAATAATAATAACTGAATGAACGGATCAACGATGAAATTGAATGTATGTCATGTGATGTCCGCCCCAAAAAAATGGAACTAGCAATAACGAACAAAATGAGATTAAAAAAAGGTCACTAACTCACGCTTCTGCAGTGACTCTCGACCAAGAAGTATGCCGATTTGAAACCTGGTAGTAGAGGAAATTTTCAGTCATTATTTGGCCGGTAAGGGGAGGAGAGTTGGTGGCTTAAAGTTCCTGATTACCAGACTTCGCGACAATGTCCTGATTTATATACGAAGTTTGTAAGTCGTGTCTCATGAAGAGGGGGCACCTAACACTGTTGATGTTGATCCGTCCATTGGGTGGGGACGTTAAGTTTGGCGGTCCCACTGGTGCTATTCCCGAGGTGTTAGCAATCATCATACAATACAAACATTACGTTACCTTCCCCCCCCCCCCCCCCCTCCAACCACACATACACAGAAATACATATATGTAGTATTAGAAATACTGTAGTGGAGCATGTTGCACATTAATACACAAAAAATAAAAGAAAGACATTCACGCTTCAGGCATTGTGTATTACTTTCGGAGGGACTCTGCCTGTATTCTGGTTTCCGCTATTGTAAATACCCAGAATTCACTAGGCTTACACTGACGGACTAGCGCGGAGAGCTGCATCATCCAGTCTGTGGAATGAAGACAACTACAAGAACACCAACATCTGGAATCGTCAGGCTACGATCTTGTTAGCACTGACTCGTTTTGTAAATTTGCTTCAGAGCAGAAGCAGCGAAGTGTCCGAATATTTTTACATTCACTCTAACTTCCTAGGTAACAGACAACCTGCTACATTTTTTGCCAACTCTCTATTACAAACGGAGAAATCTTGCAATAAATGCGCAGTTAGTGCAGTTATTTCCACTAGTAACTGTTCCATCAATTTAGCTGTCCTGTCAACCAGTAACGAGATTATACCCGAAGACTTTGCGGGAAAGCATCCCATTACGGGAAATACTAACCACGGAATACAACCATGTAGTGACTAATTCCAACTTCAGTTTCAAATGTGAAAATTTTGGTTTAGGCTTTACACTGTCGATTATGGATGTTAATTGAAACTAACCGTAAATGTAATTAATCGAAATTTATATTTATTTCCACTACGAGTTTCGGAGTATTACACCTCCACCAGCAGGTGGATATGTCTTAATTAGTAAGGCATGTACGTATTGTACACACGATTGTCCAGTAACCTGTGGCACAATCTGGTAGAACAAGATAAAGACCGAACCACTATTTTAGCACAAGGCTCACAGTTTGGTAGAGATCTTTGACAGGAGGAATGAACGGTGAAATAAATATATGTAAACACTTGCACTGGTTACGGGCTTCGTTTCTTGTCGACTTTACATCACATACAACCTCTCATACTCTTTGTATACGCTTAAGTAAACAAAGATAGCGTATTTGAAATTAGTAGGTACAGTTTGTGTTTAAGTGTAGTTTGTGTGTGTGTGTGTGTGTGTGTGTGTGTGTGTGTGTGTGTGTGTGTGTATGTGCGTGTGTGTAAGGAGAGGGCTGAGAGAAACAGTGAGAAAGATAGAGAGAGAGAGAGAGAGAGAGAGAGAGAGGGGGGGGGGGAGATGAAGAGGGAGAGGGACAGAGAGAGAGCGAGAGAGCGCACAGTTTTGATTGTGAGAAAGCTCGCAGGATTCCTACTTTTTTGCAGTAGGTTCATGGCTTATGGCACTATTTTAATGGTCTTATAAATATCTTTGTTATACTTCTGGAATTCATAAGTAATAATAAGGGACTCCCTGTTGTGAGGGTGTTCATGTTTTACTGTATTAATAGGCGCTAAAGTTAATGGCTTATATGCCAGTTAGTGTTTATATTAAAACTTACATATGCTCCGCGTTATATCGGAGAAATGGTAGAGATAAGACAGGCATGAAACAAAATACCTTTTAATCATATAAGTATTAGCATTCTACAAATCCGACCTACAGGGAAAAAAAGAAAAAGTAGACATCCCTGAAACATTTCGAGTGTATGAACAATAAAGAAATCAACCTGAGTCCATACCACATGGCAAAAATTACAACATTTAGAACAGCATCACCTCTGCTTCTAAAAGCAGACAGCAATACGCACGCACACAGGCTGCCATCCCAACCTCTCCTTCTTCACATCAACTGGGTTAATTAGTTAGGTCGTTATTTTGATGTTTACATGATAGTTTCCAAATAAACAATTGCCTGAAAATCCAGCAGATCCACCTACACAGGAACGGTTTGTCTCCCTGTCAGCATTAAGAGTATATCTATGTTTCTTTTATCTACAACATCATCCATGATTACCTCAATCATTTCTTAGATATGTCATGTTATAGATGTAAATTTTATTACAATAACTCTCTGCTGTATAAGCTACTAACTTCAACACCACTCAATTCACCCCGACATCTGTACCCTCACAACCAAATTCCACTCATCATACATTATTCATAACAAGAGGAGAACAAAGCATTATACAAGGTGTTCAACAATTCCTATTAGAGGGTATTTATTAGACGAAATTTTGATAAGGAACATATGCCGGGTAATGTATAAAATTCGTTTGTAGCTCAGATCACTCCCAAGTCTCCTGCTTCACCTTACGCACACAAACTGGGAAGAGAGGAACCTTCGCGAGTCCCCGTTGTAAGTAGGACATCATACAACATTTTCGTCCGACAACAATAAAAGCAGCGAAAAACTGGCTCATTCGCAAGCAGGAGGATTGACAATGGTGCCCCAAGGACACGCCGTGCACTCGGCTTTGAAGAGGGTGCCTTTCGTCACATAGAAGAGAACCCGACAACGTGTCCTCGAAACACTGCTTACTTCATTGGCCGCTTTGGAGCACACACGACAGAGTTCATTACCTTCGCTGTGTGCGTACCGTGAAGCGGGAGATTTGAAAGTGATATGATCTTCAAACTTATTTACATCGGAACGACACGTTTCTGGACATAGGATCTTTATTACCTAGCCACCTCTACAATCCCTAGACACCTGTAATAGAAACTGCGAAATAATATATGCTGACAAAAGCCGTAAGTCTATTTCAGAAATGCCGCGCGAGGTGACCATGCGGTCTAGGCGCCTTGCCACCGTTCGCGAGGCTTCTCCCGTCGGAGGTTCGAGTCCTCCCTCGGGTATGGCTGTGTGTGTGTTCTCCTTAGCGTAACTTAGTTTAAGTTAGATTAAGTACTGAGTAAGCCTAGGGACCGTTGACCTCAGCAGTTTGGTGCCATCGGAACATCCCACAAATTTCCAAAATTTTCTATTGCAGAAATGAAATTGAAATCGTGTGTCAAACAACTCCCAGCTCTGTCGTAGCCTGTAAAGCCTAAACGATGCTCTCTCTCTCTCTCTCTCTCTCTCTCTCTCTCTCTCTCTCTCTCTCTGTGTGTGTGTGTGTGTGTCTCTCTCTCTCCCTTCATCAATCACAATATCAGTGTCATACTACAACATTAATCAAAAAGTTATATACATTTTCCACTATTGACAGCATTATTGCTTTTGTCCTCGTTGCACTTATTAGCTTTTAAAGCTCTGTTTGCTCACTTCAGTGTATGGGATGTTGTATGTGATCTAAACACGATAGGAAAAGGGACCTGCGATCATTGAAGGTATTTGCATTTGTGTTACGGCTCATGTTTGCAATAAAATACCTCCACAAATCTTTGTGCCTTGTACTACAATAGTGTCTTCAACTACCAGACAATGCCACAGGATATCCAAACGTCAGACATAGAATAGCATCATGTCATACTAATTTACGTGCACTGACCTATCATGGACGTTTAAGCCTCCAAAGCAGGTAACGGAAAGAAAAATAAATTGTGAGTGGGAACATTATTTATTTATTTATGCATTTATTTTACCTTAACCTGTAGATCCAGATTATGAAGTTTAGCATATGCACAATGTTCGTAAATACTTTAATTAAGAACGAAAATGTAGCTACTCTATAAGAAATCAAAAGAAACTGACGTACAATACATTTATTTTGAAAAGTTAATCATCTCACTGTTATGCAGAAGCGGTACGTGTAAGTGAAGTTCAAAGTTTATGGCAGCCATTGTAAGAGCATGCTTCCAGCTCTTCGTTCGCGGCTTATTACTATCACTATTATTATTATTTACTTTCTTCCTTCACATAATTCAAACGATCAGCAGCTGGTTATCTAAATCACTTGTGGCCGATGTTCAGCCACGGTTATCATACAGTTCATTAATAACCATAAGAAGTAAACAATGTTGGCTATTCGGTATATATTAATGAAGTGCAACAGCAGTTGCGAGGAGTTGCTAATGAACAAACGTAATAATACGAAGTGACTACCTGGAAACTACAGCTAAAGCACGACCACGGATATCATATGACGTAAATGAATACTGGTGCTAAAATTATTAACATACTGTCCGAGAAGCTACCCTTGTATCTCATGAGCGCCTTGGACTCGCCGCAAAACAGCTGCAAGTCAAAACCGGCACGCGGCAGCCAAGTACGACTACGGATACAGTATCAAATTATAGAGAAACACTTACCTTAACGGCGGCTCCTTTGCACTTCCCGTCTCTAAGTACTCTTTCAACTCGACGCAAGGGACTTACCTGAAACGAAACGAGAACTATGTCAGCATTATCTCAGAGTCATAAATGTCACACAAAGGTCCATTGGAACTGGAAAACCAAATATGTTATTCAGAAGATGACTAGTTACGCTTAAATGATAAAACAGGCTAGGCCATGAAATTTATTTCGCACACAGCATGTTTCTTCCCCGTCACTTTGGAATTGCGTTGTTACTTTCGTTTACAATTAAACAAATGAATTTTTAGGAAGAGTTTCAGTTAGTAACCCATGAATGTAATCAACTGCATATCTTGCTTGAGTTATACAGTTACATTACTACTCTTTTTGTACACTACGTCGTAAATTTCGAAGCATGCTGTTGGCGACTGCTAAGAACTAATATATAGGACATTTATGTCGTTAGGTCGGTAATCTCTAGTAAAGGTACCTAAAAGGATTTTATAACCGTAGCTGTACGCTGTCATCCACTTCTGAACGCTGAAAAACACGAGGATTCACACGAACAAAATTCAAATGCAGCGCTGCCACCGAACGGCCACTGTAGCGGTGTGCAGTTGCCGGCCATCTAGCGGCACCTCCGTGAACTGTGTGGTAGACGAGGTTTGGCGAGTTAGTTCAGAACCTTGCCACTAGATGGCACGAAGAGGCGCAAATCGACTGTTGGTGGCTACCGACTGCGGTAGATACGACGCTCTGCTTTTGCAGAGAGACTTTAGTATTATTCTTTCTCTATGGCACCACTTCTGTAACCGACAAAGGTAAAGAATTGGATTTACAGCTCCGGCTCAACCGCGATCCGAGACGGCTTCTAATTTTTTTTTTTTGCGTCACTTGCAGAAATAATAGTATTAGCAAGATATTGGAATTTATGTGAGCGTATAATGTTCTTTTTGTTTTTTTCTTTCCTTTATGTTTGCAGTGCTGTTATTTTAAGTTCCTATTAACTTGCCGGTAATTAACTGTACATTCTCAGTCCTCGTATAAATTATTTATTAGCACATTCGTAGGTAAACGATTGGATTGGACTCTGATCGAAACATCATTTGCTGTATTCATTATTATTACTACTATTATTATTGTTTCTTAAGGCTTGTTCATTTTTAATGTTACTAATAAACTGATAATGATTTAAACAACAAATTCCCTTTATTTTATTTTAATAAATACAGGAACCAGCCTCCTTGTAATGTATTTTTATTTAAGCTAATACGCGTTTCGCAATATGCCAGACACCTGCACTTGGTCATCTTGTAATTGCAGTTGGTTCACAAACTATGAGTGATGGCTACAGAGGTATCTATAAGCGAAGTGCCGGCCGCGGTGGTCTAGCGGTTCTAGGCGCTCAGTCCGGAACCGCGCGACTGCTACGGTCGCAGGTTCGAATCCTGCCTCGGATGTGTGTGATGTGTGTGATGTCCTTAGGTTAGTTAGGTTTAACTAGTTCTAAGTTCTAGGGGACTAATGACCTCAGAAGTTGAGTCCCATAGTGCTCAGAGCCATTTGAACCATAAGCGAAGTGACTTCCCAGCTTTATTATTATTATTATTATTATTATTATTCATTCAGCTCAAAATCAATAGGCGAACACTAAGATGAGAATCTATAACACAGTGACATCTTCCAGCAGTAATCTACAGTTTAGAAACCTGGAGCATGACTAAATGGAGAAAAGAAAAATCTGTCTGCATTTGAAAGAAGAGTAATGAAGAATGGCTGGGGACCGAACTTGCATAAAGGAGAATAAAAAAGGAGGAAGAACGACGAATTCTACCTGTTGACGCAGCAACCAACAATCCTACAGACGCTGAAGATCAGAAGAATCCAGTGGGCGGGCTGTGTAGCCCGTATGCCAGAAGAAAGGCGCAAAAGGTACTTGAGGGGATACCAAACACCAGACACCTTTAGTCGTCCATGGCAGCGTTGGATGGACGACCTGGCGGAGAACTTGATAGCCCTGAGGATTGAAGTCACCTGGAGCAACCGAGCACAGAACGCAAATGAATGTAGGCAGTTTGTAGTAGCAACACGTGTTTTGCAGGGCCTGTGATCGTTGGATGGATATGTATGTGTGTACTTATTATTATTATTATTATTATTATTGCTCTCTACATAAACGCTAGTGCCATGTAATACTTATTTCTTCGATATGGACAGCAGTAAGTTAATTTGTCACTAATTTTTCCGGCCTACACTAAATGAAAAAGCCACATAACAAATGTGCGAGTAAAGACAGATTCATTAACCCAAAATTTGCCGGCCGCGGTGGTCTAGCGTTTCTAGGCGCTCAGTCCGGAACAGCGCGACTGCTACGGTCGCAGGTTCGAATCCTGCCTCGGACATGGATGTGTGTCTTGTTCTTAGGTTAGTTAGGTTTAAGTAGTTCTAAGTTCTAGGGGACTGATGACCACAGATGTTAAGTCGCGTAGTGCTCAGAGCCATTTTTTTAACCCAGAATTTCGTCCTATAAAGTCTATTTCCTATTCGACGCCAAGGACATCCAGGCAAATATACTGCTGGCCAATATAAATGCAACACAAAGGAAAGATAGCAATTAATGAAATTTTACTTATTGTGTATATGGAGGAAGAATACATGATTATATTTGTGGGTCATGTGGGAGTATACAAGGTGCGAAATTTAGAAGACAGAGCTGCTCAAACGTAGCTGGCCTCTGAGCCGAATTCCACTTGAACGAAGGCACAGATTTGCCATTCCATGTTGCTTCATATGTACTGAGTGCTTATAATTTAAGTGCAGAGGTACAATGCGGGCTGTAATTATCATATGGCAGCGAAACTTGGTATACATTGTAATGCGTTAATGCGTAACCTATTTACGCTGAAAAAATTAGTTTCACATTAGCCACCTGGTACAAATCTGGTGCTGTGACTGCAAGAAAGACGTGTAGAAGTGTTTCGATATGTAATCGGTCAGGAACGTGATGTGGGCAGAAAAGGTCAAACAAGCGAGAAATACATAATGCGGATGTTATTACTGACAGCCATTTAAACAATTTGATCAGTGTGAGCTCCAGAGACGTCGACTAGATGCTGTACGGTGCCTTATTTTTGCCTGATGGCCGAAATAGGGACTAGTTTTTTTCCGCATTAACTCCTTAGGATATCTACAAAGTTTCGCCGCCATACCATAATTGCAGCCCACACTAGACCTCTGTGAGTAGCTGCACTTTAATTTTAACCACCGGGTATGTCAAGAGTCCATTAATGTTAGTGGCTGAGACCTGGTGGTAACCTATGATCAGTTGTTTGAAATGTGTGGCAGATCAGAAGAACATGCTGGCCTGTACACCACTCAAGCATCCTCTGCCTCGAGGTGGCTCAGGACAACAGGGGCGACACGTGGTCTTGCATTATCTCATTGAAACATATTATCATGGAGACCTACACGATAGGGCTCGGCTGCGTGTCTTGAAACGTAACAACTGCTCTCCAAATTACTCGCTACTCGAACAACAGGTGATCGTGCTATTGACCCAATGGTAACACATACCTTCACCTAAAATGATGTCGAATGCATTTTGATAGGATTCGTTCCCTTCACTGCTTCCATCGTTAGATATCCATCGAGATGCAGGATCCAGATGCGAGGCTCGCCTGGAAAGCCGACGTCGTGGTGCACCCGTGTCCAGCGCACCGCTGTCGACCCACGTATCTCTCCTTCCCTGTCGAGGGAAGCCACATCAAATAGCTACAACCGAGCCCATTTCCTAGTGCACGGTACATGACGCGCTTGTACAGTTCTGCACGGCGCAGAGAACAATGTCATCTGTCCTCTAGTGCACTTCATGTGGGGGGCCATGGAGGCCCTGGATGACGTTGAGTATTTCACTTCTGAACCCATCGATTCCATATTCTCATGTCGTCCCGAGCAATGGGAGCAGCAATATGGCGGAAATGTAAACCACTGTCTCGATATGCCGGGAACGGTCCACTGTACAGTTTTGACTCGTGCTATTAGACGTTTTTCCTTCTTGCCTTCGGAACCATGACTGTACCCAGGCGTGCACCTGTTTGTGCGTTGAAAATAGCGTTCACGAATATCTTTCGCCAGGGCTCCAGGAATATGGAAATCGCGTGTGGACAATGGTTCAAATGGCTCTGAGCACTATGGGACTCAACATCTGAGGTCAGCAGTCCCCTAGTACTTAGAACTACTTAAACCAAACTAACCTAAAGACATCACACACATCCATGCCCGAGGCAGGATTCGAACCTGAGACCGTAGCGGTCACGCGGTTCCAGACTGAAGCATCTGGAACCGCTCGGCCACACCAGCCGGCCCGCATCGCGACGGATCGGGTCTTTGTGTAGGTGTGTAATGGCTTCCCAGCGAAACCTCTGCAGCATCCCCTGAATGTGCAAGAATCTTTTACATTGCGGAGGGAACTATAAATTCTTTCAGTTTCCAGGTATTGAGCAGAACACCAATGATGCGCTGAAAATCGCTTTTTAGAAAACTTCGAGGTTGCTTAGCACAGCATCACAAGTAGACATAAAATCATGTCTATTATACAAACTTACTAGAACTCTGTGACTGAAGAACCTGTAGAGATGGGGATGTGTAACAATAGCTTTAGTCCAGACAGCAGCCTCGATCATAGTGGTCCATGGAAGTGGGCTCTTAGATTTAAGAGATAACAGAGTCATTTTCTGAGTTGTTTACGTTCCTGCTGGTATTACTTACAGCACACACATAAACACTATTTCTGGTATCAAGACGACAGTCATTTGTCCACAGTGAACTTAATACTAATCTGCACGGACTATTCAAGTGCGTGTTTTCTAGGAATACCATGATAGAGCCGCTATATTGGCGAGGGATATTTCATTGTTGTTAGAAGTGACGGTGCTGTAGAGTTTCGGGTAGCTATTTCTCCTATATCGAATGCTTCAACGGTATAGGAAGCCGAACCACAGGTGGAACCACATAGGAAAGATATCTGCCGAAAGGGTAGAATATATGGCTCCTGAAGAGAGACAGCAGCATTCCAATTAGTTGCAGGGGCAACAGTCTGGATGACTGATCTTTCCTTGTAACATTAGCTAATATGGTCGTGCTCTGTTGGCAATGCGAACTGCTAAAAGCCTGGAGAAACAACACATGTTACCTGTTTCTATTGTGTGGGTAAAATAGTCCCTCATTCCGATCTGCGGGATGGGTCTTGGCAGCAGGATGTTTTCATGAGGAACAAAAATATCTTCGGGAGTACAGGGTGGAGGGCGAAATGTTTAGTCTATATATCGGGTGAGGCATTCTACATATTGTACGTTATGTTCACAAAATGACACATAGCTTGTAAACAGACACAATTTAACTACAACACGAATAGTAGAGGAAGCCAATATTATCTGTAGCAGGAGAGAAACAGCGTTGATATTTGTTACGGAAAAGTAGAACAACTAGGGCAGAGTACACTCAAACAGATTTAAACTGAGGCAACTGGCCGAACCGACTCGCATTCCCTACCGGAGGGTCACAGGCCAGACGTGATAGACATGACCCTCATCAAGGGCATTACATCGACAGTCAACGTCGCTGTTGAAAACGACCTACCCTTAAATCACCAACCTGTTATAATGTACATTGAAGAAACACTGCAGCATATGGACCAACGCAGGATTTTAGACTACAGGCACGCGAATTGGACATTGTTCAAGGAAACGCTTGACAGTCGCATCCCACCAACCCATGCGATTAACGAGACAGCTCAAATTGATGAGGCCGTTGAAACCCTCATTAGCGCCGTCCAAGACGCAATAGCTGACACCATACCAATTCGCACACGATATCAACACAGTGCTGCCTGCCCCAGGAAATCCTGGGCCTTATTTCAGTAAGGAATCCCCTCAGAAGACACTGGCAGTGTTCTAGGCGCCAGCGCTTTAAACAGCACATGAACAGGCTTCAGGGAATAATCCGGGACAAAATCCAAACATTTAAAACACAACAGTGGAACCAAAAACTCGAAGGGCTGGACACCACGCGACCTGGCGTGTGGCAGATGGCCCGACACTTCACCAGTGAGGAACTGTACACCCCCAAGCTACAAGGGCCCGACGGACCGGCATATACTGCGGAAGAAATTGCGGAACTGATGGCCCTCACAATTGCAGCGTCATTCACACCGAACCTGGGTCCCTCAGACCAGCGTTCACACTTGCGACCGACCAGGCTGTTACACGCATCTTGGCCCAACCATCACGCAATAACATCCGACAGGCTAACACAGCTGAAGTCAAATGGGCCATCATGCATACAATAGGTAGGAAGGCCGCTAGTCATGATGACATTCAAAACAGTGTCCTCCAGGAGCAGTAGAATACCTCATACCCATCACGAATGGCATACTTAAACACCAACACTTCCCCGAATTTTAGAAGACAGCCAAGGTCCTGATGTTCAGGAAGCCGGCGAAAGACCACTCCGTCCCACAAAATTACCGACCCATCAGTCTGCTGAGTGCGCTCAGCAAGATAATTGAGGAGGTAATACTAAAACGACTCACTAGGCACTGCATTACAAATGACACTCTGAGGCTGGAGCATTTCGGCTTCAGGAATCACCATTCGACAACACAACACTCCTCCGCGTCGTTGAATACATAACACACTGATACAACAGAAATAAAGCAACTGGGGCAGTGTTCCTGGACATCGAAAAGGCCTTCGACCGTCTGTGGCACAACGGTCTCATATGCAAACTCAGCGACGCAGGGTTCCCTGACGGGCTTGTACGTCTGATGCACTCATATCTCACAGACAGGAGTTTCAACACCGACGTGCAGGGCAAACAATCAACACGACATGGTATCCAGGCTGGAGTACCCCAAGGAAGCATTCTAGAGCCCATACTGTTTAACCTCCAGCTACACGCAACGCGATGATGTCAATCTACGCGGATGACACTGCCATCCTCGCGCAAGATTGGAAGCCGTCTAACATTAACTCACGACTACAGACTGCACTAAGAGCGGCAGAGCCTTGGCTGGTGAAATGGCGTGTTAGAGTAAACTTCGACAAGTGCGAAGCCGTTCTGTTCACTAGAAGACCGAAACTACTGCGCAAACATCAACTTTGCAACCCAATAACACTACATGCGCGCCCAATACGTTTCCGTGAGGAGGTCAAATACCTTGGTGTCTGGCAGGACCGGAAACTACTCTGGGGGTACCACATCCAACAAATGACCTGCAAAGCAAACGCGAGGCTCAAACAACTCTATCTTATGCTTAACAGGTGTATCACACTGAATAGGAGGGTGTCCAGGTCCATGTACACTTGACTTATTAGACCTATGATGAAGTATGCTGCTCCCGTCTGGGAATACGCTGCGCCAACTCGCCTGCGCCGTCTGCAGCTCATACAGAACAAAGTACTCAGAATCATAAGCAATGCACCGCGCTACACACGCACCGCGGATCTTTACCGTGAAGATCGGCTAGATACCCTTTTGCTTGTATTCCAAAAACTCTCCACACGACTGTACAGATACACGACACACTCGCGTAACACGTTTATTCATTCTCTGCGGAACTACGATTACAACCATAGATGGAAACATAATAGACCAAAGACATTATTAGCAAAGAACTAAACATCTATGGTACATAGCACGATAACACAACAGTACTGGCGAGCCCCTGCAACACAGTTACTACTGACAACCCCAGATGCTCGACCCGCCGAAAAACAGGCACTCGCAGGGAATCCATACTGTACACGACACTCAAACAAGCCACACACACCCCCTACACTGTGAGCTGATCTATGGCCAATTTATCACTAATGTATGACGACCTCGGACTGTTACAGGGACACAGCCGTTGCAGCAGGCCCTACAACGAGCATCCGCAACGACAAAGGTAACGATGCACGATATCTCGCTCTAACATAACCTCACCTTGCGTGCACTGTCGCAGCTAACAAGCCGCTACTGCCCTTACTACCCGTCCTACTGTCGCAGAGAGGTTTTTCCCTTGGCGCTTGCCTTGGCACTTTTTTCCTCAGCCCTTGCAAACGGCTACGCTTCGATCGCTTTCGTCCACTTTCTGGCTCTTGATGGACAACGTGAGTGAGTAATCCTACCCAGACGCATGGACAACATCACAACCCGCATCCAACTGTGACTCCTGATTCGTAATATTAACATGTTATACGAGGTGACAGTAGAACTTTTGGTTTGGTCACCACGTCACGCGTCGGTGGTGGCGTGGAGGGGCCCCATCCTTAGAATAGAAAAAAAAAATCACGAAGTAGAAAATGAGGCAAATGGCAGGGGTGGCGCGCTCATAGAAACGGAAAAAAAGGTAATGAAAAGGGGCTGGGGTGGGGAAGTGGAGAGGAGGGGCATCAAGTGGCCTCACATACCGATAAACAGGGAAATGGAGGCATTTTCTTTTCTGTTTCCCGGCTTCCCAGAGAGGTTAGTGGCCATAGTAGCGCTTTATTTAGGAAAACATTATCAAGTTGACTAAAGCAAATGTTTCAGCATAATCTTGAATGTAATATGACACAGAACCGTCGCGTAGTACAAGGTAGCTTTTTCCGTAGGCGGACAACAGCAACAGAGAAGAAGTTTACGAATGTTTGTTTTTTATATGAGCATAGAAAGGGGAGTAGATAATACAGACCATGTGTTGCGATTATGATGAGATTACAAGTACTTGATCTGTGTGTGAGGTATTGAGGTGTATGTTCCTAATGGAGCCGGTGAATGAGACACAGCGTATTACAGTTACGTAACTTTTCTGGCTGCTACCTCCCCAGCTGGGCGTATGAGGCGGTGACATGGTGCATCTGCAGCATCCGTCTAGGATGTTGCTGATACACCATACATTAGCTTCTGTGGTTATTTCTTACCATCTGGAGTGTTCTCTATTCCTGCCATGTTAGGTTACATAGCAATGGTGGAGGTTCGGCAGACCAAATGGTTACACAAGTGTGAGTTTCACACCTTGTGGGAATACATTCCGAAACATCTGGATGCAGTAGAGGCAGTTGGAAGTATTCTAGCCCGTATCGACAGTATTTTCTGCCCAGTTGAGGGTTTCATCCAAAGTTACACCCGTTATCTGATACATCGTAGGGAAGGAAATGAGGCAATTTTTCGCCAAATTTGAAACTAATTAGTTCTGGATACAAATTAAAACTGCTTGCGGTTTCTTCGCTTTTATTTTATATCCCATCTTACCACTGAAGGCATATCGATATTCGTCTGGACGATGACTGTATCGAAATCTTCAGGTCAGCCACCGAAGTAAAGTCGGAGGTCAATGTTTGAAAGAGGACGGAACCGATGAGATATCAGTGCCATCTACTTATAACAGTAGTGGGCTAATGATTTACTCATGCCACTCCTAAGAGAAAATGCTTACAGGACGAATTTTCACCCCCACAGCCAACAACCGGCCGGCTATTTCTGAAAAAGCTTTGAAACCACTTAAGCGCACTATCTGAAGATTTTAGTTAGTGCAGATATTCTGAAGTCTAATAATGTCAGTATTACGGTATTGTGATTGTGTATGGCATATTTCACGTCATGAATTACATCAGTTAGGGGGTAGTAGACAAGAGATGGTTTCACAAGCTGTGACGTGCTCGCGAATGGAACAGTGACCCGAAAATGTAGAATAAATTTCTTTTATTTCACGTCTGTGGTCACAAACTTGTATTTCCTCAGACTACAGTTTTCGGTCGGCATCAGACTCTGAACAATATGTCATCACCATGATATAATCTAAATACGTTTCTTAACAATAAACTTAAATCGGTTTACACGTTGGAGAATTATTTTCGGGTGTGACATTGCAAATGCAATCAAGGATATGCATATACCAAATAATGCGACATTAGCATACTTGGATGTAACTAACCTCCACAGTAATGTCCCGATAAAAGAAACTATTGAAATTATTAGACGTCATTTGCTATCCCATAACAAGATCAGTGCTGCAGACTGTACAGAACTAACTGAATTTCTAGATTTTGTTTTGAGTTACAATTTTTTTTACCTTCAATGACAAAATAATTATCAAAAATATGAACTTGCAATGGATAATAGTCTAGCTGGTTGTTTAGTAGATAATTTTTTGGACGATTTAGAATGTAAATTTTATGCCAAGTTTCCACAGCTAAGCGAAAACCCAGTTTATTATATACGGTGTGTTGAAAACATTTTTTACTGGTAGAGGGCGACACCAGTGAGGTCAATGCATCAACGCATTTGACCATGCAATAGGTAGTATGTACCCGAAAATAGTTCAAATGGCTCTGAGCACTATGGGACTTAACATCCATGGTCATCAGTCCCCTAGAACTTAGAACTACTTAAACCTAACTAACCTAAGGACATCACACCCATCCATCCCCGAGACAGGATTCGAACCTGCGACCGTAACGGTCGCGCGGTTCCAGACTGAAGCGCCTAGAGCCGCTCGGCCACGCCGGCCGGCGACGGTCTCTGTCAGTCAACAGACGACGTCGGCCTCTACGCTTTTGTGCTGTACGTGTCCCTTCACGTTTCCACTTCACTATCACATCGGAAAAAGGGATGATTATGCGTGTGGAAATCCCGCAAACAGACGTATGACACAAGTGACACGCAATCACCTGACAACATTCGAAGTCCGTGAGTTCCGCGGAGCGCCCTATTCTGCTCTCTCACGATGTCTAAGGCCTACTGAGGTCGCTAATATGGAGTACCTGGCAGTAGGTGGCAGCACAATGCACTTAATATGAAAAACGTATGTTTTTTTTTGGGGGGGGGGGGGGATACTTTTGATCAAATAGTGTACCATCTTCTGTCTATTCCTCCACCGCCAATCAAATATTCCCACGTCCTGCTAACACCTTACACCCAGTACCTCCCCTGAAACGCCTTCCATGCTGCGCATCCCTCATACTCCCATAACTACCATTGATACAACTCGTGTCCTCACCCCTTCCATTTTGTTCCACACAGTCCCTCCCCTTTATCACCTCCCCCCCCCCCCCCAAATACTAAACGTACCGTGTTTCCATCTCTTGTTCCTTCACCTGTCCCCTGGCCCGTCCCACCCAAAAACCTTCTCCACCTCCCACTCATCCTTTTCCATCCCCTCCCCACCCACCCTCGTCCCAAGATTTTCTCTCTTAGTCATTATCTTACAGATAATGATTAGCGGCTATGAATCAATATTAACAGTGAACTGCAAACTAAAGAAGAACATAGTCTCATAGTGTCAGTAAATCGTAATTGCATATTTCCTGGCAAACAGAAGAATTTGACAGCTAGAGCCAAATTGTTAAAGCGGCTGTGACATCAGTCCTCATGATTTAGCTTTTATCCAGTTCAGAACTGAGCTCACTGGCTGCTTCTGGCAAAGCCGATAGAGCCTGCTGTAGACAGATAGAGTCTCACGTGGAAAGAACACCGAGAATATTCCGCACAACAATACCGTGGTGAGAATTTTCGATATTACTAATTTCAATGTCTTCCATTTCGGTGTTCGTCCGATGGCAAAGGAAAAACCGCATTTTGATCTTTCGCAGTGAAACAATTTGGGAAAACTGCATTCAGTGTGGAGTTTTCCTGTATCTCATCCTCTTTTTCGGTGCCACTGTGCTGACTGAGCGACTAAATATATGACTTTGCCGTTTATTGACCTTACGTAAGGCCCATACTTTTCAGCATTTTCTGTCACACAGGTGAAAAAAAAATTTTTTGAATTTGTTGATAGGTACTCCTATTGCTCTCCTTACGATCAGTTTTACTTCGTTCAGCTATCAATTTTAAACATGGCTGTGAGCCAGCAAACATACCACACTACGGTTTGTGTAATACAGTCAACCGTTTGCAACAACACCTACTTTCGACAAAGCCTATCGGTGTATCCATCAGGAAAAACAAAAACAGTTACCTATAAAAATCTACAGTACCCTTATTTTACTGTAAAAACCAAAAATCGGTTTTAAAGAGATGATCCTTAGCAGCTTATAGATTATCCATTTCACTACCATTACCTAGCATTCTTGCAGATATATTCATAAATTCTTTAGAAGAAAATTTTTTAAAAGTTTTCAGCTACCACTCTAGGTGTACTTCCATACTATAGATATGCAGATGAGATCTTGATCATTTACGAAAACCTAATAACGGCACTGACGATATCCTAAAAATATTTAACAAACTTCACGAAAAAATTGCTTTCGCATATGGCCTAAAAAACGAGTTCCGTCAGTTAAATTGTTTGCATTAACATTAACAGAAGCCGATAACAAAAATTCTTTCAAAGTTTTTCGCAAAGAAACCCGCACTGATCAGACAGTACCACCCTGTTCAACACACCCTCATTCTCACAAGAAAAGCAGGTTTTGATTCTTCCGCCCATAGCGCTGTTACCACTCCTTTATCTCATGAAAATCTAGATGCTCTGATTGTTTCAGCTCCCACAGTCAATAATGGAAACGAACCAACCATAGTGGACAATATTTTCAAAAATAAAACAAGAAGTAGAATAATCACTCTTGGCACTTTGCTAGTAACGAACATCACGAAAAGAAAAAAAAATTATAGCAATTTCAGAGCTTTTACCTTAGAGGATTCAGCGTCTCCTCCAAAATAAGTACTACTGTAAAGTAACATTTAAACTGAGGATAAAATGAAAAATAACCTTATCCCAAATTTGAAACATGTGAATACCCCTTTAACAACCTCAGGTGTCTATAAAATTAGCTTTGATTCATGTCCAGCCTACTACATAGGAGAGACAGTACGAGCAATTTTTGTTAGAATTAAAGAACATCTCCTAGGTAAAAATGGTATTAATATACATAATTCGTGCTTTGCTGATCATTTGTTGATTACAGAGCGTAAGCCTACAAAAGTTCGGCCGGCCGTTGTGGCCGAGCGGTTCTAGGCGCTACAGTCTGGAAACGCGCGACCGCTATTGTCGCAAGTTCGAATCCTGCCTCGGGCATAGATGAGTGTGCTGTCCTTATGATAGTTGCGTTTATGTAGTTCTAAGTTCTAGGGGACTGAGGACTTCCGCTGTTAAGTCCCATAGTGCTCAGAGCCATTTGAACCTCAAAAAAAAAGTTCAAGACATCAGTATCCTGCACATATAAAAACAAGGCTTCAGACTTGATGTCCTTGAAGAATGAAAAATTTCAAATATCTTTCTCTTAACGATGGTTTCATTCTGAATCAACAGTTGCAACCACATAATAAAAATGTGTTTAATGGAATAAAACCGTTGCTTTGATATACGTAAAACTGACCCCTCATATTCCTCAGAGTACTCTAAAATATCGTTTTCCTCCCTGCTTTTCATTTATTACATTATGATTCGTTTTCACACCAAACGTATAGCGCTTTCGCTGTTGTACTGTCCTGCATAAATTTTTATTTTGCGATATGAACACACATACGCTATTTAAAACGTAATGCAAGTAGCTTATTTCTTTGAGTGTCAATAGACGGTGTGACTCGTTTCGGGTTCACTTTGAGGCAACTTCGGCCTATTACCAGCTTAGTCTGATACCACCTGCATTGCCTGTTTCTTCGTACAGCCTTTAGCGGCGTACAGTGTTCTACGTCATGCAGCTATAACTTTTACTGACAGGTACCACTGTTCCAGTCCTTGTAATTTGTATATGGTTTTAAATACGATTTTAAGAAATTGTTGAGTATGATGACAGCATTTTGCTAGTAAATCTGTTTTCATTTGTCACTATATGTGAGTATAGTCACCTCAGAAATTTGTTGTGTGTAATAACCATCTATTCTTGGTTCTTCATTTATGTTGATGATCTGTAATTTTTTGTAGGTAACTGTTTTTGGTTTCTTCTGCGTCGAAACCAGGTCAAGTTACATCTTGTTTCAAGCGGTTGGCTATGTCACACAAGTGATCGTTCAGCCATTTTGTTTGTCAACAACACATCTGACATGTTCCACACCCAGGAGGATTTCCTCTTTTATGGTTCTGTGGAATGAATAATTAGTCTAATCTAATGTAATCTAATCTATTTGACTGCTCTTAAACCCGCGATGAAGCTCCTTTGATTTCGTCTCAGCTTCCTATTTAACTACAGCGATTCTCTCATAAATCTCTCAACCTTGCTCGACACCTACACTATCTGATCAAAATTATCCACAGACCAATATGTAATGTGGAATTGACCACTAGATATCACGAGAGGGGGGCTTGCGCAGAATAAGAGGAGGCAGGGAATGTGTGGTGTTGTCGGTAGAGAAGCGATAACAACAGAACGCGTCTGTTGAGAGATCTCAATGACTTCGAACATGGGCTAATCCTTGGATGTCACCAGAGAAACAAATCCCTGAGTGTTTAGCTGGCTGTAAAAAATCAAAAAACGCGTATCAGCGAAAGGAATGACTTGTTAGTGCTGAAGCGCTACAAACAGTCCAGCTAATACAATGACTGTGCATAAGGAGCTAAAAAGAATGAGATGCAATGATACAGCAGCTCCTCATAAGCCACACAGTTCTGTAGTTACTCGTAGGCGAAGCTTGAGCTGTCGTAAAGAGCGACACCGCCAGATGGTCAATGACTGGAAACCAGTTATTTGGAGTAATAAATCACACTATACCCTGCTTTCACGTGCTTGTGTTTGGTGAATGTCTGAAAAACATTATTTTCCATTATGTATAGTGAAGAGTTACTTATGGAGGAGGTGGAGTTACAGTGTAGGGGTGTTTGCAGTGGTTATGGCGTGGTCTCCTTGTTGCACTTAAGAAATTAGTAAATGCTGAAAGATATGAACATCTCTTATTGCATTTTCTTCTGAGTATAGTAGAGGAACAGTATGGATACGATGGCTGAATCTGCGTGAGAGTGCACTCTGTCGTAAAGCAGCGTGGTTCGTGACCCTGAAATGGACTGGTCTGCTCAGAGTCCCGATCTGCACCCAAAGGTAACCTTTGGAATGAGTTAGATCGTCGACTTCCCTCCAGACCGCAACGTCCAACATCGCTACCGTCTCTGTTTCTGGCTCTTGAGGAAGAGTGGGCTGCCATTCCTCCACAGATATTCGTACACCTAACTGAATCTTATCCCAGCAGGATCGAGCCGTCGTAGAGGCGGATGGTGAACACATTTCATACTAATGACCTCTTCTACGTGCCCGGATACTTTTGATCAGGAAGTGTAAATGTCTAAAGCGTGTTGTACAATACTTTGCTATTTTATCCATTTTTTCTCCACTTCTCCGTCTCCAGAGAAGAAAATCTGTTGTTTACTGCGCAGATAATTTGAAACCTGTTTCTGTCTCACTTGTTTAGGAAAACTGTTTACTTTTCTTAGGTTAAGAGGTAACTCCTGGCCGAAAGAAGTCTATTAGTATCTATAAACTGGTATTAATATGAAGAATAAGTTTCTGAGAATGCATGTTTGGAATTCAGAAATGTCTGGAAGTGAATCATACTCTGCAGTAGAGTGTAGGAAAGCCAGAAAAGAACAGAACGGAAGCGTTTGTGACGTGGTGCTACGGAAGGGCGTTGAAAATTGGGTGGGCAGATAAGGTAAGGAATGAAGAAAGTCTCCGCAGTATCGAAAAGGAGAGGAAAATGTGGAAGACACTAAACAAAAGTAGAAACATGATGATAGGACATATGTTAAGACATCAAGGAGTAGATTCTGTCATACTAAAGGGAGTTATAGACCCTAACCTTAGGGAAAGACAGACTCTGGATATAACTGAAAAATAACTGAGGACGACGGGAACAGGTAGTACTCTGAGATGAAGGAGGGTGGAGCAGTCAAGCGACTGGTAACCCTTCATTAAAAAACGGTCTTTTTGACATTTCTTTACATACCTGTAGCCATTGACGTTGCAACGCCTTATTGTGACTTATTTCCTCCTTTGTCTAAACTGATTCGAGAAGTTCGGGTGTGTTAGTTACTAGAAGATCTAAGACGTTGAATTCTGTTTTCTAATTACCTGCTAGAAGCAATTTGAGAAATGACTTTCATAACAAACTCTGACGAATTCTTGTTTTCATCTGGTAACCCTTCCATCCCACAGCTGGCAAATATCGCATTTGCATCAACATGGTATTTACCATGGATAATCTCTGTATCGTATCTGAAGCGTTCTTCCACTATAGCTCCATCGGCAACTGATCTATAAGACCATTGGATGATCATAGCTACCTCTGATGATTTACTGCACCCATGTTTTTTCGTTCGGGATCTCTAATAGCCTCACAGCATGTGATCGAGTCCTTAAGCAGCAGACACAACGCCACGATTGACTCTCCCGCGTATATTCTAATATCTTTTCAAGGTATCGCTCCTTTCACTAGCTTTGTGTTCCTAGTACTAGGCGTGACTTAGGTTTAAGAATTATACCCAGTTCCATGCTACGGGTTGTGGATACGGTGCTACAAACAGTGATCCGTGCATCCACTCCAAGTGCATGACTGTCTGTCTACAGCGATTCAGCCAGCCAGCTAAAATAATAGAGTAGAGTAAAAGAACGTAAGCGGAAGGGGTCATTTGTGAAAATAACAACTTTGCCGCGGGTTGCAACCGGTGCCTTCTATAGATGCCATCTTCATGCTACATCATCCGACTACCGTCTAAGCTCCCAATGACCAACATACTTAGGCCCCTTGCCGGGAGAATTGTTCATAAGCCCAACAGAAGAGGCATTTCACCCTGAATCAGACGTCCATCAACTCTGGGATCTGCCTCATATTTGTCTCTATAAGATATAAGACGACAACCGTGCGGTTAGTACCCACATACGCTTTCCGTCCAAAGATATGTATACGCTCCACTGACCGCCACACATCCCCGTGTGCGGTCAAATCAGTGAGATGGTGAGCATCCCAAGGTGCAGTGCCATCTGAATTTCCTTTGCACCAGTCCGCTGTTTCTGTTTCCGGACAGCGACCGCGCGCAAGTACAGTCCCTAACCATTTCATAGCATTGAAGACTGTGTAACAAAACGAAGTAATTTAAGATATTAACTCGATATTATTGTTCAATCCGACATGGCTTCAACATCGCGCTCTCTGTGCAAGTACGTTGTCACTATTGTCATCGAGCGCTCACTGGACAAGCCAACAGCGTTTGTTTCCCGCTCTGAGGTCTCGTCAAGGAGTGCTAGTGGAATCTAGGCTAGATTTCCGGACTAGCCGGAATTAAGTCAAAACCAGGCCCAGGGCTCTGCTGCGACGGGACGCCCGCAGTCAGTGGAAACGTCTGGAGTAGGCTTCAGCAGCCGTGCGACTAGGCAACTCTCCGCCTCATCAGCTGCGGACATGACGGGTCGACCAACGGAAGTGATGCTTACGAAAATGTCAAAAATGTAGGATGGATGCTGAGTCAACGAGAAGACGACAGAGGATAACGGCACTCGACGTATTTAACAACAATTTACGAACGAAGATGCCAGCAACGCTGTTGGTCCCACTAACGACGAAGCCAGCATATGTCTACGGTCCTACGAAAGTATGGACGTAAGAGGAGAATCCATTTCCACTTCGGAAGAAGGCAAGTGTTAAACTGTGTCTCCCAGGCGGTCCGTCCGCCGCAAAATGTCACGGCGAACACAGGAACGGAGGAAAGTGAAGACAACTGTTGACACATGAAACAAATCTGCAGACTCGTCGGAATCAACCGAAACCCCATCCGGACCGACTGGGCCACAATACGGTGAACCACAGCGGCAAGAGCCTCAACGCCATGTACCTGTAGGAAAGAACTAACGTATCCTGCCGGTAGTGTTATGCTGCAATGCCAACCACACCAAACTGACCAAAGCTATGAAGGAGGTGACGACTGGCAGTCTCAAAGAAGTCTACAAAGGGAATAGCATCGCCCACCGCTACGATTCGTTGGAAGATTATCACAAGGTATTAAAATTTTGTCAAGATAGTAACACACACTTATACACTCATCAACAGCCGGAAAACCGGGATTTGAAAGTAGTCGTCAGGTACCTACCTCCAGGCACAGTCTAAAAAAGAGATTTTACTGAGACTACAGGGCAGAAGATTCCACGTAAAGGGCCTGCACCAGTTTAACATAAGGACGATACAGGACACGCACCAGGGATGCACCTACAGATGCGCCCGTTGTGGAGGACCACATAAGAATGAGGACTACAAACATCCTAAAACTGAGCTGGCTACATGCGTCAATTTTAATAAGAAAACCATACTGCGAACTGGAGGGGATCGGGAGGGTGCAAAAAGACGCAAGACGCACTCCGCTGTTATCAGTTCTGCACAAAACCGAGACCAAAGTTCACCACTAACACGTCCAGGACTGTCCCAGTGACAGCGTGGGCCACAGACGAAGATCGGCGATAGCCGCAGCCAGAAACCACCTCATAAGGATGTTTCTCCACGGCTTAGTGGCGCCAGTTCCTACGTATCAGCTTCTCTAAATAAGGACGACGACTCGGAATCCCACTCGGACAAGATAGCTGCAGGTAACAATAACTGAAGTTTAGAAATTGTAGTACACATTTCCGAACGGCAACTTATTCCAAAAAATCATTCAGCTGGGGATAAAACTTAGAAAAGCACGAGACACTACTAACAAGATCATAATCTTGGTCGAGGAACTTGTCAGTATACTCCGTTAAGAGACTATGCATCGACATAATACCAGAGACCTGAAGACTTTTACATGGAACGCCAACGGCATAAGGAACGAGAAGAACAGCAGGACCTCTTTGCCACCCACAACGTCGACGTGCCGTTGGCAACAGAAACTCATCTGCGCCCCGACGATAGTTTCGACTACGAAATATGACCGCATACCTTATGGATATGGCGAACAGGAGAGGTGGCAGTACGGCGATATTTCTCCACCACAACATCACCCACAGAGAAGAAGGTTACTCCCACTGAATCATTTGAAAACGACAGTTGTCATTATCTGCGGTAAAGTCCGAAATATAACTCTCGTCGCTGCACACCTAAGTTAGAACACTCCCCTGGATTTTCAAGATATCCACCTATTTTCACCAGATATAACAAGGCTTTTCTTGGAGGTTCAATAACGCCTAGCCGCGATGAGGCACTGAAGACCATCAAATACGAAGGGGAAGCAGTTCCTGGACCCCACTAACAACCTGGCTCCGACGTACTATCCAGTCTCCACGAAAATGCCACCTGAAGTGCTGGACGTCATGATAACCAAAGGCATCGAACGAGACGCAGATATAAAGACGGAAGTCGATTTGACCTCGGACAACCATCCGGCTCTCCGGAGAATTCAGAGAGCCCTTCAGCAACACGCATTGTGGAAATGCCGGAACACCAGCAGAGAGCAATTTAACCGGCATCTTAAGAACAACATACAATCCAAGAGGGATGTTCGTACCAGGGAAGCCATCGATAGAGCCGTGGAGTATCTCAAATCGCTGGTGTTGAAGGCCTCAATAATGTGATCCGCTACCGTCATGCGGAACAGGCTGCGACAGAATCTTCTTCCTTTCCAAGAGCTTAAACGCCAAAAAATAGGTTGTGGAAGCCGTGGCAAAAATTACACGATCCTTGAGACAGGAGGCGCCTCCACAGGATACAACGATAGTTTGCCAAGTACTCCGAGGTGTGGGAGGATAAAATGACGGACTAGGCCCTACAGACGAGAGACTAGTGGCAGCTCGCACAGCATGTCAGTGGAACTAAAAGTTCGAATATTCCATTAATGACGAGAGGTGGGATGACCAACGACCCTCTCGCCATAGCTGAAGAGTTTATAGCAGCCTTCGAGGATCAAAACGGGCTCATACACAAAGACTTGAGCCGCCCTGACAGAGAGCACTACTATTACCCACTAAATGTCTGTTCGACTTATGCTGTGGGCGGTCCGCCAGAAGCCATGGCTCACCATGCCTAGCACTGTCCGTGCCATTATCAGGAAATTACATAACAAAAAGGCGCCGGGACCTGACAGCATTCCCAACGAACAGCTGAAACAAATACCTCACGAGGCCACTGTCCTGTTGACACGGATTTACAAAACGTGTTTCCGACTTGGTTATTTTCCAGACAAATGTAAGGAAGCTCAAATACCCAAACCAAAGAAGGACTTGAGTCGACCGGAAAACCACCATCCTGTAAGTATTCACGGCAGCACGGGAAAGACATTCGAAAACGTACGACGAAACCATCAGGCTGCGGAGTTCGGGTTGCAAAGTAAAGTTTCTGTAGAAATGCAGGTCCTCCGGATCACAGAGTTTCTTAGCAAACATTTCAGTCCTTCGACATCGAGTGCCGCCTTCATCCTCGATACTGAAACCGCTTATGTTGAGGTCAGGAGGTCAATCTTCTGCACAGAATTCGAGAAGACACCACGCTGACAGCGAGCTTCTTGGATAACAGGCGAAAGAGGGTGAAGGTGGATGGGAGACAGTCAGGTGTGAAAACAACCACTGCAGGAATACCGCAGGATTTTGTACTCTCGCCCTCGTTGTTCGCCATCTACGTTAATAACATTCCCACTGTAGCTCACGTATACTTTGCTGAATTTGCAGAAGATATCGCGTTCTGCATGTGCGGTTGGTGCACAACACAAATATTCGGAGGACGCAGGCACAACTTGATGCCATCGTATGGTGCAGAAGAAACACGGTCAAAATCAACCCAACGAAGACCGAAGCCATATAATAACTGCCGCAGTTACGAGACTCACTTACATCTCCAGGAAGGACACACCTCGGAACCCAGTCGTGAAGTTCACTCCTGGAAATTGAAATAAGAACACCGTAAATTCATTGTCCCAGGAAGGGAAGCTTTATTGACACATTCCTGAGGTCAGATACATCACATGATCACACTAACAGAACCACAGGCACATAGACACAGGCAACAGAGCATGCACAATGTCGGCACTAGTACAGTGTATATCCACCTTTCGCAGCAATGCAGGCTGCTATTCTCCCATGGAGACGATCGTAGAGATGCTGGATGTAGTCCTGTGGAACGGCTTGCCATGCCATTTCCACCTGGCGCCTCAGTTGGACCAGCGTTCGTGCTGCACGTGCAGACCGCGTGAGACGACGCTTCACCCAGTCCCAAACTTGCTCAATGGGGGACAGATCCGGAGATCTTGCTAGCCAGGGTAGTTGACTTACACCTTCTAGAGCACGTTGGGTGGCACGGGATACATGCGGACGTGCATTGTCCTGTTGGAACAGCAAGTTCCCTTGCCGGTCTAGGAATGGTAGAACGATGGGTTCGATGACGGTTTGGATGTACCGTGCACTATTCAGTGTCCCCTTGACGATCACCAGAGGTGAACGGCCAGTGCAGGAGATCGCTCCCCACACCATGATGCCTGGTGTTGGCCCTGTGTGCCTCGGTCGTATGCAGTCCTGACTGTGGAGCTCACCTGCACGGCGCGAAACACGCATACGACCATCATTGGCACCAAGGCAGAAGCGACTCTCATCGCTGAAGACGACACGTCTCCATTCGTCCCTCCATTCACGCCTGTCGCGACACCACTGGAGGCAGGCTGCACGATGTTGGGGCGTGAGCGGAAGACGGCCTAACGGTGTGCGGGACCGTAGCCCAGTTTCATGGAGACGGTTGCGAATGGTCCTCGCCGATACCCCAGGAGCAACAGTGTCCCTAATTTGCTGGGAAGTGGCGGTGCGGTCCCCTACGGCACTGCGTAGGATCCTACGGTCTTGGCGTGCATCCGTGCGTCGCTGCGGTCCGGTCCCAGGTCGACGGGCACGTGCACCTTCCGCCGACCACTGGCGACAACATCGATGTACTGTGGAGACCTCACGCCCCACGTGTTGAGCAATTCGGCGGTACGTCCACCCGGCCTCCCGCATGCCCACTGTACGCCCTTGCTCAAAGTCCGTCAACTGCACATACGGTTCACGTCCACGCTGTCGCGGCATGCTACCAGTGTTAAAATCTGCGATGGAGCTCCGTATGCCACGGCAAACAGGCTGACACTGACGGCGGCGGTGCACAAATGCTGCGCAGCTAGCACCATTCGGCGGCCAACACCGCGGTTCCTGGTGTGTCCGCTGTGCCGTGCGTGTGATCATTGCTTGTACAGCCCTCTCGCAGTGTCCGGAGCAAGTATGGTGGGTCTGACACACCGGTGTCAATGTGTCCTTTTTTCCATTTCCAGGAGTGTATTTGAGCGTGACTCCCGACTCACAGTTGTTCTTCATCTACATCTACATATACATAGATACCCCGCGGGCCACCGACTGTACGTGATGGAACTTACCCTCTACCACTACTTGTTATTTTCTTTCCTGTTCCACTCGCAAACAGATCGAGGTAAAAGCGATTGTCTGTATGCTTCTGCATGAGCCCTAATTTCTCGTATCTCATATTCATGCTCTTTACGCCCATTGTATGTTGGCAGCAGCAGAATCATTCGGCGGTCAGCTTTAAATGATGGTTCTAAAAATTTTCTCTACAGTGTTTCCTGAAAAGAGCGTCGCCTTCGCTGCAGGGATTCCCATTTGAACTCTGGAAGTATCTCCGTAACAGTTACATGCTGTCCGAACCTAATGGTAACAAATCTAGCAGGCCGCCTCTGAATTGCTTCCACGTCTTCCTTCATTCCTACCTGTTACGGATCTCCAGAATAGGTCGCCCCAGCGTCCTGTATGCAGTGTCATTTACAGGTGAACCAATCTTTCCTACAGTTCTCCCAATAAACCGAAGTCGACCATTCGCCTTCCCTACCACATTTTTCACATACTCGTTCCACCTCATATCGCCTTGCAACTTGGGCCCATGTATTTAAACAACTTGACTGTGTCAATTAGGACACTAGAAATACTGTATCCGAACGTTACAGGTTTGATCTTCCTACTCATCCGCGTTAACTTACATGTTTCCACATTTAGGGTTAGCTGTCATTCATCACACAATCTGAAAATGTTTTCTAAGTCGTCTTGTATCTTCCTATAGTCATTCAACTTCGACACCTTACCGTATGTAACAACAACGACGCTGTACTATTGTACATATAAGTAATTCTTTTCTTTTGATTTTTCGATAAATTTGTGTATTTGATGTTCTGATTTCATATCTTTTTTACTTCATGTCATTATGTTAAGAAAACTGTAAATATGTTTCAATGTGAATATTAATGTATATGTCAAATGTCAAGCAATATTGTAATAGAACTAAAATGTAACAAATGTTGAAAATGTTGTAAGATGCTTCAAATTGTAACTGTGCGTCTGGTCCATACGTAGACAATGTGTTAGGATATGTAGAATGCAAAACCTCGGGTGAATACCCGGTCTGTCAGGGAGCGGTAAAAGGTGGATGGCAGGCGAGCGCGGGAAAATGTCGACGGGCACTGCACGGCACAACGGGCTCAGCAGTTGTATTTGGAGTTTGGCATTTGTCTGAGCAACACCTTCTGGAGCGAGGAGGCTCTCCTGGAAGACGTAGTTTCACTGAGCCTGGGGTATACTGTTCCAACGCTCACACAGCATGGAAAAGAATTGTGACGCTAAGAAGAATTAAAGCGCCGATACGTCAAGAGCCATAGCTGTGGTTGTATGTGTGCTCTCTGCCTCGTCATCTCGCCACCCGCCAACCGCCGCATCGATACTAGTAGGTTGAAACTTTAAGTACTGTATTTGTATGGATCAGAGATTAAACTGTGCAATAATAACCTAAATTTTACCAGAACTTTCCCATCATTTAATTATCATGACAACTAACCTAGACAGCGTTCTCTCCAAATGTTGTGCAATCCGAGTGCCCCAAAATGATAATTAAAATTTGTGTTAATAATAATTTTTTGCAGAACTAGCTATGTTAGAATAGTGTTTAAAGAAATGTTTTGTTAATGAACCAGTAAATGAATAACGAACGTCTAACGAAGTTGAAAGATAACTTTAATATTGATACAGTAATGAAGTTTATTATTTCGAGACAGATGTAAAGGTATTTAAATGAGAAGCAAATAAGACGAAAAGAGTAATAACTTACATACTGGAAATCTTGAGCGCATAATAAATTCAGTAATCATTTTTTTACATACAGCTATCATAACAGTTTCAGAGTCCCCCCCCCCCCCCCCCCCCCTTAATTGATTTGAATTCTGAAGTGTTCTAAATTGGCCTGACCAGCAAAAGTTAAATTCAATATAAAAGTCAAAATTTGTCAGTGTTTTATCTTTACCAAAATTGACATTTTGTCTGTGGCTTGAAAGTGCTATTTCTAGGGTAAGCTATGCCTGATTTTAATCAGATTAATAGACAGTATAACGTTTTGTAGTATACATTATAGTGTAGTGTTATGTATTCATGGTTTTCCCATATGAGTACAGAACGTAAAACTATCAGTTCAATAGATTTTCTGGTTCTAAAATTCTACTATATTATGTAGTGTTACTACTTGTTATTTTGCATGAATATACACCAACTTGCACAGGGAAGGAACTCAGTTAATACCTAATTAGGCTGGCGAGCGTATTATTATCAAATTGGTAGCATCTTCAGGGTTGCTTTTGACCCACTCTGACGTCTAATTTCATTTCGAACTTACTTGATGGATCATTGTTATTACAGAGTGGGTGGAAGTCTGATTTGCCTCCATTCAGGTACACGCGGTCGATATCTATACTAAAATCCTTTCTCATAAGGTGAACCCCGCTCACTTACCATAGCACAGGCTTTAACGAGTATTGTGTGCCCCACAGATTACACGTACACCACGGCATCATCAGCACGCAACCACAGATTGCGGCTCATCCTGTCCGCAAACTCATTTATGTATGTAGAGAACAAGTGCGGTCCTATCACACGTCCCGAGATTACTCCTGGCGACACCCTTGCCTCTGATAAACATTCGCCGCGGAAGACAACATACTGGGTTCTATTGCCTAAGAAGTCTTCGAGCCACTCCCATACCTGTGAAATTGTTCCATATGATCGTACCTTTGTTAACGGCCTGCAGTAGGGCACCGTGACAATTGCTTCCGGAAATCTAGAAATATGGAATCTGCCTGTTGCCCTCTATACATAGTTCTCAGTATATCATGTCAGAAAAGGGTAAGCCGATTTCGCACAAGCTGTGCTTTCTAAAACCATGCTGATTTGTGCACGTACGCTTCTCAGTCTCAAGAAAGTTTAATTCTAACTGAGGATATGTTCAAGGATTCTGCCGCAAACGGAAGTTAGGGATATTGGTTTGTAATTTTACGGGTCATTGTCCGTTCTTTTATCTTTCTTATATACTGGCGTCACATGCGTTTTTTTCTAGTCACTTGGGACTTTTCGCTTGGCAATAGATTCACGATAAATGCAAGCTAGATAAGCGGTCAATGTCGTAGAGTATAGCTTATAAAATAGAACTGGGATTCCATCCGGACCTGGTGACTCACTTGATTTTGCATCCTTCAGTTTATTCTCTACGCCCGTATGCTTATTAGTATGTCGTCCATATGGGAGTCTGTCCGATGGGCAAATGACGGTATGTATCTCACGATTCTCCTGTGTGAAGGATTTCTTGAACATCATATTTAAAACTTCGGCTTTCGTTTAGCTGTCTTCGACTGTTACAGCAGACTTGTCAACAAGGGACGAAAAGAAAGCCTTAGCCCCGCTTTGCTATTTTACATACGACCGGAATTTTCTCGGGTTCTCTACCAGATCTTGCCTTAAGGTGCGACGGTGGTAATAGTTCTATGCTTCGGGCATAGATATTTTCACGGATGTACGAATCTCTACTAACGTTTGTTTGTCATAATTTATGTTTTCCCTTTTGAGCCGATAGTGCAACAGCCTCTGCTTTCTCAGCATCCGCAGAATTTCGTTATTAAACCATGGTAGGTCTTTTCTATCCTTTATCCACTTACTAGGCACATAACTCTCCAGACCACGATTTACCATCTGCTTAAGCTTTGCCCATAATTCCTTTACATCCATCATCCTGGAACTAATCGATGTCAGTTCACTGTCTAAGTGAGACGTTAATAACTGCTTATCTGCACTGTCTAGCAGAAACACACTCGTAGCATTCTTGACTGTTTTATTAACTTCCGTAATTATAGTTGCTATAATGACATCGTGATCGCTAATTCCCGTTTCTGTACTGAAATAGTCGTTAAGGTCTGGCCTGTTTGTAGCTACAAGGTCTAAGATATTTCCATTGCGTGTGGGCTGCCGAGCTAGCTGCGCAAGATAATTTTCAGAAAACATGTCCAAAAGTATTTGGTATGACTGTTTGTCTGTACAACCCGCAAGGAATCCATGGGAATCGCAGTCTGTAAACGGCAGGTACTGGAACTCCGAAAAAAGGCTTAGGGGATGGTGACGGAGCTGGTGCCGTCCTTTATGTGCACAGAAACTACCATCTCGATCAAGGTCAGGCTCCACAATGTTACTGTCCTCGTAAGAATCTTCTACAGCAGCGCATCCTGCGGACTCGCCAGTAATGCCCAACTGTACAGCCAACAAATCGTCCAGAATAGAGTCTTGTGATGGGCACTTCACCCATCATAATACACGCGTATTACTACATTAAGTGAAGAAGCGAATTTCCAGTCGGTACCCGAACTCATAGAACGACGTTCTGAAAATGTAAACACGAAACTGGGCTAACTGCGACCTGCAGTTACGATGTAGTCATCACTGAGGTAGAATAGTGGCATCGGTTTTAGGTACCCAAGGCCCTACCGCAATATTGAACAAATAAATTACCTACACCTCCGGGGAGAGCCTAACGGGCTAGTAATCAGACCGTTACAAGTCGTCCTCACCTGAATAACGAATGAAGTGCGCCTTAATAGCCACGGGGAAGCGGGGATCACGAGTAGCGGTGGGGCTTCTTTTGGGAAACAAAGAGAGACTAAATGAGATACTGCCAGTAAACAGCAACAACAAGAAATCAAACTGCATGAGTGTTGTGTTGTAGGCGGCTCAAGACCACATTACTAAAATAACTATCCACTCTCAATAACTCAAGAAAATGTTCTAGTGTCTTTTAGACAACAGTAATGGAGATATTAGTAAATACTTTAGAAAAAAAGGACAAGATGCTATAAAAATAGTGTCTCACATTCGCACTGCACATATGCACAGCACACAGAATTTTTTCGCCTCTTTCGTTAATCCTAGTTGCTTAAGGCTCCCGGACCTACCGAATTTTCTCTAGAATTTGTCAGATGAGTGTTTTGTAGATGGCGTTGTAATAGCTCTGTCTGGCATCACCATGTTCCACGACCAGACTAACTTTCATCTGTTCCGACAGATACGATTACGTACTAGACGGTGGTGTCTGACTCGAGTTGCTAATAAAGGATCGTGTGGTCAAAGTTTGTCTAATTACTACCATTTCATTACATTCCTTTACGTTGACATCACCTGCGAGTTTCACTGATCATTTTCAAGACTGCCTAACGATTTTCTAATGATGTAATCTCCCTAAATACCAATACGACCTTCACCAGTATGCAGAGAAACTTTGTATGCCAGATCGTTTAAGTACATCGTAACACCGCTGCTATCACACTACTTCACGATGCAATGAAATAGTATTGCGCTTCTAGTATTCTGTGCATTAACAATGACGTACTGGATTCTGTTAGGTAGGAACATTTGATATAAATCATATACCTGTTGAAAGATTCTTCAAAAATAAATTTTGTTTACTAACTGTAGCACGTCTTCAGCGCTCGCTACAAATGAAACTGATTTATGAGGGTGTTATAATAAAGAAACGCCGCCGAAATTATATATTGATATAGCATTCCAGTGTCTGTTTTCTTTTCACCCTACTATCTCATTTTAAAGTATTATTGTTATGAAGCATTGCACAGGAGAAACAAACTACACAATTATCTAACTTGAGTTTTCTGATGAAGTGGTAGTGACTCTTTAGTACTCATGTGAAGGCAAACAGTATATGCCTGCTGCAGGACGGACGGCTGTGTAAGTAATTAGACAGCCGGGAATGTTTGGATAATGAGTGGGAGGAGCCTTTGTTATCTTTCCTAACATGCATTATCAGGAGCCGCACTTCCCTTCACTGACGAGTCCAGCTGAAATTCCCGCACTTCTCGTGTCAGAGCTACATGCGGAAAATGTCTACAGGGGAAAGTTTAGTCATTACGATAGTTTTATTTCCATCATTTGGAAAAAGTGATTAAAGAGATTCAGTCATAATCATTTACGACTCCATTGAATATTTGGCAGAAATTTCAAATGGTAACTTCATTGAGAGGTACGTTTTCCGAAATGTGTTTGATTTAGGGAAATTGTGAAAATACCAAATCTTAACTTCTAGAAGATACTCTGGATTATGCTCATCCCACATACGAGCCAATTGTCTAAATTACTGCATCCTGTAATTGTACGCGTTTCAAAAGTTCTAATGGCTTTGAGCACTATGGGACTTAACATCAGTCCCCTAGAACATAGAACTACTTCAACCTAACTAACCTAAGGACATCACGCACATCCATGCCCGAGGCAGGATTCGAATCTACGACCGTAGCACCAGCGCGATTCCGGACTGAAGCGCCTAGAACCGCTCGGCCACAGCGGCCAGCTATGCGTTTCAGACGA
This sequence comes from Schistocerca gregaria, assembly GCF_023897955.1. NCBI lineage: Eukaryota > Metazoa > Arthropoda > Insecta > Orthoptera > Acrididae > Schistocerca > Schistocerca gregaria. The sequence continues at coordinate 826,752,590 of NC_064931.1, read as the reverse complement.
AAAATCTTGATACTACGAAAGTAAAAGTCTTTATTTGGTTTAAAATTGGCACTTCATATGTAAGAAGAGATGTTTGCGACAAAATTGTGTGACGGATCGAGATTCGAACTCGGAAAAGCTGCTACCTTAGCGCTACCAAAGGGCGCCTCGACTCAAATGCTTAGTTTGCCTCAGGCGTTTCCTCACTGCTTCCGAGCTCAACAGTGGTTGCCGCACGGTGCCGTCGCATCAACATCTGTAGGAGAACAGATACAGGGGTCAACACTTCCGTTTCCATTATTCTCACCCTGCTATCCATAACAATCCTACGTCGACCTTGACAACGCACACGAATATTGACGGACGGCAACAATCTGTTGCATTACAATGCCAACCCACATGTTGCCATGGCTGCAGAAGTCTCGCTGGTACATCCTATCCATCATACGGCCCCTTTCTCTCCCCATACGATTTCTATAATTTTTGGTGCCCTGAAGAAAGATATTCGTGGCCATCTATTTGCTTCGGACGAAGAGGTACAAGCTGGGTTAAAATCATGGTTCCGTAGCCAACAGCAAACATTTCCCCATTAAGGGACTGTCTTGTCTCACAGTGCTATAAACGTATTAAGAGTTATTATTGCTATTACGTTTGAAATAATAAACAGTTTAGTTACTTTTTTCCATCTGTCTCGTCTCCATTTTACTGGCTCTTTTACCAGGTGGTTATATGAACGTGCAGTTACTCACAGAGGTTGGGTTGGATTGTTTGGGGGAGGAGACCAAATAGCGAGGTCATCGGTCTCATCGAATTAGGGAAAGACGGAGAAGGAAGTCGGCCGTGCCCTTCCAAAGGAACCAGTTCGGCATTTGCCTGGACCGATTTAGGTAAATCACGGAAAACCTAAATCAGGACGGCCGGACGCGGGATTGAGCCGTCGTCCTCCCAAATGTGAGTCCAGTGTGCTAACCACTGCACCACTTTGCTAGGTTTCTAAGAGACGTCCAGAATAGACTGTAATTATCGTATGGCAGCGAAACGTGATAGTTATGTTAATGCACTAATGCGGAACCGATTTACACTGGAAAACAATTCCAAGGTGATATTTGGGATTATGGCATACATGCTGTCATTTGACAGGCATTAACGAGAGTGGACAGTTTGGCTATCGAGTAGAGACGGTGCGCTGTTAATGAAACTGTTTTATGTAAATGGCAGAAATTACAGTGCTGCACTGAGAAAGAATCGCCGATTGAAAGGTGTGAGCAGAGGCCTGACCTCATTAAATGGTATGAAGAAGATGATAACGAAATTGGAAAACACGCGTGAGCTTGCTGTGACACTCGAGAGGAAGACATCCTAGCCTGGTGCTGTTGCTACATCAATCCAAGCAGCGCCTGCCCCGAGTAGGGCTAGTGCTCGTGTAGTGTCACGAGAATTGTCCATCCCACGGTCAACAACGTTCTGAATTTGATATTCTCTTTCTGGCACGGATCGAAATTGATGACACGTGCCTGGAAAATATTCTGTCTATTGACGAGGCGTATTTTACACTACAGGATGCAATGAATGCACAGAACTGCCGAATTTGGGGTGCTATTAAATCGCGTGTGGCACAAAAAGAGCCATTCTACTCCCCGTTTGTGACTGTGCTGTGTGGATTCACAAGCACCTTTACTGTCGGACTCTTCTTATTTGACGAGAACACAGCAAGATGTTCTGTCAATTGTACCGTGACGTCTGCATGTTACAGAGACCTCCTTGTACCTGCTTTGGAAGAGCACAGTTGCGTAGAAACCACTGTTTTCATACAAGATGGATCAACACCTCTCGTCGATCCCCTATGTGTTTGTTGCAACCTACCACGAACCTGTTATCTCCAGATGTTCTCCAGACGCATGACCTGCAATATCTCCTGTTTTAAATCCATATGACTTTGGCTCTGGGATATCTAATAGAACGGGTTTACTAGGGACACGTTTCGTTTCTATCTGATCTTAAGGCAGTATACAATAACACGTTGTTCAGATTCCACCGGAACGGCTGCGAGCAACTATTGAGATGCACTATCTCGTCGACGTCTCTGGTGCTCATATTGAACAAGTTGTGTAAGCGGCGGTTAAAAATACACACAAAATTATGCCTTTCTCACTTGTTTTCTGCATACATCCCGTTCCTAATCGATTATATATCGAAATATTTCTATACGCCTTTCTTGCATTGACAGCGCCAGATCTGCACTATTGGAACTATTTTTTCCAGCGTAAATCAGTTATCATTGATGACTAAGAATCTCTACCAGGTTTCATTGGCATTCGATAATTACAGTTCACACTGGATCTCTGTGACTAACTACAGTAGCTGCAGTTTAATTATAACCACCCGGTACCTCGCAAGGCGCAGATGCTTCATGTACTCGCGTAAACTATGTTGCATCGTATTTACATATGAAGTGAGGAAAAGCTGACAGCAAATACGCCTGGCGTCCTAATACCTTTTATCTCGTAATTGGTGTCGTTTTGTGACATGTGGAGTTCAAGTAGAAGAATCGTTGAACAGTCTGTCTGGAATTATAGGTTCTTTAAGTTTCGTGTCCAAAATTTAGCCAAAAAGTCACTTTTCTCCGGACAATATCCATTCCCTCAGCACGTAAGTTTTTCTGTGTGTTGGCAAGGAGCAGTTGTTTCTAAACATAAGTAGCTCTACAGGTCCTAGCAGTAGCCTACGAAATTCTATCCACGTATCTTCGATTTATGTAGCCAGTTCCATCGGATTTGGATGTAGGAGTACCCTACACATTTTCGATTAGACCAGGAAATATAGCTATCCCTGACAGAGCACTGAGAATTCAAAACGAAGCCTGGAAGCAATTGTTGTGTATGGATGAGTGTTGTCGTGTTGAAACAGAGTAGTGGGTGGGCATTTCCAGAAGCTCATCAACGTATAGTCTGGGCGTAAAAATGCCCGTGATAGAAACAAACAAGAATCGGGAACAGTACAAAACTTCTACGTGCAATAGCACACTTGTGACGGTTGATAAACTGTTCATTTATGAGTTGTCAGATTTCTTCAGTACTTGGACAATTAGACTGTCACCTTCAAAACAAAAGCGAGAACGAATTTATCCACTGTCATATTTCACAATACGGTTTGTGTTAACAGTCAGTCTACTGTTGGTCCTGTGTCGTGCCAGCAGAAATTTGAGCCACTCGCCTATTTCTCTTAGTGTCTGGTTGCAGCACGTTTCTTGTACATGCCTTTCTCAAATGGTTGGTTCAAATGGCTCTGAGCACTATTGGACTTAACATCTATGGTCATCAGTCCCCTAGAACTTACACCTACTTAAACCTAACTAACCTAAGGACAGCACACAAAACATAGTCATCACGAGGCAGAGAAAATCCCTGACCCCGCTGGGAATCGGACCCGGGAACCCGGGCGCGGGAAGCGAGAACGCTACCGCACGACCACGAGCTGCGGACCATGCCTTTCTCTTCCATGGCAGTGAGCGCGTGAGTGTTGACACGTACAGCACAACGGAACTACCATTCGATACACCTCGAGATCGTCTAACGAATCCAATTGACAAGTTCATCAAACAACTATTATCGAGAGCGCCAGTTCCACTTATGCTGCATGTACTGCAGAAAGTACATAAACATGGCGTCCCACTGTGCACAATTGTCAGCAGATTCGACGCATCAACGCATCCTGCAGCCAAGTACTAGCAGAAACTGTTGTTCCCTTTAGTGGAGAGGTGTTTTCACCACATTCACAAGTCAGAGGACTCCTTGCAACGTCTCAGGCAAGAACATATCACAGAATCTGATGCAATGGTCAGTTTTGATTCGGTACCCCTGTTCACCAGGGTGGTACTGAAAAATTCATTGGAACTGATTGTAGAGAAATTTAATGCTGCTCTGTTGGATCTATTCAGGTATATACCGACTACAACTTATTTACTGGATGGGGGCAAATATTATGAGCACACATAAGTTGTAGCCACGAGCAGACCGCGGTGTCCCGTGGCTGCCAGTATGTTCATGGAGGATTTGAACAAGAGGCATTAGAGACGGCTAGGTACAAACCTACATGCTTCTTCAGATATGTGTGTGATACTTTTGTGAACAGGCCTCAAGATGTTGGAGAGGTTTAGTGAGTTTCTGGAACATATTAACTCTCGCCACGTAAATATTAAGTTCACCATGGAAATAGAAAAGGATGACCTGGTGTCATTTCTTGATGTACTTGTTAAAAGCAGAGCAGATGGGTCCTTTGTTCGCAATACGTATCGCAGACCTACACACACTGATTTGTACCTGCAAGCCAGCAAATGTCTCCACCCACCGCAGAAGAAAGGAGTTCTGAACACAATAGTCCACAGTGCATACACCTTGCCATATTGGTCAGAGAACTGAGACAGTGGACATCAGATGCAAAGGACATCTGACTTAGACAGGCAACTAAATTGGCCATTGCTGAACACTGTCTGGAACTGAAACGTTTCATGAACTGCACTGAAACGAAAGTTCTGGCAGAGACTCCCAAATACTGGGACAGGGTTATGAGCGAGTTTATGGAGGTAATGGTGACGGAAAACTTCATGAACCAGTATCACATGTCCTTTCTTATTGCGTATTTTTCTTGTGAATGGGTCATGAGAAATAATAAAAGGAAGAAAATAGGGGCACAATATCAAAAGGAACATACAGTGCGGTGACAAAATAAGTATTCGCTGGTTCTTCATTGAGAAAGACCACAAATTAATGTACAATACATTTAATAATGCTATAATGATTCTGTAGAAAAATGAAAACTGATTCTGTAAGCAACCTCAATCAGATTGTGTATTGCATTAGATGCAAAAAGTATCACTAGGAATCCTTGAAATGTCGACGAAATGTCCACAAGAAACTATCGTTGCTGCAAAAAAGGTAAGGTGAGTCTGAGCCTGTGCTGAAGAAAAAGAAAACAGACCACAGACCAAGAAGAAGACGACAAAAACGTTAAAGCCAAAGAAGACAATATATTTATGAAAGCAGAAGGCGGAAATAGTGGAGGATAAGAAGAAGATGATATGATGAGGAAGATGATGATGATTATGTTGTTGAAGCGCGCAAGGCTATCGGGGAAAAACTGCGATTGTTAGAATTTGAGTGTTTGGAAAGAGACCAAGCTCTAAAGAAGCATTTAGACCTGTTACAGAATCTCTTGAACGACTCATCAATGCAACTGAACATAAAAGGGGATGCTATCGGTGATTTCATTAAACATCACAGCAATCGCTAGATTGATAGAACATATGGAGTAAAGGTAAAAGAACCATGCATGATGGGTACGCAGTCGTCTATAAATTTAACCAGACAACTAAGACATTGGACATCCGATGAAAAGAACGCTAGAGGCACACCAGACTTAGACAGGCAACTAAATCAGCCAATGCTGAACTCAACTGAACCTGTTATTCTTAAATACTTCAAACCTCGAGAAGTATTTACCGAAAGATACAGAAATCTATGATCAAATATTCCCTGTGACTGCTGCATCTAAGAAAGCCAATGGAGGAACAGAAAGCCAGAACAATGTGAAATTCAAGAATATAATTAAACTGATTTTAGAGGGCACCTTGACAGTGGCATTATCAATATTCAGCACAATAAAATGAACAAACCATCTCAGCAATATATCTATCACTACAGTCAACATGAAATAGTTGAAAGATTTAGACTGCTCACAGTATCAGCCACAGCTGGGAATATAGATCATTCATATTAAATCATTTCAATATCTTGAGAGATTCTAGACAGGTGTAATATGGATTAATTATGTATCACACAATCTGTGTGGTGGAAGTCACTTTTGTGATAGAAATATACTTACGTTTTCGTGGTTTCTGACGACCATTCAAAGCTTTCAAATCTAGTGCAGAAAACCCCACCCTAACGACTGACTAAATAAATACTGAGGTGTTTCTTAACTTCTTCATTGTTTTTTTGTCCAAAAATAAAAAAAAATTCTCGCTGATAAGACGGCAGTACTTCACTGCTCTACTGGAAGTGCATCACCGCCTACTGGTCGTTGCGTTATCGTTTTCATTTTATATCAGTTGTTACATCCTAACATCTACAGCCACGGAACGTCAGTATCCTCACAGACCAAAGCACGGGCACGGTATACAGTGAATTCAGTCATGGCTGCTAGTTTCATGACTGAAAGCACTATTATGGCAGGCTGATTTTGTTTTGATATCGCTCTGTATATACGTAGCCTGTACAGAGTGTTCAGAAATTCCCTTTACAAACTTCTAGGACTTGTAGAGGGGAATGAGTACATCATATTTTGAATAGGAACCCATGTCAGGAAATGTACTGTTTCCGTTCTAAGACTGTTTCAATTCAGATGTGTAACGTGACCAAATCTGCTGAGAGAAAGAGAAAGGTCTCAGATTTGCGTGTCCTGGTATGCAGTAGAGTGGAGAGGATGACGTGTACAGGTATTATGTGAGGTGGTCACCTTATGTCACTTACTGTCTGCCTTGCTGCGAGACCTATTCAATGCCTCTTCGTCTTCTCGGAATACACAGGCATGCTTCTTGTGTATGCCGAAGCTCGAGGTAACGGAAGAGCTGCTAGTTGGCTGTATCACGAACGTTTTCCGTTACGTAGCACACCATCGCACAAACGTTTTGTCCAAGCTATGCAGCAGCTCCGAGAAACAGGTATCTTCATCGTGAAGCGACACGTCTGTGGAATAAACGGCAACGCCCCACGTCCAAATTTGAAGAAGATGTACTGCATAGAGTTTAAGAGAACCCAGCAACGAGTACTCGAACAACTGTGCGTGCAGTAGTTCTTAGTCACAGTTTCGACTATGACGTTCTGCGTGAGCAACAATTACATCTGTGCCACTTAAAAGGGGTACACGCAATGGGTCCATCGGATTTTCCGTAACGCCTTCTGCATTTGGTTGCCACACCGCTGCATCGACACACACCGTTTCCAGGTCGAGTTTTGTTCACTGATAAATATAAGTTCACTGGGGACTGTGTTCTGAATTTTTGAAACAACTATGTCTGGGAACACGAAAGCTCTTATGCCAAGCATGTTCAGAGGCTTAAGCACCGGTTTGGTGTTAACATGTCGGGAAGTATTGTGGACGGTCATTTGATTGGGCCATACCTCCTTCCACTGAGGCTCACTGGTCCTGCACACTTGATCTTCCTACAAAACGTAAACGGCCCACTCTTGGAAGCTGTGCATCTGAATGTTCGTCAGGAAATGTTTCAGCATGGTGACCTCACTTCTCACATCCGATTCGGAGACATCTCAACAAACGATTGGTGAAAGATGGATAGGCTGAGGCGCTCCAACCGTGTGGTCGCCGCGAGCGCCGGATTTAACTACTAGGGACAACTTCTTGTGGGGTCGCATGCAAAGTTTAATTTACAACACTCCTGTAGGGACAGAGGAACATCTGCTGGCACGAGTTCTGCCGACTGCACTAGAACCTGAAGAGACACCAGGTGGGATAAAGAATTTATACCAGAACATGCTTCGTAGATACATTGTCTGTAGCAACGTTGGTTGTCGCCACATCTAGCTGTCGCTGTAATGTATCATTACTGTTTTGTTCGTACAGTATGCAGGGTGGTTTTTGGTTTTGGCACAATGTAAACACGTAATGTTTAAGTGTGAATACAAACAAATGTGCTTAAGTGATAAATTGATGTTTCATTAGGTTTCCTTTCGAACTGTTATCTAACAATTGTAGTGATCACTCCTAATTATGCCACGCGGGATAGCCGCGTGGTCTTAGGCGTCTCGACACGGTTCGCGCGGCTACCCCCGTCGGAGGTTCGAGTCCTCCTTCGGGCATGGGTGTGTGTGTGTGTTGTCCTTAGCGTAAGTTAGTTTAAGTTAGATTAATTAGTGTGTGAGCCTAGGGACCGATGACCTCAGCAGTTTGTTCCCATAGGAACGTACCACAAATTTCAAAATTTTTCACTCCTAATGAAATTCCTCGAACAGAAGTGGCTGAGTTACACATCTGAACTAAAACTATCGTAGAACAGAAACAGTGTATTCCCGGACATGTGTTCATATTCAAAACATTATGTACTCATTCCACTTTACAAGACCTAGAAGTTTGTAAAGGGCATTTCCCAACACCCTTTATGAAAAGTTTTTATTGATATTGAAATCAGGCACACTAGATGAACGCAAGAAAAATAAGAACTGAGGCATAAATAGTTAAACAATATAGATACATATGATAATAATAAAATGTATTTAACAGAATATTGTAAAGCGTATGGGCGTTTCTTTTTTAAATATGAAATGTATTTGCCTCATACAGAGTGAAATGGTATCTAAGTGATAAATACGAAGACACACGACGCAAAACGGTTGTATGTAAGAAGTTCTATACGGTTGTTCAGTATAGTTTTCGTAAAAATACTTTCTGCACAGGGTGAGAAAATTAACTTTTCGCTAATGCAGAAATGTAGCAAATCAGTAGTTTGTAGCACTGTTCCTAACATTTTTTGTTTCGGGTCGCACTTTGGTTCTGTAAAACATGGTTCATAATGTAGTTGTATCCCCATGATCCATTGATCTTGCCGTCGGTGGGGTGGCTTGCGTGACCTTTTCTATCGCTCTGCCAACTTTTTATTAGGAATCGAATCCGGGACGTGCACACAATGTCCCGCTCACCGCCATCGAACCTGTGGGGCACAGGAAAGTGGGAGACATGGGAATCAACAGAAGTGAAACACTTGTTTTGTTTATTTATTCACTCATTTATTTTTTATTTTTCATATTATTATGAAATTATGTGGGACAGACGCTATCTCCGTATGGAAAAAAAGGCAGAAACCTCGTTAAAGAGATCCATGCAATAATTTCACGCTCTCCCATCCGCAGAGGTCTGGAGTAGAATCGGCCACAGCTGGGTGGAAGTCAGGCACCGCCGGTGGGAGGATGGGTGCCCTCAGTTCCCTACACTCCCCAACTAGGTGAAAGTCTATCAAAGACACCTCGAAGATAGTCGGCAAATCAAAGTCGGTAACGTGGGGTGGCTCGAGCTCTGCAAGGGCCGTTTTCAAAAAGGTCCATGAGTCGGGGCGGGAATTTGCTCCCTCACGGAATAAGTAACTGACCGCCCACCCCTTTATCCTTTGCCCTGTATTTGGCGGCGGGAACATACACTCCTGGAAGTGGAAAAAAGAACACATTGACACCGGTGTGTCAGACCCACCATATTTGCTCCGGACACTGCGAGAGGGCTGTACAAGCAATGATCACACGCACGGCACAGCGGACACACCAGGAACCGCGGTGTTGGCCGTCGAATGGCGCTAGCTGCGCAGCATTTGTGCACCGCCGCCGTCAGTGTCAGCCAGTTTGCCGTGGCATACGGAGCTCCATCGCAGTCTTTAACACTGGTAGCATGCCGCGACAGCGTGGACGTGAACCGTATGTGCAGTTGACGGACTTTGAGCGAGGGCGTATAGTGGGCATGCCGGAGGCCGGGTGGACGTACCGCCGAATTGCTCAACACGTGGGGCGTGAGGTCTCCACAGTACATCGATGTTGTCGCCAGTGGTCGGCGGAAGGTGCACGTCACCGTCGACCTGGGACCAGACCGCAGCGACGCACAGATGCACGCCAAGACCGTAGGATCCTACGCAGTGCCGTAGGGGACCGCACCGCCACTTCCCAGAAAATTAGGGACACTGTTGCTCCTGGGGTATCGGCGAGGACCATTCGCAACCGTCTCCATGAAGCTGGGCTACGGTCCCGCACACCGTTAGGCCGTCTTCCGCTCACGCCCCAACATCGTGCAGCCCGCCTCCAGTGGTGTCGCGACAGGCGTGAATGGAGGGACGAATGGAGACGTGTCGTCTTCAACAATGAGAGTCGCTTCTGCCTTGGTGCCAATGATGGTCGTATGCATGTTTGGCGCGGTGCAGGTGAGCGCCACAATCAGGACTGCATACGACCGAGGCACACAGGGCCAACACCCGGCATCGTGGTATGGGGAGCGATCTCCTATACTGGCCGTACACCTCTGGTGATCGTCAAGGGGACACTGAATAGTGCACGGTACATCCAAACCGTCATCGAACCCATCGTTCTACCATTCCTAGACCGGCAAGGGAACTTGCTGTTCCAACAGGACAATGCACGTCCGCATGTATCCCGTGCGACCCAACGTGCTCTAGAAGGTGTAAGTCAACTACCCTGGCCAGCAAGATCTCCAGATGCGTCCCCCATTGAGCATGTCTGGGACTGGATGAAGCGTCGTCTCACGCGGTCTGCACGTCCAGCACGAACGCTGGTCTAACTGAGGCGCCAGGTGGGAATGGCATGGCAAGCCGTTCCACAGGACTACATCCAGCATCTCTACGATCGTCTCCATGGGAGAATAGCAGCCTGCATTGCTGCGAAAGGTGGATATACACTGTACTAGTGCCGACATTGTGCATGCTCTGTTGCCTGTGTCTATGTGCCTGTGGTTCTGTCAGTGTGATCATGTGATGTATCTGACCCCAGGAATGTGTCAATAAAGTTTCCCCTTCCTGGGACAATGAATTCACGGTGTTCTTATTTCAATTTCCAGGAGTGTATATGCCCTCCGGGTATAGAAACACTTGCGGTTCCATCGCATCCGGTGGCACTCTTATGTATCAGGTAGTCATTTGCTGCACGAATCACTAAATGTCGTGTGAAGAGGTGCAGGTTCGACGGTGGTCATCACTTCCGAGCTGCCGGTGAAGGAATAAAGAGGGGGATCTGACAAACCGATGTTATACAGTAGCTGTTTCGTGGCAAATTTCCTGTTGATAGGGTGATACCACACTGTCCGGACATCCGTAGGGAGGAGGGGCTGGTGGTTGGTACTCCACACAATGGGCCACAACATAGAGGAGTGTTTCGTCTCTAGCAAGTTACAAGGGAACATGGTGCAATAGTGGGTGGAGCGTGTCTGGTATGTGCATAACTCTGTTCGACGAAAAAGGACGAAAAGTGAGGCGGGTGAGGCCCGATGTGGCCGACAGATGCTGGCAAGCTACGTGTCAGGCGTGTGCCCTGTCTGGTCCATTGTCTTCGTATATAACTCATAGAGAGTTGGCTGCAGCTCGCATCTGACGTTGACGACTCTGAAGCCACCATCCCGTGGGGTCAGGGCAAGAGTCTCATAATGGACTTAAAACACTGAGGGAGCCGTAAGACAACAGCCAGAGGCCGCCTGAAGATTGAACCCAGTCCTCGTCGGCAGAGGGAACACTTGAGCGACGTGGACCAATTTTGATCCCACATAACGATGAACGAACAAAACGTGTTTCAATGTGTCCCAATGGCGCAGGAAATTCTGGTGGACGTCGTTGCGGATGACGTGTAACAGGTGACGGAAATTCGTAGCGGCCGTCCGTGTGACAGTGGGGGCAAAGTTAATGCCAGGGTACTGGAATATCTGCACTAGTGGCAGGGTTGCCAGTCCACCTTTCTGATCTCATCTGACGTACGTTACACAAGATTTCGCTACTTTCATGGCACTGGTTGCAGCAGCTCCATAACGCGTAATGAGTACGAGGATTTTTCGAATGTCGGAGTTAAACCGGAAGAGGAGGAGAAGGTCGTGACGGCGAAGGTTGAGTACAGAGAGCTCTTTCGTCAGGCCCCAATGTGGGACTCTAGGGCAACAGCATACAGTAGGGTAGAGATGGGGCACCATTGCCAAATTGAGCGGCGGATGGGTACTAGCCCTGTCAAACGTACATTGACTTGGACTTGTAAACTGGCACCACTATAAGGCGCGAAAGGACTTCGATAAACAGTAGCAGGGTGCTCCTGTGGGCTACCACAGAAAACAGAAAATAACGACGCACTTATTCGAATGCGCTATTGAAGTCTGTAGCGACGAATGCTGCACGAAATCTGCAGGTCGCCGCCATCACAGCTAAATAACAACATTCGCCTGGGCAGTTCATATGTTAGCCTGCCCCCAAGCAGTCATTTACACTGGGGAGGGTCGGGAGGGAGTATCGTCCGGAGGCGCATATTCAGTAATGGGGAAAGATCTTGTAATCTGTATTGAGTAGGGTGAGAAGTCTATGGCTTGTGACCGTCGAACCATGGACTGGTTTGTAGACTGGAATGATGATGCCATCAACAAAGATGTAATTAGTTTCTGGAACATAGTCGTCCACCACATTTCCATGAGCCCCAGAAGGCTCTGTAAAACTCAGTTGGTAAGTCGTCGATGCCAAGTCATCTGTTGACTGCACCCTTATCGACTGCGTCGTTGACTTCATCTACTATGACCACCACTGTTGAAGTATGCACCTCTGTGTGGTGAGAGTGCACGAGACGTAATGCAAGATGGAGTAGTTTGCACCGGTGTCGGTATCTTTTTAGCTGTAAGTACGTTCGCGGTGTTCGACGGACCCGTTGACGATGTCATTCTGCATGGTCACCTGCGGAGGCGTCACCAGAGAGTTGATGAGCTGTCACCGACGCCGTCTTTCGTCGGACACTGTGTGATGCATAGATGCAATTTCCATTCCTGGCTGATCATGGAGTCGCGTCCGTATTACCAACCACTGCAATGTACGGAGTGTTAACGCAGTTATTCTCGCCTTAGTTCTCTGCCGTTCAATCTGGTTGTTCGGGGTTGGCGGCTGTGCCTCCAGATATCAGAGGATCGCATAGTAGTAGTTGACAGTGTTGTTTTACCATTCGGCTAAATCCTTCCCGTGTCTCATCGCAGGTTTGGCGTAGTCAGTCCACCACGTCATTGTTGGAAGGCGTCGCTCCCAGTCTGCCTATGTTGCAACGATTTGCTGGCGACAAGCTGGGTCATGCACATGAGAAATATTCAGTTTACACTGTGCACAGCCGCGCCACACAGACTGTGGCAGAAGAAGGACCATGCATATGTAAGAGCAGTTTTCGGAAAAGGCCAGTCTTCAGCGTTCGGCTCCTGTATCGCAAATGTAAAATCCCGACTACACGACTCACACAGTGACTGATAAGAAGGGTATGACCAGAACAGTTGCCATGTTGGACATCACAGGTGTCTTTGAGGAGAAGGTCCCACACCACTATACGTATTTCCTGGCATGTAGTATAGTGGGGAACCTGATCTTTTAGATGCAGAACACAGTTAAAAACACATCCTAGCAGCTAATGCTCGTATCACACTAAAAGCAGAGGGTTAATGCCTTCAGAATAAAACTGGGCGTATTCGTGTCGTTAGCCGGTGCTGACTGGACGCTGACATTACTGAAGTGTGTCCCCATCTTATTGAATGCCATGCCCTGAGCTAGTGGAAGGAAGGTAACATAAGTGACAGGAATCCCTTCGCGGTTGTAGCTGGACATTCCATGGCCCATGGGATCAACTGCAGAGGTGGAGGAGTGGGCGCTATAGTCATTGATATCTGGTAGACTGGCCGTGTGAAATTTCTGCAAGAGGACGAAATCGTTATCAGATGCCCAGAACATCTTCCGCATTAGGTAGATCTTCACCCGTGAACGGACGTTCTTGGTGTTGATTGTTGCATCCGAAAGGCCTGGTGGCGGACCGCTGGAGTATGATCCACGATTACGTCAGCGCAAGGACGTGGGCGTCGCTGTGGAACGACATGCGAGGCCGCGGAGGGTTCAGAGAAGAGTACGATTAGGTGGAGCGGCGTCGACAACGCAGTGTCGCATAGCTTGTCCTCATCCTCGACCTCCTGTTCGTGCCATGCTGTGGAGGCAGCCACTGGAGCATCGTCCATTTTGTTCAAAATGGTTCAAATGGCTGTGACCACTATGGGACTTAAGTTCTCAGGTCATCAGTCCCCCAGAACTTAGACCTACTTAAACCTAACTAATCTAACGACATCACACACATCGATGCCCGAGGCAGGATTCGCACCTGCGACCGAAGCAGTTGCGCGTTTCCGGACTGAAGTGCCTAGAACCGCTCGGCCACCGAGGCCGGCGTCCATTTTGTGCTCCGAAGATGAAGTAATGGCCAGTGGCGTATAATCGGCTGTTCTGATTCCAGTAAATAGTTCGGCACACCGGTAGACGCCGCGGCGCTCACGTAGTCTCCTTCGGCGGTGGCGGTTTCGTGGGCGTCGTTCGGGTCGACGGCGGCCTCGTCTTTGGCCTGCAACGTCTCATACCGCCCGGAGACGGTTCGGCGACTTCTCTTGCGACGTTTCGGAGAACATTGTTTCCTCACGCGACCTTCCGTGTCCGACCGAGTCGATCTCCGTCTTATTGTTGACGGTTACTTCAGCCGCTGGCAGCGTTGGCACCCATCCGAGGCACCCTCCTTTGGGGTAAGATCTGGCTCAGTTGTGGCCTTCGTGCTTCATTGCGACGTGGTAGGAGAAGCGAGAGAAGCGGCGTAGGTCACCGGCACACCGTACTGTCCGACGCGGATGATCCGTCGGCGGCTATTAGTTCCGTACTGCGCCTCTGCAGGTATTTGGATCCAAGGTAGGTTTTTTCTCGCACCTGGAACAGGTCCGGTGCTGCCCGTCGTATATAATTATTGCGCGGCATCCGCCTGTCTGTAATTAGGATGGGACGTGGCTTCGGGATTCAGTGATGACCTCTCAAACTGAGTTTAGGACAGGATATGTCCGAAAGAGAGTCCCTTTTTCCGCTTATGGCCACTGAAGCAAGTCAAGCGCTGCATCGTGTGTGAGATACAGAGGTCTGCGAGTTATCCCAGTTCACTGTTAGTAGCACCACGTCACCTTAACGTGTCTGTACGTAGCGCGCAAGTATTGCACCACAATTAAGTATGAAATTAAAAATCAGAATTAATGTTTAAAACTTTGTTAAAATATAGTTTAGTGTTATAATGTTGCAAATGCCAAGTCTTTACATACCAGACTTAACAGTTTCGTTAAAAATGCCGTTTTAAGAGAAAAATTAGTGGCGCTAAATAATGAAGCTAGAAAGCCAGAATTTTGTCAGAAGGTGCAGTTAGAGCTCATATATAAGTGGTACAGGTTTCCAAAACCATATAACAAAAAAATAACACCGGAATCCACGTTTTTGGGAAAAATCAGAGGCGATAAATGATGGACTTAGAAACACGAAAATTTGTTTTATGCGTCAGTTCACCCGAAAAATAATAACTGAAAGACCACGTTAAGCTATCTCTTATAGTTTTTGAGTAATTAATTTAAAAGCAATTTTGTTACTCAAATGTACCCAATTGTTGTAGATTAAGTACCTGTGATTTTAATAATAGAGAATTTTGGTTTAAAACGATGATAAAACATACCAAGTGACAGACCTATGCCAAATTTGAGAGTTGTAGTATTAATAACTGCTGACATAAGTTCTAGTGAAGATATGGTTCAGAGGTAACGATCTACCATTAGTTCCACTATAAAAATTATAGAAGGCAAAGTTTTAATTATAGCAAGCTGAAACTGTTTCGGTGATTTCAAATAACTTATCTGAATACAAATAAAAATTAAGAGGTTTCTGAAGTAATTTGCACTATATTCTTAAAGTTTATGTGCCCGAGAAAGCGGTCGTTCGGAGGCTGCTGCAATATGCAGATAGTCATAGACAACAGATGTTCCCTCGGCCGTCCGCTCTGGCACGTATATAAATGTAACCCGCACTCAGGCCCTTTCACATACATAACCTACAACAACTTCAGAATAAGATATTGCGACGCAGTTACCATGCACTGAACGACTTTCCTCACAGTCTCCTACACGAAGCTGCTGAAGATCCCCTAGTAAGGGAGCGATTTCAAGAAGCGGCGCGCCGGTTCTGTAATACCACCCGCACTTCCGACAACCCACTCGTCCAGCAGCTAGGACGACAAATAAAAATCACAACCACTATAGGAGGCCCGTTGACATGATTGAATAGTCAGGTCAGCATCGAAGCTTCAGCACCAACGAGTCCTCTCCGAGACTTACGCTATCACATAAGATGTCCACCCACCACCACCTTCAATCCACAGCAGTGGTAGGAAATGCCCATTGGGTAGACCCTACGTTCCAAATAGACTGGGCTCTTCCACACCCAGTCCAGAAGATATGAGGTTTCACTACAGTAAGATCCACGTCTGTCAAACGTCGGAGCCGGCCGGAGTGGCCGTGCGGTTCTAGGCGCTGCAGTCCGGAACCGCGAGACCACTCCGGTCGCAGGTTCGAATCCTGCCTCGGGCATGGATGTGTATGACGTCCTTAGGTTAGTTAGGTTTAACTAGTTCTAAGTTCTAGGGGACTAATGACCTCAGAAGTTGAGTCCCATAGTGCTCAGAGCCATTTTCAAACGTCGGATCCCGCTCTGCCTCGGATGACGTCAGAGCCAAGCTGTGACAAATCTCGTATTTTGCGGTAAAAATGGATAGTGAAATCGCGAGGTCTGTACATCGTCCTGGATCGCTTAGAATTCGCCAGAGTAACTGTTAATGTGCCGTCCGTGTGAATTACAATTCCACGTAGCAAGTAGGGAATTTATTTCCAATTTTATAGCGAGCATTTATTTGGAACATGTTTTGCAAACTTTCATTGAGTAATTTTAGTCAGAGTGAAAAACAATCTGGTAGGAACGTAACGTAGAGGTCTCCTCTGGACTGCTAAATGTACTGTTAGAATAGAAAAACTAGCTTTCAATTGCCAATAGTGAGTTTCTAAGTGCTGTCTGTGAGAAACCTTACGTAATCTAAATTTTGACTGGAACGTTAAACTTTTATTTAAAATCATAACCCTGATTCCGCAAAGAAATAGGAGAAAGAAACTTTTCATTCAGTGAGCTGGATCAGAATGTGGCCGCGCAGACTGGAAACAAAGGTCAGTATGTTTCCCTTCGCTTTCTGGCTGACCACAAAATTAGTTGCCAGGCTCGTGTGAATAAGACGGCATAATGAATAATTTTTACCCGCTGCCCCGCACCATGGACTGTGCCGTATGACCAGAGTGACCTGACGATGGCCCGACATTGCCGCCGCCACGACAGAAGCCGGGCTCGTGTTTGGCTCGTGTAGGGTGCGTTCGCACGCCACGTCGTTAACGATTTTAACGTACATCGTGCTGCTCACGATCGAAAAATGTATTCCTTTAATGCCGTTCGCCATATTCCTGACTTCATCACACAGAAAATCCTCCTACTCGAGAGCCTTAGAACGTAAATTGGACTGTAGATTTACTGTAATGATTCCCCATGCATCGTAGACGCTAAGCCGGTACACAAGCAACGGCCGTCAGAATTTGAACAAGGCGAGCTCTCTCTCCAATCACGGAAGTTCCACAGCATGTCCACGCTGTTGTCCTGCCAAAGGCAGACTGTGTCTCAGCGATGCAGAAAGCGGTACCGCAGGTGCTACCACAACGGAGGGCATCTGTTGAGAGGCGAGAAAAGCTAGTGGATTCTGATGAGGGGCACAAGCTTCTTCAGTAATTGCAGGGGTAACCGTCTGGATGAATGATCAATCTGGCTTTGTAATGTCAACAGAAACGGGCATTGTTGTATTGGTGTTGCGAACTCTGAAGGCTAGAGGAAACTACAGCAGTAATTTTTCACAAGGGCATGGTTAAATGATGATGGCGTCCTCTTGGGTGAGACATTCCAGATGTAAAATAGTCTCCTATTCGGATCTCTGTGCGCGGATTACTCAGGAGGATGTCATCATCAGGAGAAACTAAAGTGGAGTTCTACGGATCGGACCGTGGATTGTAAGATCCCTTCATCGAGCAGGTAGGTTAGAAAATTTAAAAATGGAAATGGACGGATTGAAGTGAGATATAATGGGAACTAGTGAAGTTCAGTTGCAGGACGAGGAGGACTTCTGGACAGGTGAATTCAGGGCTATAAATACAAAGTCAGATAGGGGTAATGCAGGAGTGGGGTTAAAAATGAATAAGAAAGTAGGAATGTGGGCTGGCTACCATGTACATCATAGCGAACGCAATATCATAGCCAAGATAGACACGAGGCCCACACCTACCACAATAACACAAGTTTATGTGCCAACCAGCAAAGCAGACGATGAAGACACAGAAGAATTGTACGATGAGATAAAAGAAATTATTTAGATAGTCAAGGTAGACATGAATTTAATGGTGATGAGGGACTAGAGTACAACTGTAGAAAAATTAAGACAACGAAAAATAGTAAGTGAATATGGACTGAGGCAATGGAACGAAAGAGGAAGCTGCGTGGTAGAATTTTGCACAGAGGATAATTTAATGGTTGCTAAAACTTGGTTTAAAAACATGAAAAGAGGCTGTGTATGTGGAAGAGATCTGGAGGCACTGGAAGGTCTCGGACTGAGTACATAAAATGACAATGATTTCGTAACCACATTTGAAATTGTAAGAAATTTCCAGGGACAGATGTGGATTCAGACCATAATTTCCTCTTTATGAACAGTAGATTAAAACTGTATATGCGGCAAAAATTCAGGAAGTTAAAGAGATGGGACTTGCATAAGTTGAAAGAACCAGAGGTTGTTGGGGGTTTCAGAGGGAGCACTAACCAACGATTGACTACAACAGGGGGAAAAATAGAGTAGAAGAAGGATGTGTAGCTTTAAGATGGTCCAAATGGCTCTGAGCACTATGGGACTTAACATCAGTGGTCATCAGTCCCCTAGAACTAAGGAACTACTTAAACCTAACTAACCTAAGGACATCACACACATCCATGCCCGAGGCAGGATTCAAACCTGCGACCGTAGCAGTCACGCGGTTCCGGACTGAGCGCCTTAACCGCGAGACCACCGCGGCCGACGTAGCTTTAAGAGATGCAATAGTGAAGGCAGCAGAGTATCAGAAATGCCTAGTAAAAATTCTTGGATAACGCCGGATATATTGAATTTAATTGATGAAAGGTGGACATATAAAAGTGCAGCAAGTGAAGCAGGCGAACGGGAATACAAAAGTCTAAAAAACGAGATTCACAGGAAGTGCATAATGGCGAAGCAGAAATGGCTAGAGGACATATGTAAGGATTTAAATGTATATTTCACCAGGGGAAACATATCTACATCTACATAGATAATTCGCAAGCCGCCTTACGGTGCGTGGCGGAGGGTATCCTGTACGAATATTAGTCATTTCGTTTCCTGTTCTACTCGCAAATAGAGAAAGGGAAACCGACCATCTGTATGCCTCTGTGTGAGCCTCAATTTCTCGTATCTTATCGTCGGGGTCCTTACGCGCAATGTAAGTTGGCGGCAGTAGAATCGTTCGGAAGTCACCTAAATTTTGTCAATAGAGTTACTCGAAAAGAATGTCATCTTCCATCCAGGAATTCCCACTTGAGTTCCTGGAGCTTCTCCGTAACACTTACCTGTTGTTCCAACCTACCGGTAACAAATCTAACAGCCCGCCCCTGTATTCCTTCGATATCTTTCATCAGTCCGACCTGATGCGGATCCCAAACACTCAAGCAGCACTCAAGAATAGGTCGCACTAGCGTTCTATATGCGGTCTCCTTTACAGGTGAACCACTCTTTTCTAAAATTCTCTAAATAAACCGAAGTCGACCATTCATCCTCCCTACCACAGTTCTCACATGCTCGTTCCATTTCCTATCGCTGTGCAACGTTACGCCCAGATATTTAAAGGACCTTACTGTTTCAAGCATTAGACTACTAATACTGTATCTGATCATTACAGGCTTGATAATAGTAGTCGTCCGCATTAACTTCCTCTCCACATTTAGGGATAGTTGCCATCCATCATACCTACTGGAAATTTTGTCTAAGTCATCTTGTATCTTCCTACAGACACTTATCTTCGACACCTTACCGTTCACCCCGGCATTATCAGTAAGCAACTGCAAACTGTTGCGTTTCGGGAAATGAGAAGCAGCTGTATCAATATCGAGAGTTCAGATGGAAAAGCTCTCCTAAGCAAAGAAGAGAAAACTGAGAGGTGGAAGGAATACATAGGAGGTCTATACAAGGGAGGTAAACTTGAAGGCAATAATATAAGTGGAAGAGGGCGTAGATGGAGATGAAATGGGAGGTATCGTACTGCGAGAAGAACTTGACTGACCTCTGAATGACATCAGTTGAAACAAGGCCCCACGGAGTATCCGACGTTCCGTGAGAACTAATGATACTCTTGGGAGAGCAACCCACTACATAACCTGACGCTTTAAAAAAAATGAAATAATTCCAATTCCAAAAAAAGCAGTTGTTGACAGGTGGGAAAGTTATCGAACTATCAATGTAAGAAGTCATGGTTGCAAAATACTAACACAAATTCTCTACAGGAGAATTCAATAATTCTTAGAAGCCGACAATGGAGAGATCAGTCTGGATTCCGTGGAAATTTAGGAACATGAGAGGCAGCACTGACACAACTACTTATCTCAGACGATAGGTTAAGAAATGGCCAACCTATGTTTATGGCATTTGTAGACATAGTGAAAATCTTTTGACGATGTTGATTGGAAAAACTCCTTTGAAATTCTGATGGTAGCTGAAGTAAAATACAGGGAGCGAAAACCTGTTTGCAGCTTCTGTGGAAACCAGACCGCAGTTATGATAGTCGAGGGACATGGAGGGGAAGTATTGGTTCAGAAGGAAGTGAGAGACAGTTGTAGCCTACCCCCGATGTTATTCAGTTTCGACACAGCGCAAACAGTAAAGAAAACCAAAGAAAATTTGGACCAGGAGTTAAAGTTCAGGGATAAGAAATAAAAGCATTGAGGTTTACCGATGACAACGTATTTCTGTCAGAGATAGCCAAAGATTTGGAAGAGCAGTTGAACGGAATACACATCGTCTTGAAAGAAGGATGTAAGATGAACATCAACAAAACTCAAACAGGGATAATCGAATATAGCTGAATTAAGTCAGGTGTCTCTGAGGGAATTAGATTAGCAGACGAGCCACTTAAAGTTATAGAATAGTCTTGTAATTTGGGCAGCAAAATAGATGATTATGGACGAAGTAGAGAGGATATGAAATGCAGACTAGCAGTGGGAAGAAAATCTTTTCTGAAGGAGAGAAGTTTTTTAACATTGAATACATATTTAAGTGTTAGGAAGTCTTTTCTGAAAGTATTTGCATGGGGCCTAGCCATGTATGGATATGAAACATGGACCGTAAATAGTTTAGACGAGAAGAGAATAGAAGTTTCTGAAATTTAGTGCTGCAGAAGAATTCTGAAG
Organism: Schistocerca gregaria; assembly: GCF_023897955.1. NCBI lineage: Eukaryota > Metazoa > Arthropoda > Insecta > Orthoptera > Acrididae > Schistocerca > Schistocerca gregaria. The sequence goes on along the minus strand of NC_064931.1, from coordinate 826,731,448 downwards.
ATTAGGTGGCTGGGTCATGTAACTATTGACGATGTACTGAACAGGATTGGGAAGAAAATAAATATGTGTTACACCTTGACCAAAGGAAATGATCGGTTGATAGGAAATATTCTGAGACATCAATAGATCACCAATTTAATATTGTAGGGAAGTGTGTTTGTGAAAGGGGGAGGGGGTAAAAGTTGTAGAGGGAGACTGAGATATAAACACAGTAAGCAGATTCAGAAAGATGCAGGTTGAACTACAGTAATTATTCGTAGATGAAGAGGCTTGCAAAGGACACAGTAGCGTGGAGAGCTCCATCAAACTAGTCTTCAGACTAAAGACCACAGCAACAACAACGTAGTTGTGTTGGTCGAACATGTACATTCCTCGTAATACTCATTTTACGTTACTAGTGCCTGAATAACATCTGTGGCAAAGGGTAGATATTAGACTTTGACGTTGAAAACAGTGTGTACTACAAAGGCGCAATTTGAAAACTGGGCGCGCAGGCGGTGTGTGTGTGTGTGTGTGTGTGTGTGTGTGTGTGTGTGTGTGTTGTGTTCTGGCGTCACAATTGTAATTTCGAATTTCAGCTATATTGATTGTCACACCAGCTGCATCTGATGTCTATTAAACTCATTTTATAACCCGTTCTATATTTCATAAGGCACTCATGTGTACTATAACACTGGATTTTCAGTCATGTGTGGGGGAAAATTTCATCGCTCTCCATAATATTGCAAGTAAAAAGTTCTCTTCTGTTAGTAATATTTGACTCGCTACAGCAGTCAAGGACTCGAAGAACTGGATTTGAGCAATCAGTAGTACGAATTATTCTTTATTCTTTACCTGTTTCAGTCGTATAGATAATGATGACACTAAGAAAGAGCAGCACATCAGATGGAAAATCAGTTCATTGTTCCCTTAGATGAGTTGAAAGTTCCTCAAAGTAACAATATGTTTACAAAAGTATAAGTAATTGTAAGTAACATGACTGTAAACAATATAAAGTGGTCTCACAGTGAGGAATCATGCTATTTCTTTCATAATCGGTTGTGAGTCACTATCTGCGATGTTAAGATTGTAGAATCTGTTTTCTAGACAATATTCACTGTATGGTGTACCGAGTGGGGTAGCACAGAGGTTAGCACACTACCCTCACGTTCGCGAGGGCGACCGTTCAATCCCGCGTCTGGCCATGCTGACTTAGGCTTCCAGTGATTTCGCTAAATCGCTTAAGGCAAATCCCGGGATGGTTCCTTCGAAAAAGCACGGCCGCATGCCTTCTACATTCCCCAATCCGAGCTTTTGCTCCGTCTCTAGTGAGCTTGTTGTCGACGGTGCGTTAAAGACTAATCTCCTCCTCCCTTCTCCTTCATTGGATGGTGGGCACAAAAAAGTATGAAATTTAATGACCTGAGAGTGTTACAGAGGTTTTTTTAGTAATGGTGCATGAAACAACAGCTCTAGTCGGTTTTACGTACCTCTAGCTGAGTACTCAGCATTGTTCAGGTATATGTTGGTTAGTCCATCTCCTCCTCACTAACTACCATCTCACCATGTCCTTCTCCTCCTCACCTTCTCTCTGTCCACCAGATTTCATCTCCCTCTTTCCATCTCCACCTTCTCCCACTCTCTGTTCACTTCCTCCACCCACTCTGTCCATTTCCTCCTGCCACCATCTCGCTGTAAATACTCGCCTCTTTCCTTTCTCTGTCAATTTCTCCAGCCAATTCTCGGTGCCTGTCTCCTCCTCGCCCTAACTTTTTCCATGTCCTCCTCGCCCTATTTGTGTCCATCTCAGGTGAGTATATATGCTAAATTTGTTGTCTGCCATAATTTGTCTTAAAGTGTCTTAATAGTTTATCTGTACGAAGTTATGTTGTGTCTTCTGCATAATATATTATGTTGCTACAAATGAGATGCCGACTGTCAGTGAGACACACACAGACGTGAGCATGTTGGTGAGATTGTAATCGAACTTTCTATTTTGTCTAAGGGACCGCTATCTCTTGCGATTTCAATGTTGCTGCTACCATCCGCTTATATCTCTCACGCTGTTGATGAAGTGATGTAGCAGACGTTTACCCACAAGAGTGCACGGAAACTTCACAAAACTTGTGTTTTAATTATGTGATACATCCTGCGTTATGTCCGATATCTGACAAATAGTTATGAAATAAATGCAACTGTGTAGCTCCAGAGCACTGAGAAGTATTTGTAATGTAGCGTATACACCCCACTTGTTGCGACACTTTTTCGTAGTACAGGAAAAAAAGCCATGTCCTTGCGTAATGTCCAGATTAATATGCAAGGGTGAGAGTGAGGCACTCTATTTGAGTGAGCTGAAGCTTCCTACCTTGCTACACATTCGACGTGTGGTGGTATGTCAACAATGAAGCGTTTCGACTCACATGCGATCAAATAATATGTATTTGCAAACATCAAAAACATGGTTCAAATGGCTCTGAGCACTATGGGACTTAACATCTGATGTCATCAGTCCCCTAGAACTTAGAACTACTTAAACCTAACTAAAGCTAAGGACGGCACACAAATCCAGGCCCGAGGCAGGAATCGAACCTCAGACCGAAGCGGTCGCGTGCTTCCAGACTGAAGCGCCTAGAACCGCTCGGCCACAACGGCCGGCATTTGCAAACATCGACTTTGAAGAAATAACTAGACGCAATGACGAATCTGCGTGTTTATAAGCACGTGTAAACCCTTCTCCACTTGCCCGTCAGCTATGATAGCCCCTTAAGTTGGAGTGGTAGGGATCAATATTTTGAATTCCCCACGATTTTATTGAGCGAATAATAGTTAACACATGTGAAGCTATATACTCAGTCTTTTTCATGGAGACATATCATTTCATTTATGTAAGATGTCGGTTGTGACAAGTAACAAATAATGATTAGGACGCGTTTTGAGCTCTGTATACGGTAATAAATTATACGAGTAGATAGTGATATTTTTTTTTGCTTTGCTTCTGAGAACTCGCATTTTCAATTCCATAACGGAAGTCTGCCGGTAGTCTGTTATAAATTTTCAACACCGGAATATAAGACATCATTCTGAACTCTATCTAGACGGTTCTATGGAAAACGTAACTTTAATGTGCTCTTGCTATGAACCATATATTCGAATAGAGAATGCATATGTATGAATTCTTAAGGATACTGTTGCAAGATGGTTCTAACACATTATTTTGCTGTGTATACTTGCACTCCTTAAGCTGCCGACTGCGGCACCCAACTTCTCAGTCCATGCGTGACTGCCCTTACCGCCGCTAGATATTACTGTTTTAAGAAGACGACTGTATAATTTTCGTACTAAAAAAAGTATCACACAACTATGTTGCAGACTATTATTTTTTAACAAATCATTCTTTTTAGTCTGATGTATTACAGCGTTTTTACGGTTTCAATTCTTCTTGTAAATTGTATAACTGTACTTCATTTCCGACTGAATTTCCACGTAGTGTGTTCGTATAAGACATCCGTCCCTCTATCTCATTAGTTCAAAAATCAACGCAGCAAAAACCCAGACAATAAGTATCGGCCGAACAACCCGCAGCTTTCGCCTCCTCAATTTTTACCTTAACATTTATGACCGTCTTACCCAGTTAACCTGTATACAAAAATATCTCATACTGACACTTGATCACCAACTACCGTGGAAGCCCGGTCTACTAATCATTCAACGGAAAACCCACAATAGGCTAAAACTTCTAACTAGCCGGACATGGGGATTGAACCCTTCCACAATTCTCCACGCCTAAAAAACATTGATTCAACCCATCCTCTGGTATGCATATGTGTCATGGATTGCCACTCCTTCCTCATTTTATCATGCCCTACGGATCCACGAACGCCACGCACTCCACAAATCTTTCATATCTGCCTCCCCTCCCCCATACTTATATTCTACACACGTATAAAATTCCTCTCCCCACTCTTCCATCTTACACGTCTCAAGATATTCAACACTACCTGTAAACTCGTCACTTCTCATCCATAGTTTTTCACCTGCTCACTGATTCTGGTACTTTGCCGCACTACTACCACCACATTCCAACACCACAACGCCTCCACAGCCTCTACGTCCTCTCTCAGCGAAACATTAGTCACCTTCCCTTACCTGACCATGAAATCTGCTATCATATACAAGATGAACATTAATAAAACCGACAAAGTGCAGGGACAGACTCATGACTGGAAATGGAGGAGGAAAGCTGCTGTGAAGATGTGTCCAGGAATGGACGGTATGTGTGCGACGAGAACAAATCGTCCTAGAGCACACTACAGAGATGCATCGCATCTACGTCACAACAGATGTTCAAAGTGGCCTCCATTGGAGTGCAGGTTATAGGGGTAGTAACGGTTGTCATACAGCATACACACAATCGTACGTTGTCTTACACCATGTTGGCGGGCCACTTGCCTGGAGCTCGTACAAGTGTTCATTTCAATATCGTGTAGAAACCGGTTCCCCAAATTTAGTGTACGAAGTCTGCCTGCACGTTCGTCTGTCTCAGAGGACCCTTGGTGACACTAACGCCCAAAAAGGGGTTGAAACGTTGTGTGATGTGGTTGGTGCCTGTGAGGGTACGAGTTTTGTTACAACTATGTTGCCTCTCGACTGTTTCCGTCTGCTTGGCAGTACAAAAACACTATCTCGTCTTGTTCCCGACATAAACACTAGGCCACTCTGCTGCTTACAGTACGCTGCGTCAATCACAAAACTTGCAACACACAAGGAGTACATGTCGCGTTCTCAGGGTAACTGTCATTCGTCAGCACCATCTACCGTGGCAACGATGCATTTCTGGACACATGTTTATGGGACCTTTTGTCCACCATTTCCGGTCAGGAATCCGTCCCTGCAGTTTTTCGGTTTTATTAATGTTCACCCTGTACATATACCTGTCCTACGATATCTAAAAGAAACCAACCCACCTCCCTCAGTCATGACTCTCTTCCTCTCCACTCCTTTCAACCCACAACCTATGGCCTGGTCAGAAACAGTGTCCCTCTTCGCTCTCTCATATCCTTCCTCCAAACATCCGACCACACAAGCACTGCTGGTCTGAGGCGCCTTGCCACGGTCCGAGCGGCTCCCTCTGTCGGAGGTTCGAGTCCTCCCTCGGGCATGGGTTTGTGTGTTTTCCTTAGCGTAAGTTGGTTTAAGTTAGACTAAACAGTGTGTAAGCTTAGGGACCGATGACCTCAGCAGTTTGGTCTCATAAAAGATCTTACCACAAATTTCCTCAGTGCTACATTCTCATGATATCTCTCTCCATATCAGTCTACTGCCACACACCACTTCACTCGTCTGTCTCTGTCTTAATCAGTCAACACGTCGGCTTTTATCGTTTAACATATGCAGTTGCCTATATATCTTTTATATTTTGTGAAACATCCATTTGCCATTTCATCTGCGCCAATAGTTTATTTTATCAGCTATCTGTCTTTTTATTGTATCAGACATTCATTTTGTAAACCGCAATGTCTAATTTTATGTATTTTAAAAATTTTCTCTCAAATGGCTGAAGAGCTACGACTTGTGTCTATTGACTGCCCACCCCCTGCCCATATGGCGATGGGGATAAAATGACAATAAAGGAAAAAATACCATTAATTCGTAGAGCCAAGCGCCATCTTATAAAATCTGAACTCACTGTCATGATCTGTCTTCCTTGTTAGCCACATTAAATTTAAAAATTCCCCCAGTCCGCCTCCGGCTGCCGGCTGGTCAAGATATAAAAAAATTCATGGAAATCATTCTCAACACATACCCATCCATATGAACGTCACACTGTCTCCAACAAATTACCATTGCTGCCCACTGCGTTTTCCATCTCAAAACCTAAGCCACTTGCTCCAACAACAGCTTCACTTCGTTTTCACCCACCTAAACACCGTATCCTGGACCCCCTCCAGTACTCACCTATTCAAACCACTCCCATCTCGTTATAATGGCTCAACTGAATTAGAACATAGTAATTCATAACATCCGTTCAGTACCAATGATCAAAGCCCTGTTTATACATACCCCGGCCCAGAACAAAATCCTCTCCTTGCTTGTAAATATGACCTTCCTCCAAACGTATCACACCATCCAAATCCCTCACTACCTCCTACTTAGCACAGATAATGCCGTTCCACATAGCAGAGGGTGAGTTGCCATTGGCCCCCAAAAGCATTTACTCACTTTGTCTCAGTCCTTAAACAATATTGCCGCCGTACACCTTACCGTTATCCTCTTCTTTAAAACTTTAAGTGATACCTGCGCCACCATCTATATCCTACCTAATCACCCCGTCGCCTATGACCTCCTTATTAACATCGACCATACATTTGGCAGCCATGTTATTGACGTTGAGCTTGAAACCCACAGGACATTCCTTGCAGAAATCCAGCGGTGATGTCAGTTTACCGATTCCCTCCGAGATGACCTTCTCTCCATCCTACGACACATTAGGAGTAACACCAGTACAGATATCGTTTTAGCTTCTCCCAACCTCCTTTTACGCTCCATTGCAACACTCCTGTATCCAGTTTGAAGTGACCTCCTGCTTGTTCACCTCACCATGCCTCAGACAAAACCTCCATCCTATTCTCCTCATCCCAGTCTCCTCCTAGTCTACTCCCTCACCAACAAGTATGCCTACGTGAATTTATAGTAAACCATTTGGAGGCCACCCACTCACCTTCCAGCAATATTATGATATCCCTCACGCTACGTCCTTCCTGTAAAAGATCTTTCCAGACGCTATGTCTGCCCACATTTGTACCAACACCATAATCCTCGTCGCTGGTTAATCCCCTCCCTTGTACCACTGTTTCCTGCGGACTCCTGACTAGAGTATACTGACGTGTCACGGTGAATGCAAAGGCACATTAGAAATTTATTAATTCAGAAAAAGAAAACGCCAGAACCAGTGTCAAACATGCACCCGATTGAATGCTACACTCTTCATTAGCTCTTTCAAGTATTGGAAAGCATTCCAATTTCTCACTACCCACTCTTCCACAACAACTATCATTTACCTGACAACCTGAGAAAAGCTGATCACTTTGCACCCTATCTGTCCAACAATTTATCCATTCCTGATGACTCCCATTTTGATTTCACCCTGTTTTCTACAATGCATGAACGCACAAATATCGCTACCCAATCCCTGGCTCCCAGTTTGCACTACATGGACAACATACCACAAACAGAATTAAATTACATCATATTGCACACTATTATAAAATGTGTGCTCAGCGACTGTGAAATGATTATAATTAGGGATGAACACAGCAGACAGTCGTGTACGTATCTGTATTATATGGCAGATCTAGCCGTACTGTAGCTAGAATCTAGCTAGATCTGCAGTAAAATACGAACTGAGAAGCGGCTTTTCCAATGTTCACCTCTGATTATAATTTATTGCACAGAAAATTAAATACACAGCACACGATATGAAACAACTCCTTCAGTAAAAACGCAACACTTCCCCTAGTTCTGAACCTCAAAGAATGCCCCTTCCTGACTAGTCATGCATGTAACCCTTTTTATCACTATTCTCATCACAGGTCAGAATTCTGAATTGTGGGAAAACTCCAGAATCCTGACTTTCCCCAAGCCTCACAAACCCCATACCGATAACTACTCTTACTTCTCCATCTCCTCATGGCACTGTTTATCAAGGCATTCCCAACACGTCCATCAACACCTGAACTAAAGTTATCTCCTTTCCGTTTACCAGTGGCGCTTCCATCCCAACTTATTCTCTGACGACCAACTATTGTACGTCACCCATATCCTATTCCACCTGCTCAACATCCTAAAATCCCCCAATCTTGTCTCCTTTGGACTGGGGAAAATTAACACTGTTTATGGCATTCTGATCTCCTTTTCAAACTACAGACTTTTGCACTTCCAGTTAACTATGTCCATTTTATTGCATCCTTCCCATGTAAACGCTAATCATCTGTCAGTACTAACAACACTAAATGCCGCACCTTGAAACCTACTGCAAGTGTACCTCGAGGCTCCGTCCTCTCTTCTCTATTTTACCTCATCTACATTGCTGACATACCCAAACCACCTGCGATAATCTGCCTCTTTCAGTATGCTGATGATAGCGCTTTCCCCGCCCTCTACCCTACGCTCCTCAACCATAATAATCCCTCCAAGTTCACCTTACTCTCTTTACTTCCTGGTGTAACTAACGGCTGCTCAAGATCACCCCGTCCAAACCCCAGGCAATAATTATGGGATGAACTGTTCACAGCTGTGCGATAATTTACGACCAAATGAAAGCATTTAGCACAGAGTACAGTGGAGCACAAAGTAAGTACTGTTTTTTGATGCGTAACACACTTAAACAGTCTTTCAGAGAGTGGAACACGACATTCATTCTGTAGTTACAAATCGTAACGTCCTGGTAATACAGTGTTCTTTAGCCAAGGAAGATCCGAATGTTTCTGGCAGACTTGTGTCAGGGCGTTGACAAAGTTAATAAGTTGGTTACCGATATTTTTGTTCACTCTTGGGTTTATGTTTTGATATATGAATTTGTTATTGAGTTGTATTCTACAATTTAAGTTCTTCCACGTTAAACCGTTTATTCTGGCTGTCTTATCATTGTTTACAGCTACACTGTTGTTTCCCTAGTAGTCTTAGTGCAGATAAAAATCGTCGTTTGATGTTATGTAGTGACACATATCCACCGTGTTAAAAAACTCTTGCCTTATACACAAGCCTGTAAGATAGCAGTCGTCTGCATGAAGCTCTTGCAATGCTGAAGGCAACTGGTCCATTAGAAAATCCATTTTAACACTGGCCGCTTCCACTTGATGTGGTATATCCACAGGATTATAAATTTCCTGGAAATGGTTTGCAGTGCTCCGTTACCAAATTTTCCGATACTTCTTTTGCTGCCATGTAGTCGATCCCCTCTAGGAGAAATAGTAACTGTGTCTTGACACCATGTCTGACATGAGAAACGTAGAGAATCAGTCGTGTGGATGATTATTAAATTCATTGCAAACATCCTTCCTCAACATTATAGACCACCAGTTAGCCAATTGTTCTTGATTTTCCACGTGATCACATATTTTAGCCACCATAATGTTCTCACAAAACAATTCTGTAATAGCTGTCAGGACATTTTACTTCTTCTTGCCAATGAGCGTACTAGTTTCGATGTCTATTATGTTACTGACATCAGTGACAAGCTCTTCAAGGTTCTCCAATAACAACTGCACACAAAACGTTAGTCAGATCTTCCTCACTAATAGCGTTTTAGCCTATTGGAGCAAGATTTGTAAACAATTTCCACTACCACAGAGTGCTGAACAGTTGTCAACCCCCTTACATACTCTAAAGACATAAGATTTTGGCACTATGTTCACATGATCATGTCGTCACTGCCAGTTTAGAAGGCTGTTGTGTGGTGTCGATAAGGCGAAACTTAGAGAATATTCTTCGTACATTTCCTGGCGATGTTTTAGTTAAGGTACAGACTCTAACTGACCAGCTATAGACTGGGAGACTCAAGTGATTAGGACGGGTAGTAGGGGCAGAGAATAATGTGAAATAGTTATCAGTGACTTAACCAATAATTACGTTCAGCAGTTAATCAGAGAACAGACTCATGAAGATAACATCTTAGACCTGCTGGCGACAAACAGACCCAAACCTTTCGACTCAGTCTGGATAGAACAGGGAATCAGACCACAACGCCATTACAGCATCACTGCATACGGCGGTAAATAGAAATACAAACTGAGGCAGGTAGATCTTTCTGTTTGGCAGGAGTGACAAGAAACCGATTTCACATTACCTAAGGGGGCATTAAAAAAATTTCATCTGCAGTCTGACAAGATTGGGGATCAATGGCCTTAGCTCAGGAAAGAACAGACACCGTACGGAATCCGCAGCTGTGATACATTATATGTAAATTGAAGGTGAAAGGGGGTGATAGGAAAGATAAGGGAAGGTGTTAGTGATGACAGCTGCCTCGGGACATTACGCGGAATTAGCGGCGACGAGTGAAAATGTGTAGCGGACTGAGATTCGAACCAGGGATCTCCCATTCTCGGTGGGATAGTGGGTCGGCTATGAGACGATAGTGCGCGCAGCTGCGATAACGTTGTGCCTCGGATGGCGCAGTGGTCAAAGCACCTGCCTAGTAAGCGGCAGATTCCGGGTTCGGTACACATTATCACTCGTCGCCGCTGATTCTGCGTAATGTCACAATGCAGTTGACGTCAGGAACCCCTTCCCCTTCCTTTCCTTCCCCTCCCCCCTCCCACCTTCAGCTTACATGCAAAATTATGAGGAACTGAGAAAATTCACCGTGGTTCGAAAACCAGCTTTGGAAGTTGCTACGAAAGCAAAGAGAGCTACACTTCAGATTTAAACGTAAACAACGCCTATCAAACTGACAGAAGCTAAACGAAGCCAAAATTAACGTAAGGAGGCTATGTGTGAAGGGATCAACGAATACGGAAGTAAAGCTCTAGCTACTAAGTCGACAGGAAATCCTAACAAGTTCTGGTATTATGTTACATCAGTAAACGGATCGAAGTCATCTGTCCAAACATTCTGTGACCGTATTGGCACTAAAACAGAGAATGACACAGCAAAGGCCGAAATGCTAAAGGTCTTTTCCCAAAACTGTTTCACAGAAGAAGATCACACTATAGTTCCTCCTTTAAATCGTCAAACGAATGACAAAATGACACCTTTCGAAATAAATGTTCTTATGTTCATCCTCGTAGTAGATGGTTACAGGGACTTCGGCTGTTTAGTATGACATGAAAAGTAAAACGCCGGCATCCGTCTGTTTTGCGTTTAATTTATTTATACAACCTGTTTCGCTGTTCCATAATACCATCGTCACGCCTCTTGATCAACGTAAATTGGAAGGAATTCAATTCCGTGTGCAGTCATAAGGGGAGACAACATTAAAAACTGGTGCCTGCAGATCTCTGGTTTACACAAAGCTGTCACTTGTATCATCAATGGCTGTTGGTTATCATTATCACGTGACCGAATATAAACTTGCAACATAAAAAATTTACTAAACAAAATTAAGTGTTTCTCGAATATTATTGCTAAAATCAAGTTATTTTCGATATTAATTTGAAACCTTTTCAGTTTTATCCAACCGGTAAATTATTTTGCAAGAAAACAATATCTCTAACCGTATCTGTTAGGGAAATATGACAGTTTTTCATTACATTAATGATGCCAAGGTGTATTTTATTGTTCGAACCAGGATCCTACCACATCTAACACGACTTGGGCCAATAATAATCTTGCTACATGTATAAATTACATTTTTCCTCTACATTTATAAAAAAACACAAAATTAATACCAGAACATGCGTTTTTATAACACTAAAGAAAACAGTACTTTGTCTGGAGGCCAGTACTTCGGAACTTAGCCTCATCATTTATATGTCACGCGAATTGCTCTTTTTCAAAAATGGATCTGAGCACTATGGGACTTACCATCAGTCCCTTGAAAAATGGTTCAAATGGCTCTGAGCACTATGCGACGTAACTTCTGAGGTCATCAGTCGCCTAGGCCGTAGAACTAATTAAACCTAACTAACCTAAGGACACTGCACACATCCATTCCCGAGGCAGGAATCGAACCTGCGACCGTAGCGGTCGCTCGGTTCCAGACTGTAGCGCCTAGAACCGCACGGCCACTCCGGCCGGCAGTCCCCTAGAACTTAGAACTAGTTAGACCTAACTAATCTAAGGACATCACACACATCCACGCCTGAGGCAGGATTCGAATCTGCGACCGTAGCGATCGCGCGGTTCCAGACTGAAGCGCCTAGAACCGCTCGGTCACAGCGGCCGGCACTCTTTCTCAAATTACCAACTGCCGTGGAGCACTATATTATCACAGAGGGACTTCCCTCTAGAATTTCCTACCATATCGTTACAGTTCTATGGCCCCTACACTTGGATCAGTAAACTTTGCAGGGTGTTTCGACACTATTAGTTCAAATTAATGCTTGAAGTAGAGAACATCGGAACATATATATATTTAGTTATAGTACATATGATCCTTGACGGTAATTTCTGATGCTAGGGTCAGTTTACGCAGAAAGTAGTTTAGCGTGATAATTACAACCGTGGCATTCACGGGAACTGCTGGAATGTGCGACCATTGGCCAGTAAGTACGCTGAACATCGTCGGACCATTGACTGGCGTATCCTTCCGGAGATTCCTGTTACGTCCGTAACGGTTCCAACAGCGACGGAAAAATCTACCGCCAAGTTCACTTCTGTTTCCACAACACTTTCGGATGCCAGCTGTTTCATTTTACCCAAAAGAAAGAAATCCAGACCTGTAAGCTTAGGTGACGTGGGCGGCCAGGCCACAGGGCCACCTAGGTCGATCCATCGATCATCGATTTCCCAAGATGGCTCAAAGATGATTCCTTACAGCAGTGCTGAAACGTGGTGGCGCCCCATCTTGCTGAAAGTACATCTCTTGTCTAAGATTCAGAGGCAGATCTTACAGCAGTTCTGGCAACACATACTCCACGAAGATGCAATATCTGTCACAAGACGTTGATGCTTGCAAATGAATTGGTGTGTTTACAAGCAGAATTCAAAACCAACCGTACATAAACAGATCAGTTTCCAATGTCAGTAGACATTCCCAGGCAGTGACACCGACGCAACATCTTGCGTCAGCACCAATAACAAGTTGCCGGCCGGTGTGGACGAGCGGTTCTAGGTGCTACAGTCTGGAGCCGTGTGACTGCTACGGTCACAGGTTCGAATCCTGCCTTGACCATGGATGTGTGTGATGTCCTTAGGTTAGTTAGGTTTAAGTAGTTCTAAGTTCTAGGGGACTGATTACCTCAGAAGTTAAGTCCCATAGTGCTCAGAGCCATTTGAACCATTTGAATTACAAGCTGATCTCAGAAGCCATTTTGTTCCTTTACGAAATACACTTGTTTTGATGTTCTCTGCCTCCTGTATCAATTTGAACTAATAGAAGCGGAACACCCTGTATACTTTTTAATAGTATGTTATATACATAGAAAATGTCCATAATCGGTAAAAAAATCATAACTAAACAAGAATAGTACCAAACTATACGTATATGTAAAACATCAATTAGCAACAACTGAAAATTACTAATAACATGAAGCGTCGTAATTACAGCTAGAATTACTAAACCCGCAAACTATGATTCATTTCCTGGGTAGGAGTCTCACAATTCGCTTGTCATCCACGTCTTGTAACTTCTCAACAACAGTGAATGTTCCTGTTTTGAGTGCCGCGCTGACAGAATGGGGTTTTGATACAGTGAGATGCAGCAGTTTATTCGCGCAGCAATCTCCACTAATTGTTGTGCCCCGTGGAGCATAAATCTTTGTGCAGCGCTACTCGCCTGGTGTAGACTGCCCTTCCAGCGGCAAATTATGGAAAGCAGACCCGCAGCAAGAAGTACTGAATACCACAGACCGCTCCCTCGTTCCGCTGTTTGAAGCTCAGCTGGTGATATACTCTAGCGAAGAAACTGTAGACACAAAATCTGTGCATCGAAGTCGAGACTCTTAGGAAAGCAATGTTCCACCTGTGTCATTACTACTAGCAGACCTTCACGTTCTGTCACACTAACGTTCCTCAGTTGCTAACAGTTTCGTACTAAGTGCATTGCCAGTGTAGTGCTGTAATGGGTTAAAATCTGTGTACATTTATGAAATGAGTCTAGCAAACAGTAGTCGCAAGCCAAAAAATAGACTCTGTCTTCCTACACTTCGGAAAGATTTTCAACATTGTAATCAATAGGTCGATTGGCAACCAAGATATAGTCACACAGAGTAGCTTCACTATTACCTGACTGCCTCGAGGAACTTTTGATTCATGGAAATCGGGACGCTACACTGATATACCAGTTTTCAAGACAAATGGAAGTAGAGGAGACTGAGATAATGGAGGTTACTCTACCTTTTCTTATAAGTAAGAAAAAGTATCTTGATTATACCACTTCATATTAATAGATAAATCATGAACTCAGGTGAATTTATAAAAAAATGTTCGATTACTTTACCAGTATTTTTGATACAAACTCATAAATTTGACTGGCAGAACAATAATGTGGGGAAAATGGCAAACGCTAGTTAAACCCACTTACTAATGTTAAATTTAATCACTTACGTAAATCTATTTAAAGAAAATTACGTCAATAAATTGTTTTTTTTTTTAAATTGTAGGCTACGATGTCGTTATTATTAAAAAGTGAAATTAATTTATGTAGCGTAATAAAAAGTGACATAATAAAATTCAGCTTTTTAGTTTCGTATATTCTTCGTCACATTTTTAGCTACCAGGACTGCCCGATCTGCTTGGTTAGCTCATGTTTCACTAAATGTGCACCGCCACCCGATTTATCCATCTATTCCGAGCTCTTCACAATAAATAAAAACGTCTTCTTTTTCTCCTAAACCGTCATTTCGGATTCATCTTTAATCTGATTGAGACTGTAGACTAGTTGAGGAGATCTGGCCAGTATTTGTATAATTTACCATTGTTGCATTGTTAAATCTAGACGACGTCTTCACAGAAACTTCTATTATAGCTAAGGGCAATTGGTGTTTCGTATGTCGTCTCCGCTTAAAATGTCTTTATCTTTTTGGACTGAGGTCTTGGATCCCAATTATTTCAAATTCCTTAGCACCATATATTTAGAAATAAATTTTCCTCTTGACTAGGCCCTGTAAAATATCTTAGGTCCATCAATGGAACTATTTTAATATATTTTTAGATTTTAAACAAAGGTCACAAACTCTGAAATAGGCCGTCTTCAGTCTTTGAAATCCATCCTTATAGAATCTTCCTCACAAACAGAATGACGGACAGCAGCAACTGTGCTCATTGCCACTTAGCTTTATCAGTTGCTCTAATACGATTTCTAAGTATCTGGAACAGATCTCTCAAGTTTGTCTAATGTCAGTCGGAAAAGAAACAATCTCATTACCCCAAATTAAATGACCTTTTTTACCCCCACAGCTTGCAATATTTTGCAACATTCCTGCGAACTAATGAAATAACCTACATTTGAAAACGAGTGCAGGATGTACCAGGAGGAATGGTTAATTTTCAGAGAAATGATAGAGTCGTTCATTTGATGCACAAAACCTCATATTCACATTTGCTCTGTTCAGAAAGATTTCTAAGATAGAACCCATGTAAGGTGAATTTGTTTCTGCCCCAGTGGCGGGCACGTACGTGTCTTACCCAACCAACTTGTCCACGTTTCATTGCGGCCCAATCTCTTTGCTCGGGATGTCCTTCTGCCATTGAATTAGCCCGTTGAACACACAGTTGTCCATGGTGTGTAGCTAGTGAAGTAGTGCGAGGGATGGAAATTGGCAGC
The DNA here is from genome assembly GCF_023897955.1 of Schistocerca gregaria. Lineage (NCBI taxonomy): Eukaryota > Metazoa > Arthropoda > Insecta > Orthoptera > Acrididae > Schistocerca > Schistocerca gregaria. Next base: position 826,716,048 of record NC_064931.1, on the reverse strand, counting down.
GCGGGATTAACCGAGCGGTCTTGGGCGCTGCAGTCATGGACCTGCGGCTGGTCCCGGCTGAGGTTCGAGTCCTCCCTCGGGCATGGGTGTGTGTGTTTGTCCTTAGGATAATTATGTGAAGTAGTGTGTAAGCTTAGGGACTGATGACCTTAGCAGCCAATTCCCATAACATTTCACACACATTTGAACATTTATTTGATTGAAAGTGTATCAGAGAGAAGTATCGGCTAACTGTTTTTGTACGAGCGTTGGATAAAATGCCGCACACAACACTTACGAAGAATATGCAGATACGGCGTTTGTTTACGGCTTCTGAGACGGTAGTGCCCGGCTGCTGTCGAAGAATACCGTCGGTGCTTTCCGACACGGCGACTATCTGATAGTACAGTGTTTACCAGAGTTCTCAGCATACTGCGTGAAATAGTTACTCTTGCAGTTTCCCATTTTTATTCTGAACTCGTATTTCTATAATCTGTACAGGAACGACAACACTTTGTCGAAATGGTGCAGCGGCGTCCTACAACCAGCACACGGCGTCTTTCTGCACGTATCAGCGACCTGCGAATGCGTGTGTGACGAACACAAACACATACAGCGTGTCCACAATCTCACATTGGTGACAATGCCACACGACATGAATTCTGTCACTGGTTAAACGAAAATCGTCATTTGCTTCCATTAACATTATTAATTGATGAAGCTACGCTCACACTCAACAGACTCAACAAGACAGGTAATAATAATCAATGGAATCAGGAAAATCCACAAATTTCCAAGTTCGGTTTTCGATCAAAGTTTGGTTCGGAATGATCGGTAATACATTGATACGTCCAGTCACTTTAGAAGAGCGATTGACAGGACAGAATTACTTGCATATTTTGGAAAATTTGTTTGTTGAACACACTGAGGACATTCCTTTCGTCATGCGGACTGCAAGTTACATCCAGCATGACGGAGACCTTCCACATTTTAGCAGGCGTGTGAGGGAACATCTCAGTCGTAGTCACTGGATTGGACGAGCCGATATAGTTTAAAGGTCACCAAGATGGCCAGACCATACCCTATTAAATTTTTATTTACGTGATTAGATGACGTCTGGGTGTAAAAACGAAAGTTGAGTGAGTGACATGAACTGCTTAGTCACATTATGGACGCTGATGTCCTCATTAGTGAACGTGCAGATGGACTCGGACAAGCAACGCATCATGTTATCGCAAGAATGCACAAATGCACTGAAGCTGATGCTAGTATATTCGAATAAGTAGCCTACTTGAACTATACCATGGCTTTAATGTGACGTGTTAGAAAATGCTTACATTTAAACGTGTTGAAGGTGCATAGTTTTCAATGGACACTTCGTAAAACGCATGTTGTAATGTTTACTGACTGTTGCACATGTGTAACCCTGAGATTGTATTGAATAAATAAAATTTGTTCTCTCTCGGAAACCACTCGGAATAGGCCATACATGCATATGAAGTTCTTTGCTTCAAATGGTCGTTCCTCTCATATCCATGAATATTGACCATTCTTCCTGGGACATCCTGTGGAATACTGAATAGTGTCTTTTTCCAGTTCAGTTCACGCTAGTTGGAATTATTATCTGGGTAAAATCATAGCTCTTACGTTGGTGTAAAAGTTGTAATATCTTAGTGACATCTCTCAGAATACAATGTTACTGCAAAACTAAAGACACAGTGGTAATTTGGCACCATCAGCACCATTAGTTCCCTGATGGTCACTAGAAAATAGCACTTGCCACAGTGCTTCTACCACCTAGTAATGTCTACCATTAATAGTCGACCGTCATTGTGCCAGTCTCCCTGGCCGTCAAAATTCTCAGTCGCACAAGTGATTTAACAGATTGTGTCAGAAGCCTTTCATATTGCTCGCTGAAAATGCTGATAGCTACAGAAAAATAATGTCGTTGCAGAAAGGTAAGTAAATATAGAACAATTCAGTAAGGCTATAGTTCCCACTTTGTACACACCTGGAGAGCGACGGGTTACGCATTTACGTTTTTCTGTTATCTTAGAGGTATATTTCTTAAACTTCGTGCGTGTTTCTCTGTTTCAGAGGCTTAATCTCGCGTTTTGTAACTGTAAATGTTAATTCAGGCATTTCAGCGCACAGGTAGCTGAGTACTTGTGCATTGCCCATGGAGATTTTTTGGGCTAGGCGGTATGTTTCTAGATACTTTGATGAACATTCGTCAGAAGACTCGCAGATAGCGAAATCAGCCGCCATTAGCAGTAAAGACTCCCAAAATTTTATCAGGAAATTGAAACAGTATTCGCAACAGATTTCCAGATTTTGCTGCCCTCCAGGAAATTTCTCGCGCTCTGATTATTATCGGGCCGAGAGCTGGCTGAAGCCCGATGTAGAAAGGTCTGAGATATTTGGCGATTCATGGAACGTATGTCGGAAAGAGAGAGTAGACGCTATAGGAGGTGGAGTGGTCAGTGTAGTTACACAAATATTTTCTCTATTGAGGGGAGTTTGAGTGTGACAGTGAAGTTATCTTGGTCACGTATAACAGGTCCAGGTGAAATCAAATCGGACACCCGATTCCGCTGTGGCAGTTTTAAATTCAGTCAAAGAAAGTTTACATTCGGTTGAGCAGAAATACCCAGATCATGCAATGTTTGTTGGAGGCGCTTCGACCTACCGTGTATAAACTGGGACGTCTATGGATTTCTTGCAGGTGGTACACATACCCAGTCTTGCGAAGTAGTTTTGAACACGTTTACCAAAAACTGTCTTGAGCAGCTAGTTCGACGGCTTACACCCAATGGAAATATTTTAGACCTTTTGGATACAAACAGGCCTGACCTTATCTACAAAGTCCGTAAAGAGACAGGTATTAATGACCATGATGTCATCATAGACACTATGATTACTAAATTTAAAGAATCAATCAAGGAGGTTAAAAGAGTATTTATACTAGAAAAAGCAGATAAGCTATTGTCAGTATCCCACTTAGACAATGAATCCAGTTACACAGACGTAGAGGAATTATGGGCAAAGACCAACCAAATTGTAAATCTGTTCTGCGGAAGTGTTGCAGAGTAAGTGGATTAAGGACGAAAACATCCCTCCGTGAAATTCAGCAAATTCTGAAGGAAAAAAACCCATGGCATTCTAGGGTTAGAAGAGAACACGCAAATAAAGACAGACAAAAGTTAATAGATATTCGTGCGTGTGTGAAAAGATAGATGCGTGAAGCATAAAACTACCACCGGCGTACCTTTACGAAAGATCTTGCCGAGAACACGAGAAAATTCTTGTCCTACGTAAAATTACTAATTATGTCTAAGGATTTATCCATTCACACGTTAACCAGCAAAAGGAGAGCTAAAGTTTTAAATTTCGTGTTTAAGAAATGGTTCACGGAGCAGAATTGTACTTACATACCACCAATTGACCACCGCATATATAGAAGGTAACGGTTATCGCCACATAGTCAGTATGGATTCAGATAATATTATTCTTGTAAAATACATCTAGCTCTTTATTTACACGAAGTAATGAGTGCTTTAGAAAGGGAATCTCAAATTGATTCCACATTTCTAGATTTCCAGAAAGTTTTTAATATCGTTCCTCATAAGAGACCTGTAATCAAATTGCGTTGCTGTTGAGTATCGTGTCTGCTTTGCGACTTGATTTGTGATTTCCACATGTCACCGACATAGTAATCGACAGAAAGTCATCGAACGAAACAGAAGTGTTATCTGGAGTTCCCCAAGGAAGAGTCATAGGCCCTCTGTTCTTCCAGATCTACATAAACGATTTAGGAGAAAATCTGGGCAGCCCTCTTTGACTGTTTGCAGGAGAAAATCTGGGCAGCCCTCTTAGACTGTTTGCAGATGATGCTGTCTCTTACCATTTAGTAAATACATCGGAAGATCAAAACCAACGAAATTTGGAAATTTGTGGTAAGTTCATATGGGATCTAACTACTGAGGTCATCGGCCCCTAGGCTTACACATTACTTAATCTAACTTAAAATAATTTACTCTAAGGATGCGACACACTCATGCCCGGGGGAGGACTCAGACCTCCGACAGGGGCAGGCACGCAAACCATGGCAAGACGCTTCAGACCGTGCGGCTTGGAAAATGATTAAGACAAGATATTTGTATCGCGCGAGAAGTAACATCATCATCATCATTTAAGACTGATTATGCCCTTCAGCGTTCAGTCTGGAGCATAGCCCCCTTATGAAATTCCTCCATGATCCCCTATTCAGTGCTAACAATGGGGCCTCTTCTGATTTTAAACCTATTGCTTCAAAATCATTCTTAACCGAATCCAGGTACCTTCTCCTTGGTCTGCCCCGACTCCTCCTACCCTCTACTGCTTAACCCATGAGTCTCTTGGGTAACCTTGCTTCTCCCATGTGTGTAACATGACCCCACCATCTAAGCCTGTTCGCCCTGACTGCTACATCTATAGAGTTCATTCCCAGTTTCTCTTTGATTTCCTCATTGTGGACATCCTCCTGCTATTGTTCCCACCTACTGGCACCTGCAATCGTCCTAGCTACTTTCATATCCGTAACCTCAACCTTGTTGATAAGGTAAGCTGAATCCACCCAGCTTTCGCTCCCTTACAACAAAGTTGGTCGAAAGATGGAGCGGTGCACAGATAACTTAGTCTTGGTACTGACTTCCTTCTTGCAGAAGAGAGTAGATCGTAGCTGATTACTCACTGCATTAGCTTTGCTACACCTCGCCTCCAGTTCTTTCACTATGTTGCCATCCTGTGAGAATATGCATCCCAAGTACTTGAAACCGTCTGCCTGTTCTATCTTTGTTCCTCCTATTTGGCACTCAATCTGTTTATATTTCTTTCCGACTGACATTACTTTCGTTTTGGAGATGCTAATCTTCATACCATAGTCCTTAAATTTCTGATCTAGCTCTGAAATATTACTTTGAAAACTTTCAACCGAATCTGCTATCACAACAAAGTCATCCGCATATGCAAGACTGCTTATTTTGTGTTCACATATCTTGATCTCACCCAGCCAGTCTATTGTTTTCAACATATGATCCATAAATAATATGAACAACAGTGGAGACAGGTTGCAGCCTTGTCTTACCCCTGAAACTACTCTGAGCCATGAACTCAATTTACCGTCAACTCTAACTGCTGCCTGACTATCAATGTAAAGACCTTTAATTGCTTGTAAAAGTTTGCCTCCTATTCCATAATGTCGTAGAACAGACAATAACTTCCTCATAGGAACGCGGTCATATGCCTTTTCTAGATCTATAAAGCATAGATACAATTCCCTGTTCCACTCATAACACTTCTCCTTTATTTGCCGTAAGCTAAAGATCTGGTCCTGACAACCTCTAAGAGGCCTAAACCCACACTAATTTTCATCCAATTGCTCCTCAACTAATACTCGAACTTTCCTTTCAACAATACCTGAGAAGATTTTACCCACAACGCTGGTTAAAGACATACCTCTGTAGTTGTTACAATCTTTTCTGTTTCCATGTTTAAAGATTGGTGTGATTACTGCTTTTGCCCAGTCTGATGGAACCTGTCCTGACTCCCAGGCCATTTCAATTATCCTGTGTAGCCATTTAAGACCTGACATTCCACTGTATTTGATGAGTTCCGACGTAATTTCATCCACTCCAGCTGCTTTATTGCACTGCAATCTATTGACCATTTTCTCCACTTCCTCAAATGTGATCCTATTTCCATCATCATTCCTATCCCGTTCTACCTCGAAATCTGAAACATTGCTGATCGTATTTTCACCTACATTGAGCAACTTTTCAAAATATTCCCTCCATCTGCCCAAGGCATCCACAGGATTCACCAGCAGTTTTCCTGACCTGTCCAAAATACTTGCCATTTCCTTCTTACCTACCTTTCGAAGACTGCTAATTACACTCCAGAACGGTTTTCCAGCAGCTTGACCTATAGTCTCCAACCTGTTTCCAAAGTCTTCCCAAGATTTCTTCTTGGATGCTGCAATTATCTGTTTGGTTTTGTTTCTTTCTTCAACATAACTTTCTCTGTCTACCTGAGTTCTAGTACGTAGCCATTTTTGATACGCCTTCTTTCTCCTTTAACACGGTGCCTTGACTGTGTCATTCCACCAAACTGTTTGCTTCATCCTACTTTTACACACTACTGTTCCAAGACATTCTTTAGCCACTTCTAGTACTGTGTCCCTGTACCTTGTACATTCATTTTCCAATGACTGTAATTGACTACATTCAACTAACTAGTACCTTTCTGAGATCGCTGTTGTGTACTTGTGCCTGATGTCCTTATCATGAAGTTTCTCCACTCTTATCCTCCTACATATGGACCTGACCTCCTGCACTTTCGGATTTACAATCCCAATTTCACTGCAGATTAAACAATGGTCAGTGTCATCAAAGACTCCCCTGAATACACGTGTGTCCCTCACAGCCTTCCTGAATTCCTGATCTGTTATTATATGTTCAATGACACATCTGGTTCCCCTGCCTTCCCAAGTATACCGGTGAATGTTCTTATGTTTAAAAAAGGAGTTTGTAATTACTAAGCCCATACTGGCACAGATATCCAAAAGTTGTTTCCCGTTCCTGTTGGCCTCCATATCCTCTCCAAATTTACCCATAACCTTTTCATAACCTTCTGTTCGATTTCCAATTCTGGCATGAAAATCACCCATGAGCAGAATACTGTCCTTGTCCTTTACTCTAACAACTACATCACTGAGTGCCTCACAAAAACTATCCATATTATCTTGATCTGTCCCTTCACAATACGAATATACTGACACAATCCTGATTTTCTTGCTAGACACTGTCAAATCTATCCACATCACTCATTCGTTTACATACCTTACTGCAACTACGCTGGGTTCTATTTCTTTCCTGATGTAAAGCCCTACACCCCATTGTGCTATTTCTGCTTTGACCCCTGACAGGTAGACCTTGTATTCTCCCACTTCCTTTTCTTTCTCATCCCTTACCCGAATGTCACTAACAGCTAAAGCGTCCAGCCCCATCTTACTTGCAGCCTCTGCCATCTCTACCTCCTTCCCAGAGTAGCCCCCATTGATATTAATAGCTCCCCATCTCATTACCATTTGTTTGCCAAGTCGTATCTTAGGAGTCCCTGGTTTGTCAGTTAGAGGTGGGACTCCGTCACCTCCAAAGGTCCGAGGCATTTTGCTCTGATTGTTGCCAGCATCATATTTAAAATATCAGGGAAGCAGGCTGCTAGCCTTACTTGCCCCGAATCCCATTGAGTTTTACCTCTAACGGTTGAGGTAGTCTTTGCCGTATGAGCACAAATGTGACCACGGCTCAGAATATGTCCTAGATGCCCAGCCTTATTCCAAAGTAACTGGTATCCCGACTGTCAGGACCACTTACTTGGCCACTCATACGTTGCCCGCGGTTCATGAACTAGGACATGACTACAGGAACCCACACCATGAACCAGAAGTAACAGTGGCCCCTAAATAACGAAACGTTTTAGTCGATCGACATGAGTGCTAAAAGGAACCCATTAAATATCGGTTAAAAGATAAATCACACAAATTTAAAAGCTGTGAATTCAACTAAGTATTTAGAGATGAGAATTACGAATAACTGACTTTGTAACTATAGCACTGATAATGTTGTGGTTAAAGTGAAACAAAGACTGAGATTTATTGTAAAACACTTAGAAGGTGCAACAGGTCTGCTAAAGAAATTGTCTACACCCGCTTCTGTCATTTTCTGGACCATTGCTGCGCGATGTTGTATTTGCATGAGATAGGGGTGCCGGAGGACGTCGAAGAAGTTCAGAGGAGAGCAGTGAGTTTTGTGTTGTCGTTAAATAGAGGAGAGAGTGTGCCACGTGTATGATACTATATTGGTGTGGCAATCATTAAAAGGAAGGTGTTTTTCGTTGTGGCAGAATCTTCTCACGAAATTTCAATCACAAACATTCACCTCCGAGTGCGAAAACGTTTTTTTGGCATCCACCTAGATAAGGAGAAATAATCATTGTCATAAAATGTGAGAAATTAGGCCTCGGACGGAGAGATTTAAGCATTAGTTTTTCCCCATCGCTTGTCGAGAGTGGAACGATCGAGAAACAGCTTGAAGGCGCCTCTGCCGGGCAATTAATTGTGAATTATAGTGTAGCCTTGTAGATGTAGATGTAGTTATACCTGAAACAACAGAAAAATACAATAACCATTTTAACTAAACTTAGGTTCATATATGGCAATGTTGTAGGTTTGGACCCTTTTTTCTCATTCCGTTTCGATTTGTTCCTTATTTAAGAACTTGTCTATTTCTTTTAACCTCTTACCAGCTATCCTTAAGTCATCTAGATTTAAGGTGACACGTTTCACCGGTAAATCTAATCGTATCTCTGAGGTATTGATAAAGCAGAAACAGTCTGTGGTAAACAAAGATTACTTATTATAAGCAGCCATCTCGTACATCTACTCTAATAATCATACCTTTACCAGACATATTATGCTGCTGGCCCTAAAGAAGAATTCTTAACGGCATCGATATGTGTTTTATAATAGGTAACATCTGCATCGTACAATGTTAAGAACAATACTTTGCTAATTTCTACTATAAAATTAAGAATTCCTCCTTTCTGTCTCTCTCCAGGCATCATTAACTGATGTATTAGGGACTTAGTTTCTTGCAACCATTCTACATTGCTTGTGTCCCGATTACTCAACATATTATATTCTGTTTCGCTAGTATTTATGCGTTATAGTCTATTACAATACTGCACGGCCTTGTGTCCCACTCTTTGTGCTCCGTGAAAGTTCTGATCTAGTGTTTTCAGATTTACGTATGTCATCAACTTCCAAGCTGTACTAGTAATTCTGACTACCAATTGATGATGGTGACATACTTCTGGCGATGCCTTCATTGTGTGAATTGCCACCATTTCGTCCATTGCTCTGTGCACTCGAGAATGGTAGGCCAGTGACCTGCACGTGACAATCCAAAACCAAGTCATAGCTGGCCCTGATCCCATGGTGGGTTTGTATTCTGCAAGCAAAATTCTGATCCTAGTTCCCTTAAAAAATGTAAAAAAAATTCTATCTCTATCTCGATACTTTGGCTTCAGTCTATTGGCATAAACCTTTAACTGTAGTCTATTACTAATTTTTTATTATTTCATTATATAATTCTGCCCTTACAACTACATTACGTCCTCTAATTTAGAAACCAGCTTTTTTTTATCTTCTTCTCTTTACTGTCTCATCATCCAATAATACTGTTGTAACCCAGGGATCTGGGATCGCGTTGCGAACAAGAGGCCGAGCAGTGATTGTGGGTGAGTGGTCTAATTATTTTGTACTGTGATGTATTTATTCTGGGTTAATGCCATTAGGGAAAGTTTGGAAAGGCAACATCGCTGCCGCGCGTAGTGGCCGCGCGGTTAGAGGCGCAATGTCACTGATTGCGCGGTCTCTGCCGCTGGAGGCTCGAGTCCTCCCTCGGGCATGGGTGTGCGTGTGGTTCTTAGCATAAGTTAGTTTAAGTAGTGTGTAAGTCTAGGGACCGATGACCTCAGCAGTTTGGTCCCATAGGAATTCATACAAATTTGAACATTTGAACAATATCGCTGGCAGAGAGTAAAGATTTGTGTAGGAGCGCTGTCTCTGGACGCGGCTGCGACGTCGCACCAGAGCAGGAGACTTCCTCGGTTGTGAGACGAGAAAGTGAACGCATGCAAGTGATGTGCTCTGTGGGGCCTATGTGAGGCGCAGTTGTTATTAACGAGGCACCAAGAGGACGAAGAGTTTAAGAGGCTCCAATAACAACTAGATCCTGCCTCATAACTGGTCATTGCGTATCAAGGTGTGCCCAAAATAGTACAGGGACCAATTGGAGCTCTCTAGGTGACAATGGCTTAACATTTTCAACGAACTGTAAGTTTGTTTTAGACACTCTGTGAGACATTACCCAGTGACATTCTCCGTGAATTTTATTTCAATAATAAGTGTTGCACGTAAAAACTGTAGTACCTGATCTTATCATTACTATCAATCATTCTCACCTATTTGGGGTGCCATTCCTTTCCAGTTACTGAATACCCAGATGGTGTTGTTTAAATAGCTAAGGAAATGTGATAAAAAGACTATCGTTGCAGGTTTGTTTGCTTATTAAAAGGATAACTCAAAGTAATTAGTAATGAAACGTCAGTAAGTTTACAGTGTCGTTCAATAGTATTCACAGACAATGTCATTCTTGCTAACTAAGTGAAGAAAACTAAACAAAGGTAAATTAAAAATAAGAAATTATGACAGTTAAAGTTCAAAGAAAAGAATAAATTAGGTTCACATATGTCATATTTGTGCCTATTGTAATAATACTATTGTGTACTGGCTTGGTTCGTAGTTTGGCGTTGGCAATCTGTTGAAAGACAACAGTTGATTATTTCATCCAGTAAATTTTCATAGTAACTACAATCTATGCAAAGTATGTAGGTTGACATGCCCAAGAATCTAGTGGACGTAAATTACCGTCGAAACGAAAGAGCTACCTCCAGTCAGTCATTTACTTCTCGATTATGAGTTTAAATGCCATTTTCGAAATTATAATATCTGAGTACAGACTATATAAAACTATTTTTTCATTGATTCATTATTGTTTACTGTGTTGTCAGAAACGTGTGTCCAGCTTCTGTTGCCACACGTACAAAAAAAATGGTTCTAAAGGCTCACAGCACTGTGGGACTTAACATCTGAGGTCATCAGTCCCATAGACCTTAGAACTACTTAAACCTAACTTACCTAAGAACATCACACATATCCATACCCGAGGCAGGATTCGAACTTGCGACCGTAGCGCTCGCGCGGTTCCAGACTGAAGCGCCTACAACCGCTCGGCCACAACGGCCAGCCACACGCACAGCCAAACGGTTACGTATTCGTTATTGTCAGCATTATTTATCACATATTGGACAAACAGCATCCACTTTGGCTGGAAAAAGTATTAAATAGTATCTGTGTTGTTTCAAATATATTTGTTGCTGACTCTTTGAGTCCTGATGTACTCCTTCTCATTTCGTGATTCTCGTGAGTGCTGGCACTGTTTAAGTATTAAACCAAACCAGATCTTACACGCAGGCCGGGATGGCGGAGTGGTTCTAGACGCTACGGTCGCAGGTTCGAATCCTGCCTCGGGTATGGGTGTGTGTGATGTCCTTAGGTTAGTTAGGTTAAAGTAGTTCTAAGTCCTAGGGGACTGATGACCTCAGAAGTTAACTCCCATAGTGCTCAGAGCCATTTCAACCAACCAGACCTTACAAAGAAAATTAGAGCAAAGATATGTTAACGCAACTGATGCAATATTCTACCTTAATACAAATTCCTCTATTGGTTTTCCTGTCACTGTATCGATGTCTTGCGTTTCTTTTTGAATACGTAACATCTAGGAGTCTGACAGTTCTTTGCCTTATGTCCATGCCTATGACATTATGATCTTGGTACACTTCGCATCTTTATAACTGGATTCATAACAGTGATAACAAAAGTCACTGAATTTTCTACCATCGTCGGCATCGCTTATTTTGGCATTCTTTCAGCACTAATCATAGTACTAGCTATATTCCCAGATCTTTCGTAGTTCTAACGCTTTGCATCTCATGTCTGTTTATTATTATCCAGCCAGCGTGTTCGGGTAGGAACCTGTTTCTTGTGTATCATAGATATTATTGCACTTTTTTTCTGTAGCGTTACCTCAAATGCGTAACTTAGAGCAATGCCCTCACATTTGCTATACACATTGGTCTCTATGCAATCATTTGTAAATCACTAAACAAACCATGTCCATAAATCTATTCCACCGTGCCTTTCAACTGGACTTTTTCCGTTACCCAAGTTACGGGTACCTCTAATGTGTCACTTACAGCAAAGCCCTCACATTTGCTATACACATTGGTCTCTATGCAATCATTTGTAAATCACTAGAGAAACCATGCACGCCCATGTCCATAAATCAATTCCACCGTGCCTTTCAACTGGACTTTTTCCGTTAGCCAAGTTACGGCTACCTCAAATGTGTCACTTACAGCAATGTCCTCACATTTGCTATACACATTGATCTCTATACAATCATTTGTAAATCACTAAACAAACCATGCATGTCCATGTCCATAAATCAATTCCACCGTGCCTTTCAACTGGACTTTTTCCGTTACCCAAGTTACGGCTACCTCAAATGTGTCACTTACAGCAATGCCCTCACATTTGCTATACACATTGGTCTCTATGCAATCATTTATAAATCACTAAACAAACCATCCATGTCCATACATCAATTCCACCGTGCCTTTCAACTCGACCTTTTCCGTTACCCACGCTACGGCTACCCTGAACGCTTTAGATAGCTCATCTATCCTATTTCTTCACGGGGCTATTGATTCTCCCAAGTGTTGTCTGGCTTAAAATTCTATACATATAAAAGTCAGTCCTCCATTACATGGAATCTTTTTCTTCTAAAGTACATTTTGCATGTGGCTAACTACTTCTGATATCTATATCGCCTTTGTTCCTGCATCTTCCATAGCTTTTAACTTTACACATTGAAATAATAATTATTTGTCCTCACTTTAAAACATCTCAATTGCGGCATTCGCATTCTCAACAAACTCTGGCATTTCCTTTTGTTACCTTCAAATATTTTTGAGACCAAGCGCTGCTACTCGTGCGAGTCTCTATCTGGTTTTCCTCTTCTTGAGTACTGCTACACTTATGGGCTTCCTTTTCTCACAGTAATACTTGGCGACTCAGCTGCTAGATTTTACATTACGTTCCCGAACGTGATTTCTATACATAAAAATGTCAGACTTTTATTGCGCAACCACCTTATTACTACACATAACACACCCCACACACTATAAGCCAAAATTTTATTTCGTGTCCACGCACAGGTCCAAGCTACCAATATAGAGTTCCGTGTGGCACAAACAAAACATTGACGTCAATTTTGTTCCGAACAAATAGCAGGATTGCCCTGATTCACCGCAGAAGGTCTGGACACTGCATGCTAGACTTGACGCGTGTAGCGTGTGCGGGCAGCGTGCAGACCAAAGCCCAACGTGTCTCGGCTTTACTCGCTCCTTCTCGGAAGCCCCCAGAACAGCGCTCCATTCCATTCAGAACTGCGGTTTGACATTTTTTAATTGGCACCACTATCTTCATTTCTTATCTTAAAATAAATTTCTCGAGTTCAGCAGAATCGTACTGTGTGCGAAGCTTACCCTTCGCTATTTGTTCGTGGTATGAAGGACATTCACAGGTCCAGTGACTATTTTCACAGAAAGAGGCACTCTAGCGATCTATTCTCACAGGTCTATAGAAAGGAATAGAAATGACAGCAGAGACGGATGAGAATTGTCAGTATATATTACGCAGTCACATAAGCAACGGGTATTGGAATTTTGCTATGAAACGATATTACGGTACTACGAAGAACGAATTTAAAGATTTATTTGGCAATGAAAGAGCAAAAAATTACAACCGTCGACCAACTGGATTCATTGTTCTACACATCAAGAAGCACTTTGTGCTAGATTTGCTTGCCTGGAGCACTTGAAGAAACTGATCGTAGGAAAAGTAAAATTTGTGAAGTCTCACTCAGTATTCCACTGTAAGTTGCAACACTTTTCGATGGTAGTGAGGCAAGAGCAAGGAGACTTTATGTTTTACTGCACAGTACGATGGTTGAATCAAAGGGAATGCCTGCAACGAGTCCAGCGGCAGAGGGCGAGTCGAATGCCTGTAGCGATTGCAGCAACAGCAGCAGTTGTCTGATATAGAGTAATTTAGTTTCTGTCTGTTTCACGTCCTTTTGTGAAAAAGTTAATTATATCTGTATAATTTACTGTGTGAACTAGTGTTTAGTAAATTACCCCATTTTTTTGTTTTCGTGTAAATCTTGGTGCGTGTCCTTGTGTGAGGAGGATTACTCGTCTAATTTTCTGCGTCAGAAGCGCCGCGTCATGTCTTTACATCTAAATCTCGTGTTAATACACAGTTTGTAGTTTAGAGCGGTGCACTGAGGTTTATGTATTTATTTTCTGCAGTAACTTTTAGGTAAGCAGAGTTTTTAATAAAATGTAATTTTTGATACATCCATTTTCAGCAAAGAAATTTACATCTGTTTAAGAGTATGTGGATCTTGCAAAAAGCGAGTACTAGAGTAGCAGAGTACGTGTGGTGTGCACACGAGGCTATTTAGGGTACAGGAACCCCTCCATTTGGGATCAGAGACGAAATGCCTGCCAAAATCGAAGTTACATTAACCACGTGTTTTCAATGTACGTCCACATAGATAGGATACTGAAAAGGTTAATACGATGTTAATAAACTGGACGAGCATCCAAGCAAAGATCACAGAACTAATATCGCTTAGTGAAGGTTTTAATGTCCAGATAGTATTAGGGACAGTAAGTTGGTTAAAATCACAAGTGAATGGCAGATTAGAATATTTACCGTAAGGGTAGATTAGTCGTCAATTTATTGCAGTAGAGAGCTCTATAATGCCTAGCGAGGTTATTACGTATCTTCAACGTGAATTAATTTGAGTGAAATTAAGACTGGTCGCAACAAGTAATCAAATAATCCTTAGCTAATAACCAGCATCAAAACCCACACAGGGATTAGTGAACACAGGTTTGTCATAGCGAGACTGAATACCGTAACTCTAAAATCTACCAAATATAGACGAAAAATATATATTTCAAAAAAGCAGATAGAGATTCGTTTGACGCCTTCCTGAGAGGCAATATTCACTTCTTCCAAGCTAAGAATGTATGTGTAGACCAGATGTGGCTTCAGTTCAAAGAATTAGTATCATCAGCAATTCAGAGATTCATACCAAATAATTAACAAAAGACGAAGTTGATCCCTCATGGTACACAAGATAGGGCAGAACACTGTTTCAGAAACAACGAAAAAAGCATGCCAAATTCAATGAACGCAATATCCTCAAAATTGGCCATCTTTTATAGAAGCTCGAAATTTAATGCCGGCTTCAATTTGAGATTCTTATAATAGTTTCCACAGCAAAACTTGGTCTCGAAACCTGGCAAAAAATCCAAAGAGATTCTGGCTGTATGTGAAGTACGACACTATCAGTTCCTTTTCTGTGGGATGGAGATTGGAATACTATGGACGACAAGTAGATCTAGAGGTATAAAATACTACGATACAGCTACTGAAAACACACAAATCTGGTAATGAAATTGTGTCACTGAATACTCTGTTAACTGTGTTCCATTCAGAAACTACTCTCACAGCCACATTGTCATATTTACATAGCAGTCTGGTGAAGCTGTTTAAGTATGACAAAATGCTTCACATTTAATTAATGTAGCTATTCGTTGAATGGTATTATGATGAGACACCTATTCTAATAGTGAACTGCATATTAATAGCATTTCCCATTAGGTTACTGAACAAAAGACACAAATATCAGAGAAATTGTCAACAATATATTTCACCTCGTTACTGATGTAAGGTGGCAGAATAAATGCAGGGTAGATTCGCACCTTACATTAGAGTTTTATACATCACAACAGGAAGGCGAATATGGCACCTAACTTACTTCGGCGGTAATGAGCAAATTTGCCCAGCAATAGGAAATACAAAACAGTGATGACACTCAATCAATGGTAATTAACACACCGCCATGCGGGATTGGCTGAGCGGTCTCAGGCGCTGCAGTCATGGACTGTGTGGCTTGTTCCGGCGGAGGTTCGAGTCCTCCATCAGGCATGTCCTTAGGATAATATAGGTTAAGTAGTGAGTAAGCTTAATGACTGATGACCTTAGCAGTTAAGTCCCATAAGATTTCACACACATTTGAACACACCGTTCCTATATAATGCAGGTCTATGAGCAGAAGGTGCAAAATGCAGCGAGTTGGGAATTTCAGAGGGGTGAGCAGACGCAAGGCCTCGCTACAGGGGGTACCACGGAAACCACTTAAAGGGGAGTCCCAGACGGAAAGTCAACGACCGACCAGGTGACTCAGATGGGGAGAGCGAGTACAACGGCCCATCTGAGGAAGGACAGGAAAGAAAGCTTTTAAAAACTGTGTTTCGGAATTACAAAGGGATATGAACAAAACCAGTGACGCATTTTCGATCACATGTCCAGCAAGTGCTACACACATGAGAGAGTCAATGTACGCATTTAGGCGTGTGGAACGAGCACAAAACGTCCGATTGGTGGAAACGCGCTAGGAAGGAGAAGAGAGCCAAAGTTTCGATGCAGTTTAATGGTAGGGACCTTGTAATTCGTAGAGAGAGTTTCCACAGAATAGGAGGAACACTCCTATGGGTCGAAAAAAGCCATGACGTGAAGAACGAAAGAACCTAGGTTGGGAGACATTTCGACTGTGAGTAATACCAGACGGAAAATTTTGAGATTCTCTTCTGAACTGGCGTCAAGTGCAGAATGGAGCGTGTAATGCTCTGTACGACGTAGAGAAGAAATTTGGTTGAACACTGCGTTCACGGCGGCTGAGACAGAGCTAGAAATTAGCTGTAGCATCGTTTAGTTCCAACTGTGGAGAAACGAACCAGTTCTTGCAAGAACTCAGAGGGCATTATAATATTCACGCTGCTCCAGCAATTCACGTGCATACCGCCACTTTCTAAGACTAGGGATGAGTACCAGTTCTCTCGCACAACGAGAAACATAGGGAAAGTTTCTGCTGGAAAGTCGCCAAAGGCGTAATTAGTTTTATAGGAATTTCACTGGAAGAGAGCGGCCTAGTAGACGACACTCATCGCACCTTATGGTAAATACCGCATGCAGAGGCATAAACTTGTTGGTTCATCAGCTTGCGTCCACTGCAAACTCGAGCGACCTTGGGTAATCTTTTGCTCAATTAGTCACTTAACTAACCACCCAGTGTAGACTTGATTGTCATCCTAAAAATAGTACCGAAATTTGAACCGGAATCGGAAGATTTTCTTAGTACTAACCAACATCATAACATTAGTGTAGGAACAATTTTGTAAAGGAACTTCTAGTTAAACTTTAATACTGTCATGTTTGGGATGATTTAACCTTCTGAGAGTTAATATTTAATATTGTCGTGTTTAGGATTATTTCACTTTTTGAGCTTGCCGCTGTGACCGAGCGGTTCTAGGCGCTTCAGTCTGGAACCTCGCGACCGCTACGGTCGCAGGTTCGAATCCTGCCTCGGGCATGGATGTGTGTGATGTCCTTAGGTTAGTTAGCTTTAAATAGTTCTAAGTTCTAGGGGACCGACGATCAAAGATGTTAAGTCCCATAGTGCTCAGAACTATTTGAACCATTTCACTTTTTGATGTTGTTTGAAATGGCTTTGAGCACTATCGGACTCAACTGCTGTGGTCATCAGTCCCCTAGAACTTAGAACTACTTAAACCTAACTAACCTAAGGACATCACACACATCCATGCCCGAGGCAGGATTCGAACCTGCGACCGTAGCATTTTTGATTTTAATGAGATGCGTTATCCTGACAACTGTTTTTTGTTGGCACACTGAAAACTGTGTAAAAGTGTGTATTTTGTGCTAATATTGCGACATTAAACTTGTCATTTTAACTTACACAGTTGTCTTCAGTCCTAGAATAAGAGAAACCGAAAAATATTATATCTTGCACTGTAAACCATCTGGTGATCCTATGCATGTAGCGACTTGCTGATTCTGAGTTAGGCCACGTTTAAAGTGCAATAATCAAAACAGAAACAAACAAAAGAAACCAAAAACCAACATTCATGGTGGTTAATCAATAAGAGGCGAGAAAGGCAAACACATGTTGCATTTGTTACTCTGCTACTTCAAGTCTTCTCGTTTGTTTGCAACAAATGTCAA
Organism: Schistocerca gregaria; assembly: GCF_023897955.1. NCBI lineage: Eukaryota > Metazoa > Arthropoda > Insecta > Orthoptera > Acrididae > Schistocerca > Schistocerca gregaria. The sequence continues at coordinate 826,698,182 of NC_064931.1, read as the reverse complement.
TTGAAAAGGACACATCGTTGTTAAACAATTCGTAACGCAAAAAACCTTTTTTCCGTTACGAGATTTATATCAATAACATTAAATTTTTTAGACATATGCAGGCCATTATTGAGACTACATTTGTTTTGGTTTACACAATACTTTCTCCTTATGAAGTTACCATACGGTACTTCACATCGGCATAAGGCCACACTAATTTAGGTTTACGGCGACCTCCTTCCATATTTTTTTGGAAAATGCCGGGATCAGTCCTTTGGAAGAGCATAGACGACTTCTTTCCTCTGCTATTGATATAAATCTTCAACAGCTGGTTGTGTTTCTGAATATGGTGACTAATTTATCTCAAAACGATCGTACTTGAAACAATATACACTGACTTTCTCAATAGCACTCACTGCATGAGGGCATCATCGAACTGTCTCCACTGTTTTCATTCTTTTATTAAACACAAGTTGCGCGGAATGGCCACGCGGTTTGAGGCGTCATGTACGGACTGCGCGGCCTCTCCCGCCGGAGGTTCGAGTCCTCCTTCGGGCATGGGTGTGTGTGTTATTGTTAGCACAAGTTAGTTTAAGTTTGATTAAGTGGTGTGTAAGTCAAGGGACCGATGACTTAAGCAATTTGATCCCTTAGAAATACACATGCATTTGAACATTAAACACAAACAGAATTCAGTTTCACAGATATTAAACATTACTTTGTTTTCGACTCCGTTTCTAATGCAAAAACGATGATCCTCATAACGTCAAAAACAAGGAATTTTCAGGTTGTCATGGCAAGAGCTCTACTACGAACTTGAACAAAATAAGACCATAGTTAAATATGCTTACAGCAACATGACATACAAAATCGAAATAGAGCATCATGAAACGAAAGGAAACGGGTGTGTTTGATATCGCTGCTTTGCCTTCTCACCGAATGACAAGGACCACGAATAGGTTATTCCCAATAGCAGCTAAAGTGGAAGTCAACACTTCTCGTATAGTTTACTGCATACCCCATTTGGCACAAACATGATGATAACACATGTTAAATTCAGTAGTTGCTTATACTGAAGCTATCTTGTAATGGCTAAAGTATGAGTTTGATTCCCGCTGGGGGTAAAAGTTTTTAACAGCCACAAACATACCCTCTTCAGCTCCAGTAACGCAATGTGAAGAACGAAGGAATGTGTCGTGGTTCCAAATGAACATCAAACATGTGCATTCGCTGCTGACTGTAACTGAATTGGATAGGTTTTGGCTGTCAGAGTCGCTGGTTGCAGAAACTCTGTCTCTAGTAAGCTTTCTTAAACCAGTAATGTTATTTTAATCACGAACCACTCATCATGTAAAGTCATAGGACCTACATTTCTCATTTTAAAGTGAACTTGCGATTTAGGAAATATTGGCACTGGATTGGGATTCGTGCCCTGATTCCAGGTTTTCTCAGAATTTTAACACTTCGAGATAATACCGCTCCATCACTTCGTTGTTCCCTCTCGATGCCATGCTCCTGCAGGTCTCTAAGGACGGTGCGAACCAAATTACTAGTGAAAGATAATTTGATAATTGGCACCTCTTCGTGTGGGGTCAATACCGACGGTATTCATGGACTAGGTGTCCCAGGCAGCACTGAAATATTCCTTGCATTACCTTTAGCCAAAAATGTGAACATTTCGCTGCTGCTGAAGAAACAATAAATACTTTATGTCTATTTGTGGTTATGAGACAATATGGAAAGGTGCCGGGTTCGAATCTCTACCAGGCAAAAACCATTTCTACCGTCTTTCAGGTTCTGGTATGACGCTGTTGGTGACCATATTTAATATGTGACATATTTATGTGCTTAGTTAACAGTTCATATAGGTACTGGATTCTTCTCCTGCTCATCCATCACCACAACTTCACTCCATGGTGTTCAACACTTGCCCATTACTCTTTATTACACACCTTTCGTGGCTACTTCTCAGGGCTAATATAAGCCCCATGGGGTTCCCTGTGCAGTGCTAAAAGTATCGTCATTTATGTCCAGGTTCTGACATTTGGCCTTGTAAACTGATACTGGTGAAAACTTTCATATTTTACGTCTTTTTATGCTTGGTCGAGTATCGATCAGACACACAAGCTTTCTTGGATTTACAGAGGGTCATATCAGTTGATCAATCAATATTGAGGATATTCAGCCCAGTTGTCAACCGTGTGGTTATTGCCACAACACGTTTTGGGACAACATTCTCCCATTTTCAAGTGCTTAAAAATTTTATATCATTGGGGCTTGTAACAACTTAAAACCAAGCTACATATGTGTATAATCAACTCAAACTACAGAACATAAAACACTATAAGCATCACTTACTGTAATGAAGTTTAATTTATAAGCATTAAGGGCTGTCCTATCTCTAACAATGTGTTTTCTGATATTTGTTGTAAGACGGTATTTGTTTACATCTGGACTGAGAGACGGTGCTCTCTAGTAGTTTCTCGTGGTACCCAATACTGAATAGTCAAAACACTGTATTGAACATGGTTTGCCGGCTGGGGTCGCTGAGCGGTTCTAGGCGCTACAGTCTGGAACTGCGCGACTGCTACGGTCGCAGGTTCGAATCCTGCCTCGGGCAAGGATGTGTGTGATGTCCTTAGGTTAGTTAGGTTTAAGTAGTTCTAGGTTCTAAGGGACTGATGACCTCAGAAGCTAAGTCCCATAGTGCTCTGAGCCATTTGAACCATTTTTTTTGTAACATAACATGTAACTGTATTACAATGCAGTGTGTCACATTTGCAACGCAGCCCATATAAGTTTACCTTTGATCCGTAAACAGCTTTCCTTTCATCTGTTTATCACGGAACTGGAGGCACATCAGAATATCACGAAATCTTGAAAACGTCATTGTGTCTCGAAGAAGAGCTAAGCTATACTCATCTGACGAAAACGTAATCAAGGTTTCCCACGTGCCTTGTGTAAAACTGTTGTCATTTGTGGAATAAAGAGCGCCTGCAGTTCTGTAGAGTCAAGTTCAACCCAGTGTTCAAGATACCAGTGTACAATTTTACTGTCTTCTGCACGATTTTTGGTGTACGTTATTATTACAGTCTGTATCTGGTTGATTATTAGAAGTCTGGGACGATCTTCCCTTGTCTGTAACTATGATCTAAGGTGACGTGGAATATGTGCACTTTCACGTACGATATTCCTCGAAGCCTGCTTACACACAGGTGGTGCTATGTCACATTCTATCTGTCCACTTGTAGATACAAAAGTAGGTTGACTACGTTTCTGGGTATCATTATCATCTTCAAACTCATTCATGTCCGCTTCATCTCCGACCTGTGTGTCTTCTTCTTCTGTCACATCTTCATTGTTGTTACTTTCGTCACTCTCATTATGACTATCACTTTGATCTACAGTATATCTACTAAAGCCTGCTCTAGACTGTGGACCCTTTCTAAGCGTCTATAATCATGCATTATCATTAAATTTCACATCTTACTTGAATAAAACGCAATCAATAACTCTGAATTTGTTACAACAACGCACGTGTATGTATTTTATATGAAATGGTTACACCAATGAACAAATAAACTTCGACTGAGAAGGTGCATCATTGCCAAATCTTAATTTTCGGAAAAAAGTTGAAATATAACATTGGAAATCACATATTGCATACCTGGGGATTTCTCTGACACCATTACAAAAATTTCAAATGGCTGTACTACGAACCGTGATTTAGTCAAAAAATATTGTGTCCAGTTTTAATAAAAAGTCCATAAAAAGCATGTCTGAAGCATAAGAAAGCAATGTCCAAGTTAACACTGTTTTTTTAGTTAAAATAGCCTTCAATCAAGGGTTAAATTTCCTACAGGCGCCATCGATCTTTTCCAAGTCACCTACGCTTCTACGGCGTTGCGTTTGTCCTCTGGCTATACCTGCTTAGCCCCGTTGCACACATTTTTAGACGTCTGTATCCGTTTTGCATACCTCAGTTGGAGTCTATATCTACATCTATTCTGTGCAACCCGTCTGAAGGTGTGTGACGGTGGGTACTTCTGGTTCCACCTCCTCATCGCACTTTCCCTGTTGCGAATGGTGCGTGGGAAGAATGATTGTCGGTAATGCCTCACTGTTTCTCGTTGCGCTCATGTGGACGTATCTAGTGGGGAGTAAGATGTTATCCGACTCTTTCCAGAACGTACCCTATCGAAACCTCAATAGTAAAACAATCCATAAAGCACAAAGCCGCTCTGTAAGCAACTCCAGGTGGTGTTCGTCGACCATCTTCGTAAGTCTCCCGCCGACTAACCGATCGCGTGACTAAATGTGCGTCTCTTCACCATATATTACCTACCTCTTCTACTAACCCAAAACGGTACGGGTCCCAGACTGATGAGCAATACTCGAGAATCGATCGAAAAAGTGTTTTGAGCAACTGCCTTTGTGACTGAATTACAATTCCCTAAGTTTCTAGCTACGAATCTCGGTCTGTTATATGGCTTCTTTACTATTTGTTTTATGATGTTATGCCACTTAAGGTTGCCCCAGAAGATTACTTCTGGGTATTTTGCGTGACTTTCAGTTTTCAGAAATTGGACACCAACAGTGCAAATGTAAAGTACGTGATTCCTTTTGCCTATGTGCAATATGTAACATTTATTTACGTTAAGGGTCAACTGCCAATTCTGGCACCATTCATCAATCCCCTGCAGGTCCTCCTTTTGTTATCTACAGTCCTCTGAATATGCTAACCTCTTACAAACAAAGCCATCATCTGCAAAGAGCCAAACAGTCTCGTGGAGTTCCCGACGTTATACACAAGATCATTATATATACTGTAAACGGTAACGTTCCTATCACACTTTCTTGTGGTACTCTATAAAATACATTTACGTACGCAGATTTTGTTCCGTTGAGAGCACTGTGTTGAGTTCTGACTAGAAGGAAGTCTTTAATCCAGTAACACTTCTGGCCTATACAAGAAATGCACACATTGTATTCAATAAACAGTGAGGAACTGTATAAAATGCCTTAATGAAGTCAAGAAGCACAGCATCTAGATAAGAGCCAATGTCGACGGTGCGCTAGATCGTATGGACGAGCTCGGTGACATGAGTCTGCACGATCTCTGATTGCGGATTCCGCATCTGCATCTACATGAGTACTCCGCGCTTCACACGTAAGTGCCTTGCAGAAGGTTCATCGAACCACTATCACACTGTTTCTTTACGGTTGCACTCCGGAACTGCCAAAGGGAAATCCTAAAACTTAAATCTTTTCGTGAGTGCTCGAATTTTTTCCCATTTTAGTACGGTGATCATTTCTGCCCAGGTAGGTGGGTGTCAACAAAATCTTTTCGTATTCGGAGAAGAAAGTTTTGTGAGTGAAATTTCGTGAAAATATATTCCCACATCGGATAAATCCTTTGTTTTAATTAGTGTCGGCCCAATTCGCGTATTATATCCGTGGAGCTTTCTCCTCTATTTCAACACAATACAAAACAAGCTACCCTTCTTTGAGCTTTTTCTAAGTCCTCTTGCAATCCTGTTTGGTAAGGATCGCAATCGCGCAACAGTAATTCTGAAGAAGACGGGTAAGCGTAATGTAGGCAGTCTCTGTAGCAAATAGATTGCAATTTGTAATAGTTCTCCCAACAAAACGCAGTGTGTGGTTCACATTCCCCGCAAAATTTTCTATATGATCGTTGCAATTTGAGTTGTTGGTTATTTTAATCCCTAGCTTGAACTGACATCCTTAGATTCTTGTGATTTATCGTACAACCGACATTTAACGGGTTTCATTTAGCACTTTCTATTACTTAGAATCTATTACTAATCCCCAACATACTGATATGTTGTCTAAATCATTTTCCGAATGGTTTTGAGCTTCTTATGACTTCACCAGAGGGTAACCGACAGTATCATCTGCAAGCAGTCTAAGGAGGCTGCTCAGAGTGTCTCCAAACCACTTCTGTTTCACTGGGCGAGTTTTTGTCATTTACAACGACATGTGACTTTCCTGACAGACCAGCGAATCCTGCACACAACCGAGACGATACTCTGTGGGCACGCAGTTGGATTAGAAGCCGCTTGTGAGGAACGATGTGCAAAGCTTTCTAGAAATGATAGCACTCATTAATTCGTGAGAGTAAAGAGCTATTTGCGTTTCAAAAGGACGATATTTCCTGAATTCGTGCTGACTGTGTTGATTTTTACAATGCAGATTTTCCGTCACCAAAGTTGTCACACGACGTGAATATGAAACATATTACAGAATTCTGCAACAGATTGACGTCAGCATTGTAGGTTTATAATTATGTGTATATGTTCGACGACTCTTCTTGAAGGCAGAAATGACGTGCACAATTTCCCTGTGGCTAGGTACCTTCCGTTCCTTGCGGCATACGATAGACCGCTGCTAAAAGGGGAGCAAGTACTTTCGCGTAATCTCTGTATAACCTTACGCGTATCTCGTCTGCTACACACGGTCTTTCACTGCTAAGCGATTGTAATTACTTTTATATTCCGCTATCACTTACCTCAGTATGTACCATTAGCGTGACAATTGAATGATGGGACGTGTTACGGTCTTCCGCAGTGAAACCGTTTTGGAAGACTGAATTCAGAATTTCGGCTTTCCCTCTGTCGTCTTCCGTTTGCTAGTATGGTCAGTTACTAGCATAATAGGTGATTTCGATCCACCATAACTTCTCGGGGTTTTTAATCAGATCAGTTGACAAAAATTTTCTTCCGATTAATTAATCGCTTCTCTGAATGCTCTCCGTACTTTCCTTTTCGCTTCGTTGAGATTTTGTTTGCCAGATAAGTTATGAGTTCTCTTAAATCTGCTTACGTAGCATCATTCTACCACGGTTAAAAAATCACGTTGGGTCTTTTTTATTCTATAAAACATTGTTCGGTACGTACTTATCTACAGCGTATTGAACAATGATTTGAATTTTATCCGTTTGTGCTCCATATTTTCGTCCTCAGAACAAAACATTTGATGTTGGCTGCTCAGATACTGCGTAGTGTGTATTCTCTTACTCTTGCTAAACAAAATCATTTACTGACTTTTCTTAACAGTCTTTATAAGTGGTGTAATCATTGATGCCATCTCAGCCTTATGGACAATGATGCCTTCCTCTACATTAACGGACTGTTCCTTGCAGTATTTCTGTATTGTCTCTTTTATTAAGTTAAATTCAACATATCGTGTATTATCCATAGAGTTCTACTGGGTACGATGTTTATATCTATTTGATACTGTATCATCTCTGAAAGCTACAACTTGGCTTCTATTGTATTCCTTTCCCATGTTTCAGTCAGTCGTTGTCTAATGCTGCTATGAAACTATCAACAATCTCTGATTTTTTTCAGTTTACGCAGATACCATCTTCTTAATTTCTTACTTTTCTGCAGTTTCTCCACTTTTAGTCTGCAGTTCATAATAAATAAATTACTGTCAGGGTTTACATACTCATAAACTTTAACCAAAGTTATGCAAAAGGGGTATCATATTCGTGACCATATCATTTCACGCATTTCATGCCCATGTGTGTTTCCCTAATTCATGTCTTACAGTACACACTGTAAACTCTCAATTGCAGGCACTTAGGAATTTGAATTTTGAAAACTTACCTTATTTTTCTAATAGCACTCGGGGCTATTTTTGCTCTACTATTTATTACTATGGTTGCTCACGTAGTTGTTGTCTTCGACAAAAACTCGTAAACTGTTTGTACATATTCACTGTTAATTAATATTGTCTTCCCAGTTCTGTATTCTTGTAGAGTATTTTAAACTCGCTTCTCAAGACTCTTTGCAACGTTGTGTTGCTCCATTCGTGGCTGAAGCTTATCTGGATTAAGTTCGTGTACGTTCCATTAATACATATCACTATTTCGTTTTCCTAGTTAGGAATGTAAAATCTTCCTCTAGGACTGGCGAGAATAATCTAATTAAATTTAAAGCACGTGAATAGCTCTGGGATGTGACTACAGCCTAATATAAGCTATGAGTCCATTTCATTAATTGAGAGCGCCTTTGGCTGTGAGTAGTAGTGTTTTGGCAGGGCGTGCGCCTTGGGGCCAGGTGGAGACGTAAGGGCTGGCCGGAGGGCAGCCTGCGGCTTCCGCAAACATCCTGCTCCCAGGGCTCGGCCAACTCCCAAACGCTAACAAGTGCCCTCGCTCCATCCTAGGGGAAGACCCACACTCCAAGTCAAATGCAAAGTCTTCACTCTTTCGGTTTTCCCAGCGTATGTAGAATTATCGCTGAATCGGACTGCTCTAGAAACTTGCACTTTCAAAATGACGCAGGATGCTCTTAAACACGTTTCGTTTGGTAAAAATAACGGAGTTCTGTGAGCCAAAGCAGTGTCACGCTTTGCCAAGTACCAAAAGTATAGAGTAATGAATTGTCTTCAAATTCAAAGTCCTCGGATAAGATTTCAATACTAATGGACAAATAAAATAGACTTTAGGGTGTAATTAGACGATGCGTTCTCTGCAGCGAACTTCCTTTTATTGCTTATATTTTTCCAAATATGAACTATGTGTAACAACGCTTAATTTATAGTAGCAACGCTTTACAGTAGCACTTATTACTCAAAAGTATTTAAATAAAGATATATACGATGATGTAAAACAATAATACACAGCTTCTACCGATGATAATCTCGGAATAAGCTTTCTCATTGATGGTCAGTAACGGTTTCCAGAAAAAACAGACAACGGGCACATGTAATTTTTGTGGGGCTGCTTTGATCTACATCTACCTGACTACTTTGCAATTAAGAATTAAGTGCCTGGAAGAGGCTCTCCCGTTCCACTCTTGAACAGCGTACTGGAAAAGCTAAAACTTAAATGTCTCCGTCTGAACTCTGGTTCCTATTGTTTTACTGCAATGATAATTTATCCGTATGTATGGGGCCGGCAAATGACCGAATCATCTGCAGAAAATCTGAGAGTGCTGCGCAGATTAATACAGATTTGGACCAGCAGAGAGCTTATAACACGTCCTGGGGTTACGATAGATATCACATCTACTTTAACGGATGACGTTCTATGGACTACTACGTATTGTGACCTTTTTGACAGGAAATCAGGATTCCAGTCCTCCTCGCACAAATGAAACTATACACAATTTGATTATAAGTCTCTTGTGAGGAACAGTTTCAAAAGACGTCCGGAAATCTAGAAATAAGGAAGCAGTCTGGGATCACCTACTGAAAGCACTGGTTACTTCGTGTGAATAAAGGGCTAGATGCGAATCGGAAGAATGATATTTTCCGATACCTCGCTGTCTATGTGTCAGAAGGCCGTCACATTTGACGTAATTCATAAACTTCGAACATAGTATGTGTTCTAAAATCCTACTGAAAAACGACGTTAATGATACGGATCTGTAGTACACAGAATTGTTCATATTTCCATTCTTGAGTATTTGCCTGATATTTGCAGTTTTCCAGTCTGAACGTGCCGAGCTTCCGTCGAACGAGCGGTTATATGTGACTGCTAAGTATGTAGCTATTTAATCAGCGTACTCTAAAAAGGAACCTAATTGGTATACAGTCTCGACCTATAACACTCGCTTGATGTGACACAAACCAAAGTTACCTTCTGGGAGGATTTTTAACTTTGACCGTGATTGTGTCTAATGGATAACGGTATCGGACTTTAATTCTGAACATATTGCAATTTAACAGAAGACTAAACAGGCCTAAACTCTGAGGTTTGATGAAAACAGAAAAGTTCACACGAATGAAACAACAACCGGTCGCTAGCCCAATTAGTCACATTAATTTGAAATATCATGTTTCAGAAAATTGAATATTAGTTATTGAAGTGCCTTTCATTGAGTTTTCCTGTGAATAGCATACTGGATACACTCGAATACAGGGCAATCTAAGTCGTAGGTAGCAGTAGTAACCATTAATACACAAACCAGTTGTCACAGAAAGCAAAATTACACCCACCGCATAATAATCACAGTTGCAATCACGATCATTACGTGACTCAGTATTGAGATGTTACTGCAGGAAGCACCGAACTGAAGTTGGACATGGAAACGTTTCTGACTAAACTGACATAAAATTACCACAAATAAAATTAAATAATGCCACAATTACACAGTTTATACACCTATTTATAGAACTATATCAGATTTTCTTAGTAGCAATAATATTCTCATTATCTTTCTAATATGAGAAAATTATGGTGCGGAGCCGTAAGCTGATACTGTATCATTAGTTAATCTCTATGATTATTTTAGTAGTATGATTCAGTTCAAATAAATTTAATTCTTAGCTCAACTTGGAATAGTTTATATTTTCATCCTTCAAAGCAAATTACTCAACACTGAGCTCGATTAACCTCTAAAAAATCATTCATGCTAGCAAAGAAGGCTAAATTATGTTTCAGATAAGTTTAACGTGTGTGTCTTTTTGATCATCTGTGAAGCAGGTATTTTAGACAGTAACATTTACACAGTCTGGCACTGAATTTTAGCACATTTAATACACAGAAATCAATCATTAATTCGTTAGAAACAGGATACTCGGTTTTAGGATGGGAACCTGCATAGGTTCATAATTAGGATAAAAGTTATGATTCTAAACACAGGTTTATAGTACTTGGATTATTATTGAAAACACACAAATTAACTGGTCCGTGCTATAATACATATCTGTATGCGTTGAAGCTTGGTCGAACAGTGGCGAAGTAGTGGTGGCAAGCGCCGTGCCGGCTAACTGTACTCAAGGCTCTTGAGGTTTGACTCCTCTTAACAATTTCTTCATGGGAACAGATTTTTTTCTACGTGTTAGAGCCATTCCTTGTTGCCGAGAGTACCATGCAACAGCAAGATTCACATCCGAGGCATAATTCCTTGCAAAACGGCTTCCAAATGCCTCCATTGGCACCCTCGATGTGTACCATGCTACGGCTAGCCACTGACTGCTTACCGTTCCTACCAAGGGGCCGACCAGTTCGACCGCCAAAACCACCTTTTGTATTTCGCCAAGCCACTTCCGTTGCCAAGGGACTTCCCTAAATCTTTTACGTTATACAAGTGTCCTAAGCAGGAACCAGCTTTCAATATACAATGTTTTCTGTATAAACATGCATATATTATAAAATTTCACTATTTTAAACATTATTTAGTTTTTTCCATACATACATTACAAACTTTAAATTTCTTGTCAAAATCAGTGACCTCAAGTAACAAAGAACAAACACTTCATAATCACAGATACATAATATAAACCTGCTTCTCATCGATATAGGTGTTATAGACCGAAGCTCTTCCCTTTATTAAGTGATTTAAGCTGGTTCACTACACCGAGGATATCGAATCCTAAGTTACTCTTTTTGGTAGCTGTTCTTGCTTCGAATTGTGGAACATTTACTTTGTCTTCTTTGGCGAAGGAATTTCGGAAAACCGTGTTTAATAATTCCACTTTAGTGACGCTGTCATTGGGAACATCTCCCTTGCTATCGAACAGTGAAGGTACTGACCGTGGATTGCTGCTGGTGTACTTTACATATGACCAGAACCTCTTTGAATTTTCTATCAGATTTTGAGACAGAGTCTCGTTCCGGAAATTATTAAAAGCATCTCGCAGTCAATTCCGAGCTAAATTTCGAGCTTCATGGTATCATCGCCAGTCTCGGAGATTTTGCGTTCCTTTGAATTTCGCATAATTTTTTTCGTACCTGTGCAGCAGCGTACTGACATGTTTTATGTGTGATGGGGGATCAGTGTCATTCCTTATTAATTTATTTGATATATATCGCTTAGTTGTCGTCGATAAAATTTCTCTGAATTTAAACCAGTTTCGGTCTGCAGTTACATTGGAAGGAGTGGAGACTGTCAGTTACGAATGCGTCAAACGAATTTTTATCTTCCTCTTTAAACAGATATAATTTGCGTTTATTTTTGGTGGATTTGGATTTTGAGGTATTCTATCTAGCTACAACCATCTTATGGTCAATTATCCTTGTACCCGTCATCGTGCTCCCGATTTGCTCAGAATTATTTGTTGCTAAAAGGTCAAGTATGTTTTTGCAACAATTTACAATTCGAGTGGGTTGCTGAAATAACTGTTCAAAATAATTTTCTGAGAAAGCATTCAGTCCGATTTCGGACATTTATTGCCTCTCAACGGTTTTAAACATGTATTTACGCCAACATATCGCGGATAGATATAAGATACCACCAACCATAATTTGTGAGTGTGGTACCAATTTTAAATGAGACTCCAAGGATCCTTTGAACTGTTCAGCAACTGTATCATATCAGTTGGTGAGTCGGAAAAAGGAACCAGTTATTAAATTATTCCGTTTGTGAAGCATAAAGTCTGTCCATACTAACTCACAGGAACTATCTATTTCAATTTCGCTAAAAGGTAAACTATATCTTTCACCAAATGTGTTAATCTATCCTTTCCGAAAATCATTATATCCTTTGTACAACTTTTGACTGATCTTATCTCTTTCAGTACCAATAGCAATGTGAGCTTCAGTGCTTTCTACTGGCGCTTAAAAGAGGACCGTACGAGCTTCTCGTAATTGATTTTATTCATACTGCCAGGGTTTGCACGGGACGACTAGGACTTCACCATATGTAAACAGGAAGCCGTCACTCTCAATCCTTTTTGTGGAAAATGGTACAAATGACTCTGAGCACTATGGGACTTAACTTCTAAAGTCATCAGTTCCCTAGAACGTAGAACTACATAAACCTCAATAACCTAAGGACATCACACACATCCATGCCCGAGGCAAGATTCGAACATGCGACCGAAGCGGTACCGCGGTTCCAGACTGTAGCGCCTAGAACCGCTCGGCCTTTTTGTGAAAATGGAGTTTGAAAAATTTACTCTCTTATATACTTCATATGGTCGTTGGCGTTTAAGAAGTTTGCAGCCAAACAAGTAAGCTCTTAGTTTTATAAGCCGGGGATCTGTGCATCGAATTTCACTGCCAGTATATTTGCTTCTTCATTCCCATGTAATTATAACAACAGAGATGTGTGGTACGCCCCGAAACTGTGTGACGATCGAGAACTGTTTATGAATGTAAACCATGTTTGTTTTCGAATACACACATTGACAAGCCACGCAAATGCAAAAATTCGGCGTTCATTACAGTAATTACTGACTTCTACGTTTCTACATTCAGTATCAGCTTGGTTCGTACTATGCTCTACAGGTTACACATTATACTTGCCACAAATGTAGATACAGTAAAATAAATAAAATGAGTATCTTGATTTTATTGAAAGTTCTTGTATGTAATTTTTTATTTCCATTGTCCCTATGAAATTGTTTCTGCTTTTTCCGAGATAAAGGTTATGAAAATAGTAAATGAATCATTAAATGCTGTTAATTTACACAGTCATAATAAATCTGTTATTAGAAGTACGTGGGGATGAAAGAAAAGGAAGTACCGGCAGGAAGATCGGATACAAAGACATCGCATTTCTGAAACTCAGCGCTTAGTTACTACAGACACCTTGACAACAACCTACCGTTTGAAGTATACCAGCACGTGTAAAATTTTCAAACTCGATTAACTCGGAAATGCTCGAGAGTTGCGTCTTTGTTTTTACGTATGTTAAAATCCTAGTCGTGCACTACACATCTTATCAGTATGAATGACATCGGTAGGGGTAAGTTCTTAAAATTTCCGTTGTTAGAGCACTTCATTACTGAGCGACACATAACATTGAGGCAGAGGGCAGAATATTCAGTATCTCGCACTAACAATGATCACTTTTGCGGCCATCCATTGGCAGTTGGTGCGACCCCATAGCAGCAGAGCTCAGTCTACTGTCAACTCTGACTTTCACGCTGCATGTATCATTACATTTTGTTGGCCTGATCGTTATGTTAGTCCCACCAATGAAATCATTTCTTAGCTTCTTCCGTTGCTCTTGAACAACGCCGTTTATATCCACGCTAAAGACACCCAACTGCCAAAACACTAGAATTACAGATTCGACTCGAAGCACCATTTGAGATCAACTGGTCTCAACAGATGCGTATTTGTTGATGTATTAATACAGGGTGGTGTAAATTTTATTTCCCAGTTAGCTCATCGCAATCCCTTACACTCTGATGTGCACACAATTAAATAGGGAAAAGGAGGGAAAAGGCAGAGTAAAATAAATAATCGTTGAAATTGGTTAATACAACACTGACGCCCAGATTTACAAGAAGCACAGACTTTGGCATTAATATCGATAACTTTTCAAGCTATGAAGAATAACTAGCAATAAGGTAGCGAAAGTACTCCATTTAACAAATAATGGTTTGTACAGTATATGGCTGCACAGTACAAAAATTTACATACTTACTTGGCTTATCAAATCTGCAAATTCTGTAAATATATACAACCAGAAAGTGTCGATTTTACAGAATAGTTAGCATATTTGAAACTAGTGAAGCGTGATATGAGAAGAGAAAGCTGTCTGTCTGAGATCTCCTACAGCTGCATCGCTTGTCACAAACGCTCATCAACGAATGATGTAATGTTTGCATTCTCGTCTTTTCTGACTGAGGTCCTCGGAATTTGAGTATCTGTACCTGGTACCGGCAGCCACTTGAAATCCCAGAGTCCAGCTGGAGAGGCAATTTTAAATGTCCATTGCTTTATCCCACACCTAGGCATGTGGTGAACGATACTGAAAAATGACCGTGTTTACAAGTAGAGGATAGCAAAGATCTGGTATAGGCACTTGCTAGAACAACGAAGGAATAGTGCTCGTCTGTGATAGACACTGAGATTTTACAGGGTGTAATGCCACAACGAAGCATAGCCAAGGCGCAGCAGTTGTATAAGTGAACGCTGATTCCATCTGTTGGATAGTTGCGCAAACAAAAGCACAGGTGCTTCCACCTGGCGGCAGTCAAATGAAATAGCGCTACGAGTAAGACAGTATCTGAATAGTGCTGCGAAATAAAGAAGCATTAAACTAGAATAATATTATTACATATAGTAAAATATTAATTTAATAAGTGTTATTGAATATGGTAATGTTATGGTATGTCCATTTGTAAATAGAGAACTTGGCATAGTGTAAATTAATGTTTAAATGTGAGGGAAATCCCCGAGAACGCGGACAATGCAGGTTGGCGCGTGAATTTGGCAGTAGAGAGAGATGTGTTCTGGAACTGTTCAGATGCAGAACAGTGATTACGCGGCGCGAAAGTGACGGTTTTAATACGGTACGGGAACGTTTCTTATAGACAGTTAAAAGTGAGCTTACAACAAACACCAGCTGGATTTATGGTGTGTCAGCAAGTCAAATGGACAATAAGGCTTGCAGGATGCAACATTTCGACGGAGACGGCTTGTGAGCGATATAGTTGCTGTTCCCGCTCAAAAGCACGTGGCACGCCTTGTAGAAGTCTGCGTAATTTACGACGGACTGCAGCGACCAGCAGCAAGGTATGAAGTGACCAGTGTCTGCAGCTAATGTTGCAATGTGACCTTACTGCCGTATGAGATCCATTGAGGAGCTCACGTCAGCACAAGCAGCGAACTAGTAGTTGTCGTACGGCAGTGTTTTTATGGACAGTGCGTTTTATACCGCCGCCATAACAAGTACATTTATCCGTAGCGAACCAGTTTATGTAATTATCAAGTAACGTTCTCTACAGTGTAATGTCTGAGTGAAATAATAAGCTTGTGATTCAAAGTGCATTCCACGAGTGTCATCAATTATTTACAGAAAATAGTTCATTATTATCCCAAATCCATCACAGTGTGTGCAGCAATACTAGTAAAAAGGCTATATTACGTGAGTATCAGCGTATTAATGCAACAACAGGATATAATCGGAGTTAACGCCGAAAGTTTCCAACAACTGCCGGATTATACAACTGACAGAAGACGCCAGGTACTGTGCCACATTAATTACAATTCAACTCGATGTGGTGCCTTTTCCGTACATTATCAATGTAAAATCTCATTCAATTTCATTAGAACAAAATTATTCTAAAGCAATGTTTTTAACATCTCTAATAACCATCAGTTCTATAGTGTTCATTGACTATTCAATTAAAGAATTTATTTCCACCACAGTACTCTTTGTACCTTCAGTACAATGCAAATTCAGTAACATTAAAATCATTACTGACATTTGGTGTAAATCAATCTAACTTACAGCAAGTTCAAGTGTTTATCATATGTGTGTGTATATTGTGTTACGTAAATGTTTTTCGACTGCTAGGCGTGATTAACGTACACCAGTTAGTGCATTCTGTTCCGTCACTTCAAAGAGGTTATTTTTGTTAATGAAAATCAGAATTCATTTAACATTCAATTTCTTGTACGCCATCGCCAATATTTATTCAGTTATTCCGTGTAGTAGTCTGAACTACATAGCAACGCTATTCAGGCTTATTACACGCGATAGCCGCTTTCCAGACGTCCGATGCCTCATGGTCTAAAAATATAAAACTACATTCGGATAGTGGCACCGCAAGTGTCACCCAACCGTTCGTGTTTTATGTAATAATTCCCCATACATCACAGGAAAGTACGATATTACCGCCACTTACGCCGCAAACTGGAACCCCGCCGAAAGTAACGTAATTAGTGGCTACATCAGAAATGTCATAGACGTTGACTGTGTTTCCTGTAACACTGTAAGCTAACAGTACCACTGACGACACATTTGTCCTGTCGAGTGTGTTACTTCATTCAGATCACTTATTCCACTGGAGTTGACACCACTAGTTAGTTGGCCTTCCATGCAAGATATTGTTACTAGATTATCACACGAACACGCCCTGAGATGTTCTGACAGTTTTGTTTGCTACTTGTAAAGCTATTCTACTATTTTCGTTTGGTTGTGCTTACTTTATTATAGTGTTTAGAATGTACATACCTAAAAACTCTAGTTGTTAAGTTCCGTAAGTGTAAATGTAAACTTTATTTTTTCACATGCTGTACCAATTTTTGGATTTTATCTAATGTTTTCTCAGTTAAGTGAAATAGATTTCTTAATTGACTAAACACTGAGCAACATTCGTAAAATGTAATGCCTAACAACAACAAATTTTATATACAGGCGACAGGTGACCAGCAACCTCGAAAGACTTGTTCCCACGCCGTAGCTGCTAAAGTGGAACTCACTTTTCACCGTGACGTGATCATAACAATAGCCCGAACAAGAGCGCTGTGGGGTAGCTGATAAATGGTGCGTGGCGCGGAAGTCCCATCTGCGGAGCTGATTAATGCGTGCGGAACGCGTATCGGAATACTCGTCACGTGACGAATGACCCGCAGCTACCACTACGATTTGTCACTGCGGTGCTTAATGCGTCACCAGGGGCGCTAAATGGTTCATTTGCGATACAGTCAGTAAGGAGCTTGCAGAATCAAAAGGCGGCGGTCGGATCTTCTGCAACTTCACTGAACAGATGGTGTCTTCAGATCGTAAAAAACTCTATGCCCACATGAACACTCCCATGCAGCAACTCTGCGACTGCCCAACGGATATTCGTCACTTAAAGTGGACTCTAAAGCAGAACTGCATAAGATATGACGAACGTTACCATAGAGCTTCCTCATCGAAAGTAAATTGATATTGAGTACAATCGGAATGCAATGACGGATTTTGTCGATGTCATCAGACAGCCAGTGTTAGCCGCATGAGAAGCTAAGTGCGCTTCTGAAAGGCGCTTTAACAAGCTGGCAAATTAGATGATGACTAGAAACTGTAGGTCATTAAACGGAATACAAAGTTGTTAGGGAAGCGCGGAATCATTGGATTATAAATTCGAGCACTTTCAGCATAAAAAAGGAACGTCTAAAACACTGTCACAGGCCACTGTCCATCCATAATTTTTAATTAAATTCTGTTACACAATCTTGGCGCTTAGGGTTTCGTAGCAAAGCAATTGGCGTTAGACTCTGGAAATTATTTGTGGAATGTAAATCTATAGAGACTTGACAGATTTAGGGTACAGTGGGGCGATAAAAGAATTTTAAGTTACATAAAAATTTTCAGAGATATTATGAACTAAATTTTCCTTTTAAGCATGTGTAATATTTCTATGGGTACAACAAGCCTATATTTGATAGGTGGTTGTTCAAGATTGTGAAAGATTTATGTTATACTGTTAATACCGTAATTCAATTTACCTTCTCGAGGGAGTAAAAATGCATGTGAGTGGATCTATTCGGACAGTCGTCGGGATACACGAATGAGATTAATATTGATTAGGCTTAGTAATACAATAATAATTTCCCATTAATAGAAAGTAACCATCTTGAAATCTTCCTGTTCTCGTACAGATCATCTGCAATGTCCACATAGAATTTGTGATTCTTCAATTTCTCCCGGCATATTTGTTGCTCGAACAGTTCGCGGGTATACTGGCGGTTGATAGTGTCCAAAGGGCACAATATTTCGGCGATCAGACATGTCGCCATCATCAGGTGCGCTGACGAACTGAGCTCCTCGCATAGATTTGCACGGAGATAACTTGTCCTCCGATGTGTGATGGAGTTCGCAGCAGTTAGTGCTTTGCCTCCCATGCATGCTGATGTAATGCGTCTTCACATGTAGATGGTCTTCTTTGGTGTCTCCTCAGCACAGTTCTGCAGTGCTAGCTATGCAGCGAGCAGGTGTGGCCAGCTGGTGGTGACGTTGCGCGGCAGTTTGCGGCCCAGCGTCCGGATTTGGGCGTTGTGTGACCGGCCAGCACGTTCGTAAAAGGTGCGGGCGGCCACCTGGAAGAGGTCACGGAGCAGAGGTACTTCCGCGATGTCGTGAAGATGAGCGGTGGGGAAATCGTAAGGCAGGTGCAAGGCCAGCCGAAGGATGCGATTCTGCAGTGTTTCCAGCTTCTTCAGGTTCGTGTCGGCGGCGTTCCCCCAGACGACGGCGGCGCATTGGAGTACAGGACGGAGCAGCGCCTTGTAGAGTGTGATGCCCAGCCGCGGTGGTAGTCGGGAGCCGGGGTTCAGCACCAGGTACAGGATGCGGAGCCGGTTCTGCACTTTGGCCTTTACTTCGCGGATGTGCGGAACCCACGTGAGTCGGCGGTCGATGGTGACGCCGAGGTAATGCGCCGTGGGACGCCACGGGACAGGGCTGCCACCGACGGTGAGCGGTTGCAGACCTGCAGGAACGAGTCGCCTGGTGACAATCAGGAACTGCGTCTTGGCCCCATTGAATTGTAGACGCCACTTGACTGCCCAGGCTGCCAGGGTGTCAACAGCGAGCTGCAGACGGCGGCGCATGACGGCGGCATTGAGGCTCCTCATATATAGAGCCGTGTCATCCGCGTACAGGGCGAGCCGTACACGGTCGATTTTCGGCGCATCAGAAGTGTACAGCGAATACAGGAGTGGTCCCAAGACCGAGCCCTGTGGCACACCGGCGTTGATGCGGCGGACGGAGGACAAGCCATGCGCGGCCCGTACATGGAAGTTCCTATCGGCAAGATAGGAATGGATGAGACGGACGTGCGATGTTGGGACCCCAAGTTCAAAAAGTTTGAACAAGAGGCCGCGGTGCCACACACTGTCGAAAGCACGCTACACGTCCAGAAACACCGCGCCGAAGAACTCGTGCTGCTCGAGGGCAGCGAACGCATCTTCCACTATCTGTAGGAGTTGGTGAACTGCCGAGTGGCCTCTGCGAAAGCCGAACTGTTCTTCGGGCAGGAGGCCTTCCTCGTCAACGTGGCGCTGCAGCCTCCTGATGTACACCCTTTCAAAGACCTTGGAGACGGCCGGCAGTAAACTAATAGGTCTGTAGTTCGCGGGCTGACGCAGATCCTTCCCCATCTTGGGAATCGCCACGATCTCTGCATGCTTCCTGGACTGAGGAAAACTGCAGGACCGGAGGATTACATTAAAGACGTCGGCGAGATGAGTGGTAGCCACCGGCGGCAACTTCTGGAGTAGGGCGTTGGAAACCTCGTCTGGGCCCGCAGATTTCCTGGGGTTCAGGGCACGCAGGATGGACGACAAATCCTCCACCGTCGTCTCTTCAATGACGTCATCGTCGTCGCGTGCCTCCAAGTAGCGTGGGAGCCGGTCAGCAACCAGGTCGTCCTGGAAAGCGTCGGTCGGGTCTTCAATCGGCGTAAACGCAGCCTCAAAGACGTTTGCGAGGGCATCAGCCTTCGCAGCTGGTTCGCAGACAGCTTGACCATTGACCAGCAGCGGTGGGATACGTTGCGTGAGGCGTAGGAAACGCTTCGTCGTCTGCCAGGCCGTGCCGTCGTCAAGACTGAGGCTGGCGACCCTGTTATACCAGTCACGATTGCGATGGTTGTCAATAGCGACCTGGATGTCCCGAAGCATCCTGTTGAGGAGGAACTTGGTGTCAGCATTTCTTGTCCACTGCCACTCCTGGTAGACCCGGTTCTTCTCAGTGATGGCCGCAAGGATGTCCGGTGGCAGCTGGTGGGAGTAGTCAGGTGGAGTGCGAGATCGGGGCGGCGTTGCTATAGTGGCAGCGTCGATCGTGGTTGCCGCGAAGTGCAGAAGTGCTGCGTCCGCTCCACCTTCCGCAGGGCGCGGCGCGGCAGCGAGTGAGTCCGTCACGGCTGCCTGAAACCTGCCCCAGTAGATGTCAGCAAGTGAGATGCCTCGCCTGGGCTGTTGGAGGGCGTCTAAGTCGATATCAAAAACCACTGGGACATGATCGGAAGACAGTGCCGTCACCGAGCGCAGTGGTTAGACACTGGACTCGCATTCGGAAGGACGACGGTTCAATCCCGCGTCCGGCCAGCCTGATTTAGGTTTTCCGTGATTTCCCTAAATCACTCTAGGCAAATGCCGGGATGGTTCCTCTGAAAGGGCACGGCCGACTTCCTTCCGCATCCTTCCCTAATCCGATGAGACCAATGACCACGCTGTCTGGTCTCCTTCGCCAAAAAACCAACCAACCAACAGTGCCGTCCTCGTCGTGGCGGTGATCTGATAAGGGATGCCCTTCACGACCGCCATGTCGATTATATCTGGGAGGCCACGGGCAGGGAAGATTGTCGGGTCGTACGACCCCACCACAAGTGCATGGTGGCGTTCTGCTACCCGGAGCAGGCAGCAGCCAGCGGCATTGGTGATCCTGGAGTTCCAGGAGACATGTTTACTATTGAAATCCCCGGCGACGAACACCTTCCCCCTCAAGGAGAGCAGAGCATCGATGTCAGCAGGGTCCAGTGGACGAGACGGCGGTCGATAGGCAGCGACGAACGTGATGGCGCCCGCCGAGGTGTGAACGACGACACCAGTGGCCTCCAGGGTTGCCAGAGGTGGAAGTTGTATCACGTGATGACGAATGCCATTGCGGACGTAACCGGCTGTCCCACCACCCGCCGTCTGTCGATCGGTGAGATAGCTGGATTAGTTGGCCGCCCTGATGTCGACCCCAGGCTTCAGGTGGGTTTCGTTGATAAGGCAGACGTCGACGGCTTTATCTCGAAGAAATTGGCGAAGTTCATCAGCTTGAGTGCAGACGCCGTTGGCATTCCACGCGACGACCGTGAGCCCTCTAACGCTTCCCACGGTGCAGCTGGTGAGTGTTGACAGCGGTCAGGGCCGGAGAGGCCATCGGCACTGCAGCGTTGAGTTGCTGCGACAGGACTTCAATCAACTTCGTAGCACTGGTCACCAAGGCAGTGAGCTGCACGACGAGGTTGGCCAGGTCAGCGGTGGAGGCAGCCGGCGCGGCCCCGTCGCTAGAAGGGGGAGGTGTGGCTGACTCGCTGTGAGAGTCCACCAGGGGCTGCTCGACTGACGGTGCTGATAGCTGGGTACCCACTGGGCGCTGACCCCCGCGCCGGCGATTGGCGGGGCGCGGTCCGGGCGACGTCCCGGGAGAGGCAGTACCCGGGTCCGCCACTAGCAGCTGTGGTGGAAGAGCAGGAGTCTCAGGTGTCGGCACGGCCTCGGACGCGGCAGGAGCAGGAACAGCCGACGCAGCCGGGACGGCGGAGGGCGCCCCTGACGTTGCCGCCGCGAAAGAGACGCCGGGCCGTCTTGTTGCTGGCTTCTTCGGACTCGGCGCTGGTGTTTGGCCACGTTGGCGAGAGATGGCACGCTTCCACACCTCAGACCCACTATAGCTGGCCACGTGAGCACCGCCATGGTGTGCACATGTCGGCTTCTCGGTTGGCGGACGGGGGCACGCACTTCCTGCGTGGGCGCCGGCGCATTTAACACATCTGTCCGGCATAGAGCAGTGTCGCGCGACGTGATTGATCCCCTGGCAAACAGATCTCCTGAGGGCGGGCGGCAGATTTAAATCCCCTCCCCTGCGGGCCGCTCTCTTCGCCGTCCGCGCCCGCCCGCCAGCTGTCGCGAAGACGTGGGCGTCGGAATCTGTTGTAGCGTCGATGTGCTTGTTACGCCCGCCCCGGTCACCAATTCGTACTTTCTGCTCAGAGTCTTCTTTAATACTGGTACCGTCTTCTTAAATAGGTCAACATTGACTCTATCTGTGGTACCAGCAATTTTTTTCCCGCCACTGTTGAGTTAAGAAGATCTCGTTTTTGCTTCTTTGCTCTTGCTACAGAAATATTTTCTGGAGGTGTGTGACGAGCGTTCGGTACAGCTCTGAAAGTTTTTATTTAGCGTTGTTTCTCTGAAGAAGAAAGGATATCTCGAGTAGATTGCTGAGTAGCTGTTGGTGGATTACGGCTCGTTGCACCACTTTCCATGGTTGTCTACACAGTTACTCTTACGGCTTCAGAAGGAGCAGACCTTCAGTTCTCAAACGCATTAGGGTTAAACGGGTACACTCCTGTACAGTAAAACTCACTTACAGCTAAGAGGACTGAGGCATTCGACATTCATTTTTAGCTGAAAAACCACTTGAAGGGAAATTAGCGAATTTTGGTGTTCCGATTTCTTTCATGCCATTTTATTGTGATTTACGATGACGTCCACCGCCTTATGTGCGCCCCTCTGCAGAAGCGTGGCATCTAGTGACGGAGATGACTTTTTTCCTTCTCCGTGTGTTCTTTTTTCGGACAAAACGTACTACGCACAAGCCAAGGTGAACGCAGTGGCACAGCTACGAGCCCTAGCAGTGGGTTACAAGTTCCGCGACGGCCCGAAGTATGTGCTGCGCTTCGGGAACAACCTGTGACAACGACATACGGTGATAACGTGCTGCCCGAAGTACCATCAGTATTTTCTAATTTCCTGGGGAGTTCGTCACGAGATCCTTCGTGCAGCTGGAACGTCCCGATCTGTGAATTTTGGAACGTAGGAAACCAAGATATGGGGGAAGTAAGACTGTAGGGCAGGTAGTGACTGGTGCTTGGGTAGCGCAGTTGGCACAGAACTGCAAAGGTTCGAGGTTCGAGTCTTGTTGCAGCACACAGATTTGACCTGCCACGAAGTCTGAAACTGAGCTCAAGTGAATTAACAAAGATTATAATCAGATGGACTGGGAAAAATTACCATTATGTAATAATCAGATACACCTGGAAAGACAATAAATTAAATCTTACCAGAAAATTATTGTACAAAGTAAGACAAAATAATTCATGTAAGGAAAGCTACAAGAAATTATTTATGTTGTCTGGAAAATTCAGACACTGGAAGAAGAAACTAGTACAGCTGACATACAGTCAGTTGCTTATTAAAATAATTTTTAACAAATTCACTATGATTAGTCAGTGGAAAATGAATGCTGTAGGAAGGGCAAAGAGCATTTCAAAAAACAACGTGTATGTGTTTTTCGCACACGTTACTTTACTCTACACCATAAAACACCCACTTAGGGAGGAAGTTTTGTAGGATGCAGTTTTAGTATTTCCTCTCGCTACTTCAACTAAAGCATTTAAACATATTTTGCTTCTACATCTAGAAAGTGATTGTTAAAACGAATCACAACTAGCAAATTATCAGCCATAACATTGTTAATTAGTTTGTTGTAGCATCTGACACACTGACTGACTCCCCTGTCTTCCGTTTTACAATGTCCCATATAGTTTTCATCTTATTATCGGCATTATGATCAAATAAAATAAATTATTCAGATAGTGAAGGGAGACGAAAATTTAATAGTCATGGGTGACTGAAATTCGGTATTAGGAAAAGGGAGAGAAGGAAACATAGTAGGTGAATATGGACTGGGGCAAAGAAATGAAAGAGGAAGCCGCTTGGTGGAGTTTTGCACAGAGCACAACTTAATCACAGGTAACACTTGGTGCAAGAATCATAAAAGCAGGGTGTATACATGGAAGAAGCCTGGAGATACTGACAGGTTTCAGATAGATTATATAATGGTAAGACAGAGATTTAGGAACCAGGTTTTAAATTGTAAGACATTTCCAGGGGCAGATGTGGACTCTGACCACAATCTATTGGTTATGACCTGTAGATTAAAACTGAAGAAACTGCAAAAAGGTGGGAATTTAAGGAGATGGGACATGGATAAACTAAAAGAACCAGAGGTTGTACAGAGTTTCAGGGAGAGCATAAGGGAGCAATTGACAGGAATGGGGGAAAGAAATACAGTAGACGAAGAATGGGTAGCTCCGAGGCATGAAGTAGTGAAGGCAGCAGAGGATCAAGTAGGTAAAAAGACGAGGGCTAGTAGAAATACTTGGGTAACAGAAGAAATATAGAATTTAATTGATGAAAGGAGAAAATATAAAAATGCAGTAAATGAAGCAGGCAAAAAGGAATACAGACGTCTCAAAAAAGGAGTATATAGAGGGTCAATACAAGGGCGATGTACTTGAGGACAATATTATGGAAATGGAAGAGGATGTAGATGAAGATGAAATGGGAGACACGATACTGCGTGAAGAGTTTGACAGAGCACTGAAAGACCTGAGTCGAAACAAGGCCCCCGGAGTAAACAACATTCCATTGGAGCTACTGACTGCCTCGGGAGAGCCAGTCCTGACAAAACTCTACCATCTGGTGAGCAATATGTACGAGACAGGCGAAATACCGTCAGACTTCAAGAAGAATATAATAATTCCAATCCCAAAGAAAGCAGGTGTTGTCAGATGTGAAAATTACCGAACTATCAGTTTCAGAAGTCACAGCTGCAAAATACTAACGCGAATTCTTTACGGACGAATGGAAAAACTAGTAGAAGCCGACCTCGGGGAAGATCATTTTGGATTCCGTAGAAATGTTGAGACACGTGAAGAAATACTGACCCTACGACTTATCTTAGAAGCTAGATTAAGGAAGGGCGAACATACGTTTCTAGCATTTGTAGACTTAGAGAAAGCTTTTGACAATGTTGACTGGAATACTCTCTTTCAAATTCTGAAGGTGGCAGGGGTAAAATACAGGGAGCGAAAGGCTATTTACAATTTGTACAGAAACCAGATGGCAGTTATAAGAGTTGAGGGACATGAAAGGGAAGCAGCGGTTGTAAAGGGAGTGAGAAAGGGTCGTAGCCTCTCCCCGATGTTATTCAATCTGTAAATTAAGCAAGCAGTGAAGGAAACAAAAGAAAAATTCGGTGTAGGTATTAAAATCCATGGAGAAGAAATAAAAATTTTGAGGTTCGCCGATGACATTGTAATTCTGTCAGATACAGCATAGGACTTGGAAGAGCAGTTGAGCGGAATGGATAGTGTCTTGAAAGGAGGATATAAGATGAACATCAACAAAAGCAAAACTAGGGTAATGGAATGTAGTCGAATTATGTCCGGTGATGTTGAGGGTATTAGATTAGGAAATGAGACACTTAAAGTAGTAAAGGAGTTTTGCTATTTGGGGAGCAAAATAACTGATGATGGTCGAAGTAGAGAGGATACAAAATGCTGACTGGCAATGGCAAGGAAAGCGTTTATGAAGAAGAGAAATTTGTTAACATCGAGTATAGATTTAAGTGTCAGAAAGACATTTCTGAAAGTATTTGTATGGAGTGTAGCCATGTATGGGAGTGAAACATGGACGATAAATAGTTAGGACAAGAAGTGAATAGAAGCTTTCGAAATGTGGTGCTACAGAAGAATGCTGAAGATTAGATGGGTAGATCACATAACTAATAAGGAAGTATTGAATAGGATTGGGGAGAAGAGAATTTTGTGGCACAACGTGACCAGAAGAAGGGATCGGTTGGTAGGACATGTTCTGAGGCATCAAGGGATCACCAATTTAGTATTGTAGGGCAGCGTGGAGGGTAAAAATCGTAGAGGGAGACCAAGAGATGACTACACTACGCAGGTTCAGAAGGATGTAGGTTGCAGTGGGTACTGGGAGATGAAGAGGCTTGCACAGGATAGAATAGCATGGAGAGCTGCATCAAACCAGTCTCAGGACTGAAGACCACAACCACAACATCGGCAGTAATGACTTGTTTCACGACAGGCATGCTTGTGGATATTTTAATGTGTTCTTTAAAATATTACAGTATTCCTTCAGAATGCAAGTTACGTCACGTCCTGAATACTCCTAGTCTTAATATAAATTTGCTTCACCCTCCTGCATGAGGTTTGTAATTTCCTTTCTTATCAATGGCATACTTGCTTTCTTAAACTACTTTTTGGATGAATTTATAGCAAAACTACTTTTAAATAATGAAAAAAATTACTATGGAATGAACTGAATTTGACATGAGCGTCTATTTTTATATATACCTGTCACCATACTACATGTTTAAACTTGTTCTTAAATCACTGTATCCTGCTCTCATTAATATGCCTCACTTCTGTAAGGTGCTATACATGTTAATTTCCAGTAATTGTGCATATTGATCAGAGAGACCAGTAACTACTGGGCTATTCACCATCACAAGGTAGTGCATTTCTTTACTTCACGATCTGGAAACCAATGTTGAAAGAGTGATGTTGGTTAGGCAATGTTATGGAATCAGCAACAGAGTGGCGCTCGTGGTTACGGCCACTGTGGGGAAGATTTCGGCTTGTTTATCCATTATTTCTGATTCGTGACCTGGTTTTAGCAAGCCGCTAGCTTATTCCAGAAATATGTTTCTTCTGCGTCTTTTCAGATGTGTGTTAACGAACCGGTCTTTATATGATTGTGGCGAGACTGGTAGGTGTTCTGAGTAAAGGCGTCTGTATTTCTGAAACACAATAATAATTATAAAATTAATGCATATCTCTTACCTTCATATCAGGTTCGTATCTTTCGTAAATTTAATTAACTGAATACTATTTTTATCAGATAATAGAAGCAAGCACCTATAAGGAGTAGCTCATTGCCTATGTCGAAACATTTAATGTAAATATTCTCATGGTCAGACTAAATCAACTTTATTAATCAAAACCATTTCTTGTGATAGTAGAAGTTCACCAAGAACCACTCTTTGGATTGGTAAATTATTTTCGTACTGCAGATTGTAAGTTACCTCGAGGGCTTCGAGACGGCAGCCAATAGACATTTCTGTACAGGGTTTACGACACCGTGATGCTGAAAGGCCATTTCTACAAAGGATAACAACGTTACTATACGAAAGGAGAAATTAGGGTTTCTGTGTTGCTTTCTACGCAAACATTAAATATTTTAGGAGGATTTTAATTGGACTCAGCAATGGGAAGCTTAAATAACAGTCAGTATTACAAAAATACAATTATTAAGCAAAATTTTATATTGGCTGTATAAATATGTAGAAGCATAAGTGAGACAAGTCAGACTGAAATTCATTTTTGAAGGAAGGATAACCTTCATATGAGATTTAGTGACCACAAAGTGTTGCAGTTAAGATTATAAGTAACACCCATTCATTATTCAGGCATCTTATGTGTGTCATCTTTCCTACCAGGATTAAAAGGACAGGGGCTTTGTTTTCTAAAGATTACTTTCTTAAAGGAACAGGAATTTTGTTTTCAACAAATTACTTGATTAAAAAACAAAGGCTTTGCTTTCTCTGAGTTGTTTAGCGGATATATTTCTTTATTTAATGAAAAATACTAGCGTGCATCTTGCTAAAACTTTTATAATGGTTTCCACTAATTAATGCAACAAGTAGGCTTTTGTTTTATCCTTTAATTTTTATTTTCCTTGAATAATAAAACAGAAGGGGACTGGTTCCAGTAATTTGTGGAAATCTTTATTCATCACAGTCGCAGTTACCACAACATTAATGGAGAAACTTTTTATATTGATCTGTTGAAAATTTCCTTGCAGGGAGTGGCAGTACGTTTTCTGTTTTCAACAGTGGTTTTTGCAGTGTTTCATTTTTGAATAATTATGTACAGTAGAAGCCCAATAAACCAGCGTCCGATTTACCGCGGATTCCAGTATAACGTGATATACAGTGTGTGCTTCAAAGTAAAATATTATTTATGAATGATTTTTCCACTCTCTGTGGATTTTATAACTTTGAAAAAATCTTGTTACAGTCTGCATGTAGCCTTGCTGCAGCGTAATTTACTGCTGTAAACTCCAAGCTCTGTACACAGTAATCAAAATAGATGTACGTAATTAAACCCAATTTTTGGCTTGTCTTAGCAGCATATCAGGATTGCTGCTGTACAGAAGCTCTGAATACACATCTCACTCTTAACACTGTGAAGCAGTCAGCAAAGTTGCTATGCAGCAGTGCCTGGCAATAATGGAAATGAGCCCGACGATCACGTGGATCATAAATTATTCATTCATTGCCAGGATTTCTGTGTGCTTGTTGCGATGTCACAGAAACGGAATGTGTATTCTATGAGTGATAAATTAAAAATTACTGTCGGTGTGAACAATTGTGAAGAATAGCAAGTTGAAAGGGGGGGAAAGGGGATGGCTGTGCCTGAAGGAACAGTCAAGGGATGGGTAAAACAAATGAATAAGCTTAGAAGTTTTCTAAACACAATTGAAGTGATGTGGGAATGGACAGAGAAAGAACTGAACTAGAAAAAGACAGCGAACTGCAAGAAGGCCTTGATAGGTGGATTTTAAGAAAGAAAAGTGAAGGTGTCTCACATTCTGGGCTAATTATTAAAGCTTAAGCTGAAAATTTCACTTTGATTTAAGCGGAGACAAAGATATTTATAGCTTCCGACAGATGGTTTTCAAGATGGAAATGCAGCTATGGAAATGAGCGTTTGGCGTCACTGGCCGGCATGCCCCTTACGGGGCACGACCGGCCGCCTTGGTGCAGGTCTTATTACATTCGACACCACATTGGGCGACCTGTGCGCCGGATGGAGATGAAATGATGATGAAGACAACACCCAGTTCCTGAGCGGAGAAAATCCCCGATCTAGTAGCAAATCGAACCAGGGCCCGTAGGACGGCAATCCGTCATTCTGACCACTCAGCTATCGGGGCGGACAATGCAGCTATGGAGTTCGCCAACGACCAGTGAAGGAGAGACGCTGAATCTGCTTCATAGTGTCCTAAAATTCTACACAAATTAATTCTAGATGAAAATTTAAATGATCATCAAGTGTATAATTGTGATGAAACGGATCTTTATTATCGTTTGCTTCACCAAAACTCTCGATACAAAATATTTTGGACAGAAGATGGGTTTGAAAATAAATAAAGACAGAATAACCTTCATGTTTCACACAAATAAACCGGGCAGACATAAACTGAAACATCTTTGTGTAGGTAAAGGTAAAAGCCCGAGGTGTTCCAAGCATGTAAACATGTTATCATCAGAATTCACTTACAGGCATTCAGAGAATGCTTAGATGACATGATTGTGACTTTTTCACTCCCTGGTTTCAAGTAGAGTTTGTTCCGTTAGCGATAAAGAACATATGGCCACTTAAGCTGAGAGAAGGAGCTCTGCTAATCCTCGATCACCGTCGAGCCCATCCAGCTGCTGGTGTGTTGCAGTCCGAAGATGGAAAGATAAAGTCTTTGGGCTTGCTAAAAATCACGACGCATTAATTCAGCTGCTGGATTAGGTCATCATACGAGCATGTAAGGCCCATTAGCTTCAACAGGAAATTCAGATGAGGAAAAGAAAATTTTCTAAAAATCTATAAATCTTAAGAGTGCTGTGTATCCGGTACGCTGTATAAAAGGCAGTACATGGAAGAAGTCACTGCAAACACATATTACACAAAAATTCCGTTTAAATTGATAAATGCGATAATACACGTATATGCGTTATGCGATGCTACAGTCTCTAAATTACTTACAAGTAACTGCTGTACAGAAGAGAAGGAAATCCATCCATTAGTGTGATGTTTCTCAATAGTGCTCTGAATATTATGGATTTGTCACTCACGTATTTTATTACTATTTATAACTGACCGGAAACGAAACCAACCGAACAATGAATTCTCTTCCATACAAAAATTACCAAGTGTTGTTCAATTTCAAATAGATTTTTTTATCTGATGTTTATTGAGTGACCGCTACAGTTCTTTTTGACTGTTTTATTATAAGCCGAAGAATCACATACACTATAGAACGTTAACTTATACGCACGTGAATATTTACCAGCGTAAACTGCATGCGCTACACTTCTGATGTCGCAGATCACCATTTCTGCACAGAGAGGTTTTTTATTGATTTTTGAATTCAGTTACCTCAAAGTATGATGCTACAAGGCACAGTGAAGCGAAAGGAAAAAGCGAAGTACGCAATCTTTAGTGATTCGATGCCAGATACTTTGTTATACGTAAAAAAATGTCACTATCAGTTACGCCCCGTATCAGAGACTGTATATTTTGTGTTTCAAGGTAGTTAATCGGCAGTGTGTAAAATAAGTTTGAGTAGTGTAGTCATCATGTTCCTATTTTCGCGATCTATATTTCCACCATTACCATCTAGTCACTATCTACTGTCTTCTTTTTTTTTTTTGCATATTTTCGTTGTAGAAAATCCAGGTTCTAATGCAGGCAATGAGTAAAAGAGTATCAGAAGGAATATCGAATCCAGGAGTATACTAACATATTGCAATAAATTTTAGTAGCTCCACAGCTGGACGTTTCGAGGCGGATAACGAACTAAGTTTGGAGCTAAGTACCAGCCAGGGAGTAAGAAACCCATAGAATACAAATATGTAGTCAAGAGAAAGAAAGGTCATAAAAACTAGAAGGAATGAAAAATAACGACAGTCCCTCAGTTGACATATATGTAGCTTCCACCTGCAGATTTCAATAAATACAACTTCTAACTCGAAGCAGGGGAGAAAAAATAGAAGGAAACCCTTCTTCTCGCTGACCCTTAAACTTTTAATTGCCTCTTTGACTGCCACGCAGCCAAACGCAGGGCGGTGTAGTGTTGCCGTGTATCATAGCATTGTCTCCGAAAAGCCGCTCCGACGCCAAGCGGAGCGCAGCGTAACGACGTCCGCGCTCTGCGAGAAGCAGAAGTCGCGCACCTCGTTACTCTGACGTCGTTACCTCAACACTCGGCAAACGCTCCTAACGCATTGCACTTAGCGTTCATCTCGACGAACGAAGGCACCTCCTGCGAGGGCTGCTGCCCGGAGCTCAAAAGGGGGGGGGGGGGGGGCGGGAAGGCTCAGAATAAATGCACTTACTGCTCATCCCGCAGCTCGCGTTTACCACTGTGTGTCATCAAGAGTTATATTCTAAGCTACGATGAAAGGTAAATTACACACAGTGTATTGAAGTGAATTATAATTGAAGGTAACACCTATATCGTCATATCCAGCAAAGGAAAGTTACTAACGAGGAAATGGAAATTGGTGCTCTTGCCACTGTGGTTCAAGATCCTTGTGTTAGTTCACATCAAACTGCAAGGGACACTCACATGAGCCAGAGTAGTGTTGCTTGTGTTCTGCAGCACTATAAATACCATCCTTACCATATCAGTCTCCACCAAGAATTAACTGGTATGGACTGTATGTGTCGCATTGAACTCTGCCGATGGGCTCGACTTCTGGTTCAGAGGGATGACACATTTATTAATTTGATTTTATTTACTAATGAGGCTACATTCACGAACCATGGAAATGTTAATTTGCATAAGATGCCTTATTGGACAGTAAGAAATCCATATTGGTTGCGGCAAGTTGCACACCAAAAACCGTGGTCGGTGAATGTATGGTGTGGGATTCTGGAGGTCAGAATTGTAGGCCCCTATTTCATCGATGAAAATCTTAACGGTATGAAGTACAGCATATTCCTGCAAGAAACATTACGTCTGTTATTGGAAGAAACACCTTTAGGAACAAGGAACAGTATGTGGTTTCAAAATAATAGGGTCCTGCTGATGGCTAGAAATGAGTTGCAGAGACAATTTCCAAATCGTTGGATTGGACACGGAAAAGATGTGTTGTAATCGGTCGTTCGCCGGACTTGACGCCTCTGGATTTTTCCTTGTGGCGACTCGTAAAAGACATTGTTTATAAAGATGTTCCAACTACACCTGAAGATATGCGAGCGAGAATTGTCAGAGCATGTGCTTCGATAAGTGCCGATGTGATAAGGAATACCACTCAATCTATGATAAGAAGCTTGCAGCACCACGTTGATACCAATGGTCATCACTTCGAGCATTTTCTGTAAATGGACGCTGAGGCCACCTTTGTGACCTTCGTTGATATTCGAAGACCTTAATGTTACACGTTGTTGGATTCGTCTCGATAGCCAGTATCATAAAATAAGTATCAAACTATAGCATCCAATTTAAAAAAAAAGGTTGACCTTCATGTCTCTCAAGCGACCCCACCTAGCAACAAAAAACCAACGTCACATTATGGCCCCCGTTGTCCCGTGCAACTTTTGTCCCACAGACTTTTCAGCTCCTATCATACTTTCGGAGTTATTCTTGGTGGCAGCAGTTAGTGACTCTCCCTGTATAACCAATGTATAGTATGTCGACGGCCAAGACTACTGAAAGAAAAAACAAACATTTAAATGACCGGACGGTCAGTACATAATGCTGTGAAAATAAACAAATAAGTAAATGGAAAGAGGGAGTTATGAACACTGCTCGTCCACCTGGCACTCCCACACCATTACCACTTACCCACCGTTCTTTATTGCACCTCTTGTTCTGGGACTATTCACTGACTCTATGTTTCTTTTTTCACATTTCAGTGCATCTTCTTTCTGTTTTCATATTTGATCTGTGTTCAGTTTTTGACGGGCTATCCACTGCAATGTAGTGCATCCACTAAGTCTGAGAGGGGTACGATTCTCAGTACTTTTGCATGTGCACAAAGGTACATATAAGAAACCAGATCCCTCCTTGTCGGAATCGAAAGAGTTTCCATGTGAGGTATGCCACAACATAAAATATGGAACAGATTTGACTATACGCTTATAGTGAAAATCGTACCACCAGCAGTTGGCGAGTTGCATGAGATCTGAACACAAGCCAAGCATTTATTTACAGAAACTGGCACGAGCACGTTTGCACCCGTATCAATAACAGAAGGAGCATTCATTGCTGGAAGCGGACTTCCCATGTTAAATAGAGTTTTCAAATTGGTTCCTACAGCAATATGCAGAATACTAAAATTCTTCTTCTCCTTTCACGTTATTTGCAGATGATGCCATGTTTATGAGATATGATGTCTTCAACAGAAGGATAAGACATCTATGGGATGGCAAAAACTGATACACCCCCCATCAATACAATTTCCTTGGGAATATATGGGGCGGTATTATCAACGATTCTGTGATTTACACTCTCGTACTTTATGATAAATATGACGTAGTCATGTATAAAACGTTCCTTCAAGACGTCCTATCCGACATCCGAGAACATGAGCTGTTGAGATGATGTGTAACCTCTAAGGTCCGATTACTTCTTACATCCCGATTCTGAAATAAAACCAGCACTACTCTTTATGTAATTCCTACTCCCTCATAATTCAGCAATCGCAAAGGTGTACTAATCTACCGTTATTTTTCTAATAGCAGTTGTTTCATGTCTCAGCTACGAAATTCACTGTGCCTATGCTTCTGCATTAGAACAAATTACTGCTATGTATTAAAAAACCTCGTTGTCACTCGACGGTGACTCCCAGCGTCATGCCCCTCCGACAGCACATTTAGGATAGGGCAGCACACATTTATCCCACATAGAAAGTGCATATGCGCGTAGCGGTAATTAGTTTAGAAAGTAAACACTTATTTACAAGAATGGAAGTGACTTGCGATTGAATATCTCTAGGTGGTATGTGGATGTGATCTATCTGGTTTACACAGACATCGACACAGGGAGTCTGTTGACATTGTCAACCCGGAGGAAAGCGATCTGTTTTAGATTATTTTATTGCTGTTAGGAATTGGAAACCCATAAACCCATGGAGTTAAGATCACACATGAAATTTTGTTTGAACCACGCACGTATACTGAGAGCTGTGTCACATGTTGTGCGTGCCTACCAACAGATGACATCGTACTGAGGACAAACTAACTGTATGTAGGGGTAGACGTGGTCCCAAAGATAGACGCACACTTGTGTTGGTCTATTTTGACTTTCAGAATGACGACATCACCTAAGGAACGTCACAAACACCTTTCCTAGACCATTACGCTCCCTCCTGCATGGAGCCTTCCGAAGATTGTTGCAGGGTGTTTTCTTTCGGACGTTTCACTCCTGATGAAGCATACAAGATGATTTATCTTAAAATACCACCATTCACCACTCAATGGACACCCAACTGAGGTACCGGCGTGCAAATTCCATCCCTAGTCGCCAGTGAACAGGAGTCAGCACGTGTGCAAGAACTACGTACCTGCTGCGGAGACCCGTACACAGCAGAGTTTGCTCAATGGCTGTTGAGGTGGCGCTGTCGATAGCCCCTTGGTTCATCTGGCGGGCAGCAGCTCAGCAGCTGTACGTGCTTATGTCCACGAATCAGCGTGCTCTTAGGTAGCATCGCTCGTGCGAAGCTCGGTTCGCCCTTTTCTCACACGATATGCAGCGAACTATGGGTGAACGGCAACAGGCAGATTCCATATTTTTGGATTTCCGGAAGGCATTTGACACGGTGCTCCCTGCAGACTGTTAACGGAGGTTCTAGCATATGGAATAGGTTCACGGACATGTGAGTGGCTCGAGACGTCTTAAGTAACAGACCCCAGTATGTTGTCCTCGACGGCGAGTGTTCATCAGAAGCGGGGATATCGTTGGGAGCGCCCCAGGGAAACGTGATGTGGCTGCTGTTGTTCTATATGTTCTTAAATGATTTGGCGGATGGAGTGGGCAGCAATTTGCGGTTGGTTACTGATGATGCTGTGGAGTTCGGTAAAATGTCGAAGTTGAGTGGCTGTAGGAGGATACAAGGTGAATTGCACAAAATTTCTAGTTTGTGTGATGAACCTCAAATAGATCCAAATTTGAGAAAATGTGAGTTAATGTGGATGAGTAGGAAAAGAAACCTGTAATGTTCGGGTATTGCAATAGTAGTGTACTGCTTCGCAAAGTCACGTCGTTTAAATACCTGGGTGTAACGATACAGAGCGATATGCAATGGAACGAGCATGCGAGGACTGTGGTAGGAGAGGCGAATGGGCGACTTAGGTTTACTGGGAGAATTATAAGAAAATGTGGTTCATTTGTGATAGAGACCAGCCGGCCGGGGTGGCCGAGCGGTTCTAGGCACTACAGTCTGGAACCGCATGACCACGACGGTCGCAGGTTCGAATCCTGCCTCGGGCATGGATGTGTGTGATGTCTTAGGTTACTTAGGTTTAAGTAGTTCTAAGTTCTAGTGGACTGATGACCTCAGCAGTTTAGTCCCATAGTGCTCAGAGCCATTTTGTGATGGAGACCACATATAGGAAGCTGGTGCGACCTATTCTTGAATACTGCCCCAGTGTTTGGCATCCGTACTCGGTCAGGATCAAGGAGAACATCGAAGCAGTTGAGAGGCGGGCTGCTAGATATGTTAGTGGTAGGTTCGAGCTACAAGTAAGTGTTACGGAGATGCTTCGGAATCAGATGGGAATCGATGAAGCGAAGGCAACGTTCTTTTCGAAGGCCACTGTTGAGAAAATTTAGAGAACCGGCAACTGGAGGCGACTGACGAATGATTCTACTGCCGCCAACAAACACTGTGCGTAAGAACCACGAAGATAAGATGGGAAATTAGGTCTCATACGGACGCTTATAGGCAATCTTTTTTCCAGCTCTATTTGGGAGTGGAAAAGGAAAGGAAATGACTAATTATGGTACAGGATACCCTCAACCACGGATCGTACAGTGACTTGCGGAGTATCTCTGTAGAAGTAGATGTAGATGTAGATGTCTTCGCCCTGCACATCTCCACAGCAGTGGGTCACCATTGTCACCTATGACTTGTGGTGTACCATGTTTCCTCGGCCCCGGTTTTGCACAATGCCGTTTTGCCAAGCACGGTACACCATAACCACGGCGGCAGGCGAACAGTTTACAAGTTAGTCGTATCAGAAAAGCTTCCACCCTTGTCCCAAAAGCTTCATAACACGGCGTTTTGGACGTCTATACTACGACCGCGACCGCACTCTTTTTCTAGTTGCCCTATACGCTAGATATACCCTTCATTGCTAGTGCTGGCACCAGTCATCTGTGAGTGTTTATTGCACGTCCACGTCGCACATAGGAGGTGGCCACATTAATATGGCTGGACCGTGTAAGTTGGCAGAAAAGACAGCGTACTTCCTGCGTAAATTTAAAGAAACTGAAATCAACTAAGACTCATTTCGGGAATTTCATATGTAGACATTTGCCCTATGTGCACACCAGATAAATCTAATCCACATGCCATCTAGAGGTTCTAAACCTGACTTCACTATCGTCTTTGAACAGATGTGTTTTGTCTCTAAAATAGCTACTGAAATGAAATGAGCGTATGTATCTTGGGCCATGATGCTCCTATTCCTGGAAGTGTAAGTAGTATTTCATTCGACGCCACATGGGCGACTTGCGCGCCTGTGATGAGAATGAAATGACGAGGAGGTCAACACAACACCCAGCCCCCGAGCGGAAAAAATCTTCAGCCTGGCCAGGAATCGAACCTGGAACCGATTGCATGGGAGGTGAGCACGTTACCATCCAGCTAAGCAATCGGACAAAGTAACCACTCGCACCCTTATATGCATTGCCTATGTGGGAAGAAGATATATACCTTCCTACCATAAATCTGCTATCGGATATTCCTCACTTTAGGACCTAACATCGATTGCAGATGAACTTTTATAATGCACAGCAGTTCTTCGTTGTCGTGCAGAAGAGTAGGAACGGTCAATCTCGTAGATGAGAAAACAGTTGACAGCTATTGGAATCATAGCGGTAAACTAGTATACCGTTAGAGATTGCCGAATTACGATGATGTAGGTATTATGTACAGAGAAGTGCTGGTGCCGATATCATGCTGCACTTGAAAATCATGATGAATATAGTAATGGCACAGTAGTGGCACATCTCCTCAGTGTCAAATCTTCTAGGAGATGTAGGAGGACATGTAGAAGGATCATTTTGTACATGACTACGGTCAGTTAGTCGGCATTATGAGGAATGCGACTGTTCAGAAATACAGTTTCTGCACCATTCACTTGTTTATTTTGCCACTGCGTGTTTGGATGGTTCTCACAAACGTGGTAAGGTGGAGAATTGCTTATTTACATAGCTGGTGTTGGCGCAGAGTACAGACATCGTTTCACAGTAGCAGACCAAAGGCAATTTTGAGGTTCCGATACACACAACACAGAAATCTGCAATAGCCTC
This sequence comes from Schistocerca gregaria, assembly GCF_023897955.1. Classification (NCBI taxonomy): domain Eukaryota; kingdom Metazoa; phylum Arthropoda; class Insecta; order Orthoptera; family Acrididae; genus Schistocerca; species Schistocerca gregaria. The sequence continues at coordinate 826,660,654 of NC_064931.1, read as the reverse complement.
CCATATAAAAGATATACGAAGGCCAATTGACAACGTAGAAATCATCATTAGAATTCTACAGTCACTGAACAAAGGACGCAGAAAGTATCTACACGAAGTATTAGAAATCTGTATACACAGAGTGAAACTTGGGGAACATCTACTCAACAAAAATAGTGAAAGAAGCTCAAGCAGTTTTTTAAAACGCTTCTTGAAAGTATTTAAAGCTTCTCATAATTTACAGATTCAATACGCAGAACTTATTGTAAATACTCCCGTGCATCCCTCAATAAGTTGCATCTACAGTACGTATACATGATCTGTTGTAATCATTTAATGTATAAGAAATTAACATATTAAGTGGAGTGTGATCGCCGGCCGCGGTGGTCTCGTGGTTCTAGGCGCTCAGTCCGGAACCGCGAGACTGCTACGGTCGCAGGTTCGAATCCTGCCTCGGGCATGGATGTGTGTGATGTCCTTAGGTTAGTTAGGTTTACTTAGTTCTAAGTTCTAGGCGACTGATGACCACAGATGTTAAGTCGCATGGTGCTCAGAGCCATTTGAACCATTTGAAGTGTGATCATATCTATATTCAGGTGTAGCCCATTCAAATATTTTAAAACAAAAGGAAAACATATTTATGTTCATAATCATTTAGACATTATTTTTTGTATCCAATGCTGCAGTTCATCAAAACCATATACATTTATGTATACGTAACTACATAATGCAGTAACGGAATTGCGCACATGTCAATATTCTGGCGCAACCCACTCACATTTTCTAAAAAGTAAGAACGTTTTTATGTTAAAAACGTTTAATCTTTTAACTTTGTGTCCAATGTAAACACTCACACGTGTAAGAATAAGTACAACATCCTTAAAGTGAAACTGTAAACGCAACGTACAGTGAAGAAGACATACATCAGGCAGGAAAACATATATTTTACAGCTCAACCATCCCTGAAAGAACAATTTCCTATCAGAAACTCATGTCTTTTTAAAGAAAATCTCAAAAGTTCCTTTCCTAAATAAACAATTTTTACTGTTGGCAAAAGATCTAAAATAGCCCACACTGCGCTTGCTCTGCTGCTGTAAAAAAACATCTGAACTCATCACCGACAACAGCTATGTAAATAAACAGCTCTTCACCTTAAGACGATGGTGTTAACCATTGAGATGCGTGTGTGAAAGTAAACAAGTGACTGTTTTATTAGCAAAATCTGAGACATGATTACTGTCTCGTGTTATGTATTTACGGAATTACGGTTGATAACACACGGATACTTGTATGCCATTGCAGCCTGCCGAAGTGGCACCGCTGTGGTCGCAGGTTCGAATCCTGCCTCGCGCATGGATGTGTGTGATGTCCTTAGGTTAGTTAGGTTTAAGTAGTTCTAAGTTCTAGGGGACTGATGACCTAAGATCTTAAGTCCCATAGTGCTCAGAGTGCTCAGAGCTATTTGAACCATTTTTATGTCATTGCAGGATTTTAGTTTCAACTGTTCGCCTTAATACGACATGGAATTTTCCCTATCTCCATAATTTTATTTGTTTGTAGTTATTCTGACCCTTCGTCAATGCACGTCTTACCCAAACTGCCGATATACACTATACGAAAGTAACTGTCCGGCCAATATTTCTGTTGAATTTGTTTTTGCGTTTGGGTTTGCGAAACCGAAGTTTTATCAAAGTAGTACAAGACTATTGTTCTCAGCATGCAGTAAGAGCATTTAACTCAAAACTTTCCTCTTGCTGGAGCTATGTCTATATATTTCATTAAAAATCTTTGTCCACCATTAAACTATCGGAATCAAAAAGTAAGTGACTACTGAAAACGAAGGACGGAGGTGTCTGAGCCAGAATAATTAATTTTTTCACGGTGATCGCTCTGTATTTTTGTATCCGTCAGATGCTTTCCTCTGTCGTAGTATCGAAGTACAGTTCTACCCAATACGGTTTTATCAAAGTCTTCAGAGCCCGTAATTTCCGTTTTCATTTATATCCGTTTCTTGAAGAATCAAAACATTTGCTCACATATAGGGATCCTGCTGATGTTACTGCACTGTCAATACACTCGATTCTGAAACACCAAAAGGTTTCGTTGTCGTTTTATAAACATCCGCAAAATTTATGTTATTTCTGGTTCGTTCACTGTTGACCAGACCTGTAAAAAAAAATCTTCAGTACGTTCCATACGACAGTCTTACTTGTTCCCGAAAGTCTTGTCGCTCTGTATACACCGCTGTAGACGTTGCTTCTGCATTACGCTCGCTAGCAAACACACGTCAGTGCACCGTTTCTTGGAAGACTGTTACCATACGAGAACACGCGATATTGTACGTAAACACAGAAAATTCAGATGGTGCTGACCCACTGCAAGTTAGTGTAAGGTATGAGGCCGGCGAAAAACGGCGCTTAGAGCAGGTGGGCTGCAGGCAATGGGTGTGACCTTAATTTCGTGACGGCCACTCTAGTAGCTTTTGTCAGTTAAGGTCAGCCCCACATTACCTACTTGTTAATTATGCTGCAAATCTATCAGGTGTTACCTTATAACGACCATTTTCTTTACGTATGCGATCAGTATATTACCAGATTCCCTTAAAAAACAGAAGCATTGAACTGTCTATAAACTAAGTGAAAATGTATAAAGGGCACGGTAAACCACGGAATATTTTTGTTACACACAGTTATCATCCTGTCAATTACTTAAAAATAAACAGTATTTTCAGAAAAACGGAAATTTTCCATGTTTAATTCAGGTTTAATTAGAAAACTGTTCACTTGTAATGTGAAACAGAGGGATGTTGTAGAAAAATAAAGAAAACAAAACAGATTCATCGAGTAACGTTAGAAACCGGAGTTTTCTCGACAAAAGGTAAAATTTTAAAAAAAGCTGCAAAACCAAAATATTTCAACACCTCATCGAACTTATATAAAACGACTTTCGGATTTGTCAATAATGACAGGCAACTAGTGCCTTTGATCATGATGAAAAACGTTCTGTTGAGTACAAAATAACAATAACTACACATATATTTTTGTATATGTGCATGCAAACTGTACTTGCATCAAAAGTAATTTCTTTGGTTACATAAAAGCGCAGAGGTTACTGGATTAAATAATTTTTATTTCTTTTAAAATGCAATTTATGTTCTGTAAGGATATAACATCCACACTGGACCAACACTGTATGATGTACAGTTCTTATTAAGTAGCCGCGCGGGGTAGCCGATGGGGTCTAGGCGTCTTGTCACTGTTCGAGCGGCTGCCCCCGTCGGAGGTTCGAGTCCTCCCTCGGGTATGGGTGTGTGTGTTGTCCTTAGAGTAGGTTAGTTTAAGTTAGATTAAGTTGTGTGTAAGCCTAGGGACCGATGACCGCAGCAGTCCTTACCACAAATTTCCAATTTCTTATTAAATGCAAAACAAACACCCAAACAAACAAACAAATCAAAGCGAAGTCGTCGGCTCTCCCTTACACATTCAAGCACTTTTCTTTCCCTACCAGCGCTACGAATAGCAATCCTACATTTACTACGACATTTATATGGCATACCAAAACTGCCGAACCGTACTTTTGGTAGAGTGCAGCTCTGGTCTCAGCTTCTTTGTTCGCCAGTGCTGTACATTAATAGTGTTCTATAGCAGTATGGGTAACTTTCTTGATGCGGGTTGTGTATGGGTGTACTGAATGCAGTCAAATAGCAGCACAACGAGGCTATACTGAACTGTTCCAGCAGTGACATCAACCACATCACAGAGTTTTTGCACCTCTACGTCACTGTCATCATAAAACATATCCTTCGTTGTCAGAATGGAAGATATAACCACGCAAGATGTACTAAAACACCAGACATGGAAGAGAACTAAGGCTGTTACTGGGTAGTTGCGCTGTGAAATAATAGTTAAGAAAAAATTCGATACGTTACACCATTTTCGATTTAATTAACATTGAAGTTAGAGAATCAGTCAACTGCGCGCATGTTCAAGCGGCCCGTCAGAGAAAGAAGGGGAATGCTCTATCGACGATACTAGCCACGAATGGGGAAATAAATTGACATAATCAGCTATGAGAAAGGGAGAAACTAGATGGCTGGTCGCGGGCTGGTTTCGTGAGTATCCATGGGAAGTGCCTGTTGTATGTGGAAACCACGTCTATGCTACAAGATGCCAGCTGTCCACGCTTCTTCAGAGAATGTGGGAGGCGAAGGTTTGCCCTCTCTGTATAGCAGTTTATGCGGTGATATGTCGCAGTTCAGACGACCGACAATGCTGGTAGATGCACAAGTGTTTCAGGACACACGAGTCAACGAATATTGTTGTTGATCAGGGGTTCGTAGCAGAGGACCCCTATTAGCTCCCATTCTGGCCCAATGATATCCTCAGTTAATATTGTAGTGAGAACAGGATCATCAATATTATAGCGTCGAACGATTAGCACGTGTTATCTTGTCAGATGTATCCTGTTTCTATTTACACCATGTAAATGGTCGTGTTCGGATACGATTTCATCCAGGCGAAAGATCGTTCGAAACACGTAGCGCACCACGGAAAAGTGCTTTGATTAGATTAGAGTAGTTCTCGTTCCATAGATCCGTGTTGAGGAGATCCTCGTAGATGTGGAACATGTCACATTTTTTTATTTTTTTTAAATTTTTTAAGCTGAAATAACAATACTAATAGTATAAATATATACAACACATCATTTGTTTCTATTAAAAAATTCGTCAATGGAGTAGAAGGAGTTGGCCACTAGTAAGTCTTTCAGGCTTCTTTTAAACTGATCTCTATTTGTAACTAAATTTTTTATGTTTGCTGGCACATTTTTGAAGATGAGTGTTCCTGAGTAGTGGACCCCTTTTTGACCTAAAGTAAGTGCTTTTAAGTCCTTGTGCAGATCATTTTTGTTCCTGGTATTGTATGTATGAACTGAGCTGTTTGTTGGAAAAAGAGATATATTATTTAGGACAAATTTGATTAAGGAGTAAATATACTGAGAGGCAGTAGTTAGTATACCCAGTTTTTTGAAGAGGTTTCTACAAGACGTCCGTGAGTTTACTCCACAAATAATACGTATTACACGCTTTTGGACTCTGAAAACTTTTGTTTGACTTGAAGAGTTACCCCAAAATATTATACCATATGACATTATGGAATAAAAGTAGGCAAAGTATGCAAGCTTTTTCACTTTTATGTCGCCTGTGTCTGCTAACACTCGAATTGCAAATACAGATTTGTTAAGGCGTTTCTGCAGTTCTGTGGTGTGCTCCTCCCAACTGAATTTATTATCAAGTTGTAATCCCAGGAATTTATGACTATCAACCTCTTCTATCTGCTCTTCTTCGTCCTTTATGCATATGCTGGGTGGAAAGCTCTTACAGGTTCTGATTTGCATATAGTGAGTCTTTTCGAAGTTTAATGTCAGTGAGTTGGCTTTAAACCATTTATTAATATCCATGAAAATATCATTAGCAGATCTTTCTACATCTACACTCGACATACTATTTATTGCAATACTTGTGTCATCTGCAAACAAAACGAACTCTGCTTCTGGCAGTGTAACTGATGAAAGATCATTAATGTACACAAGAAAAAGCAATGGCCCTAAGATGGATCCTTGTGGGACACCACATGTAATTTCTTCCCATTCTGATGATAACTGATGACTTAATTCACTAGTCCCTTGCACTGACACCCTTTGTTTCCTGTTATTGAGGTATGAGTTGAACCATTTTGCAGCACTGCCTGTGACACCATAGAATTCTAATTTATTTAAAAGGATGTTGTGGTTTACACAATCGAATGCCTTTGCTTTGTGTTTAAAGATTTTATTATGGAAGTTATTTCTTTTGGTGATGTGAGTGACATATTCATGTTCCTAAAGCTATTTGTAAAGGCTAGTTTCAGATATTCAAGGGCATTATTTACTGATCCTGACAATCCCATTCTATCAGTAATGGATAAAAAGTACTTGTTAAATAGATTTGCCACACTATGCCCATCGGTTACTAATGTGTCATCTACCTTTAGAGCTATTTGGTCCTGTTCCTTTCTGGTTCTACCAGTCTCCTCTTTCACTATATCCCATATTGTTTTTATTTTGTTCCCTGACATTGCTATCTTCTTCTCATAGTGTATTTGTTTAGATGCCTGAATTACTTTTTTTAATATTTTACAGTATTCCTTGTATTTAGCTAAATCGTCAGCATTGGAGCTATTCTTGGTCGACAGATACATTTTCCTTTTTTTCTTACAGGAAATCTTTATTCCTTGTGTGATCCATGGTTTTATTATGGACTTCTGTTTCATTTGAGTAACTTTTAGAGGAAAACAGTTTTCAAACATGGTACTAACATTGTTCATGAATGTGTTATATTTTTCATTCATGTCATGAGCACCATAAACATCTTTCCAGTTCATATCTTTGAGCAGTTTTCTAAAACACTCAATTTTTGGTTGATTGAATACTCTCCTGTACTCAGATTTAGCAGTCTTGATAATCTGCTTAGAATTTACATCTAAAACAAGGAGCTGCATGTCATGATCTGATAGTCCATTTATTACAGGTTTTATGTTATGATTTTGTTCCTTTGATTTGTCTATAAAAAATGTTATCAATGGCTGTCTTTGAGGATTTAGTGATCCTAGTTGGAAAGTTTACAGTGTAAGTTAGATTGAAAGACAACATTACTAACTGCAGTAAATGTTTACTGGAAGACTGAATTAGAAAATCTGTATTAAAGTCACCAGCAATCAAAATTTCTTTGTTTCTTACTGTTAAATAACCCAAAAGAGCTTCTAGATGATTTATGAATAGATTATAATTTCCTGCAGGGGCTCAGTAAATAGTTACTATTATATAGGATCTGTTATGGAACTCTACTTCTGTTGCACATGCTTCTAGATGATGCTCTAAACAGCATTTATTAATGTCAATGTTCTTGAATTTAGGGCAGTTTTTAATAAATGTGGCAGCTCCTCCTCCCTCCATATCTACTCTGCAGAAGTAGGAAGCTAGCTTAAATCCTGAAATGTCTAACATATCTATACCAGTGGTCACTTGATTTTCAGAGAGGCAGATTATGTCTATTTTGTTAGATGAATTCATTTCATCGATACAAATGAGTAGTTCATCAACTTTATTTCTGAATCCCGGAATGTTCTGGTGTAATAAAGATAACTGATACTGCATACTAATGCGATTATAACTGCTTTGATGAAGATGAACTGGCAGTTTGTGATTACTTTCTGTTAAACATTGTTTAAATGGAGGCTGTATGCTAAAATCTGACTTCTGTTCATCTATTTTCTCAAACTGAGTCTGTCTGCCAATCTCTCTTAAAACTCGTTTTCTATCCCCCTTCCCTATCCTAAGAAAGGCATCCCTCTGACACCTGTGACCACTGGTATTTTACCACTTGTGACAGTGTCCCCCTTTAAGTTTTCTGCAATCAAGCCAGACAGTTTTCCCTTCCCTTTCCTATTGAGGTGAAGGCCATGCCTAGTGTAGTCCCTCCTATCAATAGCATCCACAGGAATCAAACCAATATGGGACCCTATATCCGTCCTAAGCAGCTACTCCAACTCCAAGTTTACCCTCCGTACAGAGTTCAAATGAGGCCGATCATGGCGTCTCAACACAGACACAAATCCCACACTCGTATGCTTCGTTGCTGATGCTATCTTCACCAGGTCACTCTCTATGGAAAATTCAGTCTCTGTCAATGCTGTTTCCCGGACCACCCACTATAACCACGGCATCCTCCTTCGTGAAATCCTTGCGTGGAGAACCTATATCCTCTGTTACCTGACCCAGATCTGCACTAGGCTTGAAAAAGTTTGTGACCTGGTACTGTGGACCTAGATTTTCCTGCAGTAGTTGGGCAACACCTCTACCATGGTAACTACCTAACAATAGAACTTCATTTCTCTTTACAAATTACCCTACCTTTTTAAGTCCTTGAAAGCTTGTTGTGCCCTTTCTACAGCTTCAGCTACATGAGGTTCATCCGATTCTGACTGAGGCAACAGGTCAAATCTATCTTCAAGATTTATCACAAAGCTGTCTGATGCTCTCCTTTGCCTGTTCCCCCTATTACCTGTTGCCACTTCCCACCACTGTTCACCCTTCTCCTTATTTAACCTGTCCAGATCCTCCCTTACCTTGTCAGGGTCAGCTTGAAAAGCTGCAATTTTCCCTTCCTGTTCCAGTATTTTCCTATCTCTACTGCAGATTCTACAATACCACTGGTGAGCCTCATTTATGTCCCCATTTCCCACGCCACTACATTCGCCCCAATGAATGAAACTACAACACCCATCACACCATACCCCGGAACTAACGATCCTACGGCATGTCACACACTTCTCACTCATGGCAAAAAACAGAAATCGTATAAACTGAGTTAAGTACTGGCCAATACGTAAACAAAGGATCCTAGAAACTATCCAGGCAGATATAAATAATTTGAAAGCGTAATGAATTAAAAACACTGAGATTACATATAAGTTTAAGTCACTGTTTACTTACTATCCGCGCGCGTGAAATTAAGCCTAAAGTCTGTGCAATAGGCGCGAGAAGGAAAATAAACTTCTTACCCCGTTTAATCTTATTTAACACTTCACCAACTCTTCCACTAATGAAACAACATTTATAATATATTTATACCAACTGGAAACGTTTACCTATAAGTTTAATTCACTGCTTACTTACGATTCGCGCGCGTGAAATTAGGCCTAGGATTCGTGCTACAGGCGCGTTAAGAAAAATACGCTTCTTACACCGTTTAATCTTATTTTATACTTCACTAACACTTCCACTAATTCAACAACACTTATATTATATTTATAACACCTGTAGACGTTTAAAAATAGCTTAATAACAACGCTTTTTATAAATATTTAGTGCAGCAAATACTCGAAGAGTCCGCTTCGGCGCAGTGTTGCCAACAAGCTATGAGGCGACATTCACCTGGTTTTCCATGATACATGTGGCAGTAACCGAAGGCATTAGGACAGCTGCGGACTACGTGACCACTGCTGCGGACCACCTTCTGTTCATGCATGATGCCTTCGGCTATGACGTCTTCAAGCAGACTAAACGTCCGTGTTACAAGACCAGAACCAAGTGAAGTGGTTTGAGAAACATGATAAATAACTGACGTTGATATCATGGCTACCAATTTCCACTGGCCTGAAAACGATGGGACACACCTGGGAGTCCATCGTAGCCATAATCAACATGCTCGTAGTTTACTGGTGCGCAGACATCTGGTGCCAGGATCCTACCAACGACTTTCCCTACTGTGCTGCATTACAGAGATGGATCAGTTGGTTATAATGTTTCGGCTCATAACTATAGCTTGTTTGTAAATATTAATTCTAGTCCATTATTCTGATCTTACCGTAAGGATGAAGAACAGAGACTCAAGTTCGAGCAAGTAGTTCCACCAAGTAGGATACGAAGAGGTCCCGCTGCTATGATTACTGATCAAAGCTAGTTAAAAAGTCTCAGTTGCGCAACAGATTTCATTCAGGGATGTATAAATAAATGTAAGGATTTGGTAAAGAAGGGGTAAGACATGAAAGTACAACTATAACAGCTCTATAATTTCATACCATACTTCCACCTTATTTTTCACTTTATTTTTCTGGCTAACCTTACACGAAAGCTCGGAAGTGTACAATAATCCATATATATTTATGTATGTATGCTCCACATCTCCTTCTAAAGCACTGGATCGACTCAACCAAATGTGGTGCACAAATTACTTAGTGCCGAGCCTGGGGTAAGACCTCCCTATCCATCAAAGGGCTGCCGGTGAAAATGAAGCGTAGCCCATGACAAGCGAATACCCAGATTTTATTCATCCAGTATTTGAGAATGAAAGTATTTAGTGAATTGCGACAAAGCTTACGATTAATTTCAAACCCATTTATCAATGACAACCAACAAAAAACGATGAAAGGAAAAAAGTTTATCGCTTATTACATTTTCGCTGTTTGTGCAGTAAAACTAACTCAACATAAAACTTTTAATTTATTCAGTCTTTACTACCAACTGCATTCGTGACACATGTTGCAGGCAGTATTCGCATGCTCCACACAAGGTACCTACAAAGTCCTATCAAGGTACGCCACATAGTTCAGAAGATATGACATCATAAACATTGAGCTGCGTAAAAACGAAACTACATGGCGAAGTGCGCTAGAGATGTTGTTGAACTATGTGTACAAATACGTGTGAAATACATTAAATGTATGGGAAATGTATGTGACGTGTGTGTAGTCTGGCAAGACCAATGGTAAAAAGGTCCTCCTAAACCCATGCATCAATTTCAATCCAACTTGGTACACATACTTCTGGATTAACAACCTCCTATTGGGACAGAGATTATAACCTTTTGAGAGAAGGGGGCAGACAGAGATGAGAAATGAGGAGGAGGAAACGGACAGAGAGTTGGGGAGGGGAGATGGCCAGAAAGGTAAGACAGGGGAGAGGGGAGAGGAGGCGATGCACAGAGAAAGGAAAGAGGAGGAGTAGGACGTAGAAAGGGGGGAGAGGCGGTGGACAGAAGAGAAAGGAACAGATGGACCAAGGGGTGGGGAAAGAGCGTATGGACAGAGAAATGAAAGAGTAGCAGATGGACAGAGATAGGAGGAGGAAGAGATGGACAGAGAGGAAGAACAGGAGGAGGAGATGGACAGCAAGAGGAAGGAGGAGGAGGTGGAAATTGTGAGGGGGCAGAAGGAAATGGGCGTGGAGAGGGTGGGAGGAAGAGGAGATAGAAAGGGGAAGAAGGTAATGAGCAGAGAGAACGGTGAAGAGGAGATGGACAAAAAGAAGGAGTTGGAGCAGATGGACAGAGGGGGAAATATACATGGACGACGATGGAGGGGAGGAGGTAATGGGTATTGAGGGGTGTGGACGAAATGGGCAGAGTTGGAGGAGGCAGTGGTTTAGCTATGTAACCAAGGGCCCAAGGGCAAAACTGAAACTGTGGCCCTATTTAAACAAAACTAAATACTCTGGAGATGCTAAACTACTTCATCATCCTTACTGCCCATTGAATGGCATAGGCAAATCTACTTACTACTAAGTTTATTATTATGCGTAACACAGCAGATAATTTTTGATCATACTCCCTAATAACATTATAAATGTGAAAGTATGGTTGTCCGTTACGCTTTCACGCAAAACTACTGTCTGGATTTCCACGAAATTTTGCACGCGGATAGAGTTAGACATGAATAGGACACAGGATACTTCCAACCGATAAAAGGACGCCGTGGAATAATTTTCAATGTTGGTCTATACTAGGCGGCCGAAGTTGCGAGCAGAACGTAGTAAAAACAAACATGAACAAACGAAAATGAAGCAGTATTACTCAGCCACGAAAACATGGCCCCTTATCCGAAACATGCTGTGAACAGTCAAATCAGGACTAGCGCGTCCGCCATGGCGCAGACGTGCGAAGACGTTGCTTATTGTCAGTGCCGGAAACTCACTCTCGCTGAACTCGTGCGTTGTGAGCTCAGTGCGCCGTACCGATCAGCCAGATCTCGTTTAGAGCTACGATTTGCGATAGGTGATGGTTGGTAAGCGTCGTAGGCACGGACTATGTTTCCGTGGCTGCAATAGATTACAGTTAATAATATAGGTAGACAATAAAACGAAGTAGACAATTCTATTTTAACAATTTATTTTATAACCTTTTTCAGGCTTTAGGTTTTGCAAAATCATCAATAAATGCTGTTAAATCTAGACTTGAAACGGCCTTGTTGTCAATTGCTTTGTGCCAAATGTCGGAGGCGAGCTTGACCCACACTACTCCTTAAATAAGTTCTGATTATTTTTAATTTGCTGAATGATCTTTCTGCTGTTTCAGAAGTGCCAGGTATTGCATAAAATAATAAAATTGCGGTAAACTCCTCGTAATGTCGCATTCTAGCACTCATATTTAGTTATAATTTCCTTAGATAATTTGTGAACGGTCCATGTCGGAGTCAATTTAGGTAGAACAAGGTGCTAAGTATTAATAAACGGATGTGAAAAATTAGGACATGTTATATCAAAATATTTACTTTGAAATTGATCAAATTTTTGTAATGTGAGCAAAAATAATGGGGTTAGGAAATTGAATATTTGACAGACTGCACTCATGCCAGTAAAACGTGCGTTTCATTGACCTGCTATTGCCTCTAGTACATTTCTGAAAATAGTAACTTTAAATATTTCTCCCTTGTTTCGAGATCGTTAGTTAGAAGCTAGTTCATCAAAATGTTTTTTTTAACTTTCTATTGCCGATTGTCATGAAAATTGTGATACATGTCTCTCTTTTTGCAGTTTCATTGGCATTGCACTTGAATGATTCGAAACCATTTCTATAAAATATTAATTTTGCTTCAACATCGCTACAGCTCTACCTGTCTCCTCCAAACCGATATAGCGTTTTTGTAAAATTTTTGATGCGTAATATTTGGTGCATGAATTCGCAACGGAATACTAACTCGAAATTTAGCATTTTTGTTTTATTCTTTCTGCTTTGCCACGTTCATCTTTACTGGAACTATTCAGCACTATTTCTGATACTGACTTGATAATATGTAAAAAAGATGAAGTCTGATATCCAGATATCGTATTAACTGCAGAATACCACCTAGTCGGATTTAATTTTTGTAGAGTTACCACCTAGTCGGATTTAATTTTTGTAGAGTGGGTTCTGATTCACTAGTGAAATTCGACAATAGATCTCAACACTTAATACTGTTCTCGAGAAAATCATGTAAGTCTTGCATTATTGCGAAAAAAATTCTAGTTCCACGCAACGGCTAACAGCATCATTTAACAAGAGATTCAAATTATTACTGACGCAATGTACATACTCCGCATTTGCCTGAATATTCTTAATGTCTTTTGGTACACCACTCATCACAATGGCTCCGCCATAACCTTGACCTCATACTATTTTAAATCAGTATTTTTTGTCAATAAATATAATTTAGTCACTTGCTTGACTAAACCAGTTGTTTGATGACTGCATAAAAAGCTAGAAATAATTGTTTTACGGATGTATCTACTAATTGTCCATTTTTCGACCGGAACAATGCTCAGCTGATCTACCTTTGATGTGTTCTGTGTAGTGCCCATTATGGTGGCGAATAGCAGTGATCTAATTTGTTGTAGCAGTTTAGTCTAAAGTGTATTTCCTAAACACTCAGTCATTTCAGTTTTGAATTGTTGGACTCAGATACCTTGCAGATCCTAACAACAAAAAGGTGTGATTTTAAAAATGTTTTCGAATTTAAGCAATTTCAAAATAAACGAAACTAAAATGCTAAAAAATTTCTTAGAAGTGAAAATGATTACCTTTAAGCAAATCAAAAACTTGCAGCAAAATATGATCATACTGGGCGAAAAGTTCTACAACGGACAGAAAATTGTCGTGGTATCCTTCCTTCTGATATATTGATATCCTCTGACAGCCAATGAGCTTTTTGTTACAGTTAGTCTGATACCGAATAAGAACCTATCCGTTGGGAAATCCTGGAAAGTCACATACACAATACGATCCGGCGGAAAACCCGAGAAGTGTATTTGCATCGAAGAACCTTGTAAGAACCATTTTCCAAAATGACACTTCTTTACGAATTTTATTTTCAACTTCCTTGTCGATAGCATCATTCTTTATCGAAAGCTATTACACAGCAAACGCTTCCGTATGGCCATTCGAGAAACTGTGTTCTTTAAATCTTTCTGATAAGTGCTTCCAGTTGTACAACATACATTTTCGGAAGCAAACAACCAGGAAGGTGACAATAACCACCATTTAGAATTTTGGAATAATACAGGCAGACGATAAACTCTTCCATACTTAGACACTGAAACACAGTGCGATGCTGAAAAACACCTGTTGTTATGGTGGAGGTCTTTATAAAATGGTTCTGAATGCTGTAACGGTCCTTATCAAGAATTTTACTTTTTTATTTTGTCCCTCAATGTCTTGTTTTTGAAGTTTCCCAAGTCATAGAAACTTTTATTTACCTTTTCGAAGACTACGTAGGTTGACGGCAATTTCCCAGTTTCGTATGCCCTGCAGACGTCGTCGACATGGTCGGAGGCGTCGTAATGGCAGCTGTGTTTTCAACTGCAATTTTTGTCAGATCGTCTTCAATAGCTACTCAACAGATACCAAATTATCTGAGTCACAATCAACACAAAAGCTTTATTCGGAAGTGCTTGTAGAGGCCTGAGTAAGAGTTTGACAATTTTGGTCATTTTTTGTTTACTCTCTTGGTTTTCCTGACTTCGTTTTCGCTTAAACGCACCACTTCAATAAAAAGCGTTGCAAACTGAACAAATCCTCTTAAAACTTGGTTACCATTATGTGCTCGAGTGGAATACTAACTGCACTGCACTGACTTTACACGATGTTAAGAATAAACTTGATCCAAATATTGCGCTATGTATTTTTTTTTTTCCATACTCCACAAGCCACCTGACGGTGTGTGGCGGAGGGTACCCTGAGTACCTCTATCGGTTCTCCCTTCTATTCGAGTCTCGTATTGTTCGTGGAAAGAAGGATTGTCGGTATGCTTCTGTGTGGACTCTAATCTCTCTGATTTTATCCTCATGGTCTCTTCACGAGATATACGTAGGAGGAAGCAATATACTGCTTAACTCTTCGGTGAAGGTATGTTCTCGAAACTTTAACAAAAGTTTATCTATCATCTCCGTAACGCTTTCGCGATTACTAAATGATCCTGTAACAAAGCGCGATGCTCTCCGTTGGATATTCTCTATCTCTTCTATCAACCCAATCTGGTACGGATCCCACACTGTTGAGCAGTATTCAAGCAGTGGGCGAACAAGCGTACTGTAACCTACTTCCTTTGTTTTCGGATTGCATTTCCTTAGGATTCTTCCAATGAATCTCAGTCTGGCATCTGCTTTACCGACGATCAACTTTATATGATCATTCCATCTTAAATCACTTCTAATGCATACTCCCAGATAATTTATGGAATTAACTGCTTCCAGTTGCTGACCTGGTATTTTGTAGCTAGATGCTAAGGGATCTATCTTTCTATGTATTCGCATCACATTACATATGTCTACATTGAGATTCAATTGCAATTCCCTGCACCATGCGTCAATTCGCTGCAGATCCTCCTGCATTTCAGTACAATTTTTCATTGTTGCAACCTCTCGATACAGCACAGCATCATCTGCAAAAAGCCTCAGTGAACGTCCGATGGTATCCACCAGGTCATTTATGTATTTTGTGAATAGCAACGGTCCTATGACACTCCCCTGCGGCACACCTGAAATCACTCTTACTTCGGAAGACTTCTCGGCATTGAGAGTGACATGCTGCGTTCTGTTATCTAGGAACTCCTCAATCCAATCACACAATTGGTCTGATAGTCCGTATGCTCTTACTATGTTCATTAAACGACTGTGGGGAGCTGTGTCAAACGACTTGCGGAAGTCAAGAAACACGGCATCCACCTGGGAACCCGTGTGTATGGCCCTCTGAGTCTTGTGGACGAATAGTGCGAGCTGGGTTTCACACGACCGTCTTTTTCGAAACCCATGCTGATTCCTACGAGTAGATTTCTAGTCTCGAGAAAAGTCATTATACTCGAACATAATACGTGTTCCAAAATTCTACAAATGATCTACGTTAGAGATATAGGTCTATAGTTCTGCACATCTGTTCGACGTCCCTTCTTGAAAACGGGGATGACCTGTGCCCTTTTCCAATCCTTTGCAACGCTTCGCTGTCCTACAGACCTACGGTACAACGCTACAAGAAGGGGGCAAGTTCCTTCGCGTACTCTGTGTAAAATCGGACTGGTATCCCATCAGGTCCAGCGGCGTTTCCTATTTTGAGCGATTTTAATTGTTTCTCTATCCCTCTGTCGTCTACCACTTTGCACTGTAGTTCCTTCTCTAGATTGTCGCACAGATGACAGTCTTCCTCTGTGAAACAGCTTTGGAAGAAGACATTTAGTATTTCGGCCTTTAGTATGTCATCCTCTGTTTCAGTACCATTTTGGTCACAGAGTGTCTGGGAATTTTGTTTTGATCCACCTACCGCTTTGACATAAGACCAAAATTTATTAGGATTTTCTGCCAAGTCAGTACATAGAACTTTACTTTCGAATTCATTGAACGCCTCTCGCATAGCCCTCCTCACACTACATTTCGCTTCGCGTAATTTTTGTTGGTCTGCAAGGCTTTGGCTATGTTTATGTTTGCTGTGAAGTTCCCTATGCTTCCGCAGTAGTTTTCTAACTCGGTTGTTGCACCACGGTGGCTCTTTTCCATCTCTTACGATCTTGCTTGGCACATACTCATCTAACGCATATTGTACGATGGTTTTGAACTTTGTCCACTGATCCTCAGCACTATCTGTACTTGAGACAAAACTTTTGTGTTGAGTCATCAAGTACTCTGAAATCTGCTTTTTGTCACTTTTGCTAAACTGAAAAATCTTCCTACCTTATTTAATATTTCTATTTAAGGCTGAAATCGTCGATGCATTAACCGCTTAATGATCGCTGATTTCCTGTTCTGCATTAACTGATTCAAATAGTTCTGGTCTGTTTGTCGCCAGAAGGTCTAATATGTTATCGCCAAGAGTCGGTTCTCTGTTTAACTGCTCAAGGTAGTTTTCAGATAAAGCACTTTAAAAAATTTCACTGGATTCTTTTTCCCTGCCGCCCGTTATGAACGTTTGAGTCTCCCAGTCTATATCCGGCAAATTAAAATCTACACCCAGAACAATAACATGGTGGTAAAATCTACTCGAAATATTTTCCAAATTATTCTTCAGGTGCTCAGCCACAACAGCTGCTGAGTCCAGGAGCCTATAGAGACATCCAGTTACCATGTCTGAGCCTGCTTTAACCGTGACCTTCACCCAAATCATTTCACAATTCGGATCTCCATGAATTTCCTTCGACACTATTGCACTTCTTATCGCTATAAACACGCCTCCCCCTTCACTGTCCAGCCTGTCTCTGCGGTATACATTCCAATCTGAGTTTACGATTTCGTTACTGTTTACGTCTGGTTTCAGCCAACTTTCTGTCCCTAGAAGGGACCGTCGTGACCGTTTATTAATGAGAACAGTTCTGGGACCTTTCTGTAGACTCTCCTGCAGTTTACTGTTAGCACATTAATATTGTTATTCCCTGTTGCATTTTGCCTACTCCTACCTTGCCGCGTCTCAGGAGGCGTCTTGTCGGGCCTAGGGAAGGAATTCTCTAACCTCAAAAACCCCCATGTGCACTCCACACGTACTTCGCTACCCTTGCAGCCGCTTCCGGCGTGTGGTGCACGCCTGACCTATTCAGGGGGACCCTACATTTCTCCACCCGATAGCGGAGGTCGAGAAATTTGCACCCCATCTCTCCGCAGAATCGTCTGAGCCTCTGGTTTAAGCCTTCCACTCGACTCCAAACCAGAGGACCGCGATCTGTTCTGGGAACGATACTACAAATAGTTATCTCTGATTCCACGCCGCGAGCGAGGCTTTCCGCGTTCACCAATTCCGCCAACCGCCTGTAGGAACTGAGGATGATCTCTGAACCCAGACGGCAGGAGTCATTGGTGGCGACATGAGCAACAATTAGCATTCGGGTGCACCCAGTGCCTTCTATCGCCGCCGGTATGGCCTCCTCCACATCACAGATGAGACCCCCCGGCAAGCAGACAGAGTGAACACTGGCCTTCTTCCCCGACCTTTTCGCTATTTCCCTAAGGGGATCCATCACCCGCCTAACGTTGGAGCTCCCAATAATTAATAAACCCCTCCCCCCGTGTGCCTGCTCGGACCTTGCTGAAGGAGCAGCCACATGTCCACTCACAGGCAGAGCGGGCGATGCGACACGGCCAGCCTCCACATTGACCCTCCGCCTCGTGCGCCGCGAACGCCGCTGAACCCGCCACTCCCCTTGGGGAGATGGTGGCCCAACCGCGCCCGGTACCCGTGAAGATGTCTCGACAGCAGGGACAGTGGGTGAAGCATGTAACACCTGGGCTGTACCTTGCGACGCACCAGACTCCCCACTGCCGCTACACTCCGAGGCAGCAGCCTGAAGACGGCTGACCGCGGCCATCAACACGCTCAGCTGTTCGCGGAGAGTGGCCAGCCCCTCCTGCGTCCGTACACAGCAGTCACAAATCCTACCCATCCTAAGGAATCAATTTACTGAAGAGACTTAATCAACTTTTAACTAGACTGCTAATTCACTAAAGGCGGCTGATTATTGACTAAACTGTGATTGCTAACCACTTCTTGTAGAAAACAATGAAAATAGCACTACCTGTCTCTGGACTGTATTCAAAACGAACACGAAATCTATGGAACAATTAATAGCACTCGACAATTAAAGCTTCCTAAAAGCAAAAACACGCGGAAGAAGAACTGACAAGTAAGAAAAATACAGCTAACACTTAAGGTAGCTCGCTGCACAGCAGACGTGAAGCAGGCGGCAGTTACGACGGCACTGACACTACTGGCACTAAGGCTGTTAACTCATTGTCCTGTCGTTTACGTGAAGATTAAGGCACGTCCTCTCGAGTATACTCAAGTAAGATGATAATAAGACAAGTTTTCGCCGATAAGACTGAAAAAATCTCACAACCGCACAAATGTTGCAGGCACATTTACCCTGACTGGCCAGCCGTGCCAGCTTACTCATAGCGACAAAATAAAATAAAATCTTAATGATGGCTCTGGGTGTTTTTATTTTTTATCGCGACAGTAAACGGCCGTCGTCCCAGAGACGTCCTGCTAAAATGATGGACATACAAAAAAGTCATAGTTATGTGAACACCTACAGATAGTTTGTAAAACCGACGACGGACTGAGAAACATCAAAACAGCAAATGCTACTTAATTTTTAGATAGTGAGTTAAAATACGGTAAATCTTCGGTTCAGATGGTTCAAATGGCTCTGACCACTATGAGACTTCACTGCTGAGGTCATCAGTCCCCTACAAAAATGGTTCAAATGGCTCTGAGCACTATGCGACTTAACATCTGTGGTCATCAGTCACCTAGAACTTAGAACTACTTAAACCTAACTAACCTAAGGACATCACACACATCCGTGCCCGAGGCAGGATTCGAACCTGCGACCGTAGCGGTCTCGCAGCTCCAGACTGAAGCGCCTAGAACCGCTCGGCCACACTGGCCGGCCTAAACTTCAGAAATACGCATTTTGATAGCCAGGTGGGAAGCTTTAACTCCCTCGATACCTGAGTCCGATGGATACAGCCCTAAGGTCGCCACTGAAGCTGTTCTTTGCCACACTGGTGACGAGCCAGTCACTAACACATTCGACAAAACAATTGAAGACCAAGATCCACCTTTTCTCTTCTTATTTTGTTAAATTCAGAGTGCATTTGGTAATAGCACTTTATCGGGGTCTATGATTAAGGATCATTCGCTCAAGGGAATTCCCTATGCAAACAGTTGAGTTATCGTACTTAATGTCGTATTAGGGCTTGTCCGCTACGTGCCCGCCTCGTTAACGCGGAGAGTTCTGTGACCGTGCGCGATAAGATCTTATCAGACACGGGGAATAAAGCACGGTGCTTTGCAGGGCCAGTAATTTCGAGCGCAATACTTATCGTTTTCGACGTTAGAAATGACACGAGGCAGCAACAATGTTCCGTAATAAAATAATGGAGAGACTTCACATTCAAATGCTGTCACACACTGTACTGTCAAACACACTGCTGGTAATTCAGCGCCACTCACTGTCAATTCGCGCCTAGCGGGATTAGCCAAGCGGTCTCAGGCGCTGCAGTCATGAACTGTGGGCTGGCCCCGCTGGAGTTTCGAGTCTTCCCTCGGGCATGGGTGTGCGTGTTTGTCCTTAGGATAAGTTAGGTTAAGTAGTGTGTAAGCTTACGGACTGATGACCTTAGCAGTTAAGTCCCATAGGATTTCACACATATTTGAACATTTTTTGTTAGTTCGCAAATATTGACAGCCATGCCAACTCCGACGGAAAAAGACAACAACCTTGACTTAACCGAAAAGCAATACACTCTGTTAAGTCTGTGTTCTGGAAGCGGGAGGAATATTTGTGATTTCAGTTCGTGCCGTTCGAGGTTTCTTGGTCAGGTTGAAAAAAGTTAAAAGTCGAAAATTCGTGATCCATCTAAAATATTATATAGCATTTTCGAACGTCCTTCACGGAGGCCCATGGGCTGCTTGATAAATTGATGGCCCAAGGCACTGTCTCACTTAGCCCTATAGAAGATTGGAGTAAATGCATACTCGGACAACGATGGGTACTGAGGTAATAATATCATCATTTCTTTCTGGACGCGACATATCACCGAGAGGCAATCTTAGTGTTACAGGCGAGCAAATGGTAAGTATCGGTACGCAGTATGGAAAACAAACATCATCAACGATGTACTGATGTCAGCTGATAGGATATGCAGTCAGTGATAAATAAAAATGAATGAATAGCGTAGCACTATCTTTTTACATTAAGAAATGACTTCTGTGCAACACTGTATAAACAATACACTAGTGTATACTGGTGAAAAAAAGAGCGTGACTGCTACGGTCGCAGGTTCGAATCCTGCCTCGTGCATGGATGTGTGTGATGCCCTTAGGTTAGTTAGGTTTAAGTAGTTCTAAGTTCTAGGGGACTGATGACCACAGATGTTAACTCCCATAGTGCTCAGAGCCATTTGAAGCATTTTTTGAAAAAAAGAACCAGGCCGGTCTGTTGTTAACAGACCGTTCTTGTTTACCGGAGGATAAGGGGTCTAGCCACATCAGGTCACCCTGATTTTATAAGACAGTTTATTATCATAAATGGACAATGTTCCAGAGACATGCACGTAATTATCGGTATGGTGCTGGGAAGTACATATTATACAGGGTGGGCTATTGATAGTGACCAGGCCAAATATTTAATGAAATAAGCATCAAACGAAAGAACTACAAAGAACGAAACTCGTCTAGCTTCTACATCTACATCTACATTTATACTCCGCAAACCACCCAACGGTGTGTGGCGAAGGGCACTTAACGTGACACTGTCATTACCTCTCTTTTCTGTTCCAGTCTCAAATGGTTCGCGGGAGGAACGACTGTCTGAAAGCCTCCGTGCGCGCTCTAATCTCTCTAATTTTACATTCGTGATCTCCTCGGGAGGTATAAGTAGGGGGAAGCAATATACTCGATACCTCATCCAGAAACGCACCCTCTCGAAACCTGGCGAGCTAGCTACACCGCGATGCAGAGCGTCTCTCTTGCAGAGTTTGCCACTTGAGTTTGTTAAACATCTCCGTAACGCTATCACGGTTACCAAATAACCCTGTGACGAAACGCGCCGCTCTTCTTTGGATCTTCTCTATCCCCTCCGTCAACCCGATCTGGTACGGATCCCACACTGATGAGCAATACTCAAGTACAGGTCGAACGAGTGTTTTGTAAGCCACCTCCTTTGTCAATGGACTACATTTTCTAAGGACTCTCCCAATGAATCTCAGCCTGGTACCCGTCTTACCAACAATTAATTTTATATGATCATTCCACTTCAAATCGTTCCGCATGCATACTCCCAGATATTTTACAGAAGTTACTGCTACCAGTGTTTGTTCCGCTAACATATAAACATACAATGAAGGATCCTTCTTTCTGTGTATTCGCAATACAGTACATTTGTCTATGTTAAGGGTCAGCTGCCACTCCCTGCACCAAGTGCCTATCCGCTGCAGATCTTCCTGCATTTCGCTACAATTTTCTAATGCTGCAACTTCTCTGTATACTACAGCATCATCTGCGAAAAGCCGCTTGGAACTTCCACACTATCTACTAGGTCATTTATATATATTGTGAAAAGCAATGGTCCCATAACACTCCCCTGTGGCACACCAGAGGTTACTTTAACGTCTGTAGACGTCTCTCCATTGATAACAACATGCTGTGTTCTGTTTGATCATACAATGTTAAGTGAAGTGTGTTCTGTTTGCTAAAAACTCTTCAATCCAGCCACACAGCTGGTCTGATATTCCGTAGGCTCTTACTTTGTTAATAAGGCGACAGTGCGGAACTGTATCGAACGTCTTCCGGAAGTCAAGAAAAATAGCATCTACCTGGGAGCCTGTATTTAATATTTTCTGGCTCTCATGCACAAATAAAGCGAGTTGGGTCTCACATGATCGCTGTTCCCGGAATCCATCTTGATTCCTACAGAGTAGATTCTGGGTTTCCAAAAACGAAATGATACTCGAGCAAAAAACATGTTCTAAAATTCTACAACAGATCGACATCAGAGATATAGGTCTATAGTTTTGCGCATCTGCTCAACGACCCTTCTTGAAGACTGGGACTACCTGTGCTCTTTTCCAATCATTTAGAACCTTCCGTTCCTCTAGAGACTTGCGGTACACGGCTGTTAGAAGGGGGGCAAGTTCTTTCTCGTACTCTGTATAGAATCGAATTGCTATCCCATCAGGTCCAGTGGACTTTCCTCTGCTGAGTGATTCCAGTTGCTTTTCTATTCCTTGGACACTTATTTCGATCTCAGCCATTTTTTCGTTTGTGCGAGGATTTAGAGAAGGAACTGCAGTGCGGTCTTCCTCTGTGAAACAGCTTTGGAAAAAGGAATTTAATATTTCAGCTTTACGCGTGTCATCCTCTGTTTCAATGCCATCATCATCCCGGAGTGTCTGGATATGCTGTTTCGAGCCACTTACTGATTTAACGTAAGACCAGAACTTCCTAGGATTTTCTGTCAAGTCGGTACATAGAATTTTACTTTCGAATTCACTGAACGCTTCACGCATAGCCATCCTTACGCCAACTTTGACATCGTTTAGCTTCTGTTTGTCTGAGAGGTTTTGGCTGCATTTAAACTTGGAGTGAAGCTCTCTTTGCTTTCGCAGTAGTTTCCTAACTTGGTTGTTGTACCACGGTGGGTTTTTCCCGTCCCTCACAGTTTTACTCGGCACGTACCTGTCTAAAACGCATTTTACGATTTCTTGAACTTTTTTCATAAACACTCAACATTGTCAGTGTCGGAACAGAAATTTTCGTTTTGATCTGTTAGGTAGTCTGAAATTTGCCTTCTATTACTCTTGCTAAACAGATAAACCTTCCTCCCTTTTTTTTATGTTCCTATTAACTTCCATATTCAGGGATGCTGCAACGGCCTTATGATCACTGATTCCCTGTTCTGCACATACAGACTCGAAAAGTTCGGGTCTGTTTGTTATCAGTATGTCCAAGATGTTATCTCTACGAGTCAGTTCTCTGTTTAATTGCTCGAGGTAATTTTCGGATAGAGCACTCAGTATAGTGTCGCTCGATGCTCTGTCCCTACCACCCGTCCTAAACATGAGAGTGTCCCAGTCTATATCTGGTAAATTGAAATCTCCACCTAAGACTATAACATTCTGAGAAAATTTATGTGAAATGTATTCCAAATTTTCTCTCAGTTGTTCTGCCACTGATGCTGCTGAGTCGGGAGGTCGGTAAAAGGAGCCAATTATTAACCTAGTTCGGTTGTTGAGTGTAACCTCCACCAATAATAATTCACAGGAACTACTACTTCTACTTCACTACGGGATCAACTACTACTAACAGCGACGAACACTCCACCACCGGTTGCGTGCAATCTATCTTTTCTAAACACCTTCTGTACCTTTGTAAAAATTTCGGCAGAATTTATCTCTGGCTTCAGCCAGATTTCTGTACCTGTAACGATTTCAGCTTCGGTGTTTTCTATCAGCGCTTTAAGTTCCGGTACTTTACCAACGCAGCTTCGACAGTTTACAATTACAATACCGATTGCTGGTTGGTCCCCGCATGTCCTGACTTTGTGCCGCACCCGTTGAGGCTGTTGCCCTTTCTGTACTTGTCCCAGGCCATCTATCCTAAAAAACCGCCCAACCCACGCCACACAACCCCTGCTACCCGTGTAACGGCTTGTTGCGTGTAGTGGACTCCTGACCTATCCAGCGGAACCCGAAAGCCCACCACCCTATGGCGCAAGGCGAGGAATCTGCAGCCCACATGGTCGCAGAACCGTCTCAGCCTCTGATTCAGACCCTCCACTCGGCTCTGTACCAAAGGTCCGCAGTCAGTCCTGTCGACGATACTGCAGATGGTGAGCTCTGCTTTCATCCCGCTAGCGAGACTGGCAGTCTTCACCAAATCAGATAGCCGCCGGAAGCCAGAGAGGGTTTCCTCCGATCCATAGCGACACACATCATTGGTGCCGACATGAGCGACCACCTGCAGATGGGTGCACCCTGTACCCTTCATGGCATCTGGAAGAACCCTATCCACATCTGGAATGACTCCCCCCGGTATGCACACGAAGTGCGCATTGGTTTTCTTCCCCTCTCTTGCTGCCATATCCCTAAGGGGCCCCATTACGCGCCTGACGTTGGAGCTCCCAACTACCAGCAAGCCCACCCTCTGCGACCGCCCGGATCTTGCAGACTGAGGGGCAACCTCTGGAATAGGACAAGTAGCCATGTCAGGCCGAAGAACAGTATCAGCCTGAGACAGAGCCTGAAACCGGTTCGTCAGACAAACCGGAGAGGCCTTCCGTTCAGCCCTCTGGAATGTCTTTCGCCCCCTGCCACACCTTGAGACGACCTCCCACTCTACCACAGGTGAGGGATCATCCTCAATGCGGGCAGTATACCGGGCAACCACAGTCGTAGTCCGATCGGGGGATGCGTGGGACGAGGTGGCCGTCCCCGACAAACCCCCATCCGGACCCCCACAGTGATACCCATTGGCAACAGCCTCAAGCTGTGTGACCGAATCCAACACAGCCTGAAGCTGGGAGCGAAGGGATGCCAACTCAGCCTGCATCCGAACACAGCCGTTGCAGTCCCTATCCATGCTAAAAACTGTTGTGCAAAGAACGTCTGAGCTAATCTACAGAGAGCGCAAAAAAATCAACACAAAATTTAAGCGGTTATTAAAATACAAGAATTCCCAGTAAATGCAGTAATGCTGCTACTTGCACATTGCTGACACTGCTCGGCGGCGGTAGGAGACTACGCGATTTTACACTATTCAGGTACTAAAACGCGATGCTACAACTCTGAAATACTATAATACGCGGGAAATTTATGAATTAAACAATGCAAGTACCAAAAACACGCAAAGAAATTAAGAATGAAAATATATAACAAATAAGCGAGCTAGGAGTATACGACTTGCTGCTGCAGCTGCTTATCCAACGGCGGCAGGGAGCACACTGACTGACCAACCGACACTGGCCGTTCAAAACAAAAACAGAAGACAAACGACTACGCGAATTTACACTATTCAGGTACTAAAAAGCGATGCTACAACTCTCAAATAGTATAATACGCCCGAAATTTATGAATTAAACAATGCAAGTACCAAAAACACGCAAAGAAATTAAGAATTAAAATATGTAACAAATGAGTGAGCTGGAGTATACGACTTGCCGCTGCAGCTACTTATCCAACGGCGGCAGCACACTGACCTACGCCAGCGCCATCTAGCGGGAAAACCATAGCGCCATCTGGTTTCCTCCTTCAAGCTAGACAAGTTTCGTTCTTTGTAGTTTTTTCGTTTGCCGCATATTTCGTGAGATATTTGGCCCGGTCACGATCAATGGACCACCCTGTATATACGTGTCTTAGAGAGTAGTGTTTGTTGTAAATTTGGATTTCCCACAGATGTCTGTGAGGAACAGTTAGCTGATAAAAGCTGTAATAATTTCCATCCATATCGCGACAAATGTCGACAACTAGATTTTCGTACAGTCATTGAAATGTGCGCATCTTACGACACGTGTAAGCGTTGTAGTCATTGTCTACCCAATTACTGACACACAGTTTGAATCAGTCATATCATAAATTAAGTATGCATATTGGTATGAAATGGAACGATGAAACAGGCTCAGTAGTAGATAAAGCAAACGACTGGATTCCATTTACTGGTAGGCTGCGGAGAAGCTGCAGTTTATCTACGAAAGCTTTCGGCTACGGAACGCTTGTAAGACATGTACTGGAATACTGGGAAGCATTCCGAGGGAGGAAGGGAAAGAAACTACTGAGTGTGGTTCCATGAAACGTATCATATTACAGTGATTAGCACAGAAGTAGACTAATATTTGTAAGCACTCTGTACAAACCGGTGTCGTCATGACCATTATACCTAATTGTAGGAGGGGCAGTGGCAGTGAAGCTGGCTGTAGTGCCTATGTATCCATACGAATGGAATTTCTTTGGTAAGGACATTTAATAATGTAAATTGCAGTACATCTATGACAGCTGTGTGAATGAGGACTATTTCCTATAAATGTAGGAGGATATGGAAAGTGGAGATATTAAAAAGCTTTACCCAGCTCGCACACACTACTTCCTGCTATTCTTTACAGGAATGTTCATACACGTTTCTGGTGAGATTCTGTTGTTCACTGTTGAAGAAGAGTGGTTCTGGAGAGACATAAAAATTCAAATGAAAATGCATGTCCGATGGAAAAGAAAAAAAAGTAATTTACACGACGGTAGCTGGCTAATTTTCCGCTGTCGATTTCGAGGGTTCGCGCACGCAGGAAATATTTGGGGAACACATTGCGAACAGGCGCCGGTTGTGTAACGAATAAGTGTGTGCGGTGTCGGCGCTCGATAGCAGGCGCCGTGAATTAACTCATTTATCATGGAGATGCACTGCCCCGGGCAGCGAGCGCGCCAATTTCTCCCGGCAGCCTTCTCCCGCGACAATGCACCGAATTAACTGAATGGCGCGCCGTGCCTCTAAGCCAGTTAACGGCCGGATTTAACAGCTCGGCCTGTGGTAACTGTATCCCGTGTTCCGATTTGTAGCTCCTCAGCTGGTTTACTCTCACTGCCCTCTCTGCTGTTGGTTCTTTGAGGGACTGACGAGTGCTTTCAGCACCTTCCTCGTTGTACTTCATCACAAAGCCCTCTTCCGTTCGTCTCGGAGATTGCTTTTCTCGTTCCTTTGGTTGTCATATACGTGTAGCTATCTTCAAATCTTTTGTGAAAGTGTCACTAAGGTCCTTACATTTACGTGATCCAGGAGATTTAAGCTCATTCTATCATTAATCTGTTTACATGACTAAAAGTGAAATCCGATAACCTGGTTAACGTTATTTGATGTACTAGAGGGCAAACGTAGTTTGCTTCTTATGTAACTGTTCACCGATATTTGTGAGAGTTTTGGGTATGGTTCCTATGTTCATCATGAAAACTCTTCATTGTAAGAAACTGAGAAAAACGATTATACAAGATGGAGAAAAATATCGTATACATATGTTGACGTATACTGTACGACGTTTTATTAATGTTTGTGACAGTGTACGTAATGGAGCGCTGAGGAAATAAATCCAGTCGTAGCAAACAAATTCCAAGAAATAAAAAGAAAGGGTCTTTCTAGAAAGTTCTTACAGTTCACCTACTCCTCATTAACGAAAGCTGCTAATGTGTGTAAGGAATAAATTTTTCACAGTTGGACAACTGAACAACGACTTAAGCGTTATAACTAGCCATTACGGAATTTACAGTTTTATTATGCTGTAAATCATTGAAGTGACAAAAGTCGTGGGATACTTCCTTATATCGTGTCGGACCTCTTTTTACCCGGCGTAGTGCAGGAACTCGACGTGGCGTAGACTCAAGAAGTCGTTCAATGATTCCCCCTGAAGAAGTATTGAGCCATGCTGCCTCTAAAGCAGTCCACAATACTGGAAGTGTTGCAGGTGCAGAATTTGTGCACCAACTGTTCTCTCAATTATGTAAATGTTCGAAAGGCTGTCGGGCCATCTCGGTTGCCAAATCTTTTTCTAGAAATGTATAGAATATTCTTTAAACCACTCGCGAACAATTGCGACCTGGCGGTATGACGTGTTGTCATCCATAAGAATCCCGTTGTTGTTTGGGAACATGAATTTCAGGAGTAGATTCAAACGGTCTCCAAGTAACCGAGAATAACCATTTTCAGTCAAAAATCGGTTCAGTTGGACCAGAGGACCCAGTCCAGTGCCTTAAATAAAGCCCACACCATTATGGTGCGCCGGCTGGTGTGGGCGAGCGGTTCGAGGCGCTACAGTCTGGAACCTCGCGACCACTACGGTCGCAGGTTCGAATCCTGGATGTGTGTGATGTCCTTAGGTTAGTTAGGTTTAAGTAGTTCTAAGTTCTAGGGGACTGATGACCTCAGAAGTTAAGTCCCATAGTGCTCAGAGCCATTTGAGCCATTATGGAGCCACCACGAGCTCACACTGTCTTGTAGACAGCTTGGGTCCATGACCATGTGGGGTCTGCGCTTAACTCGAATCCCACCATCAGTTGTTACGAACTGAGATCGGGATCAAGGTACCGTTTTCAAGTCGTCTTGGGTGCAACCGATGTTAACAAAGGAACTCTCCTCAGTCGTTGCTGCGATACCCCATTACCGCCAGATTTCTACGCCTTGTGCTAACGGATACGTTCTTCGTAGTTTCACATTTGTTTCTGCGGTTATTTCACGTAGTGTTGCTTGTCTGTTAGAACTGACAAATTCTACTCAACGAGCACTGCTGTCGGTTGTTAAGTGGAGACCCTTGGGCCAGTGCGTTATCCGTTTCCTTGGAGAGAGACAATGCCTGATATTTGGTATTCTTGGCACGCTCTTGACACTGTGAATCTCTTAATATTGAACTCTCTGACTAATTCTGAAATGGAATGTCCTAGGCGTCAAGTCCCGATTACCATTCCACGTTCAGAGTCTGTTGATTCCTATCGTTCGCCCATAATCACGTCGGAAACTTTTGGCTTCAATTAGCTGAGTACATTTGACAGCTCCACAAATGCGCTTGTGTACGCGATGCTACCGGAATCTGTAAATGTACATACCACTATCCCATCTCTCACCTCAGTTTACATTCCAAGAAAATGAAGAAACAAGTCTTTCGCCTGTTTGCCATACAATTGTCGACCCGAAACAATGCAGATGACGTGTGAAGAGTAGCACTCTACCATACAGCACTGGTAGGACTTGGCGCTTCTCACTTGCACATTATCCTCACCTCACAGCTCCTTAATTGCCAGTCGGTAGAATTCGGACTGATAACATTTATTCGGTGACATTTCCAGACACTGAGTTCTAAGTACACTGTACTAGAGAAAATCTAATATATAGGGTAGTTCAAAAGTCATGTCCCAAAGAACGAAGCCTACACCGGTGATTCAATAGTCTTGGCCCATGGGACAAAAATGTACATTCAGGGATATACCAAGAACGATTATTCGAAGCAAAACAGTCTAGACAACATGGGCTCTGAATTGCATCCCTTAAGAGATATAAGCACTTGTTCTTCATCTTCGCTACTGTGAAGTAATTCTCTTCTACTGAACAAGTGTTCATGGCTCACAAGATACGCATTTTAGAACCCATGTTTACCAGACTTTTTCCCTTCTAATGATCGTTTCTGTCATATCCCAGCGACCGAATTTGTGCTGTGGGCCCAGACTTTTAAATAAGCAATGAAGATTTTGTCTTACGAGACATTTTAAATCACATTTTATACTTGGTAGCAATGTATTCCATTATTAAACATATTGTACAGTGACTTCAGTTTCCGATGTATAAAATATCTAAGAGTTCGTTATCTCCTGTGTGCGACTTTTACCTTCGTATTTTCTTGATACATAGCACGAGTGGAATTTATTTTGTGGCTGCAGCGCATGGGGGTGGTTGAGCTTGGTTCCTCTGCACTGCTTGTCTATGTGTGAGGCCAATCTTTATTTTGTGGTCCTCCAGCCCTGCCTAAAATGGGCCAAGTGCAAGTCGGTGCTTTGCATTAAGAGGGTCCAGTGCATCGACTATTCTACATGCAAGCAGTAGAGAGAAAGGTATAGCTCAACCGTATAACGATGTGATACAGAATTGGTTGTTGTTTTATTACATGAATCATCCGGGCATCTGGAGTAACCGATTTCAGGAAATAACGGAAACGTGAATAGGCTTGCAGGATGCGAAATCAGTGTACTGAACTTCGCGAACAGGCCTATACTCGTGTGCCTTGTCGCTGTTTCAACTATCACGTACTGTTCCAAAATACGTGTGGGTGCCTCATTCCGCTTGAGCAATGGGGCTCCTAATGTTAGACGATGCAAATGAGACGAACTGCGTGTTGTCTCCTCCCCTTCTGTCGCTATTTCATGAAACCTTTTGGAACACGAGTCAAGTCGTCTTTTCTTCAATATGTTCCTAGTGGGTCATTGTATAAAGCCCACACGCGAACATTTTATACGTAGAATATCATGTATTTCTCGTATATGGGCAGGAACCCTCTCCTTCTTGATCTTGGTGGTTTGGCACCCCTGACTGGATACGAATGACAGATGGTCACATAGCTACAGTGTATTTATACGTAACTGTTCCAGGTTTTTACAATTCTGCGGCAGTGCTACCTTTCTTTCCAAAAATATCACGGAACCCACACCAAACTTTAAGAGCTCTGCTGTTATTAACAAGTCTT
Source organism: Schistocerca gregaria (assembly GCF_023897955.1). Taxonomy (NCBI): domain Eukaryota; kingdom Metazoa; phylum Arthropoda; class Insecta; order Orthoptera; family Acrididae; genus Schistocerca; species Schistocerca gregaria. Next base: position 826,630,148 of record NC_064931.1, on the reverse strand, counting down.
TTCTGTTTCCTTCTTAAAGTTTTAATTGCCCCTTGGCCTCTCCTCTTCTCGCGTGCTTGGAGTTAGACGTAGCATTTACTGAAATTTGCAATTGGAAGCTTGTTATATGAAATACCTAAATGGAGCCATTCCTTGACTGGACTATATTAGGAGGCATAGCTGCAAACTTTGGAGCAGATTTGCTTCCCTATGGAAGTGCAATTTATTATTGAATTTCTAAGAGCTGTACAGGTAAGTAGCTATATTTCAGACTGCCTTAAATGCCGCCATTTCTGGTACATTTTTTGCACCACGGCCATGAGAACAACTGCCGTACAATTTCTCCCTACTCTGGGATTACCCTGGAGTGGTCTAACGGCCTCCTTGACCCGCCGACTTCCACCCATCCAAGCACGTAAATTCACTTCTCTTGAGTAACACGCGTAGATGGCGGAAAAGCTCCCCTTAATATGTGTAACGTTACACAGTCTCGATGACTGACTGATATCGTCTTGTAACATTAGCCAACATGGCCTGTCATACCAGTACTGCGAACGGCTGAAAACAAGAGGAATGTGGAGCTATTACTTTCATCGAGGGCATGCAACTCTAGTGTATAATTAAAAGATGATGGAGTTCCGTTGTGTAAAATATTCGGGAGATAAAGCAGCTACCAACTGGATGTCCGGGTAGGGGTCATTCTGGAGTAAGTCCTCATCAGGAAAAACGAAACTGGCAATCCCCGAATCGGAGGTTAGATAAGATAAAAAGGCATAGGTAAAAGTTACATGTAGTATAGTTCAGGATGAACAGGAATTCTGGCAAGGTGAATATATTGTTATAAGTACAAAACCAAATAGTGGTAATCCAGCAGTAGGTCTAATAATGAATCAGAAACAGAAATGCGTGTAAACTGCTATGAACAGCATAGCTAACGTACTATCTTAGTCAAGAAAGAAACATAGCCACCAACAGAACAAGAACAAGTTGGTATGCCAACTAGCTCCGCCGATGATAAACAGTTCGGAAGAATATATGGTGAGATAAAAGAATTTATTCAAATGCTTAAGCTAGCGGAAAATTTAACTGTGCTGAGTTACTGGAATTCGACAGTAGGAAACGAAAAAGAAGAAAAAAACCTAGGAGAATATGGAGTCTGGGAAAAAAATAAGACAGGAAGCCGTCTGGTATAATTGTACACAGAGAATAATTTGGTCATGGCTTACGCTTTGTTTAAGAATCGTGAGAGAGATAGTCACTTGAAGGTTTCATATTGACTATATAACGGTGAGACAGAGATTTCAGAACCAGATCTTAATCTGTAAGACATTTCCCGGGGTGGATATGGACTCTCAAACTTTTTAATGGTTAGTAACTTATATTAAAACTAAAAAAATTTGAAATAGGTAGGAAATTAAAAAGATGGATCATGGATAAGTAGAAAGAACCAGAACTTGTTGGGACTTTAAAGGGAACATTATAGAACAATTTTCTGAAACGAACTAGAGCAGAAAACGAATGAGTTCAATAGAACGAAAAACCAGTCCAATTTGCAAATATATTTTTCATTCGATAGCTAGTCTGGGGCCGAGACCCATTTTCAAATCAGTATAACAAAGTCGAAAATGGCATTTCCGAAGATGTCAACAAAATGTGTAATGTACATTCACAATGCATACAGATATTGAGTTATCTGTCTGCACTGTTAATCCGTATTACACATTTTGTTAACACCTTCGGAAATGCCATTTTCGATATTGTTATGTTGATTTGAAAATGGGTCTCGGCCTGAAACCAGTTATCGAATGAAAAATAAAATATTTGCAACTTGGACTGGTTTTTCATTCTGTTGATTAACTTAAGTTGTTGAGCGAAGTTGCTCCAGCATGAAGTTCGTAAACAAACGAGTTGCTTTGAGAGATGAAATAGTAATGTCAGTATAGGATCCAAGAGGTAAAAAGACAAGGCCTAATACAAAATTCCTGGATAATGTAGGAGACACTTGGACTTCACTAATGAAGGAGAAAACATAAAAATGTAGCAGATGAAGCCAGCAAAAATAATACAGATGTCAAGAGATGAGACTGACAGGAAGTGCAAAGTGGCTAAGCAGGAATGGGTAGAGGAAAAATGTAAGCCTATTGAAGCATATATAATTGTGGAAAAGACAATACTGGTCCACAGGAAAAATTAGAGAGACCTTTGGAGACAAGGTATAAATATCAAGATTTCACATGGAGAAAATGAAGACAGTGTTGTAGAAATCGAAGAGGAAGCAGATAAAGATAAGATGGGTGATATTGTCACTTAGAAGAAGGTGTAATTAGATGAATGACGAACACTAACTTCACTTAATGAAGGTTTATGCAGTAGTTGCACATACAAGAGTGCGGAGGGCATAAGGTATATATACTATTACAGAACATTCCAGTACAATGATTCTTGACATTTGTGGTTAGTTCTAGAATGTATTCGAACCGAATATAGAAAATAAAATTTTGCACTTAAGGTGAATTTCGAACTCACGACCCTCCACGGTGACTCTGCTGCTCAGATTATTATTCCACATTGCTCCCTCCTTAAGAGAGCAGCGTCTCGATGTTACATCCTAGTCCGGGAACGTGTCATCAGTCCTGCATACTCAGATTCCCAATGACTGATGTTCGCCCTGGCGGTGATCTTAGAATTTTCTTTGCCGCTACGCTCTTCGTCACCTTTCCGCTTGTTGCCTGTTGCTGGAGCTTCGAATTTGCCATGGGCTGCAGAATCCTTATAGGGCTTCATTCGAAGGGCGTGGACCGTATCTCTGATCTTTCGTCGTCTTGATTCGGGGTCGAAATGTTCAACTTCATAAGTAACATCAGATAACTGTCTTACAACCTAATAAGGTCCAAAGTTCCAAAGGAGCTTCTCAGAGAGACCAACCTTCCGAACAGGAAGGAAGATCGAGACGAGGTCACCGGGCTGGTAGACAACAGGGCGGTGGAACGCGTCATACCTTCGGCAATCGTTTTCTTGAGCCTACAGCGTGCAGAGTCGAGCTAACTGCCGAGCTTCCTCAGCTCTGGATAACACCTGGCCGATGTAGTCGTCGTCCACGTCATCAGGATGTAACGGAAACAACGTCCATGCACCGGGAAAAATGGCGTAAATCCTGTGGTGTCTTGTTTGGAGGTGTTGTAGGCAAATGTCACGAAAGGTAGCACCTCATCCCAGCTGCTCTGCTCAACACTGACGAATATTGATAGCATGTCGGCTAAGGTCTTATTAAGGTGTTCAGTAAGCCCGTTAGTTTGTGGATGGTAGGCAATCGTCATGAGATGAGTAATGTTGCACCGACGGTTTATCTCTGTCACAAGGTTCGACCGACAAACTTTCCCTCGATCCGTAATTAACGACCCTGGGGCAACGTGTTTTAAAACGTCTTCCACGATGAATTTGGCTACCTCTAATGCTTCGATTGTGTTCACGGCTTTCGTAATGGCATATCGTGTCAGATAAACAGTGGAAACAATAATCCATCTATTGCCAATAGCAGTCATAGGAAATTTTCCGAGGAGGTCAATCCCAACACGCTGGAAAGGCGTTTCGGCTGGTGAAATTGGTATGAGTCGGCCAGATGGTTTCTGAGGAGCAGCCTTTCTCCCCAAGCATTCTCAATAGTGCGGCACATAGTGACGGACACTCCTAAGTGAACCTGGCAGAAAAATCTCTTGCGGAGCCTATCGTACGTCTTAATAAATCCTAAATGTCCGGCCTCAGGTGCGTCATGGAATTTTTGTAGAACAGCTAAGCGTATGTGTTTAGGAGTCACTAGTACCCACCTCTTTCTAAACGGATCAAAGATTTTCTTGCAAAGTAATCCATTAACTTCCATAAATTGTCCTTTCACATCCTTTGGCCAATTTCAGGCAGGCATAATTTGAGATATCTCTGCTCATCAGAGGGATCCTGGAGTGCAACGAGACAGTCACTATCTTCATCAAAGTCTTGTTGGTCTTGCACAGGGTTTCTTGAGAGACAGTCGGCATCTTGGTGTTCTCTCCCACTTTTGTACACCTGGCGAGTCGTTCTGTTGGATCCTTACGAACTGTCAACCAACAAAGTGAATGATGGTCTGTAACAACTGTGAATGACCTTCCATAGAGATACTGTGGAAATGGACCAGATCACAGCAAGACATTCTCTTTCTGTAGCTGAGTAGTTTCCATCCGAAATTTGCACCAGAACAACGCCGATCCCATACCCACTGGCACGTATGTGTAGTTCTGGAGGTGCTCTCTCATCATACAGACCAAGTGCAGAGTCAGTCGTCAGAGATTTTCGCAGCACATCAAAAGAATCTTGTTGAGTACCACCCCAGATAAATTTAGCATCCACTTTTAACAACTTTTGGAGTGGCCTGGCTTTGATATAAAAGTCTTTGATAAAACGACGGTAATTAGAACATAATCCGAGGAAGATTCTCACATCTCTAATGCTTTTAGTAAAAGGAAATTCCATTATAGATCTCACCTTTTCTGCGTCTGGCCGCACACCTTAGTTTGACACAGGGTGTCCAAGTATTTTGATTTCTGTTGCTCCAAAGGGAAACTTTCTTGGGTTAAGTTTCAGTCCGCCTTGTTGGAGACTCTTTAAGAGCGGCCCTCAGTCTTTTTATGTGTTCATCAAATGTCTCTGAGAACACTATAATGTCATCTAAATAAGAAAGACATATCGTCTACTTCAGGTTACTTAGAAGATGATCCATCATCCGTTCAAAAGTTTCTGGTGCGTTACACGAACCAAATGGCATTACCTTAAACTCATACAGACCCTCTGGGGTGATGCATGATGTTTTCTCACGATCAGCCTTATCTACTTCGTTTTGCCAGTATCCCGAGTACATGTACATGGTTGAGAAAAACTTTGCCCCCTTCAGACAATCTAGTGTATCGTCAGAGGGTAAACGTCCTTTTTAGTTGTCTTATTAAGCTTCCTGTAACCAACACAAAAGCGCCAACTGCCATCCTTCTTCCTAATGAGAACCACTGGTGACGACCATGGGCTCTGCGAAGGCTGAATGATGTCATTCTTAACCATTTTCCCTACCTCGTCGTGAATTATTCGACGTTCCGTTGCTGACACACGGTATGCTCTCAGGCTTATTGGTTGATGGTCTCCAGTGCGAATCCGGTGCTTCACCGTAGATTTGTCTAATTTGCTCTTTAGCTGTGGACTGAATCATTCAGAGAACTCTTGAAGAATGGCAAATAGCTTCTTCTGTTGTTTCTTAGTAAGATCTGGTCATAGTCGAGCTAGAAGATCTAGTCTCGTAGTGATAGCTCTAATTTCACCCTCAAACTCAGCTTGGGAGGTTTCTACGAAGCTCAGCTGTTCCGCAGTTAACTGCTTAGCGTTTGGAACGCACATGCGTCTTGGAAGGATCATCGGTTCTCGGCGACATTTAACTATCCACAATTCACCGAATCCGTTCTTAAACGAGGCGACAGAGACTGGGATCACCAAGTTATACTTCAGTGGTAAGCTTGTCTTACATTCCACTACAAGATCCATGGGTTGATACATGGCATGCCACATGGCAGTTACCTTCCTAGAGTTGACTGCAGGAATGATTTCATCCAGCACACATAGTCTCCACATACTTGGAAGCGCATCTTCCAGTCCATGCTATCTCATCTCGTCTAGCATGATCTTCAAGCAACCACAATCTATAATAGCCTGAGAACCTTCCAGAGAACCTTCCAGCTCCTAAGAGCTGTGTATGGGCACTTATACCCACACGAATGACAAATCTTCCTATATGTTTTACATGTTTCCCATTAGCCAGCTTCAGCCGAGATGTTTTGCTGGCGACGAATACGGTTTTCTACAAGTGGCTACGTTACGTCTCTCAAATGACTGAATATGATGTTCCAGAGTCCACAAGAGCTTGGGCTGGTCGGCCATCCATGAGGATATCGACATAGTTTCCTATCATTTTTGTAATGACCAACGGTGGAGGATATTTCTCTTCGGCGGCCTCACCTCCAAGGGAGGTCGCATCCTTTAGTATTCCAGGTCGCGGCGGATAGGTGATCGGCTGGAGCTTCTAAACGGCGATGGGGACCTTGATCGGCGTGTTGGGGAGCGTCCTCTCCAGCTGCTAGCTTGCGGCGATGGTGACCCACGTCGTCCTGAACCCACATCTTCTTGTTCATCTTCGTCGTCCCAGAGTTGGCGTCGGCTAAGATCGGTCTGCTGCCTTCTGGCGCGGGCGTCATCAGATATCCACCATCTTTCTCGATTATAGCGCACCACATGTCCCTGTCGCCCGCAGTGAAAACATAGTGGTTGTTTATCCTGGGTCCTCCAGACGGCAGTCTTCCTTGGTGCCCAAACAGGTTCCTCATGCAGCGTTGTAGGAACGTAACTTCGCCGGGGTCTCGACATTTTTGCTGTTTTAAAGAGAAATTAAGGACGAGAGATAGGGTTCAATGTCGGTTGAACTTCTCCCATATGACCTCTTGAAGCGTCTCGGTTTTTTTTACTTGTTAAATCTGTTTCTTCCTCCATCACAGACATCGATACGACGTTGGGAAGCCGTTCAAACTTCTTGCGTGTATTTCTTTTTTGATGCATTGTCTCGATATACTGGCACCACTTTATGAAGTCTGCTGTCGTAACCTACTTCAGGAGTAGGGCTTGATACATGTCCTCAGCAACACCTTTCATGAGATGTGCAACCTTATCTTCCTCCTTCATTCTAGGATCCACTATTTTACACAGCTCCAAGACGTCTTGAATGTAGGATGCTGTAGTTTTTCCTGGACGCTGTGCCCTGCACTTTAATTTATCTTCAGCCTTGCACTTCTGTCGTTGTGTGTCGCCGAAATACTTGCGCAGTTCCGCCTGGAATACTTCCCAGCTCGTGAACCTCTCCTCGTTGTTCTCATACCATTCCTTGGCAGTGCCCTCCAAGTATAAAAATACGTTATCCAGACATACGGTGTCATCCCATTTGTTAAATTTGGCTATATTCTCATACACCTTCATCCACTTGTTTGGATCTTGGCCATCGTCACCAGAGAACCCGGAGGGATGTCTCATGTTCAAATGTGTGTGAAATCTTATGGGACTTAGCTGCTAAGGTCATAAGTTCCTAAGCTTACAAACTACTTAACCTAAATTATTCTAAGGACAAACACACACACCCATGTCCGAAGGAGGACTCGAACCTCCGCCGGGACCGACAGCATAGTCCATGACTGCAGCGCCTTAGACCGCTCGGCTAATCCCGCTCGGCTAATCCCGCGCGGTGAATGTCTCATGTGGTGGCACACAGTTGCTATCATCCTATCGTCCTCTTATTTTTCTGTCCTCGATAGATTGCGATCTGCTGAATATGTGTCGAACTTAGGTTTGTCACCACGTAAACGGCGGCTCTGTCGTGGCCTGATGGGAGCCAATGTGTCGTCGATAATGTTTCACAAGTTTCAATACTCAGCGTCTCCACCAGAATAATGTCCCGCAGAAGGACGTGTAATTAGATGAATGACGAACACTAACTTCACTTAACGGTTTATTCAGCACTGGCACATACAAGAGATCGGAGCGAACTGCCTCCGGCCAGAACACATACGGTATGTATACACTTACAGAATGTTCCAATACAACGATTCTTGTTGTTTGTGGATAGTTCTATAATGTACTCGAACCGAAAATAGAAAATAAAATTTTACAGTTTATGCGAACTTCGAACTCACGATCCTCCAAGCAAGAGTCTATCTCGTAACCACTACAGCACGGTGACTGCTCTCCGTAGACTCTTCAGCGACGATGTGATACTGCACAAAGAATTCGACAGAAAACTGATAGACCATAGCAAAGATCCTGGGTTGTCGATATTCTCTAATAACTGCTGATATCCTTGGGAGAGCAAGCCATGACAAAACTATTCCCCCTGGTGCGCAAGATACGTGACACAGAAGATAGACCCTGAATTAAATGCAACATGTAACAATTCAAATTTTAATGAAAGCAGGTGTTGTCATGTATGAATTTTACCGAACTATCAATGTAGTACGTCATGGTTCCAAAATAATAACACGAATTATTTGCAAAAGAATGAGAAAACTGGTAGAAGGCGACCTCGGGAAAGAACATTTCGGATTCTGGAGAAATGTTTGGATACGCGAAGCAATACGGACTCTACGACTTCTCTTAGAAGACAGGTTAAGGAAAGGCAAAAGTACATTAAAACTTTTCTCATACTTAGTGAAAGATTTTGACCACGTTGAATGGAATACACCATTTGAAATTCTTAAGGTAGTAGGATTGAATGCAGACAGTGGAAGGTAGTATACAACTTGTACAGAAACCAGATGCCCATTATTGGAGCTGAAGGCCATGAAGGGAAGCTGGGAGTGAGACAGTTTTGTAGCCTATCCACGATGCCATCGAGTCTTTACACTGAGGAAACAGAGAAGGAAAGCAAAGAGAAATCTGGAGTAGGAATTAAAATTCAGGGTGAAGAAATAAAAAAAAAATTAGATTTGCAGGTGACACTATAAGTCTGTCACAGACGGCAAAGGGCTTTGAAGATCGCTTGAGCGGATTGGACAGTATACTGAAATCAGTATATATGATAAACATCAACAAAAGGTAAAGAAGGGTAGTGGAATGTAATCGAATTAATTCATACGACACCGATTGTGAGAGAATTAGACAAAGAGATGATAGATCTAAAAAAGTAGATGGTTTTTGCTATTTGGGCAGTGAATCAACTGATGTTGGCCGAATTAGAGAGGTTATACAATGAAGATTGGCAGTTGCAAAAAATGCGTTTATGAAGAAGATAAATTTGCCTTCATCCTTATCTTGTAGGGAAGCGAGATGTGGACAATAAGCAGCTCAGAAATATAGTATAGGAGCTTTAAATATAAACCGTCTTCGACTTCATCTAGCTGACTGTTAGAGCAACCGTATAAAAACCATTTTTAATAAAACAGTCTTGGTTGAGAAATAGCGTGATCGAGAATGCCGACGTGACACAAAGTATCTAATGAACAATGACGAAATGTTGAACCTGTAAAGTTGTCGCAAAATAAAAGTGTGGTCAAGGCATGAGAAAAGTTATTAACAATGCATCCAAAATGGTCGCGACGTCTCACAGCATTTTCATGCAAATCGGAGCTTTAATTACGCGTTTCGCCTTTGTAGGCCATCGTCATAGTATCTACAAGTAGAATAAATGGAAAAAAATAAACTTAAGGTATGGTCCTATCCTACACGGCTGTTATAACGAATCTTAGGAAATTTTTATGGACAATGGATGGAGAGCCAGCCGCAGAACGATTATGCTGTGAACTAGGCAAACGTCAAGACTGAACTATCTTGGGCATGTGCCTAGACAATGGACACGAACTGACAAGCAAACCTTGAAAACAAAAATATAAAGGGAGTTGTGTCAAGTCAAATAAAGTGTTACAATACGAGGCTGTACCTACGATACAGTCATGACGGCAAGTGTAGTGGTCTAGCGTTAGGACCAAACTTACACACACCTTAATTCACTAAACGTAGTTCAATCAAAACCGCCTGTCACAGTAGAAGACGTCGAGCAACCAGTTGAGCATTAGAGTGAGCACCGCATACAGTTAAATAGCGGAAACACGTGAAGATTGTACTCATAAACAATTTTCACAACACAACTGACATTTATAACAAATATTGCAGTATGTTAAGCTGCAGAAGCGCTATGACTAAAGAACAACAATGAAATAATGTGTGCGACAGAATACAAACTAAAAATTACAAAGATGTAAAGAAACATTTGTAAAATGCACACATAGCCGTTAGCATAGCACCACGCGATAGCAAACGATACGGGCCACAAAAAGGAGCAAGTGGAGTAAAGCACGAGAGTATCACAGCATAAACGTTAATTACAACGATGTTAACTCAGTCTGACATTTAAAATGTAAAAAGTAAAAGCGTAACAAATTTTAGAAATTGAAAAAATGGCGTAAGTACTACATACGAAAAAGCATCCATAAACAACTGACATCATTTAGAAAAAAGGGGTACCCAGTGTCAGTGCCAGTTAAATACACAAAAACAACTGTTAATGATTAAGATGGTCAAGCAAAGGGAGCTTCAGCATAAAAAGTGGCAGGAAATGCGTCATCTAAAAATACATAGAATAATGCACAGAAAGATCTATTTAAATGTAGATCAACCACAGCCAAAATATCGGCTAAGTAAATATTTTAAAAACTGATATCTTGGAGTAGAAGTAAATTAATGATCAGTCATATTCACAGGCCATGTAATTAGTATGTTCTGCAGAAATGATTAGCAGCTGAAGCAAGTCAGCCCACAGGTTCAAGGTCAACATCCATATCGCCGCGCAACACCACCTACCGGTATAAATGTACCTCCGGCTCTTGTTGTCACTATAAACCGAAGGTAATAGATCAACTTCACGTAAACAGACATGCAAGATACCTCGCAGATGTACCATACAGACAAATCAGGGGGGTTGAAAGAGGGCGCGTTATTGATATGAGAGAATGTAAAGCATCCAACTGGGAAATTGCTGCTTTTGTGAGACGGAATGCTTCGTCAGTGCAACGCGTTTGCGTAGAATGGGTCACCGAAAGCCTCAGAATACGACGAGGTGGATCAGGTAGCACCACACACACCTCTACCCGAGAAGATCGACACCACATCCGAGTGGCATTGCAGGAGAGATCTGCATCCTCCTGGCCTCTGGCGCAAAAATGGAACAGTGTAACACATTGCACACCATCAGGGATGATAGTCTTTTGCCGTTTGTTATGGCATGAATTACGTGCACGTCGCCCACTGTTTCGCCTACCTTTGACGAATGTGCAGAGACATGCTAGACGGCGATGGTGTATGGCACGACGTCACTGGGAACAGGGATGGCGTTATCTGACGAATACAGGTTCCGTTTGTTTGAAAATGATGGCTGCATTTTGGTTAGCCACAGTCAGGGCGAGTGGTCTCACAATGACTGCATTCGCACAAGACATACAGTGCCAACTCAAGGCCTTATGGTTCGGGGTGCTACTGAATACAACCCAAATTCACAGTTGGTTCGCGTCCAGGGCTCTGTGACCAGTGTGACTTACGTTAAGCCGACCGCTGTGGCAGAGCGGTTCTAGGCGCTTCGTTCTGGAACCGCGCTGCTGCAACGGTCGCAGGCTCGAATCCTGTCACGGGCACGGATGTGTGTGATGTCCTTAGGTTAGCTAGAGTTAAGTAGTTCTAAGTCTAGGGGACTGATGACCTCAGATGTTATGTCCCATAGTGATTACAGACATGTGAACTTACGTGAACGAAATCCGGTTACCTGTAGCCATAGCCTTTCTGCACAACACGCCAGACGCCATTTTTTAGCAAGACAATGCACGACCACAAGCTGCTGCACGAACATGTGCTTTCTTGGTTCACATGATGTCGTCCTTCTGCCCTGGCCCGCCAGATCATCAGTCTTATCGCGAATCAAAAATATGAGGGATATGGGTAAACGGCGGGTGCAGTGCCGTGACCCAGTGCCAACCACCACGGATGAACTTTGGAACCAGGTGAAGCAGCAGATGACTATACCATAGGACGTCACTGTCGCCTTATACACGTCGATGCCATCACACATGGAACAAATTATCCGATGGCAGACCTCGTGCAGGACACATGCTGACTGAAACAGTGACTGAAATGCTAATCATGCCTGCACAACATACTAATGTACATGTCCTGTGTATATGAACGCCCTATCTCTAGTCGTTCAAGGTGTTCTGTTTCTTCTGAACTTGGGTGTAGTTCTTATTTTTATTATTTAGCTGATCGCTAAGCAGATAGTCACTAACCACGCAAACGCGCTTGAGAATGTCCATTTATTTCAGAAGGTCAAATTTCTTGCCTTTTTCAGCGTAATGCAAAATCTGGAGAGATCCAGCGTGGGTGGTTGGTGCCCTATTGCCTTCAATTGCCCAGCAAAGGCTGAATGCAGCTTTATGTGGTATTTTTTGGTTAACAGGTCTTTGTTGGATCTAGTCTTAAACATCCTGTCCGTCTGGCCTATGTAACATTTTTGGCAAACTTTACATCAACATTATAGAGTTCAGAGGTACATATACATCTTTAAGACACTGTTCATGATAAATGCAACTGTGCTGAGCTCTGTTACTGGTTAACAGAGCTATTCAGATCTCAAAATTGTTAAGTAATTTAATCAACTAGTACGATAATTTTCCGAAGAACTGAGGTGTAATATACTTTTTATTTGAGGACATGACTCTTGTCCGCCAGTTGCTATTGGCTCCTGAGATTTTCTTATGATTGGTGATCTGTGGAGAATGTCCATTAGAGGTAGCGACAAATCTTCATTGCCGTGTTAACAAATAGAATACCACAAAGACGGTCGATCATAGATATAAAGAAGCTTATGTTCTGTTGATATAGGTGACGTGAATATGCGTAAATGACTGAATCATTAGTTGTGGGATTTTTGAAAATGCCGAATCGGATTATGTTGCTCTAAAGCTCTAACTCCAAATCAGAGTAGTTGAGAAGTCCTTCCTGGGTCGTGATTTCTTGCGTGAAAGACATTTTGGAAAGCGAGGAGTTAATCTCAGTGGTTAACTTTGGAAGTCTGTAACGGATCCAATGAAAATTATAAAGATCTGTAAGTTCTACAATTTTGTCTGTCATCAGAAGACCATGCCTACGATAATTTCTTCAGTGAAGACAATAGTCACAGCTAATGAAATAATAGTATAAATGTTTTTAATTTTGAGTGGCAACAAACGGCAATTGGTTGGGATAGTTATACTTTTAAGTAGTCGAAGAAGCTCATTTATATATGGAATGGGCAAGGTTTACTCATATACAAATGATTTGCATAAAAGTTATGGCAGAAATTTAGAAGACTGTTTGAGTGGGTGCCCAATACAGTTAACAGTTGGACAGACTGAAAGTCCTTCTTTGTAGATCTTGATTTGTCTACGTGAAGCTGGTACTTTTGGGTTCATTACTTTTAATTTCTGTAAAACATCATGGCTGATAACACTAACACAGGTTTCCAGACAGTCTTCGATTTCCTTTCCATTATCGAGTGTAGTATCAACCTCAATTCGTTGAATACTGTTCTCTCTTTTTGTAGTTGCCTTAAGAATGCGAAACACGTTATTAAACCAATATTTTCGTAGTGAAGACTGCTTTATTCAAAATAAGCTTTTAAATGCAGTGCTACTGGTGAATGCTTAAAATTAGACGGGTAGCGATCGCAACTGCTGCAACAGTGCAGAACAGAATTGTAGATCAAGAAAAATTGTGGCACAACTTGACAAACAGAAGGTATCGATTGATTGAATGCATTCTCAGACATCAAGGAATTGTGAATTTGAGTTGGAGGAAAGTGTGCGTGTATTGGTGTGTAGGGGGGGGGGGGGTTGTAAAAATTGCCAAGGCGCTCCGAGAAACAATTACAGTAAGGAGGATCAAATGGATGTTGGTAGCAGCAGTTACTGCAAGGCGATGGAGCCTTTACAGGATAGATTAGTGTAGAAAGCTGCATCAAAGCAGTCGTTGGACTGAAGATCGCAACAACAACAACAGCATATGTATTAATGATTGTAATGATGAGGCAAATACTTAGTCAAGTTTAGTTTGAAAATTTTTAGTTGTGATAGCGTAGAAGTCTTTTTAAATCCTAATTTCAGCTAATTTATGTGCGTCTTGTACATTTACTTCCAAAAGCATATATTTATTTTGATCCAAATTTTTGTCACACACGTAAATAGGAGTGACGTTAGGAAGCAACTGCGTGGGATACTTTGTGACGGGAGGGGGAGAATTTCGAACTTTGCCTCCTCTCACCTCATTCTGTACCGGTAAGTCCGTCTGGGCGTGTTTCCATGCTAATGAGTAAAAGCTTCTTAAAAGTACCTGATAATTTAAAATTCTAGACTTGGATAGTAAATTGGTTCAGAATCACGTTAACGCAGCGAATCTTGAGTTTGAATACCAAAAGTTATACATCTGCTGAAATTTCAAGACAGGTGCTTGAAATTTTAATAGTGTAAGCGTTTTGGCACAAAAACATTGTGCAAGTTTCTGTAGAATTACGTTAAATATTTTGAATGTAATTAGGGGTTATACAGAAATGTTACACCTGTTATTTTTAAAGGTTTGTGAATTTTGTCCTCGAATGAAGTAAAATGTAACCGATTACCTGCTCATTAGATATGAGTGAGGATCTGTGTATCAGAGGACGTCTTTCTTGTTATAAAATGATAAAGATATACTAAATGTTAAGCAAATTAATGTGTTATTAAGTAGTACAAAGGCTATGGGAAGCTTAGTTCGGAGGACAAAAAACACAAAGTTTTATTTAAAAAATTATACAAGCAAAATTTGTACAACTACAGAAACGAAATTTCAATTGCATAATCATTAGACATTTTGCTGTTGTAGAAAAAAGTGGTAATTAGGTATAATGGGAATGGGAGAGCTACTATAAATTTAATCCTGCAAAATGGTGTTTTTTGAAGTACGTAGTTAGGTAGGCTGACGGGCAAGATGAGAGGGACTGAAGCTTCTCTTGCTGCGATATTAGAAGAAGCGATCTGTTTTACTTGGTAAAAATTTTCCAAAATCAAGATTCCATAAACATTTCTTAGTTATAAACAACCGGTTTCTACAGACTTTGTTCTCATCTACAGGGCATCAAGAATTTATATTATACAATGTGTTCATTTGGAGTAGGACCTCACACCAAGTTGTCAACTGTGGCATACAATACAAAATTTTTTTTATAAATAAAACATTTAAAAACAAGAAGTACCTTGTGCACATGACCATAGTGCTTTTATGGAGTAACAGCCATTTATGAGGGCTACTTATATGAACATTTTGATTCATGACAAACCTTTATATTGCACGCTATATTTTATCTACATGACAACTTATATTGAGGTCCAAATCAAAAGGAACACATTTTATAACATAAATTTTTGAAACTCTAAATATGACAGCGAAATCTGTCGAAACTAGTTATTTGTAAATAAAGAAATATTTATTCGATCTTATCCTTAGAAAGAGTGGTCTGTTTGCCGTCCACACCGAGGGTTTGCAAGCCACCATATAAGAACATTCAGGGACAGTGTGTTGTCAGGGAGTGAATGTCAGTCTATTAGCCTCTGGCAGTGTATTTACTTCTGACAGTAGCTGTAACCCTGAGCGATAACTTGGATTTGCTATATTTGGAAGAGGGCTACTCTGCTCTCACTTGATTCACGCTGTATGAAATAGAAGTTTCGCGTGTGCATGTGCATTAGGCAATTATTAGTCTCATCCGTCCCAGTGTAGCGATTTTTTGTGTGCGTCCGTATTCAGTATCGGTGTTGTGGTCAGCTCGTGGTTCAGTGGTCGCTCTCTGCTTGGGAGGCCTGGGTTCGAATCATTAGGAAATCAAATTTTTAAACAAAGGTGTATGTTCTATGAGCATTTACGTGAAGCGTAAAATGCAAAGAAAAGCAGAAAGGATATAATTTCATTTTTTTAATGATACAGGCTTCATTAACATCTTTTTTCAGACTTAGTAATCAAGAATTTTTGTACGTAAAGTGAACTAGATTTTTGTGTGAAATACATGATTAAAAAGAAGACGACGTGTATTTGTCATAAAAATGACTGTCAGGAGTGTTAATTGCTATATATTTGATGAATTTTATATTTATATTATCTAGCGATTCGAACTGAATGGAAAAAAATCGGAAAAATTACTGAAGAAATGAGATTGGATGTAGCTATTGCCAGCCTCGTATGCTTTATGCATTCTACACTTCACGGAAAGTTTCGTAGAACAAGTAGTTTGGTGAAGAAATGTGATGCCACCAGGAACTTGACCCGCGTCTGCGACGCAGCGAACGAGCACTGTCACAGAGCCACCCAGATTACCGAAAAATATGAACCGTATTTCAGCGTATTAAACGAGGTCGGAAAATTCAAAGTCGTTTTCCTCGAGATTTTTTTACAATTGCATGGAACAGCTTTGGGAGGGATATATTCGAGTGCTGAACTTAACGTACCTTGGACACAGAAAATTTCGAAATTCAGTTTCTCGTGTGGTCCTCTTGCTAGCAGTTTACAGGCACCTGTTCCGTGTGCGGTTAATACACTCTAGAACAATATCAGAGCAGAATCGGAAACATACGGAAATCGAACAACACGCTGCTTCAGTGTGCTCTTTGCATTCGTCCGTAGTGGAGGCATGTTGTACGAACGCGAAGACAACATACAGTGTTGTGGTCATCTTGTGGTGTTCAATACCACGCAGTCTCTTTGTACAATCTTATGTTAGCCGGTAGCCTAAACTCACGTTTCTGTTCTAGCAGCTTTCCTCGTAAGAACCAAGCTGTGTCAGTGTGAAAAGTCATTTCTCCGAAAACGATAGCTCTGTTGTGTCTCAAGAAATCACTTTTTCATACTATGTTTTTCGACGTCGATTAGGCATTTTCGCAATTTTTAAGCTTCAAATTAATTTAATTGTCAATCATTACCTGAACTTTTCATACCACTAGAGTTTCCAGGTAGTTCGGTCTGGGACATGAATTCTCAATCTCCCTCACTTATTGCTGTGACACTCCTCAATCCATCCTCTGAGTTTCTTTCTTACATTTATTTTTGGGTGTTTCCTTTTTCTCGAAAACTAGTTCTGATCCATTTTTTAAATCTCTGAGTCAATAAGTAATATTTGTCAACGAATAGATAATAATCCGAGCTCGATCCTACCCAGATGTAGCCAGTCCTTTTTTTACAGCAACTCGAACGCTTTATATTTATTTCACAAAAACATAATTTCTAATTTTGAATGAGTTTCCTGAGTGTAACATCAATCGCTGCCGCCAGCTATGTGAATTAGTTACGATTCTTGTCTTCCCATGCAAGATACCCCAAAAAATGTTCATCGTCTGGCTATCTATACTTAAAATTGCAAGTTTATGTACGAATAGGATATAACTATAACACATATCAGTTTTTGATTGATTATAACGGCATAACTATTTTACGTATAGTGGTTGCAGTTAAAAATGGCTTGGCAAATGTAATATTTTCGGCCCATAATGCTAAACTCAGAGAATATGTACAATACACTGAAAGATCAGTTGATGTTGATAGCGACAAGACCTAGTGATGTATGAGGGGACTCAAGATAGCTAAACAGTATCATTTCATGAATCAGCGACAGAAGTTCTCAACGAATAATTCGACGTCTTATACGAAGAATCTGAGCTGGTCAATCCATTTTAAAGACGCAGTTGCAGAACGCTACAGTTGATAGCCTCCTAGTGTGAGGCTAGACTTGGTTATATGAAATACTAGTGTGCACTAGAAAGATGGCACTTTTTTTCGATTGAGTATTGTAAACAGTAACTACAGTTAGGTTGGCCAAGATCTAAGTCACATATATTCTGTGGAAATAAAATGATCTCAATGGATGATACATAGTTTCCTGCAGCTGCCTACCTAATCCTTTCATTTCTTATTCATCTGAAATGCTGCACTCAAGACGAAAATTATAATAATAATAGTTAACGAAGGTGGAACTCAAAAAACCATTTATATGCAAAACAGCTCCCGAGTTTCGGGATAAAAAATCGATGATTTCTTGATAAATGGTGCCCAGGGTAGGGCTAGGAAAAAAACTATACACTACAGCTTTCAATACACGAAAGAATAACATCTTTGGCTGATTATGAAAAGCAAACTCCTAGCTAAAGGAGAAGTGACGATGACAATTAAACAACACTAGTGGTAGCAACAGAATTTATTGGATATAAGAACCTACTGGATAGTTGCACATTATACGAATAAATGCAGACAATCTGTAAATCATCTGTATTATATTTACAAATGGTGTTCCTAAAAAAAGGAATCTATACTACTATATCAAGACAAGTCGTTACTTAACGTTGTTACGAAAAATCTAGTACTTGACGATTTATTTAAAATTTTTACACAATAATCTAATAAATATTCCACACTGTGAGAAACAAAATAATGTGTTGCGCTCAATGTGATAACGTGAGGTTTTATTTTCATTCTCGCAATCAGGTTCAGCTGCGTTAGCAAGCATTTAAACTACACACACAAACAAAAGTCTTGCATCACTTCGGTTCCGAGAGTTCCAGGACCTGTGCAGAAAATTTGAATAGAAATCAACATAAACGTCATTTCTGCCCTTTTTATTGCCCATGACAACCACAAAAAATGGTTCAAATAGTTCTAAGGACTATGGGACTTAACATCTGGGGTCATCACTCCCCTAGACTTAGAACTACTTCAACCTAACTAACCTAAGAACATCACACACATCCATGCCAGAGGCAGGTATCGAGGGTGCGACCGTAGCAGCAGCCCGGTTTCGGACTGAAGCGCCTAGAACTGCTCGGCCGCAGCGACCGGCATGAAAACCACACATTGAATGTTGTACCACCCCACAGCGAGACCTTCAGAGGTGGTTGTCCAGACTGCTGTACACACCGCTACCTCTTAATACCCAGTAGCACGTCCTGTTGCATTGATACATACCTGTATTCGTTGTTGCATACTATGCACAACTTCATCAGCGAACAGTTGGTACAGATTCTCACACTACTCAATGGCGATACGGCGTAGATACACCTCAGAATGGTTGGTTGGTCACGTCGTGCATAAACAGCCCTTTTAAATCTACCCCAGGCATGTTCGGTAGGGTTAATGCCTGGAGAACATGCTGGTCATTCCAGTCGTTATCCTGAAGGAAGTCATTCAGAAGATTCCCACGATGGGGGCGCGAATTGTCGTCCATGAAGACGAATGCCTCGGCAATATGCTGCCGATGTGGTTGCACTGTCGGTCGCAGAATGGCATTCATGTATCGTACAGCCGTTATGGCACCTTCCATGACCAACAGCGCCGTACGTCGGTCCCCCATAATGCCTCCTCAAAACAGCATAGAACATTGACATTGGTGCATTCTCTGGACTGTGTGTATAAGGCGTTCAGGTATATCCGACGCTCATCGGTGAAGAGAACGTGATGCCAATTCTGAGCGGTCCATTCTGCATGTTGTTGGGCCCATCTGTAACGCGCTGCATGGTGTCGTGGTTGCAAAGATGGACCTCGCTATGGACCTCAGGAGTGAGGTTGCGCATCATACAGCCTATTGCGCACATTTTAAGCCGTAACACGACGTCCTGTGGCTGCACGAAACGCGTATTCAACATGGTGGCGTTGCTGTCGGGTTTACTCCGGGCCACTTTAATAGGTAGTGGTCATCCATTGTCTTAGTAACCATTGGGCGTTCTGAGCGACGCATGTCATCGACAGTTGATGTCTCTTTGTATCTCCTCCATGTCTGAACAACATGGCTTTCGTTCACTCCGAGACGCCTGGACACTTCCCTAGTTGAGAGCCCTTCCAGGCACAAAGGAGCAATGCGGACGCGATCGAACCACGGTATTGACCGTCTAGGCATTGCCAAACTACAGACAACACGAGCAATGTACCTCCTTCCTGGTGGAATGACTGGAACAGATAGGCTGTCGGAGGCACTCCGTCTAATACACGCTGCATATGCTTGGTTGTTTCCATCTTCGGGCGGGTTTATTCACATCCCTGAACAATAAAGGTGACTGTGTCTGTGATACAATACCACCGTCAATCTTCAGAAGTTCTGGGAACCGGGGTTGTGCAAAACTTTTTTTGAGTGTGTATTATTAATGTAAATGTAACTGTGTCTGTTAGATTTGTTTATGAATAAATCATCTGCTACCAGCCACGAGTTTTCTTTATTTACGCATTTCGGGCAATGATTCCCATTTTCAAGTGCGTTTTTTTGTGTGCATTAAGCCATTTCTATTGATGTTGTCAATTTGTGAGAGTCTGCTTCATTTCCTTGACTTTTAAGTTTTCTAGTGTTCCATTTGTGCAGAGTCTCACACACACTAAACATCACACACAACTTGTTGTACACTTTATACATCAAAAATAACTTATATAAACAGAACAGTTATAAAGATCTTCTTACAAGTAGTCCACAGAGATAACATTATAGGTCTTCCACAGGTTATGATATGCTTTTGTACAGAGGTTATTTATCTCGACAATTTGGCTCATAAATTACTTATATCGATTTTACAATTGTGCTTATTTCTATGTTTATATTTAAGTAGACTATCGAAACATCTGATAAAAATTCATTGATTCACATTCCAGTTTCTTGCTTAATATTTTATCTTCATATTTTCTGTAATCTGAATAGAACTCCAGTTTTTCTAGCAAATACATATTATTTCCTTCATTTGGTCGGGGGAATACTTCGACATTTTGCTCTATTGTTCCAAATGGATGTCCTGTATTATGTATCTTTGTTGCTATTGTTGACGCAATGTGTTTGTTGTATGTGTAGGTTTTAAAGTGCTCTGTGTACCTGTTGAAATTTCGTCCTGTTTGTCCTACGTAGAACATGGAGCATTCCTGGCATGTTACCTTGGATATTCCAGAGTCTGAATATGGATCATCATTACACTTTATATTATGCATTAGTTTTTGTTGTAGTTTATTAGATGTAGAAAACGCAATTTTTAACTTGTGGTTTTTGAAAATATTTGCAAACCTCTGTGATACATTGCCTGTGTATGGGATACTAGATATACATTTGTTAGCCGAGTGGTTCTAGGCGCTTCAGTCCGAAACCGCGCGGCTGCTACTGTCGTAGGTTCGAATCCTGCCCCGGGCATGGATATGTGTGATGTCCTTAGGTTTAAGTAGTTCTAAATCAATGGGAATGATGACCTCAGATGTTAAGTCCCATAGCGCTCAGAGCCATTTGAACCCTTTTTATACATTTGTTTTTCTCTTTTTCTTCTGAGGTGCAGCTTGCACCTAGGTCTTTCTTCACTTTGTCTAAGATTGTGTAAATCATGGAAACATGGTAACCATTGGCAACTGCAATCTTTTTTTCTGTGTTTATTTCTTGTTGCATGTTTTCTTGGTTTAATGCTATTTTTGTTGCTGTATGTAGCAGTTACCTGTATGCTGCCTGTTTGTGTATATTTGGGTGACATGAGGTTTCAGGGATTGTGGTGTCAGTCGTTGTGTTTTCCTATAAGTTATGAATGTGCATATGTTGCTGTGTCTTGTAATGTTTAGGTTCAGAGACTCGTCACAAATGGACCATTACAAAACGTAAAAGTCAGCGAAATGGAGCAGACTCTCAGGCATTAACAACATTTATAGAAATGGCTTAATACACACAAAAAACGCACTTGAAAATGAGAATCATTTCCCGAATCCCGTCGTGCGAAAAGCAAATAAACAAAAATCGATCCTGATAGCAGAATATTTATTTATGAACAAATCCATTGTTTTCACAGTCGCAAGATGAAATCAGATTATTAGTGCCAAGACAGGCAATGAAAGCTATATATAAATACAAAAAACTAAAAATTAAAGTACTAAAAACAGTTGCACACACAACATTTAACAAGCACTGTCAACAAGTAGGCATTATTCCGAATTATATAAAAGTGAAAATATGTTCTAGCAGCAGCATAGCAAATCTTATGAAGCACAAAGCAGAAAAACTCTGGCTGAAAACTGAAATAAGGCAGTTACGCAGGAAGAATGACTTATTAAACAGAAAGTTACTCAACATGTATATAGAAACAACAAACAAAAAGGAACCCTCAGTTTATGACAGCATATGCAAGCACCTCCAAGACATAGTCGACAAGGAGTACTTTACCATTTGCAGCATACATAACGAGAAATTAAAGTCCTTGAAATCCGAGCAAGATAAGAGATCCAACCGTGAGATAACTGACAAAAGCACACACACATTTTACAGTAGAATGGCGAACAACATAGACAAAAATTCAACCAAAGAGAAAACGATTTACTCCAAAAAGGAGTAAAATTCAATGTAAAACCTAACCTCAACAACCATACACTGAAACAGGTTATAACAGCTACTAAAACTGCAGAAGATGGTGCAAAATTAAATTCAAATACAAAAGGAGCAATACGTCACAAAGTAAGCAAGCTCCTTGAAAAAGAAGTGAATAAAGATAAGTTTATATCTAAATATACAATAAATGATGCAAAAACTCTAAAATCTATAATTAATTTACTGAATAACAACCAATCTATAATTGTAAAGACAGACAAAAGCAATAAATTAGTTGTGGTGAAATAAAAGAATACATAGACAAGAACAAATGAATTTTTTGCTTCTAATAATATTCAGCACATTGAAAAAGACACAACTAAAAAATTTTCAAAGTAAAATTAAGGAACAATTAAAGAACACACATTTCCTATTGACAGAAACTGAAAAGAAATATATTACATGCATGAACCCAAAAGCACCCCCCCCCCTCTAAGAGCACATCCAAAAATACACAAAGAAGGAAATACGATACGTCCTGGGGTCAACTCTATAAATAGCCCAGCATATAAAATATCTCAGAAACTGAATAACATACTGATGAAAAACTATACATATGGAACAACAAATTCCAAAAGAAACAGCATCATAGTAGCTAAAGAACTAAGTACTAGAAAGCTCCCCCAAGATGTGCACTTATGTCACTTGACATCATCAACCTTTACTCAAACATGCTCATACAAGAAGCTCTAAGAGTAGTACAAAAGAACCTATGCAACACAAGAAACTTCCACAAAGAGAGATTGTGGAATTTATGGAATTCCTTCAGCTAAAACTAAGTTACAACTATATTACTTTTAATGGCAACATTTATAAACAACCAAATAGCCTAGAAATAGGATCATGTATATCTGACACCATAGCTGACATATACATAAGACACTTCGAACAAAAATTATTTAACGGCCAACAACCTTGCCTAAGAAAATAGAATTTTGTAGGAGATATGTAGATGACACACTACTGTTACTGAAAGGGTATACCAAAGACATCAGAGACATTTTGAATTATTTCAATAATTTAAATGAGGAAATCAAATTCACAGTCAAACATGAGCAAAATAAAAGCATCAACTTTCTGGACCTAAATATTACAAGACACAACAACATATGCACAGTCATAATTTATGGGAAGACACAACGACTGACACCACAATCACTGAAACCTCATGTCACCCAAATATACAAAAACAAGCAGCACACACGTCAGTTCTACATAGGGCAACAAAAATACTCATTGAACTGAGAAAACATGCGACAAAAAATAAACAGAGTGAAAAAGATTGCAGTTGCCAATGGTTACAATGTTTCAGTGGCTGACACAGTCGTGGACAAAGTTAAGAAAGACCCAGGAGCAAACTACACCACAGAAGAAAAAGAGAAAAACAAATCTATATCTAGTATCCCATACATAGGCAATGTATCACAGATGTTTGCAAATATTTTCAAAAACCATAAAGTAAAACTTGTATTTTCTACATCTAATATACTACAACAAAAACTAATGCATAATATAAAGTGTAATGATGATCCAAATTCACTCTGTAATATGCAAGGTAACATGTCAGGAATGCTCCATGTTCTACGTAGGTCAAATAAGACGAAATTTCACACCAGGTACACAGAGCACATTAAAGACTACACACACAACAAACACATTGCGTCAGCAATAGCAACAAAGATACATAATACAGGACATCCATTTGGAAAAATAGAGCAAAATGTCGAAGTACTCCACCGACTAAATGAAAGACATAATATGTATTTGCTAGAAGAACTGTAGATATATTCAGATTACAGGAAATATGAAGATAAAATATTAAACAAGAAACTAGAATTTGAATCAGTGAATTTCTTCAGATGTTTCGATAGTCTACTTAAATATAAACATAGAAATAAGCACAATTGTAAAATCGATATAAGTAATTTATGAGCCAAATTGTTGAGATAAATAAGCTATGTACAAAAGCATATCATAACCTGTGGAAGACCTATAATGTTATCTCTGTGGACTACTTGTAAGAAGATCTTTGTAACTGTTCTGTTTATATAAGATATTTTCGATGTTTAAAGTGTGCAACAAGTTGTGTATGATATTTAGCGTGTGTGAGACACTGCATAAATGGACCATTAGGAAACGTAAAACTCAACGAAATGAAGCAGTCTCCCACAAATTGACAACATCAATAGAAATGGCTTAATACACACACATAAACTCACTTGAAAATGGGAATCATTTCCCGAAACGCGTCGTGCAAAAAGTAAATAAAGAAAACTCGTGGCTGGTAGCAAAATACTTATTTATAAACAAACCTATTTTTTTCACAGTCGCACACTTTCAAAACCCATTTATAATGGTTCAAATGACATTGTGTCTGTTAGTTTTCACGACTCTACTGCTGAACAGATTCCGATGGTAGTTGTTATGGAGATAGTTTGAACCCTGAGTACGACCGCAGGCTACTTTACGAAGTTGTATCTTTTTGAGTGTTAATAATATTTTTAAATATGGTATATGTGAAAGACATGTAGATGACGCTGGTGCGATGATTGCGACTCTTAGTGTCTATAATTTATTCTGTGGCAGTGGAAATCCAGTTTTATCGTCCGCGTGGTTTGTGATATTTTGTTCCTACACCACCTGACGTATATGAATAGTTTTGCTGGATGCACGACAGTAAAACCGGATGATAAGCCCGAATACCGTTTTTAAATCTATCACGGTAAGCCTTGAAGACGTGAGAGTCCAATCTATGGAAGTTACTCAAACCATCAGAGCAATCTCATAGCTGCCGGAATTTGGATGCAGCACGTCAGGCTGCTTTAAGAGCTACAGAGACAATAAAACATTCACAAAGCTGTCGTATTTTACATGTTGGACGTCACACGTCTCTTACACCCTCCAAGTCGCTTCAAAAAGCATAACGACGTCGTCATTAAGGGTTGTATGGAAAAGGAGAATCGTACTTTTACGTGTGAAGCATGGGAGTCTGTTGGTGATGAACCATTTGATTATGGACTATTAACCGGTTATGTTAATCATAAGTTACTCATCATAGGGGGATGGATCAAAAATGTAAGCATAATAATGCATGACAATGGAAGGGAGAAACCGTTGGTACTCGTTGCTCTGCGGACAAAATCTCACATCCACCACTAGGTGAGACAGAGAAACCCAAAATATTTCTAGTTTTGTACGATTATAATTAATCGAGGCATTTTTAAATATATGAGATTCGTTCATAGGAGAGCAGTTATCTTAACAACATGCAAGAATATGAGGAGAACTGGCAGCAGATTGTATTACAATAAAATTCTTGCTTTGAAATGTATTACTTACCCACACGCTGCAAAACTCTTTTCATGGTGTGATAATTAATAAATTCTTACTTAACACATTTAATTATATCTGAAACTAATATATGAATATTTGACTACTGGATAAAACATTAAGATTACACGAGGTTGCTGAGTTTGAAAATCTGCATAGTGGACTGTCGAGAATTTTTTTACGTGTTACTGATATTTAAGTAGGTGCCTGTTCGGTAGCAAATTACAAGTGACCACGCATGTAAGGTGTAGCACACAGAAAAAGTGCAAGAACAGGAAACGCAGAGTGGTGAGCTTGCCGTAGTCTGATAATGTTTTCAGGTGGGGGCGGGCGCGTATATTATGCAAGTCGCTCACGAAGTTGTCCGGCGCTCGTGTGCCCACGCCGTAGCGCTCCACCGACGCCCTCGCTTACCCGACTTGCCACTCGTTTTGACCCCAGACTTCATTAAAATACGTGCGAAGAAGTTACTCTCGGTCGAAATCACTGCTACCATCGCTGCAGTGACGTCAGGAACTTGGCGGCAGTGGAAGGGAATGAAAGGCAGCAAGCTGTCAGCGTATCATACAACTCGAAATGGTGTCATCATATATGGTTTCTAATGTGATTTCTATAACTGATATATCTCCGTTCCGTCGTGGCCAGTGCACGTGAAATGTTAAAAGGTTGTGAAGAAGATTAGGGATCAATGTCCCGGCGAGACCGAGATCATAAGAGACGGAGGTAAACCTCGGAATTTTTCAATGACAGGAAAGGAAATCGGCCGCGTCCATTCAAATTAATCATCCCGACATTTCCATATAGTGATTTACGGAAAGCACAGGTAACCTAAATGTGGGTGGTCAGATGCGGATTTGAATCGTAGTTCTGAAAGCGAGACTAGTGTACTATTCATGCCCCACCTTGCTCACTGTGTAAGTGTTGTTCCATTAAACCACTGTTGGCGATCAAATAATGGAAACAGCAACAATCGTAAGATAACTGAGAGCATGAGCCCGGAGTGACATAAATTTGAATTGTCTCATAAAACGACCACAGCAAAAATACGAAATGTAATTCACCAACGAAAGAGGGAGCTTAGTAAATCTCACGAGGCAAACCACAGAAAAAGTAGCAAGGGAAGAATCCTAAAGAAATTAAATTCACCCACAAAAGAGTGAACTTAGCAAAACTTCGTTCGACTAGCTCTCGAGTCAGTGTGTGATCTAACCACGTGGGTTTAACGCAGGCGATAGAGAAGATCCACAGAGGAGTGGCATATTTCGTTATTGGTCCGTTCCCTAAGACTGAGAGCTCACCGAACTCCACTGGCAGACGCTACAAGAGATGCATTATCCATCACGGACAAATTTACGATTGTGAAAACGTTTTCCATTACAGAACTTTATTCACACATGGTTCAGAACTTATACGATGTTTGTAAGGCCCCGAAATGTTACTCCTCAATACTGGGTGGTCTACAACAGTGTTAAAAGCTTGTAAAGGTGTTTCTGGCTACATCGCACTGGGAAATAATTATTGAGAAAAATACTCGATTCCTTAAGTCGTTTTCGAGCTAATTAGCATTTAAGTTAGTCAAATTCAATCGGCCCGCCAGATAAGTTGTAGCCAAACGTGAACCATGACGAAACGTCACGATTGGTTCCCTGCGTTTCCTCCTTGTCTGTAACGTCTTCCTTTTGAAATTCCCGCTTCGCGTTCTGTTGTTTTCTTATCCTAGCCAGAGCGGGCTGTGGCGTTGCTGCGGCCGGCTGCCTGCCGTGTTTGCGGGAGAGCGTTGGTAGGGAAGAGGAACTCTGATAGCGGACTGCTGGGAGCGTACAGGAGGCCACGCCGTTTGGTGATGGTTTGGCGTGAACCGTGTTAGCTGTGATGCATCGCTAGAGCCGTGATAGCAGCCAATGTTACTATCTTGGTCGCAGGTGGATCCAAGGAGATGACGCCTGGTTGTTCATTGAGACTCCTATCCTATGCATCTCATCGGACTTAAAGTAAGACGTTTTGATCATTATTTGCGTCATTTGTGTGGTGTCACCGCCAGACACCACACTTGCTAGGTGGTAGCCTTTAAATCGGCCGCGGTCCGGTAGTATACGTCGGACCCGCGTGTCGCAACTACCAGTGATTGCAGACCGAGCGCCGCCACACGGCAGGTCCAGAGACTTCCTAGCACTCGCCCCAGTGGTACAGCCGACTTTGCTAGCGATGGTTCACTGACTTCTACGCTCTCATTTGCCGAGACGATAGTTAGCATAGCCTTCAGCTACGTCATTGCTACGACCTAGCAAGGCGCCATTGCCAGTCACTATTGATACTGTGAATCATGTAATGTCAAGAGCGACGTTCGTCATTAATGGATTAAAGTTAAGTATTCCACCAGCTACGTCCGTTTTTATCAATTCTAATACCTTTGTCATGTTCCAGAACTCACGCCAGCCTGCGTGAGCTAAAACGCGTGCATTTCGACCTCCTTTAGTAACTCTGTGTAGGCTCTCCTGCCAACCACAACAATTTGCAAGCAACTGGGGTTTCCGGGGTCTGTAGTAATTCGGCGAAGATTATTTCATCGGTGTGTAAATCACTGAAAAAGGAACAGTTTATTTAATTTCTTAAAAGACATCATCGTCGCCGTTGACTGTATATTTCATACAGTCAACGGCGACGATGATGTTTTTTTAAGAAATATTATATGACTGTGAATCCCCAATCATGAGAAGTTATTGAAGTTATTCAATATTCACCTTATGCTCGTGTTCTGCGTGTGCTGCTTGAGAGTGTAAACTTTACCCTCACCTTCTTCTGTGGATTTTGGGCGCATCGTAAAATACTGAAACCAAGTTGTTGTTGTTGTTGTGGTCATCAGTCCAGAGACTGTGTTGATGCAGCTCTCCATGCTACTATTTCCTGTGCAAGCTTCTTCATGTCGCAGTACCTACTGCAACCTACATCCTTCTGAATCTGTTTAGTGTACTCATCCCTTGGACTCCCTTTACGATTTTTACCCTCCACGCTGCCCTCCAATACTAAACTGGTGATTCCTTGATGCCTCAGAATATGCGCTACTAATCGATTTCTTCTTCTAGTCAAGTTGTGCCACAAATTTCTCTTCTCTCCAATTCTATTCAATACCTCCTTATGAGTTATGTGATCTACCCATCTAAATCTTCAGCATTCTTGTGTAACACCAGATTTCAAAAGCTTCTATTCTTTTCTTCTCTAAACTATTTATCGTCACTTCCATACGTGGCTACACTCCATACAAATACTTTCAGAAAGGACTTCCTGACTTTAAAATCTAACCACGATGTTAACAAACTTCTCTTCTTCAGAAACGCTTTCCTTGCCATTGCCAGTCCACATTTTATATCCTCTCTACTTCGACCATTATCAGTTATTTTGCTCCCCAAATGGTAAAACTCCTTTACAACTTTAAGTGTCTCATTTCCTAATCTAATTCCGGATGCATCACCCGATTTAATTGGACTACATTCCATTATCCTCGTTTTGCTTTTGTTTATGTTCATCTTATATCGTCCTTTCATTCCGTTCACTGCTCTTCCAGGTCCTTTGCTGTCTCTGACAGAATTATAATGCCATCGGCGAACCTCAAAGTTTTTATTTCTTCTCCATGGATTTTAATACCTACTCCGTATTTTTCTTTTGTTTCCTTTACTGCTTGCTCAATATACAGATTGAATAACGTCGGGGATAGGCTACAGCTCTCTCACTCCCTTCCCAACCACTGCTTTCCTTTCATGTCCCTCGGCTCTTGTAACTGCCATCTGCTTTCTGTACAAATTGTAAATAGCCTTTCGCTCCCTGTATTTTACCCCTGCCACCTTCAGAATTTGAAAGAGTATTCCAATCAACATTGTCAAAAGCTTTCTCTAAGTCTACAAATGCTAGGAACGTAGGTTTGCCATTTCTTGATCTATTTTCTAAGATAAGTCGTAGGGTCAGTATCGCCTCACGTGTTCCAAAATTTCTGCGGAATCCAAACTCATCTTCCCCGAGGTCGTTTTCTACCAGTTTTTCCATTTGTCTGTAAAGAATTCGTATTAGTATTTTGCAGCCGTGGCTCATTAAACTGATAGTTCGGTAATTTTCACATCTGTCAACACCTGCGTTCTTTGGGATTGGAATTATTATATTCTTCTTAAAGTCTGAGAGCATATCGCCTGTCTCATACATCTTGCTCACTAAAAGGTAGAGTTTTGTTAGGCCTGGCTCTCCCAAGGCTGTCATTAGTTTTAATGGTATGTTGTCTACTCCCGGGGCCTTGTTTCGACTCAGATTCTTCAGTGCTCTGTCAGACTCTTAACGCAGTATCATATCTCCCATTTCGTCTTCATCTACATTGTCTTCCATTTCTATAATATTGTCCTCAAGAACATCGCCCTTGTATAGACTCTCTATATACGCCGTCCACGTTTCTGCTTTCCCTTCTTTGCTTAGTAATGGGTTTCCATCTGTGCTCTTGATATTCATGCAAGTCGTCCTCTTTTCTCTATAGGTCTCTTTAATTTTCCTGTAGGCAGTATCTATCTTACCCTTAGTGATATGTGCCTCTACATCCTGACATTTGTCCGCTAGCCATCCCTGCTTAGCCATTTTGCACTTGCTGTCGATATCATTTTTGAGACGTGTGTATTCCGTTTTGCCTGCTTCATTTACTGCATTTTTGTATTTACGCCTTTCATCAATTAAATACAAGATCTCTTCTGTTATACAAGGATTTCTATTAGCCCTCGTCTTTTTGCCTACTTGATCCCCTGATAGCTTCACTATTTCACCCAAGTAGTGACTTTCAATTAATTAGCTGGATATTTTCTTTCCTGGTGAAACCGCGTGTTAAATGGCAAAGTACAATTGTAGACCTTAACTTGCTAACTCATTTGAGGGGCATCAGTAACAGAGCCTAACATTTTAACTAATTAAGACTTGTGGTAAACAAAGGTATTTAAGTATCCAGAATATTTTAACTCTGTCGCGGAGTGTGCGCTGATATGAAAGTTCCTGGGAGATTAAAACTGTATACCGGACATAGACTCGAACTAGGGACCTTTGCCTTTCGCGGGCAAGTGCTCTACCAACTGAGCTACCTAAGGACGACTCACGCCCCGTCCCTAATTCGAGTCTCGGTCAGGCACACAGTTTTAATCTGTCAGGAAGTTTCGTTTTTAAGTATGTCCCAAAATATTATCTGAAATGTGTCAATGATTTATGTTGCACTAGTTGATTCTGGAGTATGAACGGAAGTGTTGACACGTCTGCTGTGTAAGAAAATCCTGCTAGTTTTGGAAACTTTAGTTGAGCAACTAGTGTGCTGTAGTCCTGCCTTGGGTAAGGCTGTGTTCGGGCTCTGACATTTGTACTGCAAGCTCCAATATCATCCTGTTGTTTCATGGTTGTTTTGCTCTCAAACTAGGTGTTTGCGCTAAACATACTTTGGGCTGGGCTTTTCACCCTTCAGCATTCTACTTGGGTTTCAGCTGAGTGCTCAGTCTATTCACTGTCTATCGTACTCCACCTCGGTAATGATCAACCTTTCATTAGTTGATTTCATTGCTGTAGTTAGTTGTTAATTAGTAATGGTTACATTACCTTCTGACCAGGATTCTTGTTCGGCGCTTGTTTAAATACGATGGTAACCTGGTTAGCGTATGTTGTGGCTAGCTTAATCACTGCTCAATAGCCCAACACAGTTTGTCGGCCGTCAGAAGCCGTGTAGGTGTTATTTATTCTTTTACTCTAGTAAATCCTAAAGCATGCTACTCTTAATTTTGTTACTCGAGGTAGCCATTAAGTTTCCATTTTTGGGGTGTTTCCATGAAATGCGGCTCTTTGAGTATAGATTTGTCATTTTCCAATTTAGTGTTTTTCCACCAGTTTTAATCGTGCTTAGGCGCATGTTTTTTTACTACTATTGAGCTGTACTTAATGCCATATTGTA
Source organism: Schistocerca gregaria (assembly GCF_023897955.1). NCBI lineage: Eukaryota > Metazoa > Arthropoda > Insecta > Orthoptera > Acrididae > Schistocerca > Schistocerca gregaria. The sequence continues at coordinate 826,598,883 of NC_064931.1, read as the reverse complement.
AAGAAATGAAGTTATTGGAGGTTAACTGTCGTCGTAAGGTGTTGTCGACGGTGCACTTTCCTGTTAGCCACCTTAATGTCTAGTCAATGTGTGAACCTGCTAATTATTTTCCCTTAAATGGAGTGTGCGGGCCTTGATGTTATAAGTGGCTGTTTCATAACCAGTTCTTTATCTCGCCTACGCCCATATTTATATTTATGGGAGAACTTAAATTGTGTTTGTCTGTTGAACTGTGAAGGGCAGAAAACAATCAGGTATTCATTATTGGTCTAGTGCTCTGTCTGGTGTAACACGCGACATTTTCTTGGGCTGTTATCAAGTGTTACAATAAATGCAAATTGCGGTGAAGTGATGAGCCATTTCAGTTGTTCCCGCGATTTCCTATCTCCGCATATAATATTTGTTTGATATGACTAAGCCTTTCTTGAAATATTGGAGGGAGGTGCACGTGTCTCAAAACGTATTCTCCGTTTGGTTTCCTAAAACGAACAAGAGAGCGACACAAAAATTGGACATCGGACGGTATTAAGGGTCGAACCTTGGCCTGAGGCTGAGCAGCCTCGTGCACTATCTTCTTCACTATGTGGACGAGTGACACTAATTGCATTTGGTGGGCTAATTGAATTTACGTGCAACGGTCTGATTGGCTGACTTCATTGATAATTAACTCTGAAACAGCACAACATATCGATTTTTTTCCTTAGCAAATATTCCTCAGCACAACCAACACTGCAACATTCTTCCGAGCTTTTCAGATTGTGTCTGACCACTCGGTATAAAGTAGTAACATTTGAGGCCATAAAAACTGGGATCAGTCTGTTATGAATTCCTAGGTTAGAGTAAAAAGTAGTGCCAGGCTTTCAGCCTGGAAAAGTTGAATAGTCCGGAGAAGTGCTAGAAATAACGGGTAAGATTTGCAGATAATCTGAAGGAAAGTAATGGAAAATTCGCAAAAATGAGGAAAGAGTGTATGGTGTTGACAATCTGCTGGTTTTCTGTAAGACAGAAGGAAAACCGGTGCAGTATGCTGAGAGGGAGGCAACAGGTGAAGCTTTAATTTTTTTCTTGAATGTAAATACGCTTTTGGTAAGCCGCAGTTTACTGAGTAGTTTCTTCAAGATTCATATGCTTGAAATAGATATGGAGAAGGATTTACTGTTAAGCCTAGGTAAAGGCAAGGTGCTAGGCGTATCAGATCTTGTATTGCAATAGTGGAATGATGATAAGTGTTTAATAATTGCGGAGAGTTTTTGAGAAATCAATGAAGATACCGGGGTGTGATAATCATGTAGCATGTTCTTTTGCATTCACCCGAATATAGGATGGATTAAGATGATCAAAAGACCGAATCTTCCACACTTACCGTATGCAATCATTCATGGATAGCTCGAATCGTTTCTAGTTTCCATTGTTTGTGGCGTGTTGAACTACACATAGTAGTAAAGATTCGGAACGATTAATCAATGGACAAATTTTTGTTTTATTTGCGGCGGAAATATTTTCCTAAATTATGGGATAGCATGTAGGCAAAAGATAGATTTTATGGTCGCTGTGGTATCTGGTCTTCCCAGTTTAATTGTTCCTAAATTTATGATCAGATCGTGTTTTTTTTTTTAATAGGATTGCCGGATAACATGAAGGAGTATATGAGGGAGGTTTTCACGTACATTTTCGCTGATCTATTTTCGGTGTGACATGAATATGAATTATCTTTTGGTTTACGTTTAAGAGACAGGCTTTGTGCTCATCGAGATATTGTAAAAGGAACGTCAGTTACACCAGACAGGTTTGTAATAATGTTCACAAGGCTTGCACTCAGATACAAATGGATGTCATCAGCATATAAACAGTAGTTACATGAAAGTATTGATGAAGAGACCTTATTGATCGATAGCAAGTTAACAAGTGCACCAAGGACTGAACCTTGGAGGGCAGTTGAGTTCACAAGTTCCCGCAAAAACTTGCCAGAACACCAGACGACTCCTTGATATGTTTTTTATGTAGCGGTGAAATATTATTGCACAGCTTGACAAATTTCATAAGTAATATAATGAAATCAACAATATCAAACCTCGCTGAAATCAGGCAGCGTTAAAATGGTCGCTTCACACTTGTCTATAGCATGTTTGACGTCGTCAGTCACTTTATTTAGTGTAGTAGCTCTGATACCTTCCAGAAGCCTGATTGATGTTTGCGGTCGATGTTATCATTTTCTTAGTTCATCATTTTATGAACATTGTACTCACGTAATCAATAAATTGTTATATGTCGATCGGACATAAGTCGCTTGGTGGTTTTGAAACATTTTTCACGAATGTTGTACCCTCTTTAACGGGTGTACTTAATGTCTGATGCTTGTCTTGCAAGGCAAAAACCGGCCAACGAAAAAAGTTACTATTGTAGGACATCCACAATACTATGATTTTCACGTATAACTGAGAGAAACATTTAATCCATACTTGGAACATTCAAAAATAACAGCAGATTTTGCCGCTCCTATCCCGAAAGGGTGTAGGATTGAACCCGCTGTACGCAACAGAACGTACATACCCGGTTTTTGGGTTTCGTACCACTAACGTCTACATCCCTACCCAGAAAGCCGCCGTGTGATGCGTAGTGGAGGGTATCCTGTACCACTGATAGTCATTTCCTTATTTCCTTTCCTATTCCAGTCGCAGAATGTAGGCCTTAGTACTAGCCCTGATCTCTCTGATCCTATCTTCATAACTCTTGTTCGAAATGTTCTTTGGCGGCAGTAGAATCGTTCTTTAGTCAGCCTCAAATGCAGGTTATCTAAATTTTCTTAATAGTGTTACTCGAAAGCAACTTCGTATTCCTTCCATTGATTCCCATTTGAGTTCCCGAAGCATCTCCGTAGTACCAGGTGACAATTGTTCAACTATGCGAAATAAAATAATGATAATTTATATTGCGTTATGACGTTCAAACTGCACGTTTGGCCGGGCGGCACGATGGGAATTAGTATGAGCGGTATCGTTTTTTCGGTTGGATGGGTTCGTCAATAAGCAAAAATGGCGCATGTGGGTGACTGAGAATCCACATATCACGATCCGGAAGTCTCTTCACTGTCAATGGGTGACTGTGTGGTGTGCAATATGTATACTCATAGAATAATTGGTGCTATATTCTTTGATGGCACAGTGACTACCAAACGGTACTTGAAGGTTTTGGAATATGATTTCATCTCCTTCATCCAAAGTGATCCTGATTTCGAAAAGCCATTATTCATGCAAGGCGGCTCTCGACCTCATCGAAGCAGGAGAGTGATGTCCTGGAGGAGCACTTTGGGTAACGCATTTTCTGGCTCTGCGGTACTTCGAGGCTACTGGTATGGGCCCCGATTGGCTCCCATATTCTCCGGATCTCAACACAACGCGACAGGCATATCGTACATGTCATAACCTAAATCTGAATGTCTATAGTGTCCAGTAAACTGTGTGTAGACCGTAGTCGGTAACTAATTTACTTCATTTTTTCATATGGTTTAATAGTGGTCACACTGTACTTACATGCTGTTGGAAACTGTCGGTAAAATATCGAGCCGCCCGCCTCTGAATTATTTAAATACTTTCCTTTACTTCGACCTGGTATGGATCCAAAACACTCGAGATATTTTAACAATGGGTCGCACTGATGTCCTATATTCGGTCTCCTTCGCAGACGAGCCACGAGTTCTTAAAATTCTCGCAATAAAGGGAAGTCGACCATTCTCTGTCCCTACAACAATCTTTACATCTCCATTCCATTTAATGTTGCTTTGCAACGTAACAACCGATATTTAATTGACGTGATTGTGTCAATTAGCACATACGTAATTCTGTACTCGAACACTATGAGTTGTTTTTCCTACTCATCTGCATTACTTTACATTTTTATTCATTTACAGCTGGATACTATTCGTCACACTAACCAGAAATTTTGTCTAAGTCATCTTGTATCCTCTAACAGTCACTGAACGACGACAACTTCCCATACACCACAGAATCACCGGCAAAGAGCCGGAGACTGCTGCTTACCATGTCCGCCAGATCATTTGTGTATACTGAAAATAACTGTGCTCTCACTTCACTTTGTTTCGCTGTTTCCCACACACTTCACAAATTTCAGCTGTTTATTACTAGGGACTCTTGTTACGTGCCGAATCTCATTTATTTCGAACGCTCTTTACTTTGAAGTTGAGAGGCCTTTTTGTCATGAAGTACAATATGACTGTGGCCTAATTCCTCAGCCTTTCTCTCTAGTCGCGCCTCTTTGACCGTATCCTGTCACGAGGTATCTAAATATCATTGTCGAAGGGTATCGTGGCGACTGTCCTATTGTCATGAAAGATGTGATGATTTAGCGATTACAGACGATTTTTAGTGATATGCATTAAGGGTTGTCACATGTACTCACATTGTATATTTGAAGCCCTCACCTTCTCAAATAGAAAAATAAGAGGGATTGCTATAATTTGTTGATGTTAGTATGTATCTTATCTTTACTTCATTGGCTACACCGAATTTTTTTGTCCTTCATCCATAAAAACGATTCTATAACCAAGGATCTAGTTTATATAGGAGTAGTAGGTAAGTAGAAGAAAATTAGTGTTCCGCACGGTTGAGAAGATTAACGCACTAAGGTGCTGATAATATTTCCTTTGCTAATATTTTGAATAATCAGTCCACTTCAAACCAATAATCAACACTCAAGACGAACAATTCTATATTCATGAGGCAGTCTATGAAATAATGGTCTGCACTCAAGATGACAGCATTGTTTTCTCTAGTGTTCTGTGTTAGGACTTCATTCGTAATCCCTGAGAATTCTACGAAATAGATCTAATGCTGCGAGAAACAAACCTAATACATTACTTAATAAGATCTTCCTCGATAATGAAATATGCATTTTGCTTCAGGTCGAACCATGTTTCGAGAGGAGCTTGGCCACTGTATGCATAATCCGGATAATTCCGTGCCGAATGCTTTCCTGAGAGTGAATAAAAGTAGCGAGGTGTTGGCTATCTGCGCCATTCTTTACATGTGTGTCTTCTGTTACTTTTGTAACCCCATAGCTCCAATACTCCAATGATTTATTTTGGCTTTTGTTTCATTTAATATTACATCTTTAAGCTTCTGTAAATGTGTTTGATTGAATAGATAACACAGAATTGTGTGCTCCTCTCTTTGTACAAACTTTGATGTCATGGTTTGGTTCTATGCAAAGTAGTATATCTGTCATTTAAATTCTTTGTCCCATTTGGAGGGAACAAAACTTACTATATATAATTGTAATTTTGTGTGACTAGTTTTTGATGTAATGTCAATATGTACAAATGTTCTGTTTTATTTAATGTGTTTGTTTGCTGTTATGTAAACTGTTGATCCTCACTTAGGGTTCTTAGTTATTCTGTATGTAAAAGTTGTTGTGGTTCCCCTCGGGAACGGAACTGTGTTACGCGCGCAAATTGTGGTTGGCTTAGGTGGAAAATGTGGAACCAGAGTCTGTCGGGGACGAGCTGCTGCCATGTAACAGTTGCATATTGTGCTGGGCCTGAGAGAGGTTTTTTTCTGCTACTTTCCAATGCCTCGGATGGATGGATAAATAGCTGGAACTATTCAGGAATTTGTATCTATCACCACCACCAAGAAATGACAGAGTCCAGCAATTCTACCTGCAATTTCACCTACCAACATGCAATCGCCACCACATTGCGCAGTGACTGTAATGGAGCAATATAGTAATGTACAGTGAAGGATCAGTTTTAACGGATGCGTTAGTGTTCTCGAATATAAGGTAATTTATAACTGAATTTATGTACCCACCTTGATTTTTCTCCTTATCATAACACCTCTCACGTTCCTCTCCGTTTGAACTAAAGTGATTTCCGAGTGTCCTTACTGAAAGAGCATTAAAGCCCAGTGTTTCGCTAATTGATGCTTCTTGAACATAGTAAAAAGAAAGTTAAAGTGGCAAGAAAGTGAGTTATGATGCTTGCTGAAAATAATTGCCTACTAAAACTGCTTATTAATGTGTTGTTGCCAACTTCAAATTAAAAGTTCTTAAGACTGAGGCTTATCAAGTTTTGCTTAGTAAATGATCACATTACTGCCTGTTGTGAATCGCAGAAGGTGAGTCAGTATCTTACATTTATGTTTGCTAAGGTTATGGCATAGTCGCAGACAGACGGTAGTGTTATACTTTCCTCAGGATAACATTTAAAACAGACTGAACTGTCTGGCTGGCTGTGTGTTGAAGTTGTAGGACTTTTGACTGGAACACAGTTAATGTGCTCCCTGCGAGAATTTTGGTTTGAGACCGCGGCCGCCCAGGACGCCTCTGTGGGCACGACTAAAATAACGTGCCTTCATATGCTCGCACCACTGCTACGTTTCGTCAAGGGATCTGATCACCATGCACTCCTCTGTCTTTCTAGACATTTACAGCTGTCAGGTAAAGCACAATATTACAGTTTGCTGAAGCACGCAGTTTAGAGATCCGACCTCATCAGACCAGTGTCATCAATATAAATCTCGTCATTATTTATTTGTGTTTGAAAGTTTTTCTTCTGAGAACTTATTGTCATAGCAAAGAGATGGCAAGTGCACGTCTGGCAGCGTTTTTGTCTAAAAGTTGGAGCTCATTACACCACTCTACAACAATGAAACACCATTTCAGGGTATAACTCATCTGTTTCGTTTGGAATCTTTTGAAAGAAACTGCAATTGCACTTGCTAAATTACTAGCATTATCATTAGTATTTCTATACCTCACTGTGTTAACGGGGAATCAAGCCTGAAAACTGGCTGAAAATTAGGGTAGTATATGTTTCAAAATATTTTATTCAACGTTTCCAAACTTTTTCAAAAAGATGGTAGGCTTTCAAAGTTTAAGATGGCGGGAAGGTGTCATTTGTTAAGGGCTCTCCAAGTTCCACATTCGAGATTCCCAGCTATGAATGCATGCTGAAAAGTATTGCATCCGAATTTCTTATGAGGAAACTCTTAAGAGTGGCCGAGCGGTTCTAGGCGCTACAGTCTGAAACCGCGCGACCGCTACGGTCGCAGGTTCGAAACCTGCCTCGGGCATGGATGTGTGTGATATCCTTAGGTTAGTTAGGTTTAAGTAGTTCTAAATTCTAGGGGACTGATGACCTCAGAAGTTAAGTCCCTTAGTGCTCAGAGCCATTTGAAAACTCTTAAACCTTTTAAAGTAAACCAAACATCAACAACATTTTGCATGTTTATTGTTCGTGTCGCAGGTTCGAATCCTGCCTCGGGCATGGATGTGTGTGATATCCTTAGGTTAGTTAGGTTTAAGTAGTTCTAAATTCTGGGGGACTGATGACCTCAGAAGTTAAGTCCCTTAGTGCTCAGAGCCATTTGAAAACTCTTAAAGCTTTTAAAGTAAACCAAACATCAACAACATTTTGCATGTTTATTGTTCGTGTATACATATTTATTTCTCAACGTACTCGTGGTTATCTTGGTGACGAAAAGATTTCTTCCAACGAGAGACCAGTTTGCTGATACTGTTACTGTAAAATGTTTGACTTCGTTGATGGTGCCACAAACTCAACTTTGCTTGCACCGCTGCATCACCATCAAAATGAACTCCTCGAAGATATTCTTTAAATTGTGGAAACAGGTGGAAACCGGATGGGGCCAAGACGGGACTATATGAAGAATGATTGTTGCAGATGTCGCAGCGCTCGTGCGTGGTCTGGAACTGTCATGATGGAGAGGGTGCTCCATGTGTAGAAGAACTCTTCGAATCTCGAAACTCGATTGCAGCACGCAGTTCCTCGCGCACCGACGTAGTTCCGTTACACGCGGGCAAGTTACACGCTACATTTCGGAGCCCTCTAGCGGCAGAGGAAAATTAGAATGTTGAGTGTTAAAAACGTTTGATTTAAAAACAGATTGAGTTTCCACATACAAAAATCGGAGGTATTACTTTTCACCACACTCTCGTATCATATATTTACGATTTTCTGATAGAATTTCTGAGAATCCAGCAGTCCCAACTGTGAAGGTGCCTACATATGGCGCGAGCGATGAGTGCCTTCTTCGTATACTTAATAGAAAATTATCTTGAACCTTGTAGTGAGTGCTTAGCAACTGCCTGATTAGAGAAAACGTAATATGCAGCACTACTGCAGTGGAAGAGGGGGAATTAGTGAGGGGTCTGGTGACTGGTGAAAATGTTCAAATTAAATTAATATGATTAAATTAATATGATTAAATAATTTATCCCTCGCACAGGCAATGGGGATTTCTTTCCCTACTTGAAGGATATGTTTGATCTATGTAATTTTGCTATAAGTGGCCGTATATTGCAAGGAATAAGGCAGCTCACCGCTATCGCCGCTGCTGAATACGATAAGGTAAATTTGTCACTGACAAGTAAGTATGGGACATTTCTTACGGAGTTAGGCAAAGAGCGCATTGTTGAACTACCTGAACTATGTTCAATTTTTTCTGCGTTAACACCTAGCCGTGGCAAGGGGTGCCTTGAAACAGAGGAGCAGGCGCACGCGCATTGTAGAAGATAACTACTTATCCCACACTTCTCCACTGCAGCCAGCTACCCACTTCAAGAAACACAAGTCGAGGGGAATGTAAGTCGCAAACAGGGTTAATGACCAAACAGCTCAGTACATGCAAGTTGGTCACATGTCGACTCGCTGGTGGCTGGGGAGACGGACCGCCACATTACAACACGAAGTCGAAAAACTGAGCAAAAATGAGAGAGAACAGGATGGTGGTGTTTTATATATACTCCTTTCGAAATTTACCGTTGCCTATGATGCCCACCATCTGGCTCCATTGCCAACATACGCGGTGGTCACGTGTAAGAATTGAGCTCGACGTCTACAAGGTCTAAGCCAATGGCAAGCATCCCATGCGGTAGTCAAAACGTGGTGAAGCAGTGCCGAAGACAGCGGAACAGTATTGCTTTCGGGGCTCTTGGTGTCAGGTTGTCGGTACTGCACAATAGCCCTCCACGTTATGGCGGCCTTTTAACCAGCCCGATGCTTTCGAGGCAGCTTTTCTTCCTTTGTTCATAATAATTTATAATTAGTATCATTACTTTGCCATTAGTTTTGGTATCTAAGTAACAGCTTTTCAAGGATATCGGCAGCTGCTCTTTCACGCCCGTTTCAGAAGTGAAGTGCTACAAATTTGGTGTGAGGCTCAGTTGAAATTAGGTAAGTCAGCTACCGTTTATATTCTTGGCAAGTATTCGAGCTGTCACTGAAATCAGTTTCCGGATAACTAGTTTATTCCACTGATATCCCACTCATAGCTGATATAATGGAAACAAATAATTTCTGTCAGGATCTGATAACACAGGTCGTAACTTTATACTACAGAAAATGTTTCCCTTAACATTCGTTACATTTAATGCCGTATGTCATCCAATTACGTAGTCCGCAAACAAAAAGCGAACTGACCTACGGAAAGTAAAATTGCATGTTTGAAAGATATAATACTGTTTTATGTGTAAGGTAGTAATACAGTTCTATACGCAGATGTACAGATATACACAGACCAAAAAACGTTTTCTATCAACCCGGTTCCTAGAACTCCTGAAGATAGACGTTGACTGTGTATATTGTATCACATAATCTCTCTGACTGTTCAGATATGTCAATGCGCATTCGGGAAGACAACGGTTCAATCCCGCGTCCGGCCATCCTGATTTAGGTTTTCCGTGATTTCCCTAGATCATTTCAGGCAAATGCCGGGATGGTTCCTTTCAAAGGGCACGGCCGATTTCCTTCCCTAATCCGAGCTTGTGCTCCGTCTCTAATGACCTCGTTGTCGACGGGACGTTAAACACTAATCTCCTCCTCCTCCATATGTCAAGAGCCCTCCCAAAGATGTAAACAACTCTGCATGAACAGCGCCTATTAGACGGAGGGATCCGGCAGCCGATCAGTTCGTCATTCCACTAGGAAGGAAGTACACGTCTCGTGTTGTCTGTAGTTCAACCAGGCCTAAACGGTGAATACCGCGGTTCGATCGCGTCCCCATTGTTACTTCGGCAGGGAAGGGCTCTCAACAAGAGGTCTCCAGGCGTCTCGGAGTTGCCCAAAGCGATGTCTTAGCTCATGGAGGAGATACAGAGGTAGGAACTGCCGATGGCATGCCTCGCTCAAGCCGACCAAGGGCTACTACTGCAGTGGATGACCGCTACGGGGAACTCTGACAGCAACGCCAACATGTTGAATAATGCTCTTCGTGCAGCCATAGGACGTCGTGTTACGACTCAAACTGTGTGCAATAGACTGCATAGTGCGCACCTTCACTTTCTACGTGCATGGCGAGGTCCATCTTCGCAATCACGACACCATGCAGCGTGGTACAGATGGGCCCAACAACATGCCGAATGGACCACTCAGGAATGGCATCACGTTCTTTTCACCGATGAGTGTGGCATATGCTTTCAGCCAGACAATCGTCGGGCACGTCCAGCGAGTGCAGCAAGGTGGAGGTTCCCTGCTGTTTTCAGGTGGCATTATGAGGGGCCGACGTACGCCGCTGGTTGTAATGGAAGGGGCCGTAATGGCCGTACGATACGTGAATGCGATCCTCCGACCGACAGTCCAACCATATCGGCAGCATATTGGCGAGGCATTCGTCTTCATGGATTTGAATTCGCAACCCTATTGTGCACATCTTGTGAATGACTTTCTTCAGGATAACGACATGGCTCGACTAATGGACAGCATGTTCTCCAGACATGAACACTATCGAACATGTCTGGGATAGACTGAGAAAGGCTGTTTATCGACGATGTGACCCACCAACCGCTCTGAGGGATCTACTACGAAACGCCGTTGAGGAGTGGGTCAATCTGGACCAACAGTGTCTTGCGAACTTGATGATAGTATGCCACGACGAATACAGACATGCATCATTGCAAGAGGACGTGCCAGTGGGTAGCAGAGGTACCGGTGTGTACAGAAATCTGGACCACCACAATGTGTGGTTTTCATGAGCAATAAAAAGGGCGGAAATGTTTATGTAGATCGCAGTTCCAATTTTCTGTACAGGTTCCGGAACTCTCGAAACCGATTTGATGCAAAAATTTTTTGATGTGTGTAAAAATAATATCCTTAAACAAATAAAAACTGAAACTTGAAAGAGAGGTTAGTAAACTGTGAATGTAACGGGTAACAGTTGCATCACAATAATAAATTAATTTATTTATGTCATCTAGAATGCACCGAAAAGAGGTTTTTCATGAACTGTGCTGAGTTTAGTATTAAAATATTACATTTTTTAAATAAAGGTATTTTGCAGAAGATTAAAATTATTGTAACCCTTGAAGTAGAATAAGGAAAGTAAAATAAAAGCTTACACAACATGGCTTGTAAGAAACGCCTCAGCTGGACACATATTACGGTTCGAGCTTTAAAGGTGGTGACACTGCCGTAAATATGCTACGTAACAGAATAAAATTATGGCGTTTATGCCACACATTAGTTACACACATCTAACTTACCTCAGAACAGAAGGAATCTTCCTTTCTACGAACTCACGCAACCGCAGTTATGAAAAGAACAGAGCCTTATGTAACGGACGGTGTGACTAAGTGCTGTCGGAATGTTTTCGAATCATGCACAACGGAGATGGATAATAGTAGAATATGGAAGGTGACGTACAGCACGGGAATCTCATACAAATCTACAAGAGTCTTGCTAATGATCTGCGTTGCCTTGTAGAATATTGGTAAGGTGGGACAAGAAGTTGTGGCAGACATATGTCGGCCACGTCGTCCTCGTGTTAGTAAAGATGTATTCGCTCTTACCATGTTACTGGTGAGCGACTGACACGAGACGATTCGTGACCAGACCCGAGAAGTGAGAACGGTGGATACGACTGTTCTTCAGGTACTCAAGAGACGACTTTTCATGAGAAAAACTGCATCAAAATGAGTTCCGTATTCCTTTATGAAAATACAGAAATGCTTACGATGCACCGCCTCTTGTACCCACTTTGATCTCTATGAATGCGAATGAATGGATTTCTTACGCCATAGTGTTACTTTGGACGACACAAGGGAGAAATCGTACGAGCCACGCATCTCACACGAATGACGTCATTACGAGTCACAATGACGATCGGAAGGTTGCCAGAACCTCAGCAGTGCGAAAATTATGGCGATTCTGGTTTACGACTGTGTCAGTGCTATGCTAAAGCATGCATTACCCAATGGATGACTTCATTGTGCAGTATTACTATTCATTTAAAGCACAAAATTCGATCAGTTTAGAGCATAAGTACCAACATTTTCTGCAGAACCCACCCGTCATTTTGGAGGAAGGTTCTTGCGAGAAAACAGCACAAACTGTGACTAATTTGTTCCATCAGTGGGACCAGGAAGCGCTATACCACCCACCATACTTGCTGGTATTTAGCTCTTGCAATAGCGATTTGATGCCTGAGATGAAGGAAGCATTTGAAACAAGTACCTATTTAGCATTCTTTGTAAATAAATGGCTGGCACTAACAAAGTTCTATCTTCGTATTTTAAATCTCTATCAGTTTTGCAAGATGAAAAACGTATAGAAATAATGCTAAATAAAACTTGACAACTGGGCTCCCAAGCTATGAGCAAGTATGAGGCCGAGGAGCAATAGTATGAGTGTTCACCTGGCTGGGAGATAGAGCCCTGTGAGGGTAGCAAAGAACTTGTCGGTAGTCAAAGCGAACACAATGTTTCTCGGTATGACAGAACTAGCGGAAGAGGCATCCTGTTCAGCGGAATCCACTCAGCGTCACAGTTACATCAAGAGGCGTTTGTTGACCAGAGGTTCGGGGAGAATTTAAAGTCTGTATCCAACCCCTCTATACCTACGTCCTGAGTTTTTTTACAGACTCAGGCCCACGATTTCAAGTACATTTATCAAGCGCTTCAGTTACCGCAAAGTTACAACAAGAGCAATAAAATTCATTGCCATTAGTGGCGGAACTTGGAGAGACTACAGTCCAAGTCACAGAAAACCGAAGTATTCTTAACAATAAAGCAAGGAAATTAAAATGTTCTTGGGTACAATCAACAATGATTCATTTTTAAAGCCAGGAAAATTCTACGAATTCAGAAAAGTATTTAAGGACAAAAAATTAAAATCTTAAATTTACAAGAAATAAGATTGCCAGATGAGAGTACCATAGATAATTGAAATTTATGAGTGCTCAGTTTAAAACAGAAAACAGAATTGTTAAAAGCACACCTCATCTGCATGCTGAAATTTCTGTTTTGTTGGATGTTCTTGGTCCCACAATGACGGAAAAGCCTTTGAAACATCTATTTATGTCAGTTGCCTTGAAATGTACAAATACAATTTACACATTAACTTTCACCTATAGACCAATGAACAAACAGAATTAAAGAAATACAGAAAAAAGTAAATACGTCACGGGAATTGCTAGGAAATATGATCTCCAAAATTCTTCGCAAACACGTGCAGATTCAATCTGTAACTTTAACGTACAGCTACAAAAGATAACTAATGGGAAACGATCAGTAAATTCCGTGCGCACAGATATTCTACAAAAATCTAAATAAAGTTGTAAAACTGTGCAGATATTACTATCGCCACGAAGACCACCTGTTTACTGCTGGAGCCAGTGAAAAAAATGGAGTTTTTATCTGTTGATCGTAACGGAGTGTCTTAGTAATCATGGCTGTCGTCACGGCAGTTGCGACTGAGATTAAAAGAAAGTACGATGTTCTTTTTTTAATTTGATTTCAATTTCTTTATTTTTTTTTCAGGTACTGGAAAGGGTTACGTATTGTGAATATCCACGAAAATCTATGGGTTACAAGAGGGATATCAGTCTGCAATCAACTTGAGGTGTGTGGCCTTGCGGAGGTTCAAGTGCTGTCCATCTGATGGTAGCCTTACAGTCTTTTAGATGGCGACGGCAAAATGTCAACGTACATTTACAGAGAGCGCAAGACGATAGTGGCAACAGCTAATGGACTCCACGAACCGTCCGACTGAAACAACCCTCTTGCGGGACGCCTCTATGAAGATTTCGTAGAGCGGTTCGAGGTGCCCTGTCAATGAAGAATGGGACCCTTCTGACCTAAGAGAAGACTTTACGCATAAGATGGAGGAGAACTTCGCTCAAACCAGAACACTTCCTGACGAGACACAGGTCTCTATCACTACCGAGTGCTTGCTGAGAAGAGCAGTTAGGACTTTTGTCACATCAGGAATAAAGGCTGTATCTGCCGTCTGTGTGTGGGAACTGCTTTCACCGTTGACTGCAGCACGCGACACATGTCGCGGTAAACTCCATTACATTATATTGTGCACCTCACTGCGACTGTTACGGAAAATCTTCCTCGAATGTTTTTACTTAATATGAGAAACTGAACAACTTCCTGACACACAGAAGGTAGTTTTTACAAATTCAGGTTCTTCAACCAACGAAGGACTGGAATTCCCTAGTATTATCATACTGTTTCCCTCGCCAACTGTTTGAGGATACCTTGTAGTGGACGATCAGTCACCGCTTGATGTTCCGTAGGTGCTTTGAGTGTGGGTTCACAAGGTATCACTCCACCATTGATAACCTGGCTCTGCTGGAGAAGGCTATACAGTAGGCGTTCCTATACAACGAAAATTTAACTGGTATCATCTTAGACCTTGGAAATGACTAATGTATGGCTTGGTGACATAGGGACAGGAAAATAAATGACTAGTATTGGTAAAAAGTACACTCCACCACTTTCCATATAGTGCCGTGCGGAGTATGTATGTACATATCTTCGGACTGCTATATGCATGTGGCTTCCGGGGACGTCTTCCTGCTTTTAGACAGTCCTTCACCTTCACATGTCATATTAGATATCGAGTCAGTGATTTTTTATCAGATCGTTTCATACAAGAAAACCGGGTCCTTCAAGATAGTGTTTTAAATGTGACCTGGTTTTTAATAGCGATGGATACATTACCTCCACAGTGAGTAATCCTGTGAAGTGTTATTTGTTTGTGGAGTACTTTTCATCATTTTGCTCATCTTCCAGGATTCTGGAAAGTTCATGTAAGCCATAGATGACGCTCAAGGGACCGGAGGAACGGACACTAAAGGCGGGTTTTAGATTTTCGTCAGAAAAAATTGTCTGTTATTTTTAACCGTTCTAGTAGAGGTTGTAAGCTTCCAGAACTTAAACTGAGGGGCCGTGTCCCAAATTGTAAAGACTCGCTTACGGTCAGAAGCTTACTGGGCTGACACACCAGACGGACTGGAAAATTGGGTACCTCAGTTGCTTGAACATTTTAAAATGTGTAGTACACCAGATACGGAGAGGAGACGAAGCAGTTTTACACAGCTTTTGTTCGTTCCTAGATTGATTGTAGATGTACGGTTAATGGTCTGCTGGACCATCGTATCTTAAGGTACTGGACTGAGTCCACGAGTGGGGCATTAGCTTGGTGACAGGCGCTTTTAGATCGAACCCCACTCCCAGCCACTGCGCCGAAGTAGGTGAGTCACAGCTTCACATCACGCAGCAATTATGTATGTGAGACAAGCATGGGAAACGTATTTCGTGCCTCAGGCGCCTTCGTACCACACTGTTGATCGCCCACCCAACAATGGCCGTCCGGGCGCAACGATGCCATTAGGAACCCGAGCGTAGGTACCTTTTAGAAATGGTGTGACGATTATTTTTGTTTTATTCCAAGAATGGTGTAAATCGCCACGTTGAATTCATCAGAGGCCCAGAGTCGTTTTAAATTTGACTAATTTCAAGAAAGAGTGTACTTCAAAGGTGGTTCTTAAAAATGTTCAACAACATTTTAGATGAGCACCATCATTTAAAGAATTTATTTGCAGATCAGTCAAAACAGGGATAATCCGTTAGGTGCTCAATAGTTTTCTCTTATTGTGTATTCAGACCTGGCCAACCAGATATAATTAATATATTTACACTATATCCTGCTGGGGTGTACTGGAGCAGATTTGACTAGGCCAACAGATCAAGTTTCTCACCTACTCAGCTTCTCTTACTGCTTCACAGTCTGTTCAACAAAAGTACTCTGCAGGAAAAGATTTGTGGAGTATACAGGATACTTTCCTTTTGCGTTATCCGCAACA
The DNA here is from genome assembly GCF_023897955.1 of Schistocerca gregaria. Classification (NCBI taxonomy): domain Eukaryota; kingdom Metazoa; phylum Arthropoda; class Insecta; order Orthoptera; family Acrididae; genus Schistocerca; species Schistocerca gregaria. The sequence continues at coordinate 826,582,759 of NC_064931.1, read as the reverse complement.
TCTCCGTACACCACACCCGGCGCGCCCCGCTACGCGAGAAGCAGCATTTTTGAACCTTCCGCCTTCCGATTCCCACACGCGCTCAGCCAGGCGAGATCGCTTTCCACTGCTCGCTGTTCTCCGAGCGGTGGCGCCACGTATACACGCCCAAGGCTCCTCAGTCCAGTAATTGGTCGGTGATGAACAACGGACAAATTGAATAGTGGTCTTTGTGGTGCTAAACTTAGGCGTGAAATCTCCTCTTGCTTGCACTTCAGTCGCTTTAACCGCTTAACAAAAAATCCCGAGTTTACTCGTTTTTTAAAATTTTGACGAAATAATAAAACGCCTAGTATAGTCGGGCTTATCATTTCTGACTGTCACACGTTTTGAAAGGCTGAATTTACTCGTTCTATCTCGTGTTTTGGCAGTTCTTTGATATTTTCGGTAGATGTCACTGTGGTATGTTACTCTGAAGTGTATATTTCCGGTAAGAAATGTCTATGAATCAGGCAGTTGTACTAGCGGTCACTCTACAATCTGTTCTTGCCGTTTGCCTGTTATTTCCTCACGTTTTATGAAAATTGAAAGTGAAGTTGAATTTGATATTGAATTTAGTGGGTCTGAGAGGTCTGAAGATAGCTACGAAGAGAGTTCGGAAGAAGGGAGTGATGAATCAGTTTCTACCGAGCGTGACATTGCGAGCGCCAGAGTGTAGTACGACATAGTTCCATCTAAGCCGCTGCCACCTGCTCCACCACGTTTTCCTTTTACAGGTAAACCTCAAATTAATTGTGAACCCTTATTGAAAATGTCTTGCATTATTTTAGACAGTTCATTGATGACGGATACATGCAAGTTTTGGTTACCGAGTCCAACAAATATGCAACACAAACAAACGTCCTGACATGGAAGCCAACAACATTTGGTGAGATGTACAAATTTGTTGCTGTAATATTTTTACAAAGCATTGTGAAAATACCCACACATCAGATGTACTGGACAAAAAAAGCTGCATTAGCCACACCAATTTTTAGAGAGGTTCTACCATTCAAAAGGTTTGTCAATTTGAAGAAGAACTTACATTTTTCGGACAATGCAAACTATAGCGCAAAAAGCCATCCACAACCCAAACTGAATAAAATGTGGCCTATTGTGAGCTACCTGTCGGCTAAATTTAGAAACAGCTGTCTTCCAGAAAGAGATGTCACCGTAGATGAAAGCCTGCTGTTATATAAAGGGCGACTGGGACGGATCCAGTATTTGCCGCTCAAGAGAGCTAGGTTTGGCATGAAAACATTCATGTTGTGTGAGTCACAGACTGGATATGTTTTGTCCCTAATTATTTATGTTGGCGAGGGCACTACATTTGAGGAAGAATACAAGGATCTGCCAATGGCGTCACAAATTGTAATGACACTAATGAAACCCTTGCTAAATATGGGATACTGCTTGACTCTAGATAATTATTATAGTTCTCCCCAGCTTCCTGACCTTATGCTAACAAAAAGAACAGATATGTATTCCACCGAGCGCCCTACAAGAAAAGAAATGCCGCCTTCTTTCCGAACCAAGAAACTGAAGAAAGGGGAGGTTGCAGCATTCCAGAGAGGTAAACTGACTGCACTGAAATGGAAAGATAAGAGAGATGTCTGCATGCTGTCCACTATCCACAATGCAGAAATACAAACACGGAAAGTAATAAACAAATATATTGCCAAACCAGTGGCTGTATTTGCTTATAATGACACAATTTGGGGGGGGGGGGGGTGGATAAAGTTGATCAGCACATCGCAAACAATCCATTGCCAAGCAAGAGGGGTAAAAAGTATTACAAGAAGATATTTTTTCATCTATTGGAATTAGCAGAATGGAGTGCCTTTGTCCTATATAAAAAAAAAAAAAAAAACATGAAGGAAAGCTCACTGCCCTTGAGCTTCGCGTGGCTGTCGCTGAACAGCTCATTGCCAAACATCAGAGGGAGGAATGTTCACTCAAAGCAGCGGGCCGTCCATCAGCAAATTCAACCCCAACGCGACTTGTTGGACGTCATTTTCAATCTACCATTCCTCCGGCCGAGAAGGCTTCAAATGGCTCTGAGCACTATGCGACTTAACTTCTGAGGCCATCAGTCGCCTAGAACTTAGAACTAATTTAACCTAACTAACCTAAGGACATCACACACATCCATGCCCGACGCAAGATTCGAACCTGCGACCGCAGAGGTCGCTCGGTTCCAGACTGTAGCGCCTAGAACCGCACGGCCACTCCGGCCGGCCGACCGAGACGCAGACTCGAACAAGAACGTGTAGGATGTGCAGTAGTGTGCGTGATGCCAGAGGGAAGAAGGCACAGAGAGAAACAAGACACATGTGTAAAAGACTGTGCTGTAGCTTTGTGTATTGATCCTTGCTTCAGGGTATTTTACACAGCCACAAACATATAAACAATGGCTCTAAATTTTAATGGTTAGTGTTGCTGTTCAGTTTTAGTGCTTCGATACGCAGAATTACTGTAATTTTAAGAAGAAAAAAGGTTAAGCCTATCACGAGTATACTCGTCATTTTAAACCAGGGGCTATTTACAGATGAAAATGTCCTTTTTTAAACACCTAAAAAATAGTATCATTGTTACTGTCATTATTGTTCTGCACTGAATATTTCATTTTAGCAATAAAAAATAGTTGAAAAAAGAACCATCATACTGTAAATAATACATATGTTAAGTGGTTAAAGTTCTGAATGGCGTTCAGCCGAAGGTTCAAAATGTCTCAAGACTGCAGCGCCCTCGGGTAGTCTAATTATTTTTACAATGTCGTTGACGAAACTAGACGACGTGGGTTCCTTATGCCTCATTGCTCGAGACTCGGACTCTGCGGCATGTGTCACGGCACGTGACACTAGCGGTCTTACGAATGCCAGTCTCCGGCCCGGAGCGAATTACTATTTCAGACGAGTTTAATAATTCTTAACTGCGCTTTATATACATGCATGCTCTCTACAACACACGACAAAGTTAAGACATTTAGTGGGTACCTTGCCATTGACGTGCTGATTTACTGTGGGCATTGTACAGAAGCGACCGTTCGCGATGTGTGGAGGACAAGGCGACTATTCTGACGTCACAAGTTCATTGCGTGTCCCGTATTTCACGTGGGCCTCGTCGGGACCTGCTATGCCTGCGCATTCTTTTTGGCAGACGCCGTTGTGATCTCGGCCTCCAGATCAAGTCCACCTGTGGACTTAAGACCACCAGCGCGGAAGACTGCAGAGGTGATCATTACATCGAAATAGCACAACGCTAATGAGCATTACTAATATTCAGTGTCTCATATAAGAGTGCCAGCATTCAAGACTGTTCATACAATATAGAACATTAGTATCATTTGTATGTAACACAGTACTACGGAAGAACCTACAGCATTCAAAGCTATGTATAACTCAATTATTAAATGTACGTAGCGTAAATAAACTTATTAACCCAACAGCGGTGAAAAGTGTTATTTTGCTGGACACCTGGGCACATGGGAATAAAGCGAAGCGAACAAGGTGACGCAGTTGCCAAGGATGCATCTACTGCTCAATGAACAGTGCACTACTCCCTTAGCAGCTGTGAACTCGTTGAATGTCCAGAATATCATACAGCAATGGAAGGAAGAGCGGATGGACGTGAGGCACAAAAAGCTGCCTGCTGTGAAACCCACTGTTAAGTCCGGGGCGATCCTTCTTCCGGTCACACAGGCGGGATAGAGTCCTATTCACTCGTCTCCGCAGAGTACATAGCCACCAAATACATGGCTTTTCCATCCGGCGCGAGAGGACCCGCCCGTTTGTGACTCCTGTAGCGCACACATTCCGATACGTCATACTTTAATGGAGTGCGCTTTATATCTCGACGAGGGAGCAGCAGAAAATTATACATCTTCTCTCCATTACAGCGGATGATGAGACGAGTGTGGTAAACATTTGGAAATTTTTCGAATTGTTGAGAATACATCCTAAACTATTTGATAGGTCTATTTCAGAGTGGCTGGCTCATCTTTTATTAGTCAATTGATCAGCCACCAACATTTCTGGTGTACTATTTGAGATATTTCGCTGTGTGTTTTCTCTTAGTTTTTGACATTGACAATTTCATTTTTTAGAGAAAAAGAGAGAGAGAGACTGTGATCTTGAAATTCAAAGAACTGTTATATGGATTATATGCATGTCCAAAAGAACAGACACCCATATAATATACATCCGCCAGACGGAGTTATCATATTTCAGTACGAATGCACAACAGTTAGGTTGAGAGCATCTGTATTAATTGATAGGGGGCGCTGTTGGAGATTTAGGTGGGACGGGGAATGTGCTGGGAAAGCCAAACTGGTTAAGGTGAAAACACCGGGATATCCAGGTTAGACACTAGGTGCGGCACAGATTCGCTCAGTGCCCCGCTGCATCTAAAATCTGTGATATTTCTTTCGTCATATAACGACCCACATTGATCTTATTCTTGTCCAAAGTTCAATGGATGTTTTTTCCACACCTGTCTCAGGTGTGGAAAAAAGGCACTAAAGACTAATTTTTCGTACGCGTAACAACACCCATTATCATCATCATCATCATCATCACTGCCATCAGAAACTGGCCAAAGATAGGCCCTCATTCACCAAGTGACGTAATACCGTGGTCTGAAGAGCGGGACATAGCTGCAGACCAGTGACAACAAATCAGTGTCTTATTCAGTCTACATGCTTACAAACATACGACGCCGCTACTCTCTTGTTGACGGCCTACGCTGATCTTGGAATCTGTCTGGTGTTAAACACTGGTTTGATATTTCGTAGCCGTACGTCGGACTTGGGCTTTATTCACGGACGTGATCACAATATCCACAGCCTGCGTAACCGCAACCAGCCTGAAGGTAATGTTTATCTTGGAGTAATCTGAGATTACTATTAATATTGTCTCCAAGGCCGTTACTTCTATATCTGCCTTCGACTCTCAGTCCAAGATAACATGTTGTGGTATTTGTTAGTGTTCAGAAGCTGTGTGAGCAGTTTATGGAAACTGGTCCAGTTCCCAGGAACAAGGAAGATGACAAAGATCTCGTCGCTGTTGTGTTGATAGAAGGAAAGTGAAATACTTTATTGATTTAGATCTCCTAAAATCAACTTGTAACACCACAGTTCTTATGCTGTGTGGATTTATTTTGCTTTTGTTTTATTTAATGTTACATCGTTGAGCTTCTGTAAATATGTTTGATTGAATAGATGTCACAAATGGTATACTCTTTTCTTTGTTTAAAACTTTGATGTCATGATTTGATTCTATGCAATGTAGTGTATCTGTCATTTGAATGCTTTGTCTCATTTGGAGGGAACAAAACTTACTGTATATGATTCTAATTTTGTGTGAATAATTTTTGGTAGAAATGTAAATATGTGCAAATGTTTTATTTAATGTATTTGATTATTGTTATGTAAACTGCTGATCCTCACTTAGGGTTCTTAGTTCTTTAGTATATAAAAGGCGTAGTGGTTCCCCTCGGGAACGGAATTTGTATCTATCACCGCCACCAAGAAATGACAGAGACCAGCAATTCTACCTGCAAATCCACCTACCAACATGCAGTTGCCACCACATTGCGCTATCACTGTATCGGAATGCTATAATAATGTACAGTGAAGGATCAGCTCATCGGATGTTTTAGTGTACACAAATATAAGGTAACTTATAACTGAATTTATGTACCTACCTTGATTTTTTCCTTATCATAACAGCTGTCAGGTTCCTCTCCATTTGAACTAAAGTGATTTCCGAGTGTCCTTACTGAAAGAACATTAAAGCCCAGTGTTTTTGCCAATTGATGCTTCTTGAACATAGTAAAAAGAAAGTTAAAGTTAAAGTGGCAAGACAGTGAGTTAAGTTAACGATGCTTGCTGAAAATAATTTTCCTAATAAAACTGCTTATTAATGTATTGTTGCCAACTTCAAATTAAGAGTTCGTAAGGCTGAGGCTTATATAGTTTTGCTTAGTAAATGATCACATTACTGCCTGTTGTAAATCTCAGAAGGTGAGTCAGTGTCTTACATATATGGTAATTTTGTCTCTCAATGTAGTAAAAGTGGAAAACTGCAGTGTGAAACGTTATATATTCATGTTTGCTAAGTGTTTGTCTCTCCTGTGTATTACAAGTGCATATTAATAATATAACAGGATCCACAGTTTGTCTATTGGGTTAATGCTCGGTAACAAGTAACGGAAAGACCACAAATTAGGAAAACCTTAATTTCTTTATTCAAATGATAGTGAGAAGCAACCTGTTAGTGGATTCCAATTAACTTTCATTTTAAATAGTAAAGTATTTAACTGAGAGAGGCTTAACCTATATCCAATTACTAATTCTGCAGTGAATAGGAATAATAACATTATAAAGACCATTCAGTTTGTGTAAGCCCTGAAAGTAATAGTGTGTTTAGGTATCTGTTATAATTTTGCAAATAGTTTGTGCTGCTCTAACTGTTAGTTTCAATCATATCAACATATGGCTGTGTCAAGAGTTCACTGCACTCGAGTGTGACAAAGTATAGGTTGTCTTTATCCATTAAAGTTATTAGTAACTATTTTCTTGAACGAGAATGTTAATCATTCTCTTGCCTAGTTAGGCTAGCGACCGTTTTCTTTATCCGTTGAATAGTGCATATAGGCAAAATTTTGTTTGTTACTGTTCAAATATTTACGTAATTCTGACTTTCATTTCCGATAAGCCCCCTCCGTTAGGAATAACACGGTCAACATAACAAAATTCCTCTCAGAGGGTAATACTGCTCTGTTGCTTTATACCATAATTGCTTTAACAACACAGTTTTATTTCACGACCTGCTTCCAACTTTAATGTTATGGTATAGCAGTAGCAGATGGTAGTGTTATAAACTGAAAAACATTACTCTCTGGAGAAAGAGATTAACAGGCAGTGCTTCCGCAGTGACCTTTCAGTTTTCAATTTACAAAAAATGCACAACGAAAATCCGACAAACATGTGCACTTGAACTATAAATACTTTCGACATGTATTCGATAATAAATGCAATATATGATTTGGATCTCCTGCCACAGATAATTGCACGTTTTGCTTTCTGTCCAGAGAGAAAATAAAACAGACTTCTGACTTAAAAAAGGGTGAGTTGAAGGTCTAGCTTACTATACATAAATTGAAAGCAGACATATTTTACAAACAACTTCGTACTGAAGCTGAAGGACAGAAAATAATAAGCTTTAATTACCAAAAGAATGTGATTCTCCGTAAGCCTTCTGATCAAGCTTCATATTATTTTTTAGACATCTTTATTATTACAATTTCACTGTTTGTGAGGAACCTTCTCACGGTTCCCAGAATCAGTAATTTGTGTTTCGCTATGTACTATTAGTAAATGAATTGTCGAAACGCTCAAGTCAAATTGCATCATTTATTTTTGATGGGCTGTGCGATACAAGTATCCATGTGCTGAAGTTCTAGACGACCTTTGTGGGAGGCAAAACAAAAATAAAGTTATGATTCTCATGTTTTATACTTGAGTTTGCTCAGAATTGTCCATAAAACGTGAAACATGTCAACCTTCTTTTTGCAGTTGTTGACCATCCATATATTTCTCCCAATCGCATATTTGGTCGGATTGAAAAGGAAGTACGTTCAAAAAGCGCTATCTTGAATCCTAGTGATTATTGTGACATTATCGAAAAACTTGGGATTACCTGCGAACTTGGATCAGATTTACCTGTTGCTGAATGGAGGATATCCCTTAAAGATTACACAAGACATCCCTCCGTATGGCATTTTCAGTTTAAGGCCACAAAAGTATGTTAAGTGAAAAGTAAGGTCAGAGCACTATTATTATTCAAGGGGAACAGAGCTATAATACTGATATAGGCTGTGGTGAAAGTGTCTGCAAGAAGGGTAAATCCTGGATGGGAGTAAACCCAGCAGATCTAGCTAAAATTGTTATCGTTAAACTAGAAAAAATTTAAGCGTAGCAGTCCTCTTACAGATCCGATATGGACCAGGTTGGATGAACGTTAATGATCTTTTATTTTACAGGAATGTCTTCAAACAGCAATCTTGACCTGAACTGGGGGGAATACTCTGATGTCAGGGAGCTACCTGACGAGGTTGAGGAACAGGTCAGTACTTGATGTAAGAAAATAGTGATCTACAAATAATGTGCTACTTGAATAAAATTTGATCTACCTGACGAGGTTGAGGAACAGGTCAGTACTTGATGTAAGAAAATAGTGATCTCGAAATAATGTGCTACTTGAATAAAATTTGATCTTAATTTTTCAAGAAAATTAATTTATAGGTACATAAGATTTTATTCTGTATAGTGGTCACTAATAATTTAGTAACAGGAATAAACATTATGAAATGTCTATCTCATTTTCCGTTTTAATTAATGAATTTAAAACCAAAGCATTTCCACAAACCGTTATGTCCAGGTTAGTTCCAAAATTCGTTATGTTCAAAGTAAGATATACATTTTATATAAAAATATTGTGGTGCGATTCATGGGAAGTACAAATATAAGAAATATAAAGAATCAGTATAATGAATAATAATAAAAATCAATTAACAACTGAGTGACAGTTTTTCCTTGTTTCTGAAAATTTTTGAAGTCAACGGACTTTTGAAACGTCGACTCACATACTCGTATTATCATGCTTTTGTTAAGTTATTAGTGTGGTACTGAGTCAAACAGTTTTCGGGTATGAAGTCATACTGCTTCTGTCTTCCTGCCATGAAGCATGGCATTCCAAGATGTCAAGTGAGAACGTTAATTAGGGTTACACAAGCTGGTTGACATGGGAGAGGTCAATCTGTTCGAGGAACTTCACTGTGTTTGTGCTCCGCTACAGATGGCTGTCAAAAATACACAGCTCAAAAGAATTACTGGAACGTGACTTTGGATGTCTGTCATACTCCACTGCGCAATAACTGAGGACTGGTTATGTTACCCAATCGTACCTTTATCTTTCACAAATAAAGTACACTACGACACATTATCACATCCTCGATCATTTGCATAAAAACAACTGAAATGCCCTACAGGTGTCGAACACAAAGTGGAAACAATTATCCATCCTGTCATCCATTCGTGCCTTACACTGTACTTTGAGAACTTCAGTAATGTGTATGGCCCTAGCGGGTATTTATCACTGCCTGGCATGCTTCGTATATGTCTACTGAGATCAATCTGTGTTTTCCATTCTCAATATTCAATGAGAGACCATGAGAATTTGTGGAGGAATAGGACGACCACGAACTCGTTTGTCAAGCATGTTCGACACGTGCATGATGGGGTTTAGGTCGGTATTCGCCACTGTCAATTCCAGTCTCCTTAATGTGAAGGCTTTGCTTGACATCCCTGCTGACTCCCGTCACATAGGCCCTGGCTTTAGAAGAAATCCAGGGCCACCACTGTATAGAGCAACCACCACATGGACCAACAGATCTGTTATACGTACTGCCTGGCGGTAAAACGACCATGGACAACGACAACATTGGTATGGCTGTCAACACGATACCTGCCTACAGCATAACAGAACCTTCGAAATCTGTCGATTTCGTGGACAGCATTTGATTGGTGCCGCTTAGAACAGGTTTGCGCAGATGAACACAGCCATCCCCTTGCGCCAAATGATATCTCGACTCTACTGTGAATAACAAGTTTTGCCAGTGACGAAGTCGTCAGTTGACATTGGAAAGTCAGAACTGAAGGAAACTGCAAGATGTCCTCGTGTGAAGCTGGGTTCACGAACAGGACGTCTGGGTCGTAACGTCCTTTCTCGAAACCTGTTTATTGCTGTCTGATCGGACACAGTGGCTCCACTTGCCCTTCTGAGTTCTCTGACGGTATCCGTACAACTTCGAACCACAGAGATGGTCGGACATCGGTCTAGACGTGAGGTTGTGATGCGTCGGCGATCTTGTCTAACTCGCCTCGTGTACTGGCCTGTCTCCCTGTAGCGTGTCCGCAACCTATGGATGACACAGGGAGAGGTATGGACTTCTCCAGCAACACGACCGAAAGCCGTTTTTTTTTTTTAGTATCAAACAGACAGCCCTTGCAACTTCCACTGCATTAAGACCCCACATTGCGTGAGCCTGATTGAACGCAACGTTCAAAAATGACAACTGCAAACTCTTTACCTCAACTCGAAACACTGGGATACTGGTACTCACTTCCTTCACCTGACCCTGTAAAGAATTACCCAGCGAAGTGATTGTGAATGGTTTTAATTGTTGGCTACACTGAAAATGAAGATCTCAAGCCATGCCGTGAAACCACAGTTACAGCCTGTATCAAAATTGGGATTCACATACCCGACGTTGATACACGTGTTTCCGTAATTCTTTTGAACGATGTGTTAGACTGTAGTTTTGTGATTCACTTCTGCTACCCTTTCTGTACCCGCAAGTTATGTGATTTCTTTCAGCTGCTGTGCACAGTTTTTTGTTCGAGAAAGCTATGCTAAAAAGGGATTAAAGGAGGTGCTTTCTCAGACACAAATTCTGTGACGTGTGACAGGTATTCCAACACAGCTTCATTCAGTTATAGAGATTTCAGCCGTTTCACATCGCCACTGACATTAATATCTATGACACTCTCCATCGAAAGGTGCATGAAGTAAACAGTGACAACATTCCTGGGTTTTCCTTTGTAAAACCATATTTAAAATTGTGTTCATCATTCCTGCTCTTGCCTTATCATAATTTCAGTTTCTGTGTGCTCCAAGAGTGTCTGCATAAAGCCTTTACATATCACCAGAATTTATTAGGGTGTTGTGGGAGGTTTTACGACAAGATTCTGCTCCGGTAGTCATTGAAGGCTTCACACATTACCTGTCTGAGAGCCAAACTCATTTCGCTTAGTATTTCCATCTGTAGCCCTTCGCTATGGTTTACACCTATTCTGAATTTGTCCTGTGCCTTTATAAATCAGAAGGCTCCTTCTCATCATGAACTATCGTACTAGGTACATATGTATCTAGTGTTGGACCAACTATTCCTCTAAACCTTAGCCGCAGATTCTATGGTTACTGCTGACAAGATCTGAGTGTTTCAGGTCTATATCTGTGGTATGAGCTTACTGCTTTGTTGTTTAGTGATGAACGTTTAAATCTTTCAAGACACTTCAGTTGCTCTTGTTCTTTGATAATCGTTTTTGAAACGAAACCTCATTGTCACTTATCAGTTTCAACGTGGATATCCTCTAAGTGGTCATGCCTATTTGTTATCATTAAGTCTAATATAATTCCATCATGTGTGGGCTTCTGAACTATCTGTTCCAGATAGTTTTCGGAGAAGGCATTTAAGACTGTGTGTTTGCCATGACCACTTCTTAGAAAACTGTAACCATCCCAATATATTATGGAATGATTTAAGCCTCCACTAATGATGATAATATGGCTGAATAACGTACGTCCTAGTCAACTGAGGTTTTCGTTAAAGTTTCCTTTCACATGTGCATTTGAGTTTAGTGATTGATGAGACGCGACAATAGGTTGATATTGATATTCACCACAATGTAATCTGAGGGAAACCAAATTCAGAGACACAAAAATTCTGTAGTAAGATGTCAAATAAATCTTAATTTGACATTAGTAAAATTCAGCTGTCACTATTAACTGATCTACTCCACAATATGCAAGAACAGCATTGAAAACAACACAAATACCTGTTTGTTAGAACTGCCTAGAACTAGAAGGACTCAGAAAGCATCCTTGGTGCCATGAAGAGTGTAACAGATCGTGAAATTCCGAAACAAGGTATTCAAATCTTGGAACAGTAGCAAAACAACAAATGCACGTGAATCATTTCTAGAAACTGTAAAATAAGCAACAAAATTAACTGATGAGACAAAGATATGGTAAGAATCTTCAGCCAATTGAAAGCGAAGGAGACTTAAGAAAATAAAACAGTTATTTCCCTAACACTTTTAGAACGAAGCTAAACGGACAGCGTTATGAAAATTTTCTCTTCAAGAAGGGAAATTGACAACTGATTCTTAACAACCATGAAAATTGGAGAGCAGTTCCTATATCTTTCAAAAAACTTCTACATTTTTCTGAGCTCCCCAGAAACAACTCTAGATTCACAACAACCAAGAAGGCAATTGATGAACATTTCTAATAAAGGAAACGGACATGTTTTCAGATGTTTTCCCTTATTCTCTCTCCATATATTCGTTTGTGTGGTTTCTTAACGCCACTAAGGTTTTTATGGTTTTCTTCAATTACTTTGTGAATCTGTATTTCACTGTAGTAATATTTTTGTTAATACCGCAGTTTTTTTCCAAGAATTTCTGTCTGACACGTATACGTGTAACAATTGTTAACAAGAGACATGGTCTCTATTCTCTGGGATTACAATGTTCCATTCTTATAAGTTTGTGTATTGGCTCACAGTGGATTGCTTCATATAAGTTTCCATTTTCTCTGTTTAGATCTGATGAAGGATGTGGCTGCAACACATCTTATGAGTAATAAACACATTGAGATCTGAAAAAATTGAGTGTGTATGTGCTAAAACGATCACTGATCTCTATAAGGAACTCCTCTCTTACGCAGTGACAATTGCCTTAGTTAAGAGGAAAACTAGGGAGGCACTCCATAGCTGGAAGATAAATTCACGTTCCTCTGTTGCTCATCAACGCGGCGCATCATATGCGAAACAATGGATTGCTCAGGAGGTGTTAGCACAAAACACAACAAGCCGTTAAAATAGAACTGCGCTTCTTCTATCAGGATATTACCTCACCCATTCCACTCCTCCCGCTATCGATAATATTTTAGGAGCGCTCCGTAGCTGAATGTTGACCTCTGTTAATGTTTGAAGCGCGGACAAGGCGTTACCTCGCTCATAACGTTTGTGGTACTGCGTCTTTCTGAAGGGAGCTGTGCTAAATATTACAAGTTCCCTAGGGCACTCCGGAGTGGATGAGTGTGGGAGAATGAGGGCGGCAGGAGGGAAAAAAAGGGGAAAAATACGGGCGAGGGCTGCTGCCTGGACACGCACCCCACCGCACGCACGCACGCACGCGCCGCATAAAGGGCGGAGGGAGAGCGAAAGCGCCGCCGCCCCCGCCACAGGCGCCGCTTAATAACGCCGCCAGCCGTGGCCGCAGCAGCCGCGTCTATCCGCTCTCCATTCTGCCAAGAATAACAACCAATTTAAATGAAACTCTTCAATATGAAGCATAACAAGGAATGGGCGGTTTACACCAGTATTTTGAATTGAATTACGATTAAACTCGCTCGCTTACACAGCAGCGCTCCCTGTCGAATGAGTGACGAAAAGCCTAGTCGTTAACTGTACAGTTGTAGCACAGATAGTGAGATAATATACCTATGATGCACGCCTGGAAATCTCGTTGACATATTCCATTGAGGACTACATCTCTTTTCACAGCAGAGAGAGTCTAAAATGTTTCTAACAAGTTTATGACGTAATTCAGCTCTTCCTAGGAGTACAAATTAAAATCTTTCTGTGTGTATGGCAGTTGTATTATAAAATAAATAAATGAGGATTTAATAAATAAAATACTAAGTCTTCTCCTCAAGGAACGCCGCTGCAAGTAGTTATATATCGTTATATTTTATTACTTCAGAATTTTAATTATATTATAGGATGACGCGACAGTACTCACAGAATGCTTTTAATGACAGCCATATCGATCGTGGAATCCTATGCAGTTACATAAGAGTACGCAATTTGTCAGAAACTATTCGCTTACTTGCCTATATTACAATACTACCTTATTAATAATTTTTGAGAGCAGTTCTCTTGGAGAACAGTGGTTGTTTTATTACTTTAAAATGAAAATAAACAGTCTCGACCGCATGAAACGTTTTTATCAAGTTACCAGTTTCGGTCTGTTTTAGAGTTGCTAGAGTCGTAAAGCGCGGTCCGTTCACCGCTACCGCCTACAATCACCACATGAGATCTGAGGATGGTCTAAAACAGACCGAAACCAGTAACAAAAAAGTCTATTGAGGTCGAGTCTGTTTATATTCATTTTAAACCTGATTAATAATTCGTTTTGTAACTTTATATGGCATTCAAGGAATTCCATACTTACAGTTTTTTATGTAGCAGCATAATCTACATTAAGTTACGTTGTATACTGGAGATCCTCTTCTGCTGATACATAATTTTAATCTTTTCCGAAGGCTGATCAGGATGTAGTCGTCGATTAGGAAATTTCTGGTACAAGTCTTGCTGCCCTCTTCAGGTAACTGCCACCAAGAAGAATTTAAATCACTGTTAAACTGAATACAACTTTTTTTTACTAAGGTTTGAAGCTTCTCTTTATGTTCTTCCGTTGTTTTGAAAACCGGTCTTATACAAACACATTTAGTTTGTTTCTGTATTTACCCAGACATGTTTCGACACCTGTGTGTGATCTTCTGTGGGTCAAATTATTTCTGTAAAGTACAATATAATATTTATAATAATTTAACTGCTGTAGGCCTAAGAATTTCAACATGTGCAATTTGCTTTCCTTCCTTTATACATTCGCCCAAAAATTACATTGCTAACTGAACTGTATTATTGTACACCGGTTTTAGTGATCGTTTTCGTCTTTTTTTTTTTTGACAGCATGCCATCTGAAAACTATGTGTACGGGCTTAAATACTGTAGTGCAGCAGGATATCGCAGGAATTATTTCAGTTGACGTGTGTCGCAAATGCCAATGGGTCCCCATAGGACCGCGACCCCTGATGGCGCTAATAGGGCCGCCTAGTGGAACTGCCGCAAAACAGTTTTCTAGTGCAGAGGTGTTGCATGGCTTGTACACAACGCGCGACATTGTTGTGCCACATGGGTTGTCAACCGTACACATGGAACGCCGCAGTATGTGGCAGTAACGGGAATGGGCAATACTGTCCAGCGTTGAAACACGAAGCTGAAGGTTGTGAAGGAAACAGAAAAGACAAAGAGCGATCGTGAATCCTTAAAGTGAATGGACAATATCTGGACACGTTTTCTCCACGATGTAAACAATTGGAGGGCAAAGAATGGGGGAATGCGCAAGCGAACCTGGAGGACAGTGGACTAGCTAAAGCAGCTGGACATTTCTGACCGAACATTTGTTTCCGTTCTGACACTACCAGGCACTGCCAGTATGGCAGTGCGAGCTGTTAAATCTCTCTTAACGATTAACTTTGTTCGGAGACACTATAATGTTTACATCTCGGCAACTGTTTATTCACTTTATTAAAATTAGCACAACTGGCCAGCTTCAGCCTCACAGGGCATTTTCAAGTACAGCTGATCCCAATATGTTATAATATTATCCAATTACGAAGCAGCAGACGTAAAAGTTCCGAAATTCAGCATATAGCATGCAAGTGTCAAGATTAAGAACACAGTGTTTAGTGAGTACCGCAATAGTCATCCTCGAAACTAATGCCACTTGTCATTATATGTGCTTGCATTCGTTGCGGAACACCGACTGTCGCTGCTGCCACGCGTGGAAGAAACGTCAAGTAAAAGGATACAGGACATTGCTTCAGCGTCTACTGATAGTTGTGTGTTCTCTGATCCACGAATGCTGCTGGGAGACGAAAGCTGCTTAGCACATTCCTTTTGCTCTCGCGTTCCATTTCACGTAAGATCGGTTAGCGACACTAATTCTGTTAAGGTACTGGGAAGAGTTAAAGAGTTCTTTACACTAAGTATTAAGATGGATCTGGCCCCACTCTGTAATAAAAACAGAATGAAATTTTCAATAAGAATTTGACAGTTATCCTATAATATCCGCACAGAACTACAAATGTAAAGTGACGAAGACGCAGAGAGACAGAAAGAAGAAAAATGTTGAACAACGTGCCTAGAAATCTAAAGGTTGTGTGATCTTATCCCTCGGGGATTACGGAATATTTGTGTCTGCTGTTTAACTACTCATTGGTATGAATAATCGCCAGGCTCCATGGATTCCACTTAGACTATAGGACCAGTTCTCCCACGCAAGTCGCCGGAGTGGTGTCTACTAGGAAGAACTTTACGATACTATTGAACCAAATGGAATTATTGCTATGTATCATATTGAATGTTCTTGTTTACGTGGGTTTTTCTATCTAAACAGCGGTCGGCATTATCGTCATCTTTTTTCAAAATACTGCAAGAATTTTCTGTCATGGGTGAGAAAGCATAATGAGAGAAAGCAGTATTTGCAGCAGTATAGTTGATGAAATGAATCTACTATTACCATATGCATCCCAACAGAAGTATAAGGAGAGTTTCTGCCTGCACAGTCTGTTTGGGCTGCTCGCTACAAGGCTTGAACACAACAGCACGCGGGGGTACTGAGGATCTGCACTAATGAACCAGCTCATCACGTCCATTGCCTACAGCGAAACTGGATGTTTCGAGAACGTGGCTCGGTGAGGAAACTGGAGCAGAGATAAATGGGGAATAATTCTAGACTGTTATGGGCCGGCACCTGGGAACGAGCATCTGAGAAAATGGCGGATATGATCGACATTTCGTGTACTGCTGTCATTAGTTCTATGGAAAGTTGTTGTAGAATGGCGAAACGACAGGTAAGCGACAAGCTCATCACACATCGTGGGAATGGTAGTCTTACCCACTGTATAGTCGGCTACCTGTAGCAGATCTGATGACAGAGTACAATGCTGGTGCAGGCACAAGTGTTACGTAGCACACAGTTAAGCTCACACTGTTGAAAATGGGGCTTCATAGCTAAGCATTCCCAAGTTTTCCGTGTTGGCCCAATGACACCGTCAACTGCAGAGGGCACTGGTTCGGCGACTTTGGATGAATCACATACCTCGGGAATCCTACTAAGGAATTCAGAAACCTTGGCGAACTGAATCACTGCTGCACTGTGTTACGCAGGAAAACTCGCTTTTAAGCAGGTGGTCATAATGCGTAGCAGCGGCGAAGTTTCCGAATGTGGTATCTGCTCTGGCGGGTCTAGGACCGGAACTTGACAAGCTGATCAACGGGCAGGCAGCCAGCAAACCATCACCTAGCGTGTTAGTCACTTCTTCTATTAAATAAAACAAACTGCCATTGCCTACGTTTCAAGACGCAGACAGTATGGCGGCGTGACTGAATACCTCAGCCTCTTGTCTCGATTATTTGTACACTTCTTGCTACAATTCTTGCTACACTTCTGACATTGTCTTACTTTGGTAGGGAGCGCGGGGGAGTGGGTTTGTTCCACATTAATCGTGCCGTCAGGTTTTCCGGTCTCGCTTCTGGGCTCCGCAAAAAATGGTTCAAATGGCTCTGAGCACTATGAGACTTAACTTCTGAGGTCCTCAGTTCCCTAGCCTTAGAACTACTTAAACCTAACCAACCTAAGGACATAACACACGTCCATTCCCGAGGCAGGATTCGAACCTGCGGTTCCAGACTGTAGCGCCTAGAACGAACTGCAAGATGTTACTTCACTCCTGGTGACACTGTGTTGCGGCGTTGGCTGTTCTGTGCGTTTCGCCAGTGGATGACGTCGCGAACCCGTCCGTCCGTAGTGTTTGACGTAACGTCAGCAGTGCTGCCCTGTAGCCTGCATGATTAGCACAACGGACATAGTTGGGCTCTACTGCCTGGTAGTGGCAGGAATACAACTTCAAAAAATATTTGCAAATCGCGTGCCAAACTTTTTCGGTTGCAGTAAATTTTTTCGCTCGTAAGTGTATATTGCTACATGAGATTACTACATGAGCTCAAACCTGAATAAGATTGTTTTAAACGGTGTTCAACACACTTATAGCTCTGTCGCAAGGTGGTTTATTTCTAAGCATAGATCTGACCACTTCGCAGATTTGGTAAGCAAAGATGTAACCAGAGATCAAAAACTGTAACTATTTATTCGGTGCCAGAATAAAATTATGTCTATACGTTCACAGTTGTTACGTTCGTACATATTATTTTATTTTTAAATCCTGTTGTGGTAGAAAAGAGTTTAAAAGTACTAAAAATCTGTTAGATTCCAAAATCAGTTTCGTCGACCCAAATAAAAACAAACATATTTAATTTACTCTTTGTATACATCTGTGACCGTGGTGCCGGGCAGAGTGGCCGAGCCGTTCTAGGAGCTACAGTCTGGAACCGCGCGCCTGCTTCGCTCACAGGTTCGAATCCTGCCTCGGGCATGGGTGTGTGTGATGTCCTTAGGTTGGTTAGGTCTAATTAGTTCTGAGTTCTCGGCGACTGATGACCTCAGAAGTTAAGTCAGATAGTGCTCAGAGCCATCATTCAAGGTCTTCACGCACAGGGTGACCTATTGACATCAACCTCTTCCTCCCCCGTTTGGCCCTCGTTCAGTAGGGACCATTCGAGACCTGTCCCCCTTACGGAGAAGATCACAACGCCCAAAAAGCAGGAAAATAAGTATTTGTATTAATGAATAATAGGAGGGGATCCCCCTGATACTATGCAGATTTCTCAGAACGACATCAAATAAGTTTCAAAAAAAGTGTCGTTATTACAGTGTAGCTCCATCAATGTGAAAGTATCGGAATTGCGTAAAAATGATATTATTAGCATATATTCATGTTTTATTTTCGCAGCAGAACTGTAGGTGTATCGTACTACTCTATATCACAGCACAGTGATACCCAAGTACATCCCAGACATTTTGTTCCCGCTATCGTCACTCATCAGACCCCTATCACGGAATACCTCACCTGTTAACGTGATGTTATTCTGTAAACTAGTAAACGTTTGCTTGTGGGTTTATAGCCAATGAAATGGTGGCGATTGAAGATATATCGCTTTCATGCAATAAACAGCATCTATTATGTGAGAATCTCTCAAATTTATGTGCAATGTTAATCGACTCCTTTGCTACCACAGTGTATATGTTAACGACTACCCGAAAACCGTTAAGACATATAGCAACTGGAACAGTGATGAGAGCACTCACATTTACAGACATAATGTGTGCTAACCCAGCCGTGCAGAGAACTGCGACTACGTGAATGCACTCATCAGAAAACCTATGAATGTGTCCAATCTGCTGTGTATTGTTGTGGAAAAAAATAAAAGAAAATTGATCTGAAGTACTGAATGATGTAAAAACACGCATCGACATTATAATGTGTATGTAAGTTCATACCATATTCACGACATCGCAGTTTCAATGTGCCCAGAAGATGTGTAAAGCACTGATAGAAATACACATGTATGCCTATCTGTCGTTTAGATAGGGAAGTAATTTTGAGCCCTCGAAGACAATGAGTTGCAGTACCTGTCAGTAAGCATTCTTACATCTTTAATAACTGTAATTATTTGTGTATGTTATCGTAACGAGGGCCTTGTCATCATCACAGCGTTTGCTGGACACAATGGTATAACGCACACCATTGTCAACATACAGCAGCAACAATGAGTCTCAAGACCATATTCACAGCCTTCCACATCAAGACGTGGGGTTTACTTGTGATCCCAAATATTCAAGAGGAATGTCATTCTACAGATTGGCTTCCACCATCAAATATGCAACTAACTGTTCTGAGTACTAGAAGACAAGTACACACACAATGAAATCAATTTGGGACATGGATTCGAACTAGTGATAATGCGATAAAACGACAGTAAGTGTTATTACCTACTACATACTTGGTGTGTTTGTGTTTGTGAAGCGAAATATGCACACCAATGGGCAGTGCGGTATGATACTGCTAGCTAACGTCCGCTGGAGAAATACGGTCGCCACACCCTTCATATTTTACTTCACTTTGCACACAGAAAAATTATACTAGCGTACATTTATTGAAAAACGTGGTCTTCTTCTGCACAGAACTCCCCCCCCCCCCCCTCCTCACCGATTCAGCGTAGCTCTTAACATTGCCTCGCCGGCCGCGGTGGTCTCGCGGTTCTAGGCGCGCAGTCCGGAACCGTGCGACTGCTACGGTCGCAGGTTCGAATCCTGCCTCGGGCATGGATGTGTGTGATGTCCTTAGGTTAGTTAGGTTTAAGTAGTTCTAAGTTGTAGGGGACTGATGACCACAGCAGTTGAGTCCCATAGTGCTCAGAGCCATTTAAACCATTTTTAAACATTGCCTCCAGCGTCGAGAAAGAAGTTATTTTGTGATGAAATGCAGTAACTACATTTCATATATTGTAGCGTTAACTTCGTCCAAGCACATAGCAGTATTTAAAACTACTGCTACGAATAACAGTTGTTTCAGTATCATGCCTGCTTTAGTGAATGAGGGAAGTACAGTCAGCGTATTTACTCTTTGCCACTCAAGCCTGATACACAGCCGTATGGATATAATTTCAAATACATCTTGTGCAGCTGCTCCCACATCACAATGCTTTCAAATCAACACGATAATGCCTATGAGAAAGCATTTCGTCTCGTATGAAACAGGAGCTATAGCAAGTGGGGTTGCCATGTTAAATGGAGTTTCCAGATGTACTCCTACAGCAATAAGCAGAATGCCGCAATTCATTTTCTTTCACGTTGCTTACAACGTAGGGTGCGTCCAGCAAAACCATCTATGAAAGAACGAAAACTCTATCAGTTTATTTCTCATGAACTATATAAGATGCAGACATTAATATGAGATCTGTCATCAGAAAATTTTGCATGGAAATTTGATAGCGCGCACTACGTTGAATCTAATGCGGCAGGGCCACACATGTATAGATAACAAAAGCCTGCATGCACTCTCTTAATCTTTTATAATACTCTGAGCAACGAGATGTTATTTTTTACGACATAGATGTGGCCCTCCTGTCACGATCCGAGCGGCTCCTCCTGCTGGAGGTTCGCGTCCTCCCGCGGGCATGGGGAGTGTGCTGTACTTAGCGTGAGACTAGGGACAGATGGCCGCAGCAGTTTGGTCCCTTACCAGTTCACACACATTTGAACATTTGACATAGGTGTAACACAACCACCTAAAATAACGAAATTCATTCGCATTCGATAGGAATTTTCCTACTTTAAATTCTATAATGCTAATACTATCATAGCTGTCAGAGATTTATAGGCAGACTACACAATATTACGACATTCAACCTATGGAAGAAAGTTCTGCACTGAAACAAGTATCTCACAAACTTCTGTACGGTGCATGGGGGACGGTACATCATACCATCTTCTTACAGACTGAGGACTTATGAACCCAATGACGAGGGTTGATACGGTCCACATACGTGAGTAGAGGATCACTTTCATACATGTTCACGGTAATAATGTGGAGTTACGAGTTATATCACAGTATTAATGTTTACATTCAGTTCCACATACAAAATAGCCATTTCTCATGAAGAACGATCCTAGGCTTATTTTACGTATTAAATTATATTTTAGGTAGGTATTGGGAGATCATTGGTAATCAACAGCAGCTGGAGGGGGGATGGTGAGAGAGAGTCTACAAGCATACACATAATCCCACCTGATGACCTAGTCATTAGTGCAAGGCTGATGTTCATGGGAAAGTTTTGTTTAGCTGACTGCAGTTCATAATGTGTCAATGTCGGCATTTCACGTGACTGAGTTTGAGGTGGTAGTTGAAATAGAGGATGTGATGTGTCGTAGGATGTTCAGCTCTCACAAATGCAGTGGTATTGCTTGAGAGACAAACTGTTACCTCGAATAGAACGGTTTATTGACACACAGTCAACACGGATTTAGAAAACATCGTTCTTGTGAAACACAACTAGCTCTTTATTCACACAAAGTGCTGAGTGCTGCTGCCACGGGATTGCAAACTGATTCCGTATTTCTGCATTTCGGAAACGTTCTGATACTCTACCACACAAGTGACGTCTAGTGAAATTGCGTGCTTATGGAATATCGTCTCTTTTATGTGGCTGGTTTCGTAGTTTCCGGTCGGAGAGGTCTCAGCTTGTAATAACTGACGGAAAGTCAGTAAAAGTGATTTCTGGGATTCCCATTATAGGTAGTCTGTTTTCCTTATTTGTATAATCTATTTATGAGACAATCTGAGCAGCCGTCTTAGGTTGTCTGCTAATGACGTTGTCGTTTGTCCTCTAGTAAAGTCATCAGAAGACCAAAGCAAATTTCAAAACAGTTTATAAAAGATATCTGTATGGTGCGAAAATTGGCAGTTGACTCTAAATAATGAAAAGTGTGAGGTCACCCACATGAGTGTTAAAAGGAATCCGTTTAACTTCGGTTCCACGATAAATCATTAAAATCTAAAGGCCGTAAATTCAATTAATTATATAGGAATTACAATAAGAACAATTTAAATTCGGACGAGCACTTAGAAAATGTTGTGAGGAAGGAAAACTAAAGACTGCGTTTTATTGGAAGAGCATTTACAAATGTTACAGATCTACTAAAGAGACTGCCTACACTACGCTTGTCCGTACTCTTTTGTACTACTGCTACGTGTTTTGGGATGCTTACCAGATAGGATTAACGGAGTACATCGAGAAACTTCGAAGAAGAGCTGCACGGTTTGTATTATCGAGAAATAGGGGAGAGAGTGTCACTGACATGATAAAGGATTTGCCATGGACACCATTAGAACGAAGGGGATTTTCGTTGCGGCGGAACCTTCTCACGAAATTTCAATCACCAGCTTTCTCCTCCAAATGGGAAAATATGTTTTTGGTGGTTCCACGAACCCTCTGCCAGGCACTTACGTGTGATTTGTAGAGTGTCCACGTGGATGGAGATGTTGACGCATTGTACATTGAGACCCAATTAACCAGCCAGTTCAGATAGATGTATGCAACTTGGTTTTTGCAATATGTAGCTGGAGTCAGCTCAAACGAATACCGCTCAGAATATCTTTCATGCGACGCCTAGTGCCGATGGAAAGCGTCGGTTTGTCTCCCGTTACAAGCAAAATGGTTTTTAAAGTGGAATTTTATGTGCCCATTCGATAGAGCGGCACCAAATTAATCTAGAGCAATATTCGTTTTAACGGCGTTTACTAACAGGGACGACAATACACGAAGAATGAGTAATCGAGCAGTAACTGTACCGCTGAGTTCCATGCTATAGCACTGAATGCTACCGCCATGCAGAAGAGCGCTGCTCAGTTGCTGCTGGAGTGATACAATGAATTTCCTACGAGACTAATCTCAGAGCGCTCTGTAGAATGGACACATAAAATTCTGATTTAAAAATAATTTTATTATTAATGGCAATAATACTGACTCCGTCCCTCGACGCAAGGTATCGCATGAGAAATGTGATAAGCAGCATATATTTAGACGGACAGCAGCTGCATGTTGGAATAACGAAATTGCGAGTATCACAGAAACACCAGAGAAATTGCGGATCCATAGAAGAGACACCCTGCATTTAAAGTGCATCAAGATATCAACAGTAGCATTGTGGTTTTCCTCTCTTTGCACTGGAACACAGTACTGCACCTGCCAGAAGTATTATGCTGACAGTCAAGGATCTTGTAACATTCTGCGTGGTTTCTGTGACTGTTCTATATTGTGTCTCCCTACCACTTTCGCGCAACGACGCTCTGAGCGTGTTTTTTAGGGAATTGACTAGTTTGAACCTGGGACCTGTTGCTGGTAAGGAGACGCCAGGCCACACATGACATGTAGAACTCAGAAGAGTTCAGTGAGACTAGCGATGATATAACCATATACTTAATGATCTTTGCGTCAGCTCCACTGCACTCCCTGTAAAAGAATCTTAATACTAACTAAATTTAGTGGAAGGGGTTCAAGGCTTTCCTATTTTTAGTTAGGTGGTAAAATAACGTCGAAAAAGCAGTTAAGTTTACCGTTGGAAATTTTATTCTACTCACAAAACATCGTTTATAAATTGCACTATTGATAAAAGGAAATGTTTTAATACAGGATGGTAAAAACCAACTGCGTTCAACAAAAATGTGAACGAATATTCCCTGAATGGGTTTCCAAGTTCTACAATGGACCGAAGGATGACCTATGCCATATCACATCTATAATCTAGGTTTAAATTAAGTTTCACAAGAGAGAAAACTATCAAAATTGTCTACAGTGACCCTCAATTATCTTTAATTACTTATCTAACTTGTCGTAAATTACAGTGGCTGATGTGGCTTCTAAATAACTATACAACAGAAAGATCATCGCGTTTCAGATTTTTACATGAAGTGGCAAATGTGAGCACCATGAGCTTTAACTGACGATCGACACTAGTATTACGCAAAAAGGGGATGTAACAGATGAGACTTCTGCAGTTCTGAGTGAAGCTTTATGCGCTGCTATGCGGCATCGCGTGCGTTCATTACCTTGTCGGTGTTCGTCAGGGGGCGGCGGGCAGCACAGCTCCGCTCACCTCGCGGAAGCAACTCCCTCCTAACTTCTCCTTACTACAATTTTCCGAATTTGGTTTAAAAAAAAAGTATCTGGCTGTGTTTTCATCTGACCAATCAGGGTCTCAATGTTAACCTTAAGCTCCACCTACAAAAATTCTGTTTATCCAATGAGAAACGTTATACTTTTCGTGGCGGGGCTTTGTTTTTAAAGTTTGCAACGTAACAGAGAAGCGAAAAAGTCTCACGCTAAGCATCCAGCTTTTTTACATGGGCTAGGGGGTTGTCCTAACGGTTAGCTGGCAACGTGGGTGGGCCTTCTAACTTAACACGGTTCTGCTCTCGGCTTCTGTTCTCGTTTCTCCCCTCGGAACGGCGTCTGTGATGACATGCATTTAGGCATTCTTGTTTAAGTCTGTGGTATTCCATTTGCTCACTCGCTACTCGTATTACTTTGGTTAATTTAATGTCACGATTTATTCGGAGCTATGTGACATACTACTGGATTTGCTTATCATGTCAGGGTTTTAATGGAAGGTGTTGGATTTGCCTGACACCTTACAGTCTGCATGCATGGAATATCATAGGTGCGCGTCACACGTCTATGGTATCCTGCGTAGGCTGTTGTGCGACCCCATCTCTCAGGCCGGCCGCTGTGGCCGAGCGGTTCTAGGCCCTTCAGTCCGGAACCGCGTGACTGCTACGGACGCAGGTTCGAATCCTGCCTCGGGCATGGATGTGTTTGATGCCCTTGGGTTAGTTAGGTTTAAGTAGTTCTAAGTTCTAGGGGACTGATAACCTCAGATGTTGAGTTCCATAGTGCTCAGACCCATTTGAACCATCTCTCAGAGACTGGCGAGCTGATTGGTGATATTCAAATGCCTACTCTGAAAAAACTCACAAAACCAACAGTACTTTCAGTTACGCTATTCCATGTGTCTACTTCTAAGTGAGTGCGCCCGCATCATATCCGGAATTGTGTTCAGAGGTGGATTCGGCCACATTTGGTTCGGAAGCGATTCTGCTAGCGCGATACACACGTGTGCCACGACCACTATGATATTTATTCCATCATGAATATCATTATGCTTCTCTGGGAACAACTATGATTGAATAAAACTTAATTACATACTGTATAGTCAGGAAGGTACGTGATAGTGTGTGCTTTTCCCACTGGTGTCATATGTTTCTGTTCGGCTGGTATAGAACAATCGAGTTACAGCTGTAGCACTACATATTTGTTTTGCATACTCAAAATCTTCAGTAGGGAGTGGTTTATGCCTGTTCTGCACACTACTTGCTTAATCACACACAGGTAATTTTCAAATCCATAGGCCGAGGCTGGCCGGAGTGGCCGAGCGGTTCTAGGCGCTACAGTCTGGAACCGCGCGACCGCTACGGTCGCAGGTTCGAATCCTGTCTCGGGCATGGATATGTGTGATGTCCTTAGGTTAGTTAGGTTTAAGTAATTCTAAGTTGTAGGGGACTGATGACCTGAGAAGTTAAGTCCCATAGCGCTCAAAGCCATTTAAACCATATGCCGATAGTCATCTACATGAATAGTTTGCCAATACTGCATTATATTTAAGCCGCCTCATATCACTTTCTCCTTATATATCACAGTATTGCTCCGCTTTGTCACAAGTCTCCTAGCAACTGCAGTCACCGGATCTGAATATTACTGATCCTTTGTGGTCTACTTTGTAGAGGAGGGAGTGTGGTTGGAATTCACCGACGTCATCGTTTCCTGAAGGAACAATGGTATAAGAGTCGCTTACGAACCTTGTATGACCTCTGTTTATTGACTTTTTGAATGCCAACAGGTTTCCTACACTGTATTAGGTTTGGGCGTTGGTCGTTTATAATATTTTCATGTGCACAGACATCGCTAAGTGGATTGTTGGTAGAATTAGAGACAGATTCGAGGCCTTCCAACAGTCGCTCCTCCTACGCAGAATTTGCAGCAGGAACAGTAAGACAGGGAAAGTGACCAAGGTATAGCAAGTATAGTCTGCCCTCTTAACATAAAGGTATGAAAAACGCAAACTGAAACAGAAGAATGTTTATTTTAGGTCAATAGCGACGTTAAGAACATAGAAAAGTTATGATGCCCATGACGGTACATCTGAGAATAATAAACTCTTATTGGGAGTATTCAGCATATAGACGGATGCCTGCAAGGTACGTACTGTAAGTTGATCATTAACTTGAAATTCCCTGAATAGATGCTAACCTGGGCTTGACGTCGTTTGTATACTCTGCCTGTTGAACAGTTTGCTTCCCTCCCACACTGTAGAGCGAAAAACGACATATATTGCAGTTCTCGCTCACTGAGAATAACTTGGGGTGGATTAGCAAGGTCACCAGCGGATTATTTCAACCATATGGGGAATTAAAGGACTTCGACCGTTTAGTCGCAGCAGGAAGGACAATCACAATCGTCTAGGGTGACACTACAACAGAAGTATTAGCCTCTGGAGGGTGTTTGTCCTAGGCAATATAGTGCTTCTGAAACGTCCCCTTTAAACAATTATACATGAGTTCGCTTAAACTGACACACAATATTTTTGGCAACGCAGTCTGACTTTCAAAAATCCCTACAAAAGAATGGCCCTGAGTAACATTAACCTATACGTTTCACAAATCATTTACCTCACAAATATCTTCGTTACTCGAACTACTGCAATACAGCGAGCGCCACTACTGCCAGCTAAATAAAAGATTCAAACTACTAAAGGCACTAACTACTGATAGGCATAGTTAGCAAATGAAAGATTTTGATAAAGAATAAACAATGTATTTACCTTAATAGTGTTCAAAAGTCATAATGCATATAGCAGTTCATGACATCCAGTCTTACAAATTTCAAAACTTCGTCATTTCTCTCTCCACATCCACCACTGCTGGCGACTCACCTCCAACTGCGCAACGCTACGCTCTGTTCACATCCATCTGCCCAACGCTACAATGGCGAGTATTACAACAATGCCAACCAGCCATTGACTGCACACAGTGATTTTCATACAGAGCGCTACGTGGCGTTACTAATAAAAAAAACCTAAACAGCCTACTTACACTTCGTTCCACACTCGTCACGAGAAAAACCTGTAGTGAGGACTTTGATTTCCTACAGAGGGTTATTGGCGGCTGTTCTTCCCTCATGAACATAGAGCGATACTCACACACTTGCGAAGGACCGTAAGTATAATACCCAGGAGAATAGCTATGTTAGGAGATGATAATCTCTTGCTTACGACACTATACATAGTTCTGACTTGAGATAAGTCAACAAAGTATCGTTAAAAGTGCAGAATCTAGTGACATTATACAGAACACCCATCCATGACTGCAAAATTTCACAGAGCACACACAATGACTGGAGAACGAATTACGAAGTTAATGGTAAAAATACTGCGCAATACAACTGAGTTTCATCTACAAATAAAAAGTGACGTAATGATCATGTGGCTGGACGTGTCAGCGTCTTGGATCTTCAGAGTACATAACAACGTAGTGGGTGTCTCTTGTGTTGTCCTCAGCATCATTTCATCGTCATCAAGTCGCCCAACGTGGCGTCGACTGAAATAAGACTTGCACTCGGCGGCCGAACTTCCCCGTACGGGAGCTCCCGGCCAACAATGCCACACGCTCATTTCAATTTTGTGCATGGCATTCATTTAACTCATCATAAATATACAGCATATTATGAGGTTGGTATCCTTTGATGGTTAGCTGTTAACCAACATCCTGAGAAGCTAAGTATGACTGGTTTCTTTTTCAAACTATGTGCATCCATTGTGGAGGGGGGTAGAGATGCTGGGAAGAAATGCGCAATCCATGGGTTGAACATCGAACATACCGTGTGGTTTTCTACGTGTTTGGTCATAACTCTTGCAAAGGGTAAAGATTTTGTGGATAATATTTGTCAGAACAGAGATGAAAAAGTTACTTCAAAGGCTCCACCTAATATTAATCATGCACCGAATCTTCCGAAAGCAGCATCACAACACCAAGTGACCCTGGGAGCTCTGACAATGTTCACCTGTAAAAAATCTGCTTCTAGGAAGACATGAGAGTGATATTCTTTTCATACAGACGTATCATTGCATGTGTTAAACATGGACCTATTCTTTCACATGTGCTGTGTGCCAGGGAAATTTTTCGGCTACAGTAAGAGCATTTTTGTAGATATTATCATTTTATTACACATATTATGGAAAAAATACATCTATTCCCAGGAAATTTAATAATATGTATAATGGAGTTACGCATTTATTACAAAT
The DNA here is from genome assembly GCF_023897955.1 of Schistocerca gregaria. NCBI lineage: Eukaryota > Metazoa > Arthropoda > Insecta > Orthoptera > Acrididae > Schistocerca > Schistocerca gregaria. The sequence continues at coordinate 826,554,228 of NC_064931.1, read as the reverse complement.
ACTGATTTATTGTAGCTTCATCTCGTATACACATACAGAAAGCTCATGCCAGGAATACATTTAGACTACCCTCCACAAAGACAAAAGCAGACGAGCCGTTCCACAGTTACAAATCACTGCTTATATACCATACTCTTCTTCAGAAAAGGCAATTGGACATGTACAGTAACTTTAAAAAAACAATAATAATTTTTACAATTTTTTCATGGCAGCATACATTATTATTATTCCAAGGTCAAACCCACCTGCCACACTCCAACATTAAGCAAATCCTAGCTTTTTATACACATTCAGTGCAGCATGTATGTAATGCTATTAAATCGCCCAATTCGGAAGCAGTACATTGGCTATGTTGTACAATACCTTGCACCATGTCACTGAACACTTTCTTCGCATTGTCACTTAATGAATGTGTCTGGTCAGAAGTTAAATCTATGGGCTCACACACCAACTCGATGTTTACAACACATGTTTCTTTTAATATTACACTAAATGTCATCAGACAATCCAATAATTGTGTTCTGTGCTGTTATAAACATTTACTATCAAGGTACTAAGACACTCGCTGTTACCGTTGCAGCTGGAGAAATCAATCACATTGATAAAGTCTGGCATGAAATGGACGTACAGATTTTTGTCGCACAATGATACCATTGTATCTGCATCAGCGAAACCTTCCTCTATTTCAGCTACTACCTCAAATTTAATGTCAGATAAAATGCAAACATTAACACACTGCAAACCCATTTGCCCAAATAAACATTCTCGGGAACAGCAGATTGCAATAGTCACTAGGTGAGCTGGTAGGTTTATATGTATTCACATATTCCTTGCCTCCCTATGTCCACTCTGTTGTCTACCGCTCGTCTACCCACAGCTACCTAAAGAATACTTTAACACATAACAGGAAGCCTAGGATTGATCTCTATGAGGAATGTTTTTTTGTACGTAGAACCAAATACTAACCTTAATGCTGTGACAACAGTCGTAGCTCCACTTTATTACAGTGACTGTGCATGGAAGTGGTAATCAGCCTATGTGTATGTACTGCATCTATGTTCGACATTCCGTTCATAGATTCTCTGTTATATATATAAAGGTGGTATGATGTGCCCTCAATCATTCACTGTACAGCAGCTTGTAATGTAATTGTGTGGATAAAGGACTTTATTCCACAGTATGGTTATCAAAATACAGTGCGTTTAGCGCTATAGGCCTTATTGGTGTAGTATATTGCACTCCAGGTGTGCAGCTATAGCACCTGTTGTCTGATTCAAGAGAATATGTTTTCGCATAGGCATCTATATATCAGTGTGAAAGTACTGTTATGTGATTGTTGACGTTGTAGGAGCAGATACACAACTTGCATTAGGAAATACATGCATACTATTGTGAAATATGCTGGAGGTACAAAGAGTAAATATGCCGAATGCATTTCCCCATTCAGTAATTTAGTTATGCTCTGTGGTGCTTGATGTATGAATGACAGTATTTCCTTAGCAATAGCTTTAAATTCTGTAGTGTGTTTTGACTAAGTTAATGCTACAATACACGATATGTAGCTGCTGGATTTATTCACAAAGTAACATATTTCTCGACGCTGGAGGTAATATCGAGAGATACGTTTAATCTCTGAGGAGGGGGATCCTGTATATAAGCTGATTAATTAGAAAACGTAAAGTCCACTAGCTGAAATTTTCTCTGAGTACAGGGAGAAATAGAATGCAATGTGTGTGGCGGCCTTATTTCTCCAGTATGCAGATTGGGTATCACACCGCACTACCTAGTGCAGAGCATTGTTTGCTTGACAGATACAAACACATCATGTGGCGCATACGTAAATATGATGAAGACCAATTACGACGATGTGTATTAACAACTATAATGTCGACAGGAGCCCACCACAATGCATTATTTAAACAAATAATTCAGGTACTCTGGCAGTTGATGTTGAATGATTCTTCCTTCTCACTGATTCCTTGAATTTCCGCCGCAAAAAGAGAAACACTTGCTCTGCTGCATGTATTGAATATATCTCAGGTGCTGGTACACATGTATCATGAAAGGACACTGGGTCTGCGAGTGCAGTGCATCTCTCATAGGTCTGTTGGTGGGCAAGATGAATACTCACAGCAGAACATTACAGCAAGTCTGCAGACAGATTGCAGCAGTTTCTCCACAATGTTGGCACAAGATTGCACCGATATTGCGACGCTTCTACTGCGGTTGTACATTACCTCTTTTTTTGGTAAGTGCTAACGCTTACTATCACTCCATCGCATCATCATAACTTCGTATCCAGTCGTAAATAGGTTGCACAGAGTGAGTGCTTGTCTTCCAGCATTCAAATCTATTAGTAACTTGTATGAGGGTGAACATATCCAGTATTTATATTACACAACTATAAAAATACTGCACCGTGTCACTACCATAAGCTGACAATTACAAAAATCTGAGGCTGTTCACTCTCACTAGATTTTTTTCCTAGTTCACTTAGCTGCCGCTGACACAGGTTCTCACTTAAAGCTAAGACATAATATAGGCACCTGTGTATCTTGTTTGTCTGATTCATATCTTAGTCGAGTGAAGCTGCTGGAATTAGATTAGGAAATGAGACACACTAAAGTAGTCAATGAGATTTGCTATTTGGGGAGCAAAATTACTGAAGATGGTCAAAGCAGAGAGGATACAAAATGCAGACTGGCAATGGCAAGGATAGCGTTTCTGAAGAAGAGAAATTTGTTATAATCGAATATAGATTTAAGTGTCCGGAAGTCGTTTCTGTAAGTATTTGTATGGAGTGTAGCCATGTATGGAAGTGAAACGTTGACGATAAATAATTTAGACAAGAAGAGAATAGAAGCTTTCGAAATCAGGTGCTACGGAAGAATGCTGAAGATTAGATGGGTAGATCACACAACTAATGAGGAGGTACTGAATAGAATTGGGGAAAAGAGAAATTTGTGGCACAACTAGACTATAAGAAAGGATCGGTTGGTAGGACATGTACTGAGGCATCAAGGGATCATCGATTTAGTAATGGAGGACAGCGTGGAGGGTAAAAATCGTAGAGGGAGACCAAGAGATGAATACACCAAGCAGATTCAGAAGGATGTATGTTGCAGTAGGTACGGGAAGACGAAGAAGCTTGCACAGGATAGAGTAGCAAGGAGAGCTGCATCAAACCAATCTCTGGACTGAAGACCACAACGGCAACAACATCTTAATATCACGAAGAAAGGCAGGTCGATGCCAACAACAATGACGTGGCGCTTTTCTGTCCGTTTAACTTACAGCGTTATTATTAGTGGTGAATACTGTTTTGTCACAGATTCTATTTGGTGGATGTCTGACGTAAATTGATTGTGCTGCATGTGTACTTGTCTCGTAGTATTCATAACTATTAGTCATTTGTATTAGGATGGAAACCGTTCTATTGCAAGATATGCTTCTTCATTGCTTGGAATTCCAAGTAAAGTCTCATGTCTGGATGCAACAGTCGGACTGTTACGGTTGATGTGATGTGTACTTCACTGTGTCCTGCCAGCACTGCAGTAATAACAAACCCGTAAGTAAATCGATGTACACAAATCATAATAATTAGAGATGGACAGATACTTACTGCCGGGTATTGCTACTCACTGTCTTACAGGGCTCAAAATTAATTCGTTATCTTAACAACAGGCAGGCACACACTTGCATTTCAATCAGTGTTTTTACACAATGTCCAAACATGTTGGAGCTTGGAATGTCACGGATATCCTATGATGTCAGATCCATACTATAATGTCTATGTGTTTTGTTTTACCTCATACTTCAGGTGCACATTTTTTCTTACAAAATAACTCTACAGAATGGTGACATTGATTTTTTTAGATAATTTCAACTAGGACAGTAGAGTATACAGATGTGTACATAATGTCTCATCTACGTCACGTAGCGACGATGTACTATATACAGGTGCGACACTCATAAAATTTTTTTGCAAGAACGTCGTCAACGTTTTCTTGATGAGAGTATACACATACTAACAGCACTCTGAACGGCTAAGCTAAAACACGTTAGGTCTCTGTATGTGAGAGCACTCCTAAGTATACCAGTTGCTGCATATCATAACTCTTTTCAGGTAGACCTCAACACATACAGTGTGGTGGCACAGGACTTAACACCGCACATACATCAGAGAAATTGTCACATAATAGATTCCATTCATTGACAGAAACATTGCCACAACCAAACGTTTACTATCCCACGCATGTGGTACATGAATAAGATCGTGTTAATGGGTGAGGTACGTCCTGGTAGCGGTTTGACGAGCGTTGATAGTAGGATCATAATATCTGGGATGTATATCTCTGCAATGTGACACGTAATAGTCCAATAATACCACAGTTCAGATGAGAAAATAATAACAGCTATTTCAGTTAGTAACATAATCTTTTTTATGAAATTTGCTTTTGACATAGATGGGGCTACACTGTAACAGTAAAGCACTTTTTAACAAATAATTCATTTCGTTCAGAACAAATTGCCTCATAACAAGAAGGTCTCCTCCCATTATTAACTAATACCAACACTTACTTTTTTGACTTTTGGAGGCTGTGGTCATGGCACTGAAAGGCACAGATCTCGAATGGTCTGTAATTGGAGAGAGCAAAATGGGCGGCAGAGGAGATTTATTCTGATTGGTCAGCCACTGTATACAGTCCTCGTATAATCCATATTGGACAAGAGCAAACTGTTGAAGCGGTTGGGGGGGGGGGGGAGGGGGTGTTCGTGATGTGCGGGGTATGGGGAAAGGCAGGACCTCGACATTATCTGCCAGACCTTCAATATGACATTAACAATTGCGTCAGCTATAATATGACACCAAAGGTCATTAGGAGGTGGTCTCATATGCCCACTGACATACAACTTTCGTAATTTGTTTCATGTACAAAGAACGGCATGAGCATCGAGCGTACTTATAATTAGTTCACAGCACAAAGCTCTAATACAACATCAAGGAATATTCATGGTTTTCTGATAAGCTTCTGAAGTTTCGTAATTTTAGTTTTCTTTCAATTACTTTTCCCAGTTTTCGATTTTGCAGTATTTGGCGCATAACGTACTTTTAACAGTAACGCTGTCTTCTGCAACTCCATCTCGGTTAAGAATAAGTGATACTGTATCCTCCTTATGACTGATTCTTAGGGAACAGAATGTAACACAAAAAAGCATAGAAGTTTGTTCCGGAAAGCGTTGACGATTACTGATCTCATGAGAATAGTTATTAGATTAGATAGGATTGAATTAGATTAATACTAGTGACATGGATCATGAATACGATTTTTCGAATTATGTGGAACGAGCCAAATTTTCCAATACATGACATAATTAAGTTAATTTAACAACATACTTCAGTTAATATAATAACTTTTTTGGTGGTTTTTTATTTTTTATAATTTTTTGTTTGTTCCTTTTTTTCTTAATTTATATCTAAAAATTCCTCTATGGAGTAGAAGGAGTTGTCATTCAGAAATTCTTTTAATTTCTTCTTAAATATTTGTTGGTTATCTGCCAGGCGTTTAATGCTATTTGTTAAGTGACCAAAGACTTTAGTGGCAGTATAATTCACTCCTTTCTGTGCCAAAGTTAGATTTAATCTTGAATAGTGAAGATCATCCTTTCTCCTAGTATTGTAGTTATGCAGACTGCTATTACTTTTGAATTGGGTTTGGTTGTTAATAACAAATTTCGTAAGAGAGTATATATACTGAGAAGCTACTATGAATATCCCTAGATCCTTAAATAAATGTCTGTAGAATGATCGTGGGTGGACTCCAGCTATTATTCTGATTACACGCTTTTGTGCAATAAAAACTTTATTCCTCAGTGATGAATTACCACAAAGTATGGTGCCATATGAAAGCAATGAGTGAAAATAGGCGTACTAAGCTAATTTACTAAGATGTTTATCACCAAAATTTGCAGTGACCCTTATTCCATAAGTAGCTGAACTCAAACGTTTCAGCAGATCATCAATGTGTTTCTTCCAATTTAATCTCTCATCAATGGACACACCTAAAAATTTGGAATATTCTACCTTAGCTATATGCTTCTGATTAAGGTCTATATTTATTAATGGCGTCATACCATTCACTGTACGGAACTGTATTTACTGTGCCTTATCAAAATTCAGTGAGAGTCCGCTTACAAGGAACCACTTAGTAATTTTCTGAAAGACAGTATTGACAATTTCATCAGTTAATTCTTGTTTGTCAGGTGTGATTACTATACTTGTATCGTCAGCAAAGAGAACTTTGCCTCTTCATGAATATAGAATGGCAACTCATTAATATATATTAAGAACAACAAAGGACCGTTGTGAAACGCCATTCTTGATAGTTCCCCAGTTTGAGGAATGTGCTGATCTTTGCATATTATGAGAACTGCTCATTTTAACTTTCTGTACTCGTCCAGTTAGGTACAAATTGAACCATTTGTGCACTGTCCCACTCATGCCGCAATATTGGAGCTTGTCTAGCAGAATATCATGATTTACACAATCAAAAGCCTTTGAGAGATCACAAAAAATCCCAATGGGTGGTGTTCGGTTATTCAGATCATTCAAAATTTGATTGTTGAAATCATATATGGCATTCTCTGTTGAAAAACCTTTCTGGAAGCTAAACTGTCATTTTGTTGGTACTTCATTTTTATAGATATGTGTAGCTAGTCGTGAAGACATTACTTTCTCAAAAAATTTGGATAAAGCTATTAGAAGGGAGATTGGACTGTAATTGTTGACAACAGATCTATCTCCCTTTTTATGCAAAGGTATAATAGCATATTTCATTCTATCAGGGAAAATGTCCTGTTCCAGAGAGCTATTACACAGGTGGCTGAGAATCTTACTTATCTGTTGAGAACAAGCTTTTAGTATTTTGCTGTAAATGCCATCAATTCCATGTGAGTTTTTGCTTTTAAGCAAGTTTATTATTTTCCTGATTTCAGAGGTAGAAGTGGGTGAGATTTCAATTGTATCATATTGGATAGGTATGGCCTCTTCCATTAACAGCCTAGCATTTTCTAATGAACACCTGGATCCTACTATATCCACTCCGTTTGGAAAATGATTATTAAAAATATTTTCAACTTCTCACTTTTTGTTCATACAATTTTCATTCAATTTTCTTCCTGTGCTCTTGGTTAACCTGTTTCTCTTTTAATAATATTCCAAATCGTTTTAATTTTATTATCAGAGTTTCTGATTTCAGACATGATACACATACTTCTGGATTTTTAATAACTTTTCTTAATATAACACAGTAGTTTTTATAACGTTTGATAATTTCTGGGTCACTACTCTTTCTTGCTATCAGATACATTTCCCTTTTCCGGCTACAAGATAGTTTTATACCCTTAGTAAGCCATGGTTTGTTACAAGATTTCTTACAAGCATATTTAACTATTTTCTTGGGGAAGCAGTTTTCAAATGGATTTACAGAAATGTCATGAAATAAATTACATTTTAAATTGGCATCGGGTTCACAGTACACCTGAACCCAGTGTAAATGCTGTAGGCTTTCCCTGAATTTTGCAATTGTTAAATCGTTGACTGAATGTACTACTTTGGAGGACTGTTTAGTATTGCTGAATGTCATATATTGTAACTAGCTGTGCACCATGACCAGAAAGATCATTCTCAACAGGCTGAGCATTTATGTGGTTAAACCTATCTTGGTCTATAAAGAAGTTATCTATCAGTGAGCTGCTGTCCTTTACCACCCAAGTAGGAAAATCAATAACGGGTGTCAAATTGAAAGAACCGAGTAATACTTCAAGGTCATTTTTCCTATTATCCTCTTTCAGAGAATCTACATTGAACTCCCCACAAATAATAATTTGCTTCCCCCTGTCTGACAGATAGCACAACAAGGAGTCCAAATTTTTTAGAAAAAGATGAAAATTTCCTGATGGTGACCTATATACAGTTACAATTATAAATGTGCCTTTATTTAATTTAAACTCACAGGCACATGCTTCTATATGTTTTTCTACACAAAACGTTTTTTTGTTTCTATACTTTTTGCACAATGATAACTTTTGACATATATGGCAACTCCTCCTTTCTGCATATTTTCTCTCATTACATGTGCAGATAGCTTATATCCACTTACATTTACCTTATCCATATCAGTAACAATGTGATGCTCAGACAGGCATAGTATATCTATTTCATACTCAGCTTCTAAATCTTCTAAACAGACTAGAAGCTCATCTATTTTATTCTTTAAACTCCCAATATTTTGATGAAATATACTTACATTATTTTTAATTATACTTTTATAAGAAACTTTCCTTATTCTAACATTTCCAGTACTCTCCTGTCTGAGTTTCTCATTGTGTTTAGGCCTAGTTCCTATACCAGTGGTCACATGGTTTTCAGAGAGGCAGATTATGTCAACTGGGTTGGGTGACTTTAATTCATCAATGCAATTACCTAGGACTGAGATACAACTTGGTGGAGATAAAATTTCTGGTGACTGGTGAAAATTTATAATTGACAGCTGTCATGCCGTTAATAATAAATCACGTGCAAACTGAGCTGTGCACTCGCTTGCATTTCGATAATCAGCCTATCACTGAAAAATGTTCCTTCTATGGCTTCTGAGGAAATGTAGGAACACGCGAGGCAATACCGACCCTATGACTTATCTTAGAAGATAGGTTAATGAAAGGAAAACCTATATTTTTAGCATTTGTAGCCACAGAGAAAGCTTTTGACAGTCTTGACCGGAATACACTCTTTGAAATTCTGAAGGTATCAGGAGTACAATACTGGGAGCGAAAGGCTATTTACAACTTGTACAGAAACCAGGCTGCAGCCGAAGGGCATGAAATGCAAGAAGTGGTTGAGAAGGGAGTGAGACAAGGTTTTAGTCTACTGCCACTGTTATTCAGTCAGTGCAATGAATAAGCAGTAAAGGAAACCAAAGGAAAATTTGGATTAGGAAGGGCGTATAACTGGAAGCTTTGAGGTTTCTCGATGACACTGTAATTCTGTCAGAGACAGCAGAGGACTTGAGAGAGCAGTTAAACGGAATGAACAGTGTCTTGAAATGAGGATACAAGATGAGCACAAAAGAAAGCGAAACAAGGATAATGGAATGTAGTCGAATTTATTTCTGTGTGTTACTACCTTCAAGTAAAAATACCATTGTAAATGAGATGTAAACAATCCATATTGTTAAGATAAGTACCTTTTGTACAAAAGCATGTTTGTGGCGGACCTGTGACATTTTCTCTGTCAACTACAGCTAAAAACATCTTTGTGACTGTTTGTTTATGTAAATTATTCTCGAGGTGCACTGTGCACTGAAAGTTGTGAGTGATGAGACTCTGCACAATTGGACTATAGGAAATCGGTAAGTACAATTTCTACCAAATTTCGTCACTAAATACATATAAAATCGATAACTAACTAAAAATTACGCCTTTTTTATTTATTGCAGTAAAGTGGACAATAAAAAGAAGAACCTCACACATCGAAAACATTACGAAAAAGTGGCATAGTAGAAAGAAATACGTACTTGAAAGTGGGAATGTAAAAATCGTAGAGCGAAACCAAGAGATGAATAAAGTAAACAGATTTAAAAGACTCGCACAGAGCACAGTAGCTTGGAGAGTCGCATCAAACCAGTTTTCGGACTAAGAGCACAACAACAATATGGCTTCCGTTTTGGAACGTGGATGGACGCTTGATCTGCAACTTTTAACATTTGTGTATACTCTGATGGCTCATCATGGCAGGGTGGAATCAAATACCTGGTCGAATTACGCAGTTTAGAGTTGCATCATTTGGAACCCATCCAATATAGGTACTCTTACACGATTTACGCCAAACATTACGAAAATTCAGAGTTCGAATGTTTTATTAAATGGCGACGAAATTGAAGAAAAAGATATTTCCTTTCAATGGAACACAAATACAAATATTAACGAAAAGCTCTCGGATGTTTTAGCCGGGTGTGGAAAATCTTCATGTTTCATCGAATGCCATACTCATCAAATTCTACCACCGGAAGATCTACATTCATGATTTCCAACAATGACTGATGCTTCAGATGTCTTATCATTAACAGTGTACAATTTCTTCACGTCCTGTGTCAACCGTTCACACTGAGTTGAACTGACTGTATAGTGTACGAAATGTGAACTATACGCTGTAGTATACTTGGGTAAGTCAAAATCTAAGACGTAAAGGCCCGCATACGGTATATCATTTTAAATTTCGCGCGTGTACGTATCTAGAAGGTCGCAGCACACGTTGCGTGTAAGGTAGCCGATACACAGTTCTCAGCAGCTAATGATTAATGATCTGCAGTCAGACCAAGATAACCTGTGTGCTATGAGTGTGTACCTGACTAGAACCAAGCACTTATAGGAAGTCGAGGGAATATTCGCAGAGCACACCTATAGCGAAATTCGTCCCGTATATGGTTAGAAATTTACTATCTGAAAAGTTCTGTTCAACTGAAACAGGAATTCAGTAAAGGACGAAATGGAGGGTCACAAACAAAGAGCGCCCTTGCAGCCCTGGTTATCAAGTAATAACACATGTTTCTCCGTGTAGCGATATTTCGCTACCCCAAGGACACATCGGTCTTACGGGTTGCAGCAACTTAAGAAACACAATCAACTTTCTATATCATGTTCTTTTGTAGGGCGGCAACCACAGCCAAACTTCGACATTTTTCCAATGAAAATGCAGCTCTGGCTGTATCAATGACTTTTACTAAATCTGCGACCGGTTTCGCACCACTTATCGGAGCATCCTCAGGCAATCTGTACAAAAAATAATATAATAAGAGGTCGTATAAACTATTTGATCCCCCAATTCTGAGGTATAAACTGAACTTTTAAACAACGAATTTTTTGAATGAGACAATAAAGTAATCACATACGCTATTTATGACATGTAACGTTCAAGATTGCCCTGTAGCCACTCCCCACCGTTCACGTCTAATATACCGTCATCTGATGAAACAGTACTTAAAATTTAAAAATCTTTCTTAAAAGTTTTGAAATGATGGGATCGGCAATGACCTATACAATAAAAATTAAATACGATGATGATAAAACTCCCCTAAACACGAACGACGAAGAACGCAAGTATTAGCATTGAGAACCACCACATTTATTATTCTTATGGTTTTAACTAACTGCCATGTTTTATATGGACTACCAAGTATGGAGGTAGACTTTTTTAAAAATAGACAAAGGAATTCTTTATCATATGTTCAGCCCCCCCCCCCCCCCCTCTGGCGATCCTGCGTGAGCGCTTTTCGGGTTTCCGGCAGTCAATCACGCCGTGCCCGCTGCCGCGCGCCTCCTCTCGGCTTGCCGGGTAAGTTCTGATATGTTTACGTCGCCCTAACTCCGCTGTTGGTTCATGCTAATGTTTGCGCTCTTCGTCGTTCGTGTTTAGGGGAGTTTTATCAGCACCGTATTATATTTTTATTTTCTAGGCCACGGCCGCTCCCATCTTTTAAAAAAATGTAAGAAAGATTTTTAAATTTTAACAACCGCTTTTACCAGATGGCGGTATATTGGACGTGAATGGTGGGGAGCGGCTACAGGGCAATGTTCAACGTTACATGTTATAAAAAGCGTATGTTGGTACTTTCTTGTCTCATTCAAAAAACTGGTTGTATAAAAGTTCAGTTTATACCTCAGAATTGGGGGATAGAATAGTTTACATGAGCTCTTATTATATTATTTTTTTGCATAGATTGCCTGAGGATGCACCGATAAGTGGTGTGAAACCTGTCGCAGATTTAATACACTTCTGGCCATTAAAATTGCTACACCAAGAAGAAATGCAGATGATAAACGGATATTCATTGGACAAATATATTATACTAGAACTGCTATGTGATTACATTTTCACGCAATTAGGGTGCATAGATCCTGAGAAATCAGTACCCAGAACAACTACCTCTGGCCTTAATACGCCTGGGCATTGAGTCAAACAGAGCTTGGATGGCGTGTACAGGTACAGCTGCCCATGCAGCTTCAACACGATACCACAGTTCTTCAAGAGTAGTGATTGGCGTATTGCGACGAGCCAGTTGCTCGGCCACCATTGACCAGATGTTTCCAATTGGTGAGATATGTGGAGAATGTGCTGGCCAGGGCAGCTGTCGAACATTTTCGGTATCCAGAAAGGCCCATACAGGACCTGCAACATGCGGTCGTGCATTATCCTGCTGAAATGTAGGGATTCGCAGCGATCGAATGAAGGGTAGAACCACAGGCCATAACACATCTGAAATGTAACGTCCACTATTCAAAGTGCCGGCAATCCGAACAAGAGGTGACCGAGACGTGTAACCAATGGCACCCCGTACCAACGCGCCGGGTGATATGCCAGTATGGCGATGACGAATACGGGCTTCCAATGTGCGTTCGCCGCGATGTCGCCAAACGCGGATGCGAACATTATGATGCTGTAAACAGATCCTGGATTCATCCGAAAAAATTCGTGCATCCAGGTTCGTCGTTGAGTATACCATCGCAGGCGCTCCTGTCTGTGATGCAGCGTCAACGGTAACCGCAGCCATGGTCTCAGAGCTAATAGTCCATGCAGCTACAAACGCCGTCGAACTGTTCGTGCAGATGGTTGTTGTCTTGCAAACGTTCCCATCTGTTGACTCAGGGATCGAGACGTGGCTACCCGATCCATTACAGCCATGCGCATAAGATGCCCGTCATCTCAACTGCTAGTGACACGAGGCCGTTGTGATCCAGCACGGCGTTCCGTATTACCCTCCTGAACACACCGATTCCATATTCTGCTAACAGTCATTGGATCTTGCGCAACGCGAGCAGCAATGTCGCGATACGATAAACCGCAACTGCAATAGGCTACAATCCGTCCTTTATCAAAGTCGGAAACGAGATGGTACACAGTTCTCCTCCTTACACGAGGCATTACAACAATGTTTCACCAGGCAACGCCGGTCAACTGCTGTTTGTGTATGAGAAATCGGATGGAAACTTTCCTCATTTCAGCTTTGTAGGTGTCGCCACCGGCGCCAACCATGTGTGAATGCTCTGAAAAGCTAATCATTTGCATATCACAGCATCTTCTTCTGTCGATTAAATTTCGCGTCTGTAGCACGTCATCTTCGTGGTGCAGCAATTTTAATGGCCAGTAGTGTAGAATTCATTGATACAGCTAATTCGGAATTTTCGTTGGAATAACTTTTCATATCACAATAGGTCACTCGTTGGATACGAACGCTGACACAACAGTTCTATGCTGAGGCGCTTTAACGATTTCTCCAGCGATGGGATAAGTGCTTAAGTATACATGTGTTTACATTCGTTTACATGTACAAGTTTATATGTGACATATTTATTGACTCCTCTTCATAGTTAATGCGGATGAGCAGGAAGATCAAACCTGTAATGTTAGGATACAGTATCAGTAGGGTCCCACTCGACACAGTCAGTCGTTTAATTATGTGAGCATAACGTTGCAAAGCGATATTAGGTGGAAGGAGTATGTGAGAACTCTGTTGGGGAAGACGAACAGTCAACTTCGATTAATTGGGAGAATTTTGGGAAGGAGTGACTCACCTGTAAGGGAGACCGCATATACGACGCTGATGTGACCTATTCTTGAGTATTCCTCGAGTGTTTGGGATCCGTACCAGGTCGGATTGAACAGATGCGTCGTAGCAATTCAGAGGCGGGCTGTTAGATTTTTTGCGAGAAGAAACATGTAAGTGTTACGGAGATGCTTCGGAAACTCAAACTGGAATCCCTGGAGGGAATTTGAAGCTGACTCCCGAACGGTTCTACTGCCACCAACATATATTGCACGTAAAGACCACGATGATAATATATGAGAAATTAGGACTTATCAGAGGCATAGAGACAGTCGTTTTCCCCTTGCTCTGTTTGCGAGTGGAACAGGAATGGAAGTGACAAGTATTGGTACAGTGTACTCTCCGCAACGCACCATAGGTTGTTTGCGTAGTATCTATGTAGAAGTAGATGTAGGTGTACAAATAGGAAAAATGCAAGAGTTTCATCAAATTGTAGTGTCTCTAATAAACTTGAGAAGCACACTCAAAATAATTTTTCCCACACAATGGAAGACAACAGTGACAAAGTGACTTACCTTAGATCTGATGGCGTGAGATTGTAGCCCAAAATAACGATGAAATAGTTGGATTTGTGTACCAAAGAAGAACACAAACAGAATAGGTCTCTTGGAGACTGAAGCAGACCGTCATTTAAATTTCTTTACTTTTCTGTAATAGAGTCAGGATTATGTAAAAATCAGTTACGTTTAATCTTCAGCTAAACATTTTTGGCCAGTGCTATGGCATTACAAGGATGTTTTTACTATGGAATTAATATTTCTGTTTGTACAGGTATTACGTTCTCTGTGCTTTAAAGTTACAGATTTTTCTTCTCATTCATACATGTTATACCATTGTAGAAGTGAAAAAGATGGTACATATTTAGAATTCACATTTGTTGGGACGGAAAGAGTGTTTGTTTTTATAAGTATTGATGTTCGTTGAATTTATAGTACGGACAATTCCTTCTTCCTTATAAAGAACATTTTTCTCAAAATCATTTAATTAATACAGAAAGGTCTCTAGAGGGCAGCGAAGGGCATGCAGTAAACTGATAGGATACAAAATTATATGCTTTGTAGGTGAACTAACATTTGTTCACAGCTAAAGAGTCAGAATTTCCCCGTAATCTATGCTATAAATGCTGCATTTGTAGTATGATTCGCTGAAATGAGCAAAACGCTACCTAGAGCCACTTGCAGATTGAAGGGAAAAAAAAGATGGCATGGGGTACACAGGCTACATGCGCAACAACGCACGCAGTCGACGTGAGGTGGCAACTCTGAAGAGCACTAGTGCCGCAGCAGGCAAAATTAAAAGTAGCGAGAGGCAAACGATGTGATTACGGGAAAGCACGTAATAAATGCATGCGCCGCGGGCCGGCCTCCGTTAAACATTAACGGCCTGAAATTGAGTAAGGGGCTCGCTCGCACGTGGCGCCACTGCAGCTGCCGCAGCCGATCTCACGTGCGCACCGCAAACCGCTCCGTCGTCCTATCTTTCCACTCGGTACACGTTTCATCTCAGCATTTTATGGCATAGGAGAGCTAATACTAAACGTGTATGGGTTCATGAATGATCGGTAGTTCCACGTGCGTGCTAGAACACGCAGTAAGAAACCATATTTGTGACGTCGAACAGGAGCCTCGGTGACAATTTCAGTATTGTGGACTTACTGGAATGTCAGTCACGATACGATGGGAATAATTTGCGGTGGAGGATACAGATACTATGACAAGAATTAGTAGGTGAAGTATGAGTCACGGTACGCTCGACGAAGTGTAAGGAGTCTGCAAGGAGCGATGTCGACAGTCAAGGAACAGCGGCAGTTGTGAACATCGAGAGTGATAAACATTGCACAGAAACGACTACGAATACGCCAAGTTTCAATTGCTTCATCAGTTCCAGCCTTGTGACCGGCTTCAGCCATAGCTGTGTTTTATAATTTTGTACCCACTACTGTACTACACGAGAAAATGCTAGAGGAGACCAGAACAACTATAGAAGCAATATTTATTCTACTTTGAAAAATCAACCTGTGGCTATTGGAACTGACTAATCCCCAATCGTCATCGAGATTAATGTGACAACGCGAAATTTGTTTGTGTTTGTAGTACGTATTTCATAAATTTTTCTTAGTGAAGAAAGCTATGATAGAACAAAAGTATCCACACGTTTTGGATCATTGTTCATTACCCCAACTAACTGCGTTGGATCTGAAACAATGTCTTAGACAAGGCTGTGCTACATTGACACGCGTAGCCGAAAGTGTTTCAATACACTATTGTCATGACATTTCAGCTGAGAATATATCTTGCGCTTGAGACACCGTGCACTTCAGACCATTCAGAGTGGGGTTTCGTTGAGACCCTGCAGCTTCTAGCGAAGTTACTAGAATCAAGATGTTGTATTTTCAGAATATGTTACATTAGATTAGATTTAGTTTTTTGGGCAATAGTCCCAAAAATGAGATGATTCACTTGAGTGTGGAACACTGTTAAATTTACAGAATTAAATAAAGTTATGCACTTGTAATAAATTTGTCATACACAGAATCTCTAAATTTGACTGTTAATTAATTATCAGATATTTCCTCTCAGTTTGTAACGAAAACTGTGCTAGTGTGAAGAAATTAGTCTTCCTGTGTGCCTTATGAGATTAAATTTCATCTGTTCACAGCTTTCCTTCGAAAATATTTGTGTGTGTTTGTATTGTTTACAAAATTCTTTGCCAGAGAATGTGTCCCAGCTTTTCTTTTATTTTCTGCCTCAAACGTTTTAGAACTCAGCTTTGAGTGCCAACTAGTTTATGTTGAAAGCGACTAAACCAAGCTATTTCTCTCAATCATTAATTTAATTAAATACGACAGTGTATCTCATTACCGCTTGGCGTGCTCTTTCTCTTCGTAACTGGTTTTCTCGCGTCTGCTGCTACGTGTGAAGTTACCTCGTTCTGAACTTGTTTTCCTGCATTCAAATTTCAAATTCTTCTTGCCATTAGAGTCCGTTGTTAAAATTGTTACATGTATAGTGAGTCTTTCTTCCTATAAATTTTTTCATTTCCTCATTTTATTTTAAAAATGTTTTTAAATTTAATTTTTATTCGAATTAGTTTCTTATTCTGTAAGATGGTACAACTATTTGTCTATGGTCATCTTATAGTCTGCAAATTTGTATCATTCACGCAGCTGTTGTTTTTTCTTCAAAAACCATTGGTAGAGCCTCTCCCCGTCGGAGGTTCGAGTCCTTATAGGGTTTATGTGTTGTCCATAGCGTAAGTTAGTTTACGTTAGATTAACTTGTGTGTAGGATAGGGACCGATGACCTAAGTAGTTTGGTCCCATAACACCATACCACAAATTTCCAAAAATTTCGTGGACCTAAAAAGCATCTGAAAATACTGACTCTGAAATGAAGAAGATAACGGTCAAATTTCAGTATCTATCGATCACTAAGACTCCATAGGTGGAATATTAGTTCAGAAGGAGTAGAATGAGAATAAGAATAGGAGACAGCATGTCCAAGGCCACCATCCCGGTAGGCAATGCAAATGGTTTGGGGAAACGAATTAAGTCTGAACAACCGGGAAGGAATCCTGCTACACCTTTTTGCGAACTTATGAAGTAAACAGTGCGCTGCCCCACTCGGTGCTACCTTTTGAGGTCTTATCTTAGTTTGCAATTTACCTGCTACTTTTATCGTCTCACTTACAGATATAAAATTCTTTTTTACCCATTCTAGCTCCCCTACAGTTTCATTGTAGTTGGAGAAAAACGATTCGTGTCTGATAGTCATCATGTCACAGACAACGATTACATTACTAGGGATTTACTCCCGTTACGATTTTTGCTTGTACGACGCTCACACATTGTATGGTGCATAATGTTGACGTTCTGTTGCCGAATTCTGAACGCCTAACCCTGAATTAGTTTTGGGTCAGAAAGCACAGCATACTTCGATTTACAAAGATAATGAATGCTTCTGCACATTGCGTTGTTGACACAGGTACATTAATAGTTCTTTATAGAATTTTGCCAGGAAGTCATTTCACATATTAGCGAAAATGACCGATCAATATACTTCTACTGAATGCACGTTTTAAGTAGTCAGTAGCAATGTATCTATCTTCAAATCATCCAGGCGCACTAAATTCCGAAACAACAGAAAAGTACGCTATTGTGAAAAATATGTTCCTTTAAGTAGCAGACCTATTATTATTCGATTAAATTCCACATTTAGATACATTTTTCATCTCAAACGTCAAATGGTAAGGAATGTTCCAGTGTAAGAATACTTACGAATGTTACCTAATGACAAAGTCTTCAGCAGTATTTAACAATTTTTACTGCAGACGCTATAATTTACTGAATATCTGCCAGCTCATACCACCAATTAAGTGGGGTCCAAATTAACGGATACACAGTGTTCCTAAGGTCTGTACATATGTAAGTACGTAATTAGGATACGTTTATCTGAGTTTATTATATAGAATAATGTTAGGTGAGATAGAGTTTCATGAGTAAGATCGTCTGAGATCGTCGTATCACCATAAAAATACGTATCATTTGCCGACTTACTATAGAGATACGTTAAAATAAACAATCAATCATTTGCAGCCTCACAAATGCAAAAATAAATAATGAAAAGTTTTTCGATTTCTGTTGCTAGCGGATCTGATGCATCAAGAACAGATGTTTCTTTAAACCCATATTTCAGGGAGATCGCCGCCTTTGTAGCATTGGTGGTCACTAATCAGTGTCTCCGTGTTAGCAGTAAGACAAATACTGGTCTGTTTTCTTGCTTGAACGTATAAATGTTTTCATATCATGGGAATCGACACAGAATTCATCAGCCGACCACGGCATAACAGCCCGCATAATTATAAGGGGCATGTTTTCATATAGTTTTATTTGTGAGAGAAATTGTTCAAATCACTGACGGGATAAAATGTTCAGGAAAGAGTTTGCAGCGTTATTCTTTCCAGTTGCCCACGGAAAATATTAAACTGTGAGACAGTTAAAAACACCCGTTTTGTGAACTGGAAGAGCACCTACCTTCACCCACATAGTTGCCAACAAAACCTTTAAGTTGAAGACTGAAAGTTTTCCCTAACACCATTTAAACGTCTTTACTTTCGGGAAAGTGCCTGGCACTAGCGTACTGTCAGTCACAGCTGCTTAATGGCATGAACGTATCGTCTCACTGGGTTGAAACACACGTATCTCAGTTCACTGATTCATACTTGAAATTTGCCGGCCGGAGTGGCCGTGCGGTTCTGGGCGCTACAGTCTGGAGCCGTGCGACCGCTACGGTCGCAGGTTCGAATCCTGCCTCAGGCATGGATATGTGTGATGTCCTTAGGTTAGTTAGGTTTAAGTAGTTCTAAGTTCTAGGCGACTGATGACCTCAGAAGTCAAGTCGCATAGTGCTCAGAGCCATTTGATATTTGAAATTTTGTTCGTGAACGCACCAACATCCAGCAAAGAGTATTTTTGCTGCTCACACACATTTTCAGTAACAAATGATTCTGTTTCTCCCTAGCAGCATTGTCTCGCGTAATTCAACATAACAAACGCTGTTTGTCTATTTAAATATGTAATCAATTATACGCATCAGCAACGAAATAAGAGACAGAGCTGCAAATCCTTTTTAAATTTTGTTTGTGCTAAAAACGGCGTATAACTGTACAAAGCAACATATTGGTAAAAAAGAAGACAGTAACGAATTAGTGAGTATCTCGAAACTTTCCTGTTCAATCGCACATTCATTGTTGCAGACAGTATTTTTGCTTTATGAAATCGTGGGTCTCAGTGCAATGCTTCACCAGTTAGTATTGCGATCAGCTTCGATTAGTCAAGACAAACTCTTTCAGCTCTCTATTTGAGTATGTTTGTATTTTGGGTGCTACAAAGGCTATAAGCCAAAACGAAACGTTAGAGGGTGTCGACGCATGAGACGAAGTAATTGGAACTGGCCCGCGCCATTCTATTCGATGCTCACCTGGCCTGTGCTGCTCCGTTCAGCCTTTGCGTCTGCTCTGGTGTGTTCTGGGGTCAACGTGAGCTGGTTCGAAATGATGGAATGTTGGAAATCCTGGATAAAATCTAGAAAATTATTTGCCATGATGAATAACAGGTAATGTTCACGTCATTTTGGTCGTACGTTTTAAATAATCGCACATTTATCTTTCGGTCGTTCCGTGATTTATTATGAGAAATGGTATCTATGTACTTGACGACACACGGTATAATTGCTTACTTTTCGTGAAATGGAGGCTGATTATATGATCGAGTAATATCCTTTCTATCTGTTTTGTTGTGGATTCAAGTTTATCATCCTCTCCTGCATTCTAAATGGTTTATTATCTTGCTGGAAGTCGTGTCTTGAGAGCCTTTAACTTCATTATCATTTTTTGCAGAATATAACTTCATGTTGTGTTACTTGAGAACCGATGAGGTCTTTATGATTATTCCATCTAGTTTTGAGAACAATATACAAATTATTTATAATTTTGTCTAATTTATTTAGATCAACCTAAGTCAGTTCCTTATTTTCACACGTAAAAGACTTCCTTCCTGCTGCACGGGCAGCATCTGTTGATACAGACTTTACGTTATCACGTCATGATTAGTTAAATGAATCGGTCGGACCGTACTCTAACAACATATTAAAAAAAGTACCAGGCCCTATGCATGGCACAAACTGCTGGTCCAGAAAAGTGGGTCACGGCTTGTTGTGCTGGAATGCTGATAATTTGAGAAGACTATACGTTGGGGTTTTGTATGTTAGTAAGATATTTCGTGGAACATAAGATAGTAATGGGCTCTTAGTTTTCAATATCATGTAGACGTTCCTCTCTGAGATTACGCCACGATTTCTTTGGCTGATTGGAGCCATTAACTAATGATATTGTCGAGAGTAAGTTAAGTGATTACAGCCACGAGGAAACAGCCTATGGGCCCCGCTTTTGGCTATAAAATATAAGAGTTTGATGATTAGTGATTACCTCCTATTTGATGATAGAATACACAACTACGCATTTTCATTATCACTGTGCTTATCCACTGTCCAGTCACATCAATGTGACGTCCTGTCATACGCCTGCCGCGTTTTGCAGCGTAGACCATTGCAGGAAGAGTGTCCTTGAGGTGGACAGGGATGTGGAGCCAGTACCGTGGCCAGATGCAATAGGTTTCTGAGTTAAGGATCTGTGGCGCAAAAGCGCGATTGAGACGGTGCCACAGATCCTCGATTGGGTTTCAATCCAGGCAGTTTGGTGACCATGGCAGTACGGTAAACTAATCCTGATGTTCTTCGAACCACGCAAGTAAGCTGAGAGCTGTGTGACACTTCGCATTGTTCTACTAGTAGATGCCTTCGTGCCGACGAACAACAAACTGCGTGTAGGGTTTGCCATGGTCCCAATCGTAAATGCATAGTTGTGTTTCAGAATGACAAGGTCACTCAGGGAATGCCATGAAAGCATTCTCCTCCATACCATAACGCTTACTCCTCTGGCCAGGAAAATTCCGACAGTTGTTGCATGGTACTTGCCATCTGTTCGATGGAACATAAAAGCCCACTTGTCACCCCTCAGTGGACGTCCAGTGGCGGTAGATGTAGATGTACTGGCTTGCGAATTCCAGCATTCATCGCCGCTAAACGGCAGTCACCAGAACCAGATGCCTGCTGCGGAGCCCATACGCAGAACCGTTAGCTGAACAGTCGTTGGTGAGACAGTGTTGGTAGACCCTTGGTTCATCTGGATAATAATTTGCTCAACAATTTCACGTGCATTCGCCCGTACACATCTCCACAGCCATCGTTCGCGCCTTCCATCTATGGTCCGTAGTTCACCACAGTTGCTTCGGCGCCAGGAGAGCGCCAGTTTGCTATGCATAGTATACTTTAATCACGGCTGCACACGAAAAGTTTACAAAATTAGCCGTTTCGGAAATGCTTCCACCATTGGCTGAAAGCCAATGCTAATGTCCTAATGGACGCCAGATAAAGCGCTCCGTTTCCGCATGACGATAACAACTGCACAGTTTCCGTGATCCACCCCCCCCCCCCCCCCCCAAACACACCCACACGGTTCACGTAACCTCCGTGATTAGTGCTGCCACCTGCAGTCTATAAGTGGTTACTGCGCGTTTCGTCGAGCATAGACGTTGGTAAGTTAATGTGACTGGACGGTGTATTAATTTCATGTCTCTGGTTATTTCTTTAATAATTCGTGGTCGAGTGCGTTTTCAGTTGAGAACAGGCACATCGACATTCACAACACTACGGAACGTAATAGACCAAGTTTTTATTTGACTACTTATTTTAGTAGCTCATTCTTACTACACAGCACCAACTGCTTACAAGCTGCTGGGAGGTAACTGTTGAGCGACGTATATACCCTGATTGACGTATGTCGCTCACCCTGTCAGAAGACTAAGCAAAGAAAGAAGTCATCAATATACAGTAACCAAGAGTGAGGACCTAAGGAGTGACTGCATGCAGCGTCGCTACTTGCTCTCGTTCTCGTATCGTGATGGTATGCAAATCAATCTCACTGCTTGAGAAGAAGGCCTTGATGCACTAAATGCTCATCGGGGACGCCCACGTCATGTTTACTTACCCCTCGCTCTCTGCTTAAACGTTTCCCGTTACGGTCAGACGCTTAACTTATTGCGGCTGTCGGTAGCTCTTAATGCTGCTCTCTCGCAACTCGCACTCTGCTTATCGTATTATTTGCGTTATCTGCTTCCACTCCGCATCACATTGCCATACGTTTTTTAGCGGACTACACAGTCCATCTATGACTCTGTTAGAAATGTATAGGGGGGAGGGTACGTTGAGGTTATTATACCTGGTAACTTACGATGTTTCCTGGTCGGTGTTTAAAACTGACGAACGAGTATAGAATCACATCATGGAATGCGTACTAGAGACTGCAATGCGTGTTTCCGGTATTTTCCACAAAACGCATTCGTTACGAGGCATCAGACAACATTTTGTGGAGCATTTGTAAATATTTTCTGTTCTACACAATAAATTGTACATCATACGAGAGCCGTTCAATAAGTAATACAAGACATTTTTGTTCTGTAAGCAGGCTTCTGGCTACAAAACCCTGTTTTTCAAACGAATTTCGTCCAAGGGGACTCCGTTATGCCGCCTTAATTGGAGCACCTGTAAACCCGCATGGTACCATTGTATTGGTCGACGTTGGAGACACGTACTGCTTCCGGCGGAGTACTACCGTTATTGGGCAAAATGGATGGAAGTCGGAAGGTGCAAGATCTGGGGTGAAGGGTGACTGCGGAAGACGAATTCAACAAAGTTTTGTGAACTCCGTTCGGGAGAGCAGACTTATGTGGAGCCTTGCTTTGTGGCGGACAAGGAGAAGTTCGTTTGCATTTTTGTGGCGACGATTTCTTGACGGTAGCATAATACACTCCAGAGTTGATCATTGGACCGTGGGGGAGAACATCAAGGAGAATAGTCCTATCAGAGTCCCAGAATGCCGTCGCACATGACTTTACCGGCTGACGGTGCGGCTTTGAACTTTTCCTTCGACGGAGTATTGGTGTAGCGCTACTCCATGGATTGCGTTTTGTTTCCAGTTCGAAGAGATGAACCCATGTTTCATCGCCTGTAACGATGATAGACAAAATATGGTCACGATCAGTCTCATAGCGAGGAAGCAATTCCGTACAGATGGCCCTCTACTGCTCTTAATGGCCTTGTGTTCGGTGGCAACACATCTTTGAGTACCCCAAACAGTGACAAGTGTGCCAGCGCTCCCAACAGAGACGTGCAGTTGTGCAGCAAGATATTTGATCGTGATCCATAGATCACCTCGAATGAGAGTGTCCGCTCGTTCCAACACTGTAGGAGTCACAAATGTCTATCGCTGGCCGGCACGCGCAACTGTGTGCCACCACATGAGACATTCGCCGCGCGGGATTAGCCGAGCGGTCTCAGGCGCTGCAGTCATGGACTGTGCGGCTGATCCCGGCGGAGGTTCGAGTCCTCCCTCGGTCATGGGTGTGTATGTTTGTCCTTAGGATAATTTAGGTTAAGTAGTGTGTAAGATTAGGGACTGATGACCTTAACAGTTAAGTCCCATAAGGTTTCACACACGTTTGAACATTTTGGAACTGAGCCCTTCAGGTTAGCTGAGAGCGCTAATGCACTGCTTCCTGGACTCGGGGAGGCGCGCCGGACCCGGACCGAATCCGCTCGGCAGGTTAAAGTCGTGGCCGGTGTGCTGACCAGCCTGCATGTGGTTTTTACGCGGTTTTCCACATCTCACTAGGTGAATACAGGGCTGGTTCCCGCATACCGCCTCAGATACACAACTCGCAGACATTTGAAACATGTTCGCACTATTTAATGGTTTACACTAGATGCAAACAGCTGGAGTACACCGATTTTATCTCGGGGGTATGGGGTGGTGGAAGGAAGGGCATCTGGCCACCCGTTTAAATTAACCATGCCAAATCCGATTGTAACAATGCCGACCCTGGAAAAACTGCGGGACAAAGGCATAAGCAAAAGAAGAAAAGAAATAAGATTGCAATGGTGACACATGTCTCGCACAACGACTCGACGTGCTTTTTTTCTTTGCCAGATCTCTTTAGAAATTCTGTAAGTGCTTATGAATAGTTCCGATGCTCTGGTTTTCTGGCAAAAGAAACTCAATGAAAGCGCTCTGCTTGGAACGCACCACTGTTACAGATGCCATTTTGAAGGCTACATACAGCGTCGCTGCCTTCATTTTTAAAACGTTTTATATACAGGAGGCAAAAGTCATGGGATATCTCCTAATATCTCCTTGGCCCCGGCGTAGTGCTGCAGCTTGACGTGACATGGACTCAACAAGTTGTTGGAAACCGCTTGCAGAAATATTGAGCTATGCACCCTCTTTAGCCGTCCACAACTGCAGAAGTGTTGCAGGTGCAAGATTTTTTACACCAACCGACGTCTTCATTTTGTCCCATATATGTTCAATGGGATTCATGTTAGATGATCTGAATCGTGAAATCATCCACTCGAATTGTCCAGAATGTTCTTTAAATCAACAGCGAATAGCTGTGGCCTGGTGGCATGGCACTTTGTTATCCTCAAATATGAAGTCCATGAATGGCTGCAAATGGTTTGCAAGTAGCAGCAGGCAACCATTTCCAGTTAATGATCGGTTCAGTTGGTTCAGAAGACCGAGCCCATTCCATGTAAACACAGCCCACAACATTATGGAGTCACCACTAGGTTGCACGTTGCCTTGTTGACAACTTGGGTCCATGGCTTCGTGAGGTCTGCGCCACACTCGGATCCTACCATCGGCTCTTACCAACTAAAATCGGAACTCGGCTGACCAGCTCACGGTTTTCCAGTTGTCTAGGGTCCAACCGATATGCTTACGAGCCAAGGGGATGCACTGCAGGCAATGTACTGCAGTTAGCAAACGCACTCAAGTCGGACGTCTGCTGCCGTAGCCCTCGAACGCCAGATTTCGCCGAACACCAGCAGCCATTCATGGACTTGGTGTTCGCTGATGACAGTGTGCCATGCCACCAGGCCACTGTTGTTCACGGTTGGTTTAAAGAACATTCTGGGCAATTCGAGTGGATGATTCGACCATCCAGATCGTCCAACATGAATCCCATTTAACATTTATGGATACGTTAGTAGTACTTTCCACATTGATTTCTGTGGCTATTTCACGGAGAGCTGCTTGTCTGTTAGCACTGACAACTCTATGCGAACGTCGCTGCTCTAGGTGAGAAGTACTACTTGAAATTTGGTATTCTAGTCGCACTCTTGACACTGAGGATTTCGCATATTAAATTCCCTAACGATTTCCGAAATGGAATGTCCCATGTGTGTAACTCCAGCTTCCATTCCGCACTCACAGTCTGTTATTTCTCGTCTTGTGGGTACAATCTCATCGGAAACCTTTTAACCTGAGTACAAATGACATTCCGCCATTGCACTCACCTCAATTTATAACGTGTAGGTGGTTCAGACCTAGTTTGTAGGTCGTGGACTACCTTGTACTTAGAAACGGAAAGAGGCTTTCAAATAAACTGAAGTTCTTTAATGTCTTAATAATTTTACCGGGTCTGAAAATAGTGCTTTGTCTTAGTTTCAAGTAGTTTGTATTCTTATGTGTATTCCACTTTTAACTGCTTTTTGATAACACTTATACTTAATTTGATTTCTCGTACTAATGTTTGGGGCGTAGCAGGGTAATAACGCAAGAGATGAACAATTAAATACAGTATCGGCAAGATTTTCGCTGTTGAAATACATATAAATTTCGAAAGAATATGAGTTTGTAGCATGTTTTTTCGTGTGCAAAGCACTTGATTTTTGACAGAAATTTTTGCAGTTTCAGAAAATACTATAACATTTTAAAAGTGAATGCTATCATTTGAAACTGGGATCAGATAATATATTAAACTTCTGTCACTGAGGCAAAAGTCGGCAAAGTGTTAGAAGATACAACACTCTCCCACGTTACTTAAAATATGGGGTATTTGCACCAGCACTCTTGTGCAATTTTGAAAAGTGTTTGTCTGTCAATAACCTGTGTGGGAATGAAAACTTCCCACATGACACTCCATTCTTTTAGCTTTCAGCATTTCCCTGGCAACAGTGCAAATGTATATTTAATTCTGCATCAGGAAGTCATCTGAATACGAGTGACATTGCCGTATGCTGTAATGCAGGGTCGGCCACGGGGCGCCAAAGTTCACGCGCGCAGCGTGTGCAGGCCGCGAGCGTGAGAAGGGCTGGTCTCTCATTCGTATTTAGTCGGTCCTTCTCGGAGGTACCCACAACAACGTGAGATTTCATTATCGTTATGGTGCGGCATTTTTAGGTCGGCACAACTGTCTGAGCTCGGCAGAATCGCGGTGTAGCGGTGTTTACTTTCGCTATTTGTTCGTGTTATGAAGGACGTTCACAGGTCCACTGGCTGTTTGCACAAAAAAGTCAGTGTAGTGATCTATCGTCACATTCTTTTAAAATGATTGGGAATGACAAAAGAAAGGGATGAGAATTCTCAGTTTTCATTTGCGACAGGTGCTGCTTATTTGCTATGAAGCAATATTACATTACCATGCAGAGGGAATTTAAACATTTAGATAACAATGAAAGAGCAAAGAGTTACAACGATAAGCAGACGAGATGCACTGTTCTATACATCAAGAGGTACTTCGTGTCAAATTTGCAGGAACGGAGCACTTGAAGAAATTGATGTTAGGAACAGCAAAATTCCTGAAGTCGCACTCATTATTCCATTTTCGGTTCCTACAGTTTTCAGTGGAAATGAACGAAGAGTATGAAGACTTCATATATTACTGCAGAGTACGGTGGTTAAATCACAGGGTGCACCTGGAACGTCTTTTAGATTTAAAACTCGCTGTTTTTGAATTTCTGTAGGAAAAAGGAGTGCAGGAACGAAAATTACAGTATCCAGAATGGATTGCACACTTCGCATGTTAAGTTGACTTGACTGTACACTGCCCACAGTAGTACATTGCTAGGTGACTTTTTTCTGATGTAATGGAGATGCATTTAAAAAGAAATTCGCGTTGTGGAAAGAACACATTCTGACAAAGTCAATCCAGTTCCGTAAGCCCACTGGCGTTAAAGAAAGCACGAAGTATGAAGAATTCACTGTGCCGTTGCAAGAATTAAAAGGATAGTTTTGTAAAGGTTTCGAGGACACTGTCAGTCACATATCTCTTTTCGAGCTTCTATCGAGACCATTCACTTTATCAATCAAAAACGGCCCTGTGCATGTGCAAACGTAACTTATTGACCTGCCAGATAATTCCAGTTTGAGTGACAAATGTTTCTACGGCAAAACTGTCCAGGGCATCTACATTGTTTTCCTCCGGTAGATTTTCCAAGTCTCCATAATGAGCTCACAAAAGTGCTACAATGTTTCGATCGACATATTTATGTGAAAGACATTTTTCACATATGAAACTAAATAAGTCACTATTACGTGGCAACTTCAGTGAAAACCTTTGTGAAATTGCCTGCTTCTGTGTGTATGCCTACAGTTTGCACCAGACAAGAATTGTATTATGTTTTCAGTGGGCCAAAATATTTAATTAATCTACATCTACATCTACATCTACATGAATACTCTGCAATTCACATTTAAGTGCTTGGCAGAGGGTTCATCGAACCACAATCGTACTATCTCTCTACTATTCCACTCCCGAACAGCGAGCGGGAAAAACGAACACCTAAACCTTTCTGTTCGAGCTCTGATTTCTCTTATTTTATTTTGATGATCATTCCTACCTATGTAGGTTGGGCTCAACAAAATATTTTCGCATTCGGAATAGAAAGTTGGTGACTGAAATTTCGTAAAAAGGTCTTGCCGCGACAAAAAACGTCTATGATGTAATGACTTCCATCCCAACTCGTGTATCATATCTGCCACACTCTCTCCCCTATAACGCGATAATACAAAACGAGCTGCCCTTTTTTTGCACCCTCTCGATGTCCTCCGTCAATCCCACCTGGTAAGGATCCCACACCGCGCAGCAATATTCTAACAGAGGACGAACGAGTGTAGTGTAAGCTGTCTCTTTAGTGGACTTGTTGCATCTTCTAAGTGTCCTGCCAATAAAACGCAACCTTTGGCTCGCCTTCCCGACAATATTATCTATGTGGTCCTTCCAACTGAAGTTGTTCGTAATTTTAACACCCAGGTACTTAGTTGAATTGACAGCCTTGAGAATTGTACTATTTATCGAGTAATCGAATTCCAACGGATTTCTTTTGGAACTCATGTGGATCATCTCACACTTTTCGTTATTTAGCGTCAACTGCCACCTGACACACCATACAGCAATCTTTTCTAAATCGCTTTGCAGCTGATACTGGTCTTCGGATGACCTTACTAGACGGTAAATTACAGCATCATCTGCGAACAGTCTAAGAGAACTGCTTTGTTTGTGATCTGTGTTGCTGAGGAAAGTAAAATACAAAACCAAGTCGCTTGCAGTGCTACTTAAGTGTCATTTAAACGCGACGCGTTCTCTGTTTTTCCCTCTTCCCCCTCCTCACACTCCGACAACGCTGTGTGGTGGCGGGGGAAATGTGAAGTGACGCTAAGCGCTTTGGCACTGAGGCCCAGGTATGGTCAGCGAGCCGAAATGTTGGCCACGGTTGCTGTAATGCATGCAGCGTGCTTCAGTGATTAGCCTCGCTAGCTGGCGTACTGCAGGTCTCCAGCTCGAAACTGACCAGCAGCAATTACTTCTTTGCTAGAATTAATCATTTCTAGAAGTTTCTTGAAACATTTTATGATTTTAAAGTTTTGAATTCTAGAATATTCAACTTTTTTTATATAAATAACCGCATTTACGAATGTTCGGTGTTAATGTACATAGCTGCACTTTTCGTCCAGGAGACAAGTTCTGTTTTGGCTGTACAATGGTATCAGTAATGATAGTGCTTTCAGTACTAACTGTTTAAATTCATATCTGGCCCTGCCTTCAGATTTGGACTTGATTGTGGTTTAGGCATGACAGCCTTTGCTGGAGGTGCCTGCCTAGTGCTTCAAAACATCGACGTCACCAAGCCTCCAACTGGACAACATAAAAGCCATCACCAACATACACAGGAACTGCAACACAATCAGTACATCGTTCGTAAGATCCATATATTCATGAGTCAGATAGATTGCAGAACAGCAGTATGTAAGCTGCACATCAGGCATCCATCACTGTTTTCCGCAGAAGTTGGTCAGAACTTGAAAAAGCTCAAATGGTTCAAATGGCTCTGAGCACTATGTGACGTAACTTCTGAGGTCATCAGTTACCTAGAACTTAGATCTAATTAAACCTAACTAACCTAAGGTCATCACAAACATCCATGCCCGAGGCAGGATTCGAACCTGCGACCGTAGCAGTCGCTCGGTTCCAGACTGTAGCGCCCAGAACCGCACGGCCGATCCGGCCCGACCCCGAAAAAGCGGCTGAGAAGATTGTACCGAGTATTCAGATACACTCCTGGAAATTGAAATAAGAACACCGTGAATTCATTGTCCCAGGAAGAGGAAACTTAATTGACACATTACTGGGGTCAGATACATCACATGATGACACTGACAGAACCACAGGCACATAGACACAGGCAACAGAGCATGCACAATGTCGGCACTAGTACAGTGTATATCCACCTTTCGCAGCAATGCAGGCTGCTATTCTCCCATGGAGACGATCGTAGAGATGCTGGATGTAGTCCTGTGGAACGGCTTACCATGCCTTTTCCACCTGGCGCCTCAGTTGGACCAGCGTTCGTGCTGGACGTGCAGACCGCGTGAGACGACGCTTCATCCAGTCCCAAACATGCTCAATGGGGGACAGATCCGGAGATCTTGCTGGCCAGGGTAGTTGACTTACACCTTCTAGAGCACGTTGGGTGGCACGGGATACATGCGGACGTGCATTGTCCTGTTGGAACAGCAAGTTCCCTTGCCGGTCTAGGAATGGTAGAACGATGGGTTCGATGACGGTTTGGATGTACCGTGCACTATTCAGTGTCCCCTCGACGATCACCAGAGGTGTACGGCCAGTGTAGGAGATCGCTCCCCACACCATGATGCCGGATGTTGGCCCTGTGTGCCTCGATCGTATGCAGTCCTGATTGTGGCGCTCACCTGCACGGCGCCAAACACGCATACGACCATCATTGGCACCAAGGCAGAAGCGACTCTCATCGCTGAAGACGACACGTCTCCATTCGTCCCTCCATTCACGCCTGTCGCGACACCACTGGAGGCGGGCTGCACGATGTTGGAGCGTGAGCGGAAGACGGCCTAACGGTGTGCGGGACCGTACCCAGCTTCATGGAGACGGTTGCGAATGGTCCTCGCCGATACACCAGGAGCAACAGTGTCAATAATTTGTTGGGAAGTGGCGGTGCGGTCCCCTACGGCACTGCGTAGGATCCTACGGTCTTGGCATGCATTCGTGCGTCGCTGCGGTCCGGTCCCAGGTCGACGGGCACGTGCAACTTCCGCCGACCACTGGCGACAACATCGATGTACTGTGGAGACCTCACGCCCCACGTGTTGAGCAATTCGGCGGTACGTCCACCCGGCCTCCCGCATGCCCACTATACGCCCTCGCTCAAAGTCCGTCAACTGCACATACGGTTCACGTCCACGCTGTCGCGGCATGCTACCAGTGTTAAAGACTGCGATGGAGCTCCGTATGCCACGGCAAACTGGCTGACACTGACGGCGGCGGTGCACAAATGCTGCGCAGCTAGCGCCATTCGACGGCCAACACCGCGGTTCCTGGTGTGTCCGCTGTGCCGTGCGTGTGATCATTGCTTGTACAGCCCTCTCGCAGTGTCCGGAGCAAGTATGGTGGGCCTGACACACCGGTGTCAATGTGTTCTTTTTTCCATTTCCGGGAGTGTAGAACAGGTTGGATGATATGATGTGTTTGGCAAATATGTACCTTTACTGGGACGGTACAACCAAGCATTGGTTTGAGAACTACGAAGAGAACTTCAAAAGCTGAGACAAATTCCTGGCCGAAATTCTGCTTAGCAGAAGTAGAAAGTAAAGAACGGGTCCCAACGTCATAGGAAAACAACACAGTCGTACATTCACAGTGTTTTGGCCCTATGAGACCTCGTGAATCCTTATATGACAGAAGCAAATAAAATTTCATACTTGAAGAAAAGAGTTGTAGAGCGCATGTACCAAGCTATTCTGATAAATTCATCAAGGATACTAGTGCGTGGGAGAAACACAAGAGAAAAGGGTCGGAGGACAGAGGTATATCTGACTATCGAATACAGTTCCTATGGAAGTTGTAGAAGACTAAAACGAATTTGCCTCACACGCACGACACATAATAATAGAAGGGACACAGCATATGTCAGACCGAGTTCACAAGAGAAAGCAACCTTAAATGAGTACCCGATACGTCTGGAGGTAATAGAGAATGTTGAAGAAGGACCAACCACCGCCATCAGACGGTCATGTCAGGAGTTATAGTCTCGGTCATGTAGTACTTATATCGCAGCCGTCTAAAAACAATCCAGGAGCCGTCAACGCAGGTACAATCAGCTCTTACACGAACTAGAATCCTCCGAAGAATATCGGACATTTGAAGGACAGAGGAAGAGGGCGGTGTGATTCCATTGTGAACGCCCTGGACACGTTTTACGCTAACGCCGAGAGAGAAGGAGGGTTTTCATCTTTTCATCGACTACCACGCCGCCAGACGTCAATTGTCAATAAAGTTCTGTTCACGCCAGTCATCTGCAGATAATTATAGCTGACCTATGGGATGAAGGTCACTCCCCAACGACCGAAACCGTCCCACGTCAGCCTGCAGCCACTCGCCTAGCCGCTGACTCCAGCAAAATCAGGTGATGTAACCATCCGTGGCGTTAAGGTGGCGACAGATGGGATCCTCCATGGACAACAGTCGTCAAGACGTCAGGGAATAGCATTGACACCATTATCGACGGCCAATCTATCCGAGCGCTAGTCGACTTACGGGCTTCTTTTTCTGTAATGCCGAATGATTTTCGTCTTCAGTTAAAGCAATTCAACTGAATGTCGGAAATGGGAAATACAGGAAGCCGACAGGAACATGTGTTTGCAAGAGTACCGGTCAGTGACAGGACACAGTCCTTCGAATTTGTAGTTTCACGAAATTTAGACGTCATGTTACACTACCACCCACAACTCATTCCTAATAGGAACACTCGATCTAATTCAAGATGGTCAGCTCTGTGCCCTTGACAAAATCCGAGCTCCGCTACCACTAAAGACTATGAAGTGGGTGAAGCTACTATCGAACTACTAATAGTAACAGGGCTCAAAGAGGATCATGGGCGAATGTTTGCCATTTTTCAAATCCATAGTGCAGAAATGTTATAACGGCCCATGGTAAAACGCCGTGTCCACACTGGGTAGAATCCACTAATTAGCCAGCACTCGGGCAGGGTGTCGCCAGCTGAACGATGCTTAATTCTGGAGAAAGGTAAGAGTGTAATCACTTATATAGAGGTGTAAAGGGTAACAGGATTTAAGTTTTTTTTTAGTTCATAAATGGAGAAAGGGGAGCTGTTACATTAATTGGGAATTTTGCCATGAATCTAAAAACATGGACATTCATAAATTTTGCCTGGAGAAGTACATGTTAGCACGTGCAGCAGAAATAAATGTTCATAATAAAGTCTTCATATAAGTAATTTTATACCGAGCACCTGCAGATAACTTCAATTTATTCATAAATGACTTTGAATCTTTTTAGGCGTATTTAACGGCAAAAAACAAATAAATTGCCTTTGCTCTTGATTCTGATGTATACTTTCCTAAAAACTCTTCCAATAAGAATTTATTACAATCAGTAACAATATCATTCAACGTAATTTCTACTGTGATTTCACAACTACTGTTGCTAATAGTTTAAAAACAGCCATTGATATGATCATTATACAGAGGTCTAATGAATGAAATCGTATTACGAAACCATTAGTCAAAACTTTCTCAGACAACGACATGCATTTCCTTTTGATAAATGTTAATATTAAACAGAATGTAAAGTATACTAAGTATGAGTTCAGGAGGGTCGTCAGTACGTCAGAAATTGGTTGTTTTAGGACAAATCTGAAGGAAATGAACTGAACTGACATATACAGTGTTTAAGGCATGAGGTAATGATACGATACGCAATTGATGTGATTACCCTATTCGAAAGCTGTTTTTCCCCAAAACTAAACGAGGTTAGAGCATTCTACAAAGATGCCATGGATTACTGAAGGAATAGAGGGATCTTGTAAGACAAACAAGAAACTCTATCTACCAGTGAGAAATATCAATGAAATTGATGCTGTATCTCATTACAAGACATACTACAAAATGTTGAAGATAGTGATACGGACATTAAAGCAAATACATTACGGAAAAAGATTATTACATCACATAACAAAGTAATGCAATGTTGGTCGTAGAAACGGAGGGGAAGCGTAAAAACACATATCAAGAAGGGGCAGGTAGCATTAAGAGTAACTGATACATTGTTAAAACATGTGTGCAGTGTTGCAATGACCTTTAATAAACTGCTACTGAAAATTTAGACTTGTCAGTTTCAATGGGTGCTGCCATAGAATATATCAGACCACACATTACAAATAACTACATAATATTACCCTCACTGCCCCAGTAGAAGCAGTGCCCACCATAGAACCGTTTAAACCAAAAAATGTGATGGTGGTTACATTTAAATATCGACAAGATTAACTAAAGAATGTGCTTGTGAGTTTAGTAACATAGTAAGTCATCTGTGTAGACATTTATTAGTGGTATATTTCGTGAATGGCTGAAATATGTTGAATTTGAGACTTTGTTTAAGAAAGGAGATAAAGAAATACCATAAAATTTCTGGGGAGAACATGGCAAGGTGAGAGGAAGAATCGGAACAAGGCAGTTGGGCACGAGGCACTATTGTCAACGAATCTATTCTACGGCCGATAATTATTCTACGGAGTCAGCCGGCTTAGCTGGGTGGTAACGTGCTTGCCTCCCATGCACTGGGCCCGGATTCAATTCCCGGCGGGTCGGAGATTTTCTCCGCTCGGGGAGTCGGTGCTACGTTGTCCTCATCATCGGCCGCAAGTCGCCCAATGGTTGAAATGACTCTGAGCACTATGCGACTTAACTTCTGAGGTCATCAGTCGCCTAGAACTTAGAACTAATTAAACCTAACTAACCTAAGGACAGCACACACATCCATGCCCGAGACTCCAGACTGTAGCGCCTAGAACCGCACGGCCACTCCTGCCGGCAGTCGCCCAATGCGGCGCCAGCGGAAATAAGACTTGCACTTGGCGGCCGAACCAGAATGGGACGTCCCGGCTAATAATGCCATACGATCATTTCATTTATTTTAAATGATGAGGCTAGGAGCATGTGGCAGCAAAGTACGACACATATTTGTCACTATTTATGGTGGTTTCTGATGAATGTCCTTTCGGCACCTAGTTTAAACTGATGTCAACATGTATTTCATGACTATTTTATCCACACGTTGAATATAGAAGCACTGCGTGGCAATTTATACTATTTATTTTGCTTTTCACTAAAACATCAATGTCTGGTACCAGCTTCCGACCACTGCTAATTCGAAGATAACCTTTTAAAGTGAAGGGTGTCAGTGAGCTTCTATGGATGGTTTTCGTTCTTGTCATTGCGGAAAAAAGATACTGTAACAACATCGCCTTAACCGTAGCGGCAAACTTTTGAAGTCGTGAAAATAAATGTATGTCGAAAAAAATTATCAAACGGATCAACAAGACTTAGTTTTTTTTATGAAACTTACCACTCAACCGCCCGTCACACAGCAGGTCTAAGTTCTAACAGTAGCTAGACATCTTGCGCTGACCTATTATAAATTGATACTAGTGTGTGTAAACTTCGCTTTGAAGTTCCTGACCCGGCCATAATGGTTCTTTCCACAGATTTTAAAGGAGCTACTCTCTTTAAGCGCTGAGCCATTAAGTATATAC
Organism: Schistocerca gregaria; assembly: GCF_023897955.1. Classification (NCBI taxonomy): domain Eukaryota; kingdom Metazoa; phylum Arthropoda; class Insecta; order Orthoptera; family Acrididae; genus Schistocerca; species Schistocerca gregaria. The sequence continues at coordinate 826,519,028 of NC_064931.1, read as the reverse complement.
GCATGCGTTACAACTACGGGGAACTTAACAAATTGCCATGCCTCTGACGACAGAGCACAGTTGCACTTGCTCCGTTCTACATAATGACGTGTGACAGCCACACTTTACCGCGAGCGCTCACTACTCAGGCGCCGAGCCAGCGTGAGCGCGGGCGCCCGTCTAACCGCCTCCTCGACAGACTCTTTGAAGGGAGCAAAGCATTTCTCATCTATGTACATACAGACAGGCTACTGACAAATCGTTGTTGACGTGACTGACTAAGAAAAGACTGTCTTTATAACACCTGAGACTCTATGTGAGTTCAAAACAATGCCATTGGGATTATGCAACTTTCCAGCCACCTTCAAGCATGTGATGCACAATCTGATTCGAAACCTTAAATGGACGACATTTATTTGCTACCTAGATGACAGTCTAGTGTTTTCGAAGACATTTGAAGAACATCTAAGCCAAACTGAAAGTTCCTGGCAGATCACAACTGCATGCTATACCAGGACTCCGACCTGGGCCCTTCGCCTTTTGCGAGGAAGTAGATGAGGTCAAGCTGTGTGGGCGGGTCTCGAATCGTGCCTGGATAGCTCAGTCGGTACAGCACTTGTCCGCAAAAGGCAAGGATCCCAGATCCGATTTCCAGTCTGGAACACAGTTTTTATGTACCATAAAGTTTCAAATCAGTGAGCACTCCACTAACAAGCGAAAATTAATTCTGAAAACGTGTAAGCCGCTTTGCAACCATGTTGAAGTGCTTTTAGACAGTGGGGCTAGCCTTTTTGTCATCCAACAAATAAAAAATTCTTCGTGCACCTAGTTAATGGCGATGGAGTCCGTCCCGGCCCAGAGGAAATAAGAGGAGTCACAAATTTTTCTGACTGCTAGGAACACTCATGATGTGAGCAGTTTTTTTCGGAATGTTCTCATACTACCGGCGATTCAAGGAGGATTCTGTACCAACGGACGTCCTTTGAAAGAACTATGGAATGGAGGCACCAAATACCGGTGGAACGAGATGCAAGAAAGATCTTTCCCTGTTGTTATGGAGGCACTAACATCGCCTCCATTTCTAGCACTGTATCACGAGGATGCCGAGACAGAACCTCACACCAACACTAGTAGCTGTGGGAGAGTACAAACCTAGGGTGGTACTGGAAAGATAATAGCTTATGCTGCATGAGGAATCACGAAGTCTCCATTGAACTACTCTGAAACTGAGAAACACTACATTTATTCTGCCGCAAACAGTCCACGTTTGTGACGGACCGCCATTCTACATCCTGAGTGATTCGCCTGAGGGATCTGAAATGACAAATGAGGTTTCAGTTGCGCGATCTAATAGCAGTATACAAAAGCAGACCTACACACAAGGACACTGACTGGCTCTGAAGGAATCCTTTGGCAGAATTCGGAGGCAGCTTGGTTGAAATTCTGTCATCGTTGGATGACACGATACTGCTGCTGAGCAGAGGGAGAATCCAACACTGCTGATAGCCAAACTAGCTATGTAGAAAGGGGAACTTACCAAGGGAGAATTGCAGTCTATAATTGGAACATTATATAAGAGGAACTAGAATACAATGGGACGGAAGTGGTTGCTCATCATCCCAGCTCATCAAAAATCATCTCTCCAGAAGTATTCCCGCGATAGTCCAATATCTGGTTACCTGAGATTCGTGACGTCTCTGGAGAGAATCAGGCGCAGATATAACTGGTCATGTGTTAATCTGTTCATCAGAAACTGCAAGGAATGCCGGCGATTGAAGCGTGTCTGATACCAATTCCACCTGCAACACTGCCATTCCATCAAACTGGAAAAGATGTTCTCGAAGTTGACACATCAAAATAGTAGGCTAATGGACTGCACTGACCTCCTCACCCTCTGCGCTGCCACCAAGGTATACCGACTGCGAAGCTCCGGAAATTGCAAAGTTCCTTGTAGGAGAGATCATTTTGAAGTACGGGAAACCCGTATGATGATCTCTACTCGTGGAAAAGTTTTTCAGTCGAAGCTAGTATCATAGGTAACATCACGTTGTAACATCACCTACAAGATGTCAACAGCATGGCACCCACAGTTGGACGGCCTTTTAGTAAGATTTTGCCAAATATGTTCTAAATATACGTTAGATTCGAAAGGAGAGATTGTGATGCAACACTGCCCATTGTAAGATTCGCAAACAACACAAGGAATCAAAACACGGCAGACTTCGCACCATTCCTTTTGCTCCACGGTCACGAGGGCGAAACAACAAAGGATACATTGTTCCAGTTACAACCAAGATCACTACGTGAAACACATAAACACCGGGTCTGAAGAAGAAAGACAATTGGTTCGAAAACTGTCCCTGGACATCCAGGAGAAGGTCCGAGATCACTATAGCACCAACCATCGGCCAGTGAGATGCATCCCGGGAGACTCGATACGGAGTTTTGCGCCTGTGCGGAAGGTGAGGCTATCGGAAAGTTACTAGACACCAGTGTCGGCAGTATCGTATCATTCGTCGTTTACGGACGTCACATACGAAGTCGAGGATTATGATCCTTCATCAGAAAGACGAAAGTGCAGAGTCATCGTCCATGTCCTCCGTATACTGCTCTGCTAGTCCTGAGACGCAAATACACGACGAGAGTTTCTCGTTCAAGGAAACTGAAGTCCCACTCGATGATTGCGAAGCTTCGTCAGGATTGGCGACTTCTACGCTAATCATAGTGAAGAACATGTGACAACACGATCAGATTGCGAGGATCTTGCAGCGCTGCCAAGCAGATGACTGCTGACAAGATCTACATCTGGAATGACAAGCTGTGAAACAGCGGATCGCTGATTTTCCAGGAGAAGGAGCAACGTCGGGGACTGTGGTGCTTGCAGTTTTACAGTAGTGTTTAGCGTCTCTCGCTGCCTTAATATTTTGATTTCTAGAAGGTTTAGAAATTTATTATGTTTATACTGTTTGCATATCCTGCAACATACGATGTCTGTGTAAATAGTAGCACTCTCCGTCCAGAAGGTAATTCTGGTTTGCCTCTATGTTTATACTTGTAATAAAAGTGCCTACATTGCTAAATGTTGTACTTCATTGACATCCCTGCTTTCAAATTTACCACTTTAAAGTACAACGATATGTACAAACGAAAAGACGAGTAACGATGTACAGCGATTTGACATAAAATATAAGTTTATAACTGTGATTTTTTTCATCTTGATTATTTAATTGGTATTTTCCTTCATAGTGATGTGGCGGATCATTATTAACTCTGACGCAACTGGTAATCCCACACGTCATTTTCCAGCCGTTTAAGAAGTGGGCGTATTTAAATGATACTGTCATAATTTTGTGTAGTTAAGCTTATGTAATTATTTCTTTCTTTTCTAGTGGAGCTGTCTGATTTCTATGGATGTAAAACCATAAAGGATACATGTGTCAACCGTGTGTGACGTTATGGTATTCACTGTTTAGTCAGTAGTACCCAATATGTAGGTACAATCAACGAGCTATGCCTTTGACACCATGCTATTGCCAGACAATTATTGAGATTTCTTTACGTATATCCTGTACTCAGTAACTGTTTTCTTCGTAATCGGTCGAGGAATGATTTGGTGGTGGTGGTGGTGGTGGTGGTGGTGGTTAGTGTTTAACGTCCCGTCGACAACGAGGTCATTAGAGAAGGAGCAATTGTGCAATTCCAGAAGGACAATGCGACACCCTACACCAGCAGAATTGCTACAGAGTGGCTCCAGGAACACTATTCTGCGTTTGAACACTTCCGCTGGCAACCAAACACCCCAGCCGTGAACATTATTGAGCATGTCTGGGACGCCTTGCAGCGTGCTGTTCAGAAGAGAGCTCCAGCCACTCGTTCTCTTACGGGTTTATGGACAGCCCTGCAGGATTCATGGTGTCACTTCCCATGAGCACTACTTGAGACATTAGTCGAGTCCATGCCACGTCGTGTTTCAGCACTTCTGCCTGATCTCTAGGACCCTACACGATACTAGCCAGGTGTACCAGATCCTTTAGCTCTTCAGCGTACTTAATTACTTAGCAAATTACATTCCATATTGGTGTAAAATATTTGCACAGTGTTGCTATGATTATAACTGAACAGTGTCTCAGGTATTAAGTATCTTACTGAATTTGTTTGTATATTTCATTGCATATTGGTGTAAAGTATTTGCACAATATTTTTATGAGTAGAAATGAGCAATGGCTTAGATGTTAGGTCTGTCTGCTTCCAGAGCTGGTGACAGCTCCTGTCATTACTGCCTCAGAAGTCCTTGTTATGTGTCGGTGTATATGATAAACAAGTGTGTGTCGTTCGTTCGACGGCCGCTGTGTCCGAGCAGTTCTAGGCGCTTCAGTTTGGAACCGCGAGACCGCTACGGTCGCAGGTTCGAATACTGCCTCGGGAATGGTTGTGTGTGATGTCCTTAGGTTAGTTAGGCTTAAGTAGTTCAAAGTTCTAGGGGACTGATGACCTCAGATGTTAAGTCCCACAGTGCTCAGAGCCATTTGTCGTTCGTTCTAAGCAAGAATTCATTTCTTGCTACAACAGGAAAATGATTCGGTGTTTGGATACTATATTTTTATATGTCATTTTAACTGCAATTATAGTAGTCATTTTAACATATTGACAATCATTACTCTCTACTGATAGAATCACATCTGAACAAAACATGCTCTTCGTATCATACGCATTTCAGATTTGTTAATTGCAAGGCATCATCAGTGGAACATTTCATAGATGCTGATTTACATGTGTTCTTTTCGGTTTTACGGCTGTAATTCTTCTGCTCACTGTCATACAAAATTTCGTTTCCGCAGCCCTAGGGAATAAGGTTATGGTTATCAGATAAAATTAAAAAAGGAGCGGAAGAACGTCTCGCATTCTACGCCTAGAACTCATTTTTTTCAGTCTTGTGTATTAGCGCGCTTTTGTTTTCGAGTATTACAACAGAGGGTTTATCTTCTTCGTCGTGTTGACCCTACCAGAGTACACCAATGAAATATTCGCGCGAACTGTACACCAGGATCACAGCGACCCTCAATTATTTGCTGGAGAAGCTGCCTGAATATAGAATATTTTATAATGAAACTGGACTGTCATACATTAAATGCACTTTATTTCACCACTATTATGTACTTATTCAATACATATTAGTATTAATGGATCCAAAATTCGAGACTAAGTAGTAACTATTAAGAACGCTTTTCAATGATGAAATTTGAAAGTGATCCATACGTAAAGACTTACTTGCAATTTAATTTGATAAAGATGCTGCTCATTTGGCGAAATGCACACATCATACAAATATTTTGAGATTTTCTCAATTATTTTTAATTCCATTAGTTCATTATTTCCACCGTCCTGGAATGTGTACTACAATGTGGTTGGCAACTTGCAGACCTGTTCTTATAGGGCCAGTTGTGTTCCAGGCATGATTTTTCTTGCCGTGGACTGTCATATTTTCTTCATCGCTGTCTGAAGATTCGGCAGACTCATGAGTTTCACCATTGTTCATAACTGCTACCGGAGCATCAGTTTAAGAATCATTTTCACCTGGCATGTCACTTACGTGACTTTCACGGCTGTGTTCTTCTAACAATGCTTCCTGTATAGCATCTATCCCTAGCGAATATGTCTTTTCTATGTGCCGTCTTCACAAAAATGTATTTTACTCCTTGTGACAGATCGGTTACACAATGAGTGCCCCAGGGTCACGGTGATCATTAAAAACATATTTCTGTCAAATTAATTAAACAACAATGTCCCACAACTAAGAACGTTCGTCATCTACTAAGTCCCACTCAATGGTGAATTGACATCGCTGGCAACTGGCTGCGTATATGCGGTGGCGCATGCACAGTAACAAACAAACAAAATCCAGGGTCATTATAACCGTGGTGTACACTTCTAGGGTTAACATGTGTGACGGTCAGAATTGCACAACTATTCAGGAGAAGCGACATGCCATTTCGGATCCTTGGCGCAGAGGCACAAGGCGATAGATTACGCAGGTTTCTAACATGGTCGGAATGGTTACTTACAAGTCACCATTCATCTTCCAAAATATTAAAAATACTCCACAGCCGAAGTCTAGGCGACCCTCCGACCCTCACTTCCTTCCCGTCCTCCCCACGAACTATTGTATGGGCGCCTTCGTTTACAGTATTCACAGTTTCAGTTAAGTCTCTTAGTTGTTAAGAGTTTGCGTGGATATAAAGACGTTAAAGGTATGTGCCTAGCACTGTGTTGGTCTTCTTGCACTACATATATGACTTTCATTCGAGCTTGTGTGAGTTAAAGTGTTAGACTATGACATCAATTTGGGCCTCTCCTTCGGAAAAAGAATTACTGCAGTGCAAGCACAAATAATTCCAAGAAACCTGGGTCTAAAACTGAAGTACTCTCTACTGTGAATCAAACTAATATCTAACACGAATTAAGTTTTCCGTTGGTGTCAAGTGTAACACAATAATAATGAAAAACACGGAAAAAGCTTTTCATGCATTCTGAAAAAATCATTGTCGCTTATTGCCGAGGAAAGCTATTAAATGTGCTACATTGCTGTTGAGAGGCATATGAACTTCTCTTACCTGCACGATGAACGATTGACGACATCCGCATACAAAGAACTTTCTATAAAACATTATGCATATGCATGTCGTTCGTTTGAGATTATTGTTGAATGTCATCTACATACAGACACAATTATTTTGTGATGACATGAATTTTGTCTTAGAAGATTATATACTTAATTTGTTTTTCACGCCTTCAGTTTCGAGAGTCCAAACCACACTTTCAAGAGACTAAGTAAAAACAACTGAAGAGTTATTATCTAATATAATGCATATGTGGGTGATTTGGGATCAAATTCTTAACCGTCTATTGAATTGAATAATATACTGCTGTTTACATGAGAGTATATTTTATGAATATTATTTAACAAATTTAGGGGACATTTACCGCTGGAATACTGATAACCATGCGACGTATGTCAACGTCTCATTATGTGCATTCTTTGTATTGCAAATTTCAGATATATATCAAGACAACTGCTGAATTCTAAATCTTCAGGCAAACGCTATGCAACAAAATCTCCAGTGTCAAAGTTTCTGTAAGCAATAAAAGCCCCATATCTACTGGTCTTTCAAAAGACAGATAATTAAATTTGTACTACTGACATGGCCAAGTGGTGGAATGTCGTGATTACATTGAATGAATTTTTTATTTTCTCGCCTTGATTGCAGGATTCCGAGTACAACTAGCGATTTTAACGGCGAAATACCGTAATCGATTATGTTACTTCATTTTGATTATTGTTGTTAAATTTCTGTTATCAAGTTGGAAAAATAAAAAGTGGAATTTAATTTGAATATAATTTTATAGATTCCTTATTAAGCAAGAGAAAGTGTAAATTGTTTCCACTACAGTGACGGAGGTACCGCGCGTCACCATTACGAGTCAGCACGTAAAATTCAACATATTTTAAAGTCGACATTAAGAGAAACCATACATACTTTTTTTGTTTTTTTTTGTCATCAGTCTACTGACTGGTTTGATGCGGACCGCCACGAATTCCTTTCCTGTGCTAACCTCTTCATCTCAGACTAGCACTTGCAACCTACGTCCTCAATTATTTGCTTGACGTATTCCAATCTCTGTCTTCCTCTACAGTTTTTGCCCTCTACAGTTCCCTCTTGTACCATGGAAGTCATTCCCTCATGTCTTAGCAGATGTCCTATTATCCTGTCCCTTCTCCTTATCAGTGTTTTCCATATATTCCTTTCCTCTACGATTCTGCGTAGAACCTCCTCATTCCTTACCTTATCAGTCCACCTAATTTTCAACATTCGTCTATAGCACCACATCTCAAATGCTTCGATTCTCTTCTGTTCCGGTTTTCTCACAGTCCATGTTTCACTACCATACAATGCTGTACTCCAGATGTACATCCTCAGAAATTTCTTCCTCAAATTAAGGCCGGTATTTGATATTAGTAGACTTCTCTTGGCCAGAAATGTCTTTTTTTGCCATAGCGAGTCTGCTTTTGATGTCCTCCTTGCTCCGTCCGTCATTGGTTATTTTACTGCCTAGGTAGCAGAATTCCTTAACTTCATTGACTTCGCGACCATCAATCCTGATATTAATTTTCTCGCTGTTCTCATTTCTACTACTTCTCATTACCTTCGTCCTTCTTCGATTCACTCTCAATCCATACTCTGTACACATTAGACTGTTCATTCCGCTCAGCAGATCATTTAATTCTTCTTCACTTTCACTCAGGATAGCAATGTCATCAGCGAATCGTATCATTGATATCCTTTCACCTTGTATTTTAATTCCACTCCTGAACCTTTCTTTTATTTCCATCATTGCTTCCTCGATGTACAGATTGAAGAGTAGGGGCGAAAGGCTACAGCCTTGTCTACTCCCTTCTTAATACGAGCACTTCGTTCTTGATCGTCCACTCTTATTATTCCCTCTTGGTTGTTGTACATATTGTATATGACCCGTCTCTCCCTATAGCTTACCCCTACTTTTTTTCAGAATCTTGAAGAGCTTACACCATTTTATATTGTGGAACGCTTTTTCCAGGTCGACAAATCCAATGAACGTGTCTTGATTTTTCTTTAGCCTTGCTTCCATTATTAGCCGTAACGTAAGAATTGCCTCTCTCGTGCCTTTAATTTTCCTAAAGTCAAACTGATCTTCACCTAGCACATTCTCAATTTTCTTTTCCATTCTTCTGTATATTATTCTTGTAAGCAGCTTCGATGCATGAGCTGTTAAGCTGATTGTGCGATAATTCTCGCGGTTGTCAGCTCTTGCCGTCTTCGGAATTGTGTGAATGATGCTTTTCCGAAAGTCAGATGGTATGTCGCCAGACTCATATATTCTACACACCAACGTGAATAGTCGTTTTGTTGCCACTTCCCCTAATGATTTTAGAAATTCTGATGGAATGTTATCTATCCCTTCTGCCTTATTTGACCGTAAGTCCTCCAAAGCTCTTTTAAATTCCGATTCTAATACTGGATCCCCTATCTCTTCTATATCGACTCCTGTTTCTTCTTCTATCACATCAGACAAATCTTCACTCTCATAGATGCTTTCAATGTATTCTTTCCACCTATCTGCTCTCTCCTCTGCATTTAACAGTGGAATTCCCGTTGCACTCTTAATGTTACCACCGTTGCTTTTAATGTCACCAAAGGTTGTTTTGACTTTCCTGTTTGCTGAGCCTGTCCTTCCGACAGTCATATCTTTTTCTATGTCTTCACATTTTTCCTGCAGCCATTTCGTCTTAGCTTCCCTGCACTTCCTATTTATTTCATTCCTCAGCGACTTGTATTTCTGTATTCCTGATTTTCCCGGAACAGGTTTGTACTTCCTCCTTTCATCAATCAACTGTTACCCATGGTTTCTTCGCAGCTACCTTCTTTGTATCTATGTTTTCCTTCGCAACTTCTGCGATGGCCCTTTTTAGAGACGTCCATTCCTCTTCAAATGTGTTGCCTACTGCGCTATTCCTTATTGCTGTATCTATAGCGTTAGAGAACTTCAAACGTATCTCGTCATTCCTTAGAACTTCCGTATCCCACTTCTTAGCGTACTGATTCTTCCAGACTAATGTCTTGAACTTCAGCCTACTCTTCATCACTACTATATTGTGATCTGAGTCTATATCTGCTCCTGGGTACGCCTTACAATCCAGTATCTGATTTCGGAATCTCTGTCTGACCATGATGTAATCTAATTGAAATCTTCCCGTATCTCCCGGCCTTTTCCAACTATACCTCCTCCTCTTGTGATTCTTGAACAGGGTATTCGCTATTACTAGCTGAAACTTGTTACAGAACTCAATTAGTCTTTCTCCTCTTTCACTCCTTGTCCCAAGCCCATATTCTCCTGTAACCTTCTACTCCTTCCCCTACAACAGCATTCCAGTCGCCCATGACTATTAGATTTTCGTCCCCCTTTACATACTGCATTAACCTTTCAATATCCTCATACACTTTCTCTACCTGTTCATCTTCAGCTTGCGACGTCGGCATGTATACCTGAACTATCGTTGTAGGTGTTGGTCTGCTGTCGATTCTGATTAAAATAACCCGGTCATTGAACTGTTCACAGTAACACACCCTCTGGCCTACCTTCCTATTCATAACGAATCCTACACCTGTTATACCATTTTCTGCTGCTGTTGATATTACCCGATACTCATCTGACCAGAAATCCTTGTTTTCCTTCCACTTCACTTCACTAACCCCTACTACATCTAGATTGAGCCTTTGCATTTCCCTTTTCAGATTTTCTAGTTTCCCTACCACGTTCAAGCTTCTGCCATTCCACGCCCTGACTCGTAGAACATTATCCTTTCGTTGATTATTCAATCTTTTTCTCGTGGTAACTTCCCCCTTGGCACTCATACAGACTCCAAAATCAAGAGCACGCTACAGTGTTCTCTAAGACGACGTCCTCTTACAGGCAGCACTACAAATTATTCGTAGGACATTTTTACATTATGCTATGGGAGATAGAAATGTTAGTCATCGAATTTGTAGACTGAGACTCATATCACTGATAAACCATTCACGTTTTCCTGGCAATTAATACGTCATTGTGTACCAAAAATACTGCGTCGATGTTTCAATTTGGAGATAATTTTTATAATCAGTTCGTTTGTGCATTATGTCATGTGGTGTCACTGGGAAGAAGCAAGACTGTTACTATTTAACTAAAAATGATGATTACAGCAAAGAAGGTTATACATTCGCTACGGTTACACCCGTATGCTTCCACTAACTCGTGTATCACTATTATTTTTAGTTGAGGGAGCAAATAATTTGGGAAGCTCAGTTACGTGTAGGTTACAAAAGACAAAAAGGGAAAAGTTAGCGATCGCTACAAATTTAAACTTCGACATGCAGTTGAAGATTGCAGCATTATTTACCTGCACAGATCCTATAACAATAATGATACCTAAGTATTGCATCAAACCAATCTCAGGACTGAGGACCACAACAACAACAAGTATACATCAGTATAAAAGAGTAATCTAGAATTTACTGGGAGACAATGCACAATAAATCATATGTAATTATTTCTTAACTTACTAGACTCTGATACCGACATGTCTAAAACGCTCATAAAAAGCAACAGTTTATGACAGACAAAATGTGGCCACTGAAGTTAAACTTGCCGTGTCCGCGAATCAGAGGCGAACGTTATGCACCAGACTTTACAGCCTTAAGCGTCCATAAAGATGCATATGGAAGCCCGCCAGAAGTGACGTAAAAATTGGATTCATCGTAAAGCTCGAGACTCAGTTTCACTTATCCCAGAAACGCACGTAACTGTGTGGGACGAGCGCATTTCATGTCACTAACGGACCCTAGCACATGTTTAAGAGCTAATTTCGGCGCCCTGATAGGGTATCCGTTACATCAAAGCTGAGTCTGCAAATAAAAAGCAAAATTACAGTGTTCAAACTGGTTTCCCTCTCTCGCTTGGTAGAACGGAACTTTACAACATGTTCTTTTTTGTTTCCTTGATGACGTATCGACGTGCTCCAGGACACGTCTGCGCGACGATTGGTGTCACATCGTAAATGATACGTGCACAGAAAAACTAAATGTTTGTCCTATTTATGTATAAGACAGTTGGCTATACGTATCACTATTCATCCGTCGATCAGGTGGGAGTCATTCTTCCTTAAGTAACAACATCAACGGTTGCAATTAAATTAAAGTCTTTTGTGAGTGCATTTATTTATTTCTGTTTAGAAAGAGACGCCTAAAGAACTTCTACCGAACTTAAATTTTGCTTTAGACAATACGTATCCGTTTGTCCACTATGTTAATAGGTACTTTAGGTCATTTACTTTACACTCACATTCGTTCAACTGCATCAACTCGTAGTTAACAACCGTGATACAGTATCTGCATGATATTATTGGAAATCATATCTTCTAGACTCCATATCGCATTCATATTTGCCACTAAATTATCTGTTGTAAATGTGCACTTCTCTTCGAAGCTGAAGAGTCTCACTGGTGCTAGAATGTTCATATTCAAGGTCGGTGCGATGACAAGTCGCTAGATAAGATGGTGAAACGTAGGGTCTCACGCTACTTTACCATCACTTCAGTTGCCCACACTAGCCAAATATCAACTATGCCAACTGAATAGGGAATCGTTAGTAAAAACGCGTAGTAGTAATTGACTATCAAACAATTCCGTTTAAATTAGTTTCTGTTGTATAAGGGGAAAAAGAAAATCTTACTACAACCGATTGTAATTCAAAATAGTCCGCCTCCGTAGCTTAGCGATAGCGTGACTGCCTACCACGAAGGGGGCCCGGGTTCGATTCCCGGCAGGGTACTGGGTGTTGTGTGTCCTTCATCATCACTGACTTGCAAGTCGCCGATGTGGCGTCACCTAAAAAGAACTTACAATACGGTGACCGAATTCCCTCTAATGGGGCCTCCCAGACAACAATGCCGTACAACCATTTCCACAATTAAAAGTAAATATTACACTGTTTTCCTTATAGTATTTTCAAAACCATCTGGAAGGCGAGTTCTGTGTGAGTAGTTAATAATTTATTATGTATAAAGACTCAAACAGACTACGGCTGGGATGACGAGATGCACCTCTCGAAAGCAAACCCCGAACGAGTGGACGGCACGTGCTGCGAGGTGAGTCGTTATGTATTTATGGTAATATTAAAACGGCGCGAACGGCTTAGCCGGTAGCGTTCACCCATAATCCATATTTACTGCTGCGCACTAGTTAAGTATTCAGAAACTCGTTAATCACGCTCATGTCTCATATTTTGCGGTTTATAGGCAGTGCGCTTACTCATAGATGGCGGAAATTTCCGCCACCCTCTTGTCACTGCAGCTGCCGAGTATACTGCACACCGGGTCTCGTGTAATTTCACACTCGTTTTTCATCGATTATCGATCAGCTGATGAAGCGCTGCGTGCAACTTCAACAAAAACACTCATAAACTAGAAAGATTTTATGAAGTTGCAGTACATTTCAAAAATAATAACTGTTAGTTATTCGAATGTGACTAATGACAGGTTGAAATTAAACTTCCTCTTGCACTGAACATACGTATGGAATTCATACCAAACTACTGCATACAACAGACGTAGCCACCAAAAACAGAATGGATGCTGCTTGCTGTCAGAGCCCCTAATAGCACCCGTGCTTGACATCACATCCACCAGCTATGTACAGAGTGTACGTTCACTACACGAATGCAAGGGAAAACACATCTCTGACGACATATGTAACTACTTATTAAGACAACTTGCGCTAAAGATTAGGATTGCGTGTTCCATTCACCAGAGTTTCATCCGGTCAAAGAGCTTACTCTAGTGCATTTCGTACACCTCCCTAATTATTTTTCAAAGTTAAGTGGCTTAAAAAAAGATGTTTTAATTTCGCTGTTCTGACAATCTGGTAACATGAAGAGCATTTTGTTTCCTTCTTCGTAACTTCTGTGTTCAGATCAGTGATAAAGGCTGCTGTTGTGTACTACATCTAGCTGTTACACTTACATTTTATTTTAATGCCTACCACCTACACAAGAATTGAGTTATGCGTGCGTGGCATATGCTACATAACTGATCAGTCAAAGGTTCACATCATCTGTGGTTACTGATAACCCGTGTTCAGAAAACAGACCATTTCGAGTCTGTTCTCTCCCAAGCACAGCTTCGTATATCTGAGATACTGCATGTAATCTTGTTATTTCGTGTATACGTCAACCGTCTGTGACGCCTTTTTGTGAATTTTTAGCACTAATTACTATAGCGGAAAATATTTATATGACTTACGCGGAACTGACTATTGTTAATGAACAAAACTGCCCATCATAGGATATGTCAGAAACTGTAACTGCGATGGACCAGTCGGCTGCTGTCAAATGTCAGCGTATTCACATTTCCAACATCCTGTCCAGAGTGCGGTGTCATCAAGTTTGAGTGCGTGAGAGGAGAAAATGTGGTTAGTGACCAGTCGAATGCAACACAAAATACTGTTCACGATAATGAAGTGCGTGTTCGTTGCCGAATGTTATGGCAAGCACAATTTTGGGGAAACGTGTGCGGAGCTCATTGCGCAAGTCTTTGACACGAGCTTTTTTGTCAGAGTCTCTTGCAAAATTTGCAATACAAAATTTAGTGGCTAAATAGTGCGAAACAGTCTCTACAGTGATTAAAAATAGTAGCTATCCTGAAAGAGTTCGAACACGAGAAATTACTGCTCGAGTTCAGGAACGCCTGAAACAAATTGGAAGAAAATCTCAAAGCCTTTTATCTGTGCAAGTGGAAATTAAGGTATCGTCTTGTTACCAAAAATGTTATCTACCTGAATCCTTACAAATTTACTGATGTGCGTGGATTAAAGCGTCAAAATGAACCTTTGAAGCTTAAGTTATGGAGGTGGTTTCTGAGAGAAGTGCATCAAGACTTTTAGATCCTCAGTTTTCTTTCCTTCATATGAGGCCTTATTCAGCCTGTCGGGATTTGTGAATTCGTAGAAGATGCGCCATTATGCATCAGAAAATCCTCATCACTACTTTCATCAAATTTGTGATGCCAGCCGGTATGTCCGTAAGCTGTTTAATCAACATGTGGATCAATTCAGAGATGATGACCGACTGTACGAACGTTTTCAGCAAGGCGCCAGTGCACACGGCATTGACAACCTTGTGACGATTGCACGAGGTGTTCGGTGAGGAGAGAACGATCAGTACAGTCACGGCAATCCCCCTGGTCATCTCGATCGTCTGCTCTCTTTCCCTGCGATTTTTACCTGTGGGACAAACAGAAGAGCCAGGCGTCCTCAGGTAAATCCTAGACACTGGAAGAGCCACAGAAAAACACCAAAAAAGCTATTTCTGCTAACCCGCATCAGGTGCTGTTGCGCGTATCTCACTGTTTTATAAATCGAGAATAGCGCTACATTTAAGTCAACGATGGCAACTTTCAGAATCTTCTGTGATGTTCATTAACGAGGGTCATACTGTAGGTATTACTGGGTCTTACTGTAGGTATTTTCCGAGCCAGTGCTATTTTGTCCACAACGTATTAAAGGGTTTGTGTTTCTAAACGTAAATTTTGAAGCAGTAATATGAACAACAATGGTTGTAATGGTTGGAAAAAAATTCTCAACAAGACAAAGAATATGATGATCAGCAACAGGTTAAATGGATGTTTCACATCGTACTAGTTGCACATTGAAGTGGTAGACACCGGTTTCGACGCAAAGAAACTAAACCCCGGTAAACAATGAGGAGCACGTCTACTGAAACAAACAAAAATATTCAACACTCGTTTTTCTGAGCATAATTAGACGACACAGGGTGCATAGTTCACAATTAATTATCTATCTTTGAAGAGAGTGAGATGTGCAAGTTCTTTATGATGTCAGCCACGGAAAACTGGATAATATTACTAGAATCAAGGTAAGTGGATCATGAGGAACTAGTTGTGATTAATTGCACAGACACTGTGTCGTGCCAAAATACCAGACGCCTATAGGTCTGCACTGTAGAACTAGGTCTCAGCGTTGCTTGAGGACCACTGCCGGCAGTTGCAGAAGAGAAATTTCCAGGAAGATCGATGGGTAATGGACGACACAGGTCGTGAGAAGACTGCTAGAGAGCTTCTAATTGAAGAACCGTTTCAGTAGCTGGCGAAAGCCCAAGAGACTTCGTCAATGGAGAGTTGACTAGTCGTAGGTGTGCGCCGGTCTAAATACTGTTGAGGAGCAAGGATACAGTGAGACCCATTTTTCAGCATCTGAGCCGGCAGAACTAAGTCAGCGCTGACTGCACCCTCTTGGAGCGACGCCGATGCTTCCACTGGGCAAGGCGTGCACTCGGAATTACCGTGGCGGTGTTTATCGTTGTAGCTCCTGCGACTTTTGGCACAATCCTATCGTGGTGCTGCGTTGTTATCTTGTAAATTACTAGCGACGACATAGCGTGCCTCCACCTATTAGAAGAGAGAGGGTGACAACCTCGGGTCCTAGAAGGTAGTGGTGCCGCTGCTGGTGTCCTGTGGAAACAGAGAAGCTGGAAAGCAGGAAGGGTGGGGGGGGGGGGGGAGGGGGGGATGGCAGGGCTATGTTGATGTCAGTGAGAGTGGGCACCCGGCTCGTCGGATGGCTGATGTACCTCGGTTCTGTAGGCTGCGTGTCCTGTGGCTGAGGCAGCCAGTGGTCGCAGCCGACGCTCCTGCCGTTGAGCGGCTTGTAACACCGTAGCTCTAATACTCTACTGATTTATTTTGCCTTTTGTTTTATTTAATGTTACATCGCTGAGCTTCTGTAAATGTGTTTGATTGAATCGATAACACAAAATTGTATACTCCCTTCTTTGTAAAAACTTTGATGTTATGGTTTGATTCTATGCAATGTAATATATCTGTCATTTAAATTCTTTGTCTCAATTGGAGGGAGACAAAACTTACTGTATACATTTGGGATTTGGGTGAATAACTTTTTGTGCAAATGTTCTGTTTTATTTAAAATGTTTGCTGTTATGTGAACTGCTGACCTTCACTTAGGATTCTTAGTTATGTGGTATGTACCAACATGCAATCGCCACCACATTGCGCAATCACTGAAATGGAGCACTATAGTAACATTCAGTGAAGAATCAGCTCATTGGATGTTTTAGTGTGCACAAATATAAGGTAACTTATAACTCAATTCATCTACCTACCTTGATTTTTTCCCTATCACAACATCTCTCAGGTTCCTCTCCATTTGAACTATGATTACCGAGTGTCCTAGTATGTGGAAAAAAATGAAAGCCTCAAAGCCAAATAGTTTATTTGTTTGATCTTTGGTAAGAACGGAGTATTCAGATTTACTGTGGATTTAGTGAAGTTGTGGGAGGTAGTAAATGTAGTTTTGTGAAGTTTCAAAGTCACCTATGTAATCATTTACTTGAAAATAGAAGGCTGTGGTAATAAAGACAATTTGCTGTTTCTTTTAGAAATTAAAAGTTCTTAAAACTGATCCTTATAAAGTTTTTGCTTAGTTAATGATCAGAGTGCTGCCTGTAGTAAAATTTAAAGAGGTGGGTCAGTTTCTATCAAATTTGTCACATTGTGTCTCACTGTAGTAAAAGTCGTGAATTTCATTTATGGAAAGTTATATTACTCGTTTGCTATGGATTTGTCTCTCTTGTGTATTGGAAGTGCATATTAATAGTATGACAGGATCCACAGTTTGTCTATTGTGTTAATACAAGGTAAGAAGTAACGGGAACACCGCTATTTATGAAAACATTAATTTCTTTATTCAAAAGACAGTGAGAAGTAACCTGTTAATGAATTCAATTTAACCATCATTCTTAATAGAAAAGTATTTAGTTCAGAGAGACTTACCCTCTGATTAGTTCATAATTTTGCAGTGAACTACATTTATAATTTTATGTCAGCTAGGAAAATGTTTTGAACGATAATACTGAACCTATGTCCAATTAATGATTCTGCAGTCAATATTAATAGTAACGTTATAAAGACCATTCAGTTTGAATAAGCCCTGAAAGTAATAGTGTATTCCGTTATCTGTTATAAATATGCAAATAGTATGTGCTGCTCTAGCTGTTAGTTCCAACCTTAAAGTTAACATATGCAGGTATCAGAGTTCATTGCACTCGCGTGTGGTAAAGTATATGTTGTGTTTATCCGTATTGTTACTCATACCTACTTTTTTTAAACAAAAACGTTAATCTTTCTCTTTCCTAATTAGGCTGGCGACCGTCTTCTTTATTCTTTAAACAGTGTAGCTAGGTAAAACACTATTAGTTACTGTTTGAATAATTACGTAATTCTGACTTTCACTTCCGATAAGCCACCTCCGTTAGGTACAACGCAGTCAATATAACAAAATTCCTCTCAGAGGGTAACACTGCTCTGCTTCTTCATACTATAATTACTAGAATAAGAATAATTTCTTTATACGAACGGCCATAGGCTTTAAGGTTATGGAATAGTAGTAGCAGACTGGTAGTGTTATAAGCTCAACTCTGGAACACAAAATTGTGGGAATTTTCTGTCTCGACAGCCATTGCCCCTCGAAGGCGCAACTGACTGATACGATTTCTACAGCAGGGGCCATCAAACAGTTAGACTTTGATGACAGCTTTGCCGAAAATATGTGTGATGTGTGCCAGGAGCCAGTGTTGGCGACCCCTGCACGTATTTGGTGACCAACTGTATCCTCAGTAGCATGACGGTGACAGAACGAACGCTGGGCTGAGAGCGGGAGAGTGGGGGGATGGATGACAGACAGTTCTCATCGATGCAGCCAACGACGGAGTTTTTCAAATGAGGTGAGCGGAAGCAGGCAAGAGAGAAACTGAATGCTCCGTCAATTTTATGGCGTTGTTGCAAATTTACGAGTTGAGTCTGAAACATGCGGACGAAACCCTCTGTCATTTTGTTGGAAATGGGGTAGAACAGCGCCATATGTACCAAAATTACGCGAGTCTCAACACAAAAAAGGCAAAATTCTGCTGACGTGAACGAAATGTCGTTATCCGCTATAACTGTTTCTGGGAGCCGTTGAGTTTAGAAGATGCAAGCTAAGATGGGGATAGTTTTTGTTGGTGATGCTGAGTGCATCCGTGAAACATATGGAAAACTGCAGTACCTATCTATCACGGTCAACCAGGAGTAGCCCAGAAATGGCCCTGCAAAATATACATTAACGCGAGAGAGTGGGGATTTCACACCATGCCAAGGAAGATACCGAAGTCTTGGGTCTGCCTGCTTGCTTGCTTTGATATGTCATGCATAACACAACCATGTGTCCTACATCTTCATCCGATGTCACTCGAGATTACATGTTGGCAGGCCAACCGTTTCGTCAGGATCATGCCCCAATAATCTTTGAGAAGTAATGTCCACTTCGGCGTAGCTGTTAAACGTCCATGGAGCAAGAGGACGCCATTGAGAGTGAGCCACTCATGTCAGCGGTACGATTACTCTAGTGTGTTCAGATCTTGAAGAGTCTTGCGACCTGCTGGGAACCATTCTTCAGCAATCGCATGACTTCTCGGAGGACCGTGTCGTTCAGGCGGTGACTGTTGCGTCAACGGGCAAGTTGGTCACCACCGCCTCGGCTTCTGCATCAGCATGAAAGAAGATTTCTGAAGCTGCACCAAACTCGGTGTCTTATTCCACTGGGATACGTTATAGATGTCCGTATTGACATGTTGCACTGTGGACTGGTAACAAATGACATAATGATGTCCCGAGAGGAGCAGTGCCCATCTATGCAGCCTTCAGGCGGCCCTGGTCGGAATCAGAAGTGTTCGTGTAACATACTGAAAGAGATGACAGCAAAAAGAAGGGAAGGGTATGCTAAGCAAACGTTCCAACACGGTACACATCATATCTCAACCGAACACGGTCTCTCATCTTGTGGCAACAGATGGTTCATTTGTGAGAAATATAATTGAAAATCTTCCATAGTCGCACTGTTCGCTTGTGTCATGGAGAGAAAGAGTAAATGTATTTCTTAAAACGGATATGTTTGACTTTGTAGGATTTCCCAGCGCAGATATTCTTGGTAGTCTCCTCGTGTTTGCTGCTCGATCCGAAAGTAAAATGGCTCCATATTTCAGCAATCCACTTGTCCGCCATTTTCTGGAGAACTCTGTGGCTGTAAACTGCCGCTGAAAACTGATTGCAAGTCCTCCGGTTGTCATCCAATACAGGACTTTATACAGTAAGCAGCGTATTTACCACCCACCACTGTTTCTGGCCCCAAGACTATGCTACAGAACGCCGGCATCAACGATGTATCTTACTCGAACACGACCTTCAAAATCTCGGGCCGACTACATCTAAAAGCATTGTTCCGATGTGAGATAGTACGGGATTCCACGTCAGGCTCAGGCTAAGCCCTTGTCTTTATTAATCAAATAATTTGCCGACATAATTTCAACTACCTCTTCATAAACATTTTCCCAAAACCCTGAAGTACTAGCTACCAGAGTCTTTCATATTTCCTCTCATGTCCCTCGTTTAAACAGTGTTCGGCTATTGCCGAATTTTCAGGCTGTTGTAGTCTCGTGTAATACGGGCATTCCACGCACCTCTCCTGAACTTTGCGAATCGAACGGCCAATGGAAGCCTTCCAACACTGCTACAGAATTTTGTATATACCAGGCTTCTTAAGTCCTAAATTATCTTTGACAGGGCCGAGTAGTGCCTTAATTTTAATAGGTGGAAGGAACATACTCCCGGCGTTAACACTCCTTAAAATTCTTTCAGATTTTAACGATATGCACCCAGCATAAGGATTAAAATCCACAGAACAGTGCTCCTTTTCATGCACCTACGGGGATGATGTAAACTCCACAGCACGACGAATCTGTATCTCATAGTATGCATTTTCCGCACACACATCCGTCAAATGTGCAAGGTCCTGGATTAAACTGTCCGCACCGGAAATAGCATAAGCCCTTAGCTCTTAGCCTGAAGATACAGATCACTATGAGATCGCTTTCTGTAGATAATATGTCGCAGAGTAGCATAATGTTTGTTGTAAAACACGACGTCAAAAAATGGAAGTGTCCCTCCGTCTTCGACCTCCATCGTAAATTCATTGAAGGAGTGAAGGCAGGTGAAGTAGTGCAAAGATCGGTTAAGAGCATTACGTCCGTGGGGCGACACTAGAACAGTATCGTCAATATTTCTCCAGAAAAACGTTGGTTGCAAGTCGTAAGTCCTCAGTGCCCTATGCTTCAAGTCCTCAACGAATTAATTGGAGGCGATTGGCGATAAAGGACTATCCTTAGCCACTCCGTTATTCTGCTCAAAAATGCTGCCATTAAATGAAAAATACGTGGATGTCAGGATATGACGACAAGGCTCCATTAGCTTCTCATCTAGTTTTGTACTGCCGGAACTCAAGGACTCTTTTAGCGGGACTCGTGTGACTAGTGGTAAATCTAAAGGATCCAGCCTCAGAGATTTCAGCCACGGAAGAAATTTGAACTCAGTGAAATTTTTGTGTGTTATCATGAAGTAATTGTAGTGCATTGTTCTTTGTATATAAGATACATTTTGCTCTCTCTGTTGGAAAGGTAATTTTCCATATCTTGCATGTTTCTATTTATGAAGCTGGATAGATGTGTACGTAGGAGGAATAGATACAGTAGATGATATATAGATGATACAGCTTAATTTGTGTTTTCTGTCGGATAATCACAATCTCACTAGAGCAGAAAATCCAGGAAAGCTGTAAGCATACCCAGATACAAGTCCACTTCATGCACTTCACTGTCAGATGGTGCGAAATATTCATAGAAAGGCAACTGTATGCAATGCTATGAAGACCACTTATTCATCACTCTGTCATCTCGGCTTAAGTCTCACTGCGTTTCTTACATGTTATGATTACAGTTTTCCTGGATTTTCTGCTCAGGTGAGATTGTGATTATATCTTTTGGTTTCAGTCAGTTTAGTTTTGCATTTAATTCTGGTTTATGACTTAGGAAGTGAAGTGATTTTGTAACTGATGGTTCCACTATTGAGTTGGTGTTATATAGCTTTGAGGATGATTTTGTCAATATTTTCTGATGCATGAACACCAAATTAAGTCCTCGAGTGTGAATCAAATGTCGTTTCCTTCTGTTTCCTATTCTTATTCTGTTCTGTCTATGAGTATGGGAATTATTTTCCATCAGTTTGTTTGACTGAGAGTGTTGAGATGAAGGTTAATCTTCTGTGAAAAATGTGTGTATGAATGAGAACGCACAGAGTGTTTATAAGGTATGTGTTTCTAATGAATGTGGTTAATGGCTTAATAGTTTCGGATGATAACTTGTTATAAAAGTTCATGTTATGCATTTCTATAATAATAAGTCACGGAAGGAATGCTCAATGAGATGATCACATGGTTCACTTCTTCAGTGAAGTCTTTCTTAGGTGTTCTGCGAGTTTCTTCAGAAGACTAGTGGTACTAGCTGTATACCTTTGAAGTAAATTTTATTTGGTTCACTGATTCCCTGTAGGTGCGGTTCACTATAATTTTTGTAGATGTGTTGATGTTTAATGATTTGAGTAAGTTGAGTTTGATGATTTTTCTTCACGGAGAGGTTGTAACGTCAAGAGTGCCACAGGTAAGTGTGATAGGACTGTTACTATCCTCCATATGCGTAAATGATCTGACGGACAAGGTGACCCGCAGTCTGCGGGTATTTGCTGATGATGTCGTTTTGTACGGGAAGGTGGCATCGTTGAGTGATTGTAGGAGGATACTATATGGCTTAGACATAGTTCCTAGATTATGTGACGAAAGACAACTAGCTCTGAATATATAGAAATGTAAGTTAATGTGGATGAGTAGGAAATGCAATCCTGTTATCTTCGAATGCAGCATTAGTAATATTCTGCTTGACAAAGTATCATCGATTAAATATTTAGGTGTAACGTTGCAGAGCGATATGAAATGGAATGAGCAGACGGCCGTTGTGGCCGAACCGTTCTAGGCGCTACAGTCTGGAACTGCGCGACCGCTACGGTCGCAGGTTCGAATCCTGCCTCGGGCATGGATGTGTGTGATGTCCTTAGGTTAGTTAGGTTTAAGTAGTTCTAAGTTCTAGGGGACTGATGACCTCAGAAGTTAAGTCCCATAGTGCTCAGAGACATTTGAACTACTTTTATAAAGTAGTCAGCGTGTAGAGCACTAGTGACGCCCATTCTTGAGTACTGTTTTAGTGTTTGGGGCTCTCACCAGATAGGATTAAAGGACGATACCGAAGCTATTCAGAGGCAGGGTGCTAGATTTATTACCCCTAGGTTCGATCAACAAGCAGGTATTACGGAGATGGTTCTGTAACTCAATCGGGAATCTTTGGAAAGAGGGCGACGTTCTTTTCTAGGAAAGCTATTCAGAAAATTTAGAGAATAGGCATTTGAATCTGACTGCAGAACGATCATACTGATGCCAACATATATTTCGTGCAAGGACCACGAACATAAGATAAGAGAAATTAGGAAACTAACGGCGATGTACAGACAGTTGTTTTTCCCTCGCTCTTGTTGTTGTTTTTTGGGGAAGGAGACCAGACAACGAGGTTATCGGTCTCACCGGATTTGGGAAAGAAGGGGAAGGAAGTCGTCCGTGCCCTTTGAAAGGATCCATCTCGGCATTTGCCTCGAATGTTTTAGGGAAATCACGGAAAACCTAAATCAGGATGGCCGGACGCGGGATTGAACCGTCGTCTTCCAGAATGCGAGTCCAGTGTTTTCCCTCGCCCTATTTCCTTGTGGAACAGGAAGGGCAACATCACGTAGTGATACAACACACCCTCTGCCACTCATTTTACTGTGGCTTGTGAAGTATTTATATAGATGTAGATGTTTTGAGATGATTCCTTAAATCTTGGTTAGTCAATATACTTGAGCAGTAGTTGAGAACGGTTATACACGACTTACAATTGTTCCAGACGTTATTATGAGTTAGTATGAATATTCCGACTGCCTTAAATAAGCGGACTGTCGCTATGTGAGAAATGTTTATAATGTATGAATAGTTTGCCGATCTGAAATAAGTCCATTATTGAGTACGTTGTATTTTATTCTCTGGTGCGGAAAGCAGTGCATCTAATTTAGGGAATGAGTATGGAGCTGGTAACCTTAAAACGATCAAGGGACTCTATGTCTCATGTAGACGTTGAAGAGACTTTGAATTTTCCACAAGTGTAAATCACGGGTGACTTACGACGTTTGATTTTCATTATTTCAGTATCATACTTTCTACTCAAGGATTGAAAAGCAGTGTGTGAAAAATACCATGACTAACTTAGTATGATTATTAATTTGGAGACAGGAATATGAAGGTTAATCAGTTATAGGTATAAGTATATATGTTTACCATCGCCCAACTTAAAGACTCTTGGTTATTTACCAACATGATGATTTTCAAGATAAGGTGAGTGAACCCTGATGTGAAACCTTATGATGACGCATTTTGATTAAGTGTAGAATGTTTTCGGGAATTCTCTGTAGTACATTACACTACGCGTAATTATGTTATGACACGAACTGTAGATGACTATGAATATTACGTTTTCTTTGGTTTTACCCCGGTAATTGAGTTGAATGTAATTTGGCCCATGGGACATGTCAGACAGTGTATGTATGTAAATGCGTTGTTCTCCAATGGTACATTATTTTACTGTGTTGGAATGTCATAATAAACAGAGGGTTAAACGGAAAGGCGATTATATGCTGATGATGACAGTAAACGCATGTTTAAGAGGTGAGCGTAAATAATCTCTAAGTTAGATAATTTGTTAAATATTAGTAGTTTATTTTCTCGTGAATGTGTAACTCTGGTATCTTAAATGGCGATTTTCTGGTGGTTTGCAGGTACTAATACACTATCTGAGCGTTAGACAAATGTAATAATGTAACAGACAGACTTGCATTTAAAACGTCTATGTATGTCCTTATTGTGAAGTGGTGTTATTGTTGGGGTGGGTGGTGACTGTCCCTGATTTTGTATGGTGTTTGGCTTTTTTATTTCTATGTTCTTCAAGTTTGCACCTAGAAAATCCTGGTATCCATTATTTTCTGAAGTAATAATTTACACACACGGAAGTTACGACATATTAGCTCCACTTACACACACACACACACACACACCACACCACACAGAGCAATAATAGATGCTCCTACTACCACCAAAGTTAAATGAGAGACGAGCACATCATGCATTATAAAAACGAAGTAAACGAAATAACGAGGTGGTCGTGTATCTATACAACATAAAAACCTATATATACTTCCGCAGTGAATGTTCTGCGTACAAAATTTAACACTTGTGCGTAGAAGAACTTTCAGAATAAATAATGAGTAATGATAATAAATTAATACTGTTTACAGTAGTAAATCAGTGCCTGAGAACTGCCGGCTGGTGTGGCCGAGCGGTTGTAGGCGCTTCAGTCTGGAACCGCTCGTCCGCTACGGTCGCAGGTTCGAATCCTGCCTCGGGCATGGATGTGTGTGATGTCCTTAGGTTAGTTAGGTTTAAGTAGTTCTAAGTTCTAGGGGACTGATGACCTCAGATGTTAAGTCCCATAGTTCTCAGAGCCATTTGAACCTGATAACTGTTCATGATCTTAGCAAACAGAAGTGGAAGAAAAACCATGTTGTTACGGTGACTGCTAAAAATAATTTAAAAAGAACCGAAACACATGTTGTCTTAATAAGATATTTATTACAGTCGCCACAACCTGTAGTGACCTATATAAATTGAATAAGAGAAAATATACAGCAGTGTATGGTAGCTAGAAGTGTCAGACCGAGTTCACAATCGATAACAGCCATGAAGTTCTACCCGATAAGTCAACAGGTAATAAAGAAGATTTTAGAAGAGGTTCTTTGACCTTTATCACCAATTTCCACCACCAGCCATGTACTCAATGAAGAATAGACAGGGCAAACTCATTCTTAACCTACCGATGTCAAACGACAACCCAGCATCCAACCAGTGCAGCTACAACGAACTTCTTCACCAAGAATAACACCCCGCAGTAGAACAAACTTATGAAGGATGGAGGACAACACGCCAGTCTGTTTTTACTGTGGTCGTGCAGGAAATGTGCGCAACTGCAGAGGAAGAGTACTAAGTAACAAGATGTCAACAAACACAACAGTCCAATTGATGCCACTCATCTGCGGAAGGTTATAGTCGATCGGTGGTCAGAAGATGATCGGACGAGGTTGTCCCCAAAGCGCCATAGTTGTCCTCCAACGCCACAAGGAGGCATCAGACTCTCTCCTAGCCACCGAGTTCCGGAAAAGTAACCGACGGGCCGCCACAGATGAAAATCCTTCATTGACAACACTTCTCAAGATGACCGTAAATCTCATTGACCCCATCTTCAACGGCCAACCAGTCTGGGAGCTAATCGACATAGAGGCTTCTTTGTAAGTAAAATCGAATGCTTATCGTCAAAAGCTAAATAGGATTCTGTTCCGTGAAACGAAAGCAATTGCGCTGATGGGAATTGAGTCCAGCGAACAGGAACGTGTATTGCAGGAATATATAAAAGTGAAAGAACACAGCCCTTCCAATATGTGAATGTTACAGACTGTAGTCATAATTTTATTCTCTGATGGGGCTCCTTTTAGAAATCACAAGTAATCATAGACTGTGGAAGATAAGAGATCCGGATCAACGAAGCTATGCAAACAAGTACACATAACAGAGAATGCCCTGGGTGGTTGTCTGCTATTGGACACAAGACTGTCCTGCCATCATCAACAAGAAGTTGCCTGCCGCTGGGGCCGAGAGGTTCAGGTGCTTCAGTCAGGAACCGTGTGACCACTACGGTCGCAGGTTCGAATCCTGCCTTGGGGATAGATAAGTGTGATGTCCTTAGGTTAGTTAGGTTTAAGCAGTTCTAAGTTCTAGGGTGCTGATGACCTTAGATGTTAAGTCCTATAGTGTTCAGAGCCATTTGAACCATTTGAACAAGAAGTTACTGTCGTCATTCAAGATTCACAACTTAACTGTGAAGCTTTTTTGATTGCAAAAACTTTCTCAGCCTCACAAAAATAATCTACAAGTCAGCGCCGATCATAAGCATTGTTTGCAGTCGTGGAGAACTATGGATCACAATTTTTTTGACCAGCCGCAACTGATCATCAAAGGACAGGGACGGCTGAACCAGCCCAGGCCAGCGGCTTAGTGTCCTCGACAAGGTCTTGTATTGTGCTACCATTGCAGACAACAAACAGGTAGAGCCTACCGATTAATACCCATCCATCGCCAATTTTCGGATACTTTCAAATCTGGATTAGCGAAGAGACAAATCAAGTGGCTCATGATAAAACAATGAATCATCTATCAACTAGCCAGGGCTAATATAGAGCTTCACTGGCTGAAAGATGGATAATACGGGAGGAATGGGAGGGCGTACGATAAGGGACGGATTGGACACCCATGTCGCCAGCTAACCGCTAGGACCACCCCCCAGCCCATGTTAAAAGCTAGAGCCCTCCAGAAGAACAGTATAGATCTTACGATAACACAAACAGGGCCACACAAGCGGCAAGTTTTAACATGAGACTTTTTCGCGTCTCTGTTACGTTGCTAACTTTAAAAACATTTCCCCATCACGAACAGTATAACGTTTCTCATTGGATAGACAGAATTTTTGTAGGCGGAGCTTAAGATTAACATTGAGTCCCTGATTGGTCAGATGAAAACACAGCCAGATAGTTTTTTAAACCAACTTCTGTAAATTGTAGTAAGGAGAACTTAGGAGAGAGCTGCTTCCAAGACGGCGAGGTGAGCGGAGCTGTGCGGTCCACCGCCCCCTCTCGAACACCGACAAGGTAATGAACGCACGCGATGCTGCATAACAGCGCGTAAAGCTTCACTCAGAACTGCAGAAGTCTCATCTGTTACATCCCCTTTTTGCGTAATACTAGTGTCGATCGTCAATTAAAGCTCATGGTGTTCACATTTGCCACTTCAAGTAAAAATCTGAAACACGATGATTTTTCTGTTACATAGTTATTGAGAAGCCACATCAGCCACTGTAATTTAAGACAAGTTAGATAAGTAATTAAAGATAATTGAGGGTCAGTGTAGACAATTTTGAGAGTTTTCTCTCTTGTGAAACTTAATTTAAACCTAGATTATAGATGTGATATGGCATAGGTCATCCTTCGATTCATTGTAGAACTAGGAAACCCACTCAGGGAATATTCGTTCACGTTTTTGTTGAACGCAGTTGGTTTTTATCATCCTGTATTAAAACATTTCCTTTTATCAATAGTGCAATTTATAAACGATGTTTTATGAGTAGAATAAAATTTCCAATGGTAAACTTAAGTGCTTTTTCGACGTTATTTTACCAGCTAACTAAAAATAGGAAAGCCTTGAACCCCTGTCACAAAATTTAGTTAGTATTAAGATTCTTTTACAAGGAGTGCAGTGGAGCTGACGCTGAAATCATTAAGTATTTGTTTGTATCATCGCTAGTCTCACTGAACTCTTCTGAACTCTACATGTCATGTGTGGTCTGACGTCTCCTTACCAGCAACAGGTCCCAGGTTCTAACTAGTCAATTCCCTAAGAAACACGCTCAGAGCGTCGTTGCACGAAAGTGGTAGGGATACACGATATAGAACAACAGACACCACGCAGAATGTTAGATCCTGGCTAAACACAGCATTCCTCAGATTTAAAGTCACTCCGTTGCAGAAGTTCTGTAATACTCTCTCTAACCTTTTATTGTATTTCTTCCATTAATTCGCGTCTACTGGCAAGTTGTTAATGTGCGAATAAATGATCACCTGTTTGGTTAAGTAATTCCCAACATTTAACCTAGGAGTCTCTCAAAGTCTGGGGTAAATACCCTAACACGAAATCGCTTTCGTATCAGTTGATGTGTCCTTCCAGTGTACAGAAAGGCCATGTACTGTCGACTGAGCAATTCAAGTACCTGGGCCTGAGGTCCAGACTCATCATAGTTTGCACGCTGTCAAACCTTTACAGCAACTCACCCATCAGTTTGGGCTGATCCGTTTCCCCTAATGTAATTTTGTCCAGTTTTCTACCTTTAGTGCCAAGTGCCTGATTCGTCCTTCTCAAGTACAGTCACTAAACGGTTATCATAGCGACTCACTGGTGGTTCTATCAGACCATCTTCCAACATTCCATCCAGTTCTCTACCTAAAGCATCACGCTTAGTTTATGGGATTATGTTGGATTCAGTGTAGTAGGGAGTGTGTGCCTTTCCCTGAAACTCATAAGCAACTCCCTTGTTCTCTCCAGGTTGAAAACACAGCTTCATGCTTGCTCTTTAGTTTCTGTCAGTCATCTTCAGGTATTTCTAGTGTAACAACCATCTTACCTTTAGTTTCTTTGTTAAGACTGCAATCTTGCTATTGTTCATGTTTTTTATCTTTATCTGTTTGTTAGCTGTGCATTCTGTGCATTACTAAGCTTTCGATATGGTGGCATGCAAACTGTACTAAGTTCTGCCTAGTCTTATGGGGGTACAACCACATCGTCAGACTGGGGCCCCGTTTGCAGTGTCTTGTTAATAAATCTAATAAGTCTAATGGCGCATGCTTACAGACACCACAATCCCATCCAAGGATAACAGGGGTACATAAACGAGGTGTTATTGGCATGCATTGCCCAAATATGACTTTCCCTAACAGAAATTCAGTCCAAACTTGCGACTTGGTAAGCTCACTTGTGTTTTCTGTCACACCCAGAATCCTACAACCGTGTAGCGCTAATACTGATATCGTAGTTCGTTCTGTATTTGTTGCATTGTTCCTTCACCAATCACCAATCATTGACTAACTCAGTTCAAAACTACGACGAGTATTTTTAAAGGTATATCTTATTGCACGATGGTTTTGAGTCCTCTCAGGGTAAACTTATGAGTACAAAAGAGGCTAGACAAGACCATTTGTGCTCGGATACACTTGCCTTATAGGGACGGACTTTTCAATTGGACAGTGTCTATCGGATATAGCCGACATGAAAAACATATTTTTCTGTGTAGAGTAAAACGGAAAGGATAATATAAATAAGGAGACATCCAGTTTAATGCCAGGTGCTGCGAAAACGTTCAAATGGACGTGCAGTAAGACCTGGTAAGAAACAGCCGCCATGCCGAGGGCTGATGATGGGCCCCAGTAGAGCTTTATAAAACTGTGGAGAGCAGGCGACCCGGTGAAATTATAGCGCTATAACGCTGCCGTGAAAGCCGGTGTCACCCCACGATGCCTGCCGAAACGGCTGGCAGACGTCTCCTGCCTAAAGAAAACTGGGATCTGCTAGGAAAAGAAATTGACAATCGCAACCCTGTATTTGAAATGTGTATGTCCTGTTTCTATGCGGAATAATTAATATATTCATTTCATACAGGTAAAATGGTCTGTCTTCCATTAATGCAGCGGGGGAGCAGTATCACTTTTTCAAAGCCGCCATTAACAGAAAAATGATACTGAACGCTAAAGTAGCGTGAAGGCGGTGCCGGTTATTAATTGCACAATATAAACTCTCATTGTGCGTGCCAGTCTGGAGACAATACCGCTCTAAGAGAATACTTACTCCTTGACACTCGTGAGTGGAGGACACAAAAAACTTCGTAATCGACAGGCTTGAGTGTAGCGATGTACGGCATCTGTCAAATGTTGTATATAAGTTACCTCGTTCGATTGGTACTGGGTCTCCTTCTCAAAGAACAGTTCGTAGTATAGTTATTTCAGTGTAAATGATTGGTGCTGGATCTCCCAAAAACAAGTAACCCGTCCTCACAAGCTTTCGAGAAGATCGAGTACAGCTCTGTGTCTCTTCACCGGCGTGGTTTTAATTTCAGGAAGCGTTTCCGCCGTTCACTCTCCAGTGAGGATGAACCAGGCAGCTGAAGCATAGGCACCAGGATTCACAAGCATCGCTGACGGCACGCCAGCTGCCACAGAGATCCGCCGTAGCTACCGGCTGATGCCGAATGTCGCCAGTTGACCTTGCAACCAGAGTGCTGCTCCCAGGCACACTTCGCTATCAGTGAAATAGTCTTAAGTGTGGAAATTGACTTTTTTTGTCTGTTAGTGTCAACAAGTGACATTGTAACTAAGACCGACTACTAGAAGCTCTCACAAAATATAGAAATAATTAGAAAAATTAAAAAGCAGTCCTCAACACAGACCAACAAACGGATACTTTTCACTTCTACAGGGAAGCACACAACAGAACCACTGAACTAAGCTCATTTTAGTCTGTTATTACTTCTGCTGCTGGCTGCTTTTCACTGGTCAACAAGTGGAGCACTAGGTGCAGAAGCCATTGGTGGTGACTCTCTCAGTGCTGTGAGTTGCTTTATCATGTGTTGCTGGAAACATATATCCACCCACTCCAGCATCACTCTCTACTCTCAGATTTTGCCTTTAATTTTCTTTTATGGGTAAAGTGAAGCTGCACCAGAGATCCACCGACTTGGCCTTCCCGCTGTGCACGAAAACAAGCTTGTCGTAAACTGCCGGTCCATTGCCACTCGCTTCATGTATTTTAGTGAAACTTGTCGCAGCGTAGGGATACAGTCCAACGTCACTTGCTAGTATACCAGCAAAATCAGTTCCGTACTATTGCAACAGTGTCGTTCCTTTTGGTTAGATCTTGTGCTGGCAATATTTTATGAACTACCGATACTCCAAAGTGAATCATGAATAATTTCTTGTGTGATAACATTCTTTGCACTGAGGAACACCGTTCTTTTCTAAAAATAAATAGCCTCTAGAAACGATAATTTGTTTACGAAATATTAAGATACAAAGAATTTTGGACGTATGATCCCAAGAAAACCATTGAAGCCTCTCGTCTCCAACCCAGACACATTATACTATTTCACTGAAAAAAGTAATTAACCTCCCAATTTCAGGAATAAGATTTTCCGCAGATTCGAAAACGGTCATCAGATGCTTTGTTCATTTTCTGTCTGCTGTGTCTGTGCACTGTAATGCCGTCTCGAACTTAATGACTACGCTTCCAGTGCATCTGCTTGCAGTTAGTTTTAGGGTCTGGCATCACCCACATGGCCCGGTGGACCGCTTGCGGGGAAAAGCGTGTACCTTCCCCTTCGATCGTAGTCGCCACGCCAGCGAACTTGAAGCAACTCATTAGGGATGCGACCGGAGGCGCTATGGTCGAACTGGCGCTGTTACTGCCTCCAGCACGGTCTGGGCAGACCAGCCGTGAAACCAACTTCCAACAGGAACTCCTGATCGGCATTCAATTATCAACTTTCACAGGAAGAAAACTGTGTAACGTACACTCCAACGCGTTTTCACTCATTGTTTGAACAAACCACAAGTTCGCCTTCTTTCAAGTGGTGCTAGTTTACCGACGAATCTCTTTCTGCTGTTTACAACTGCCTGGACCGGCCAGCCGGATGGCGTCCTCAGTGGAACGCCATCTGATAAACATAATAGAAAGACACCATCCACTTGTGTATGGCAAACTGTCCAGTCTGTGCCACCTCAAATTTTTTATCACTATAGCTCGGCTCCACAGGGCGAGCGCGATTGATTTTGTGTGGACGCACCTTTATTTTGGGAGGGCTCTGAACAATGCAGTTATTAGTGAAATTTCTAAAATAGACTATGACAAATGTCTTTAAAATGTGAAACAGATTAGACAGAAACTCAGTTAAAGCCACATTGAAGCTCTCCCGTTCTCACTCTCACATCTAGATCGACAACGCAGCCCAGATCTCTGTGAAAGCTTCGGGTGGGAGATTTCGACCCAAAGCAAGCCGGTTGAAATCTTGGTAACGGAGAACATTTACATCGGCAGCATTTCGCCGGGAAGGGGAGATACCGGTATAACGTTTCTCATCATCAGATTTTGTGCAGAATTCCTCCTCACAGAGTCAGTTGACGTGAGGACGCCTAATACCGTCAACGGTGGTCTGTCCGTGATGTGAAACCAATTCGGTGGTAGCACTGTTGCAACTCGGGTGAAGAAGGATGTGTGTTGCTACTACGTTTCGGCTTCCTTCTTGCCTCTCATCGCCGTTAATGATCACAAGACCGCATGCGCTCATCGGCTGCCGACACTGTAAAAGGCCACATAGGACATCTCAGACGAGCGAGCCACACAGCCGAAGAAGTGTCCAGTTGAGAGGCTCGTAGCAGCCAGCCACTTGGAAAGGAAACCAGGTACATAGAGTCACTCACCTAATGACAATCAGCTATCCAGACTGTTAACTATAGCCTTGTGGAGTGACCGTGTGGTTAGAGGCGCCATGTTACGGATTGAGCGGGGCCTCCCACTGGAGGTTCGAGTCCTCCCTCTGCCATGAGTGTGTGTGTTGTTCTTAGCATAAGTTAGTTTAAGTAGTGTGTAAGTCTAGGGACCGATGACGTCAGCAGTTTGGTCCCTTAGGAATTCACACACAGACTGTCAACTATACGCATAGATACCGGTTAAAATGTATTTTGAAAATTCAAAGATATCGATTACATACTATGAATTCATGAACATATGACATGTTGACAAAACATAAAAAAAGTGAAGAAAGTAGATGTGATAGGTACCCTGACATCACTATTGAAAACCTCCACGTAGTAATTTAAGAAACAAGTTAGACAGTTCACGAAAGGTTAGATATCGTATAGTATTAGTCTCGTCATCAGCTAAAGCTGGGTTCAAATTAGCTAGTACTCTTAACCTCTGCCACTTGTCCGAATGTTAAGGAAAGTCAATCATGCTGTTAATATTTTCAGTCATTAATCCTCAGTTGATATTTCAATGCTGTTCGTCTTCAAGATAAGAAAAACAGTTACTCTTATATTGCAACTGAGTTTGGTTACCGGTTTAACAACATATATTATCTAGGAACCTTTACGTGGTTTTAAATCTACTATGCCTTATGCGTGTCTATTGGCTCATGTGTAAGCAAGTTTGGACTCAAATTTCTTTCATACGTTTTCAACCAACTGTTTCTCACAACCATATTCTTCACCTGCACGACTGCCCACCTTGACACGGAATACCGCCTGGTTGCGTTATAGATGCGTGACGCATTAAGGACAGCATTCAAGCACAGCATTGGCTGATGGGGAATTATTCTAACCTGATATGCACCGCAGGCACGGAAATCAACTGACATAACCGACTTTGGCAAACTGTTGGCGTGTTACTTCGTGACTTTCTAGCAGCAAGTGACAAAGTGTTGGACGTCCACGCCTCACCACAGAACGAGGAGGTCGAAGGCTTCTTAGCTCCGTAATGCAGTACAGGCTGAGATCTGTGGTAGATCTGAAAACAGAATGCAATCACACCGTTATTCGCACATTCTTATAAATGGGGATCCGCAGCAGACGATACCTAAGCTTTCTCACGTGAATTAAGATTGGAGTGCTCACGGGGTCATCGATATCGGACCGTGGGTCAGAGGAGATTCGTCGCCTGGTCGGCTGGATCACGATTCCTATTACTCTAAGTCGATGGTTGTATTTGGAAACGCCGCCCATGCGAACGGCTGCTGAAAAGATGCACTGCGTCGCAAACGCAGACCTGTGGGTGTAGCATTACGATATGGAGGACATTCGTCTGGGCTTCCATGAGACCAATGGCAGTAAACGAAGACACAACGAATGACAGCTGTGAACTACTTGAATATTATTGCGGAGAATGTGCATCCCTTCACGGTTGATGTACTCCCCGATTGCGACATCCTCCGACGGGATAACTATCCCTGTTGCACTGCCAGAATTGTACTACAGTAGTTTGTGGAGTACGATAGTTCATTCACATTCATTTCTTGATCACCAGATTTGTCTGATATAACACGTCTGGCTCGCTCTCGGGCATCAGCTCCGCGTTGACTGACTACCGGTCCGCAACTTATGAGAATTTGGCTTCACGTGCGTAGACATACATGCAGAAACCTACCAAGGACTTTCCGAATACATGATGAACAGTGACGCTGCGGCATTGCGTTGCAAAGTTGGAGCAACACTGATCATAATATTTTGGTTCATCAGTGTATGAGAAGCTGTTTCCATAGCAAGTAGGGCTGTACAGCCGTCACTGTACCATTGACTTCTGTTTGATATGATCCGAATCAACACTGAAAGTGCCTAAAGTACTTTCTGGTTTCTATATTCTAGCCCTGTCAACAGTTTATCACTCGTTCTAAAGTCCTTGAGAGATGGTTGAGTAACTACTGGCTTGCGTGTTTGGTTCTTTCTTGACTTCAAGATTGGAACCAAAATTACCTTTCTTTATTAGGTGTCAGTTTATACTTTCTTCAGTACGCAATTAGGAATATATTCTTTCATTCGTTTGCTTATTAGATTCTGTAGTGAAGAGGCCAGGCATCACGGCTCTGAGATAGTGATGAATTTTGCTTCGTCGTGGAGAATGAGCAGGGATGGATATTCTTAATGCTGGGTCTAAAGTCTGTGTCATCGCCGTCAGTACTGGTACTGTGAGATGTGGAATGCTGAGACAATCTGTCGTTGTGGTGAAATAGCCCGATGTGGTCTTGGTAATGTTATCAAACACACCTGCTTCAGTCCACGTGCTATACGCGGCTTACTGTAGTTACTGGGTACGTTTTTAATGTCTGTCTATATTCTTCTGAGAAATCGTTAACTTACTTGTTGAGTAAAACTTCCTGGCAGATTAAAACTGTGTCTCGGACCGAGACTCGAACTCGGGTTTTTGTCTTCCACGGTCAAGTGCTCTACCAACTTTTCTTTTTTACTTGGAGAATATTTCACAAAAGAAAAGTGAAAAAAGAATGATGGGATGTAGGTCGACACGAACTTGTTACCCTATTATTTCTCAAAACTCTAGTAATTTCTTGCGGCTATAAAATGCTTATGCGACGTCGGATCTTAACGTTATGTACGTTAAATTATAGGTAATATAAAGGAGCAACTGTTTGAAAAACATTTTTGTTATACCGTCAATGTTTTTTGGGGTATCCGTATTTTAGGAAACGTCCATTTTTGCAATTTGCAAAAATGTTGGGGTAAATCCAACCCCCTATTTGTTTGGCTGATTTTGCATAGAAATAGTTCTAAATGAACGGTTGTTTTGGGAAATATTTATAAGCAATTACGTTTTTTTTACGTAAATGAACAAAATGTATTCAAAAAATAACAGTGTTTAGAGTACTAAACGTACTGAAAGTTAAATGAATGTAAAACTTTAATTGAAAAGATGATTTTATTGCGAAGCGGTGCAACAGCAATGTCGATCTCGGATGTTAAAATCACGAGCGACTGCTCGTAAAGACATTCCCATTTGCATTGCAGCAACTGCTTGGCGAATATCGTTTTGATTGCGTTTTGCCGTTTTTCATTTGTAACTTCGAACCATTTTCCTAAAAATAAAAAAAATTCCCTTTATTTCCATAAATAAATAATTCCATACACATAAACGATAAAAATATGCTGTCGGATGTACCCCATCATTTAGCGGTCGGATTTACACCACCATGCCAATTTTCATTTAAACACATAGAAACAATTTACACGAAATTTCCAACAAAAACGATACATACTCTGAATAGGTCACTAAATACACTACAAAATCACTTACTGTTTGTTTTGTGATCGTTTTATTTAATAAGGTAAATCTAGTGATGCAAACTGCACAAAAATTAAATTGAAATAATCTAAAACACACTTCTTGTCTTTTGAGTGTCTAAATGTCAAATGCGGCAAAGCTGTCAAGGTGACATTTTCGATGTTTCGAATGATCTATGTGGTAACACTAATTCTAAATCGCTCCGCTTTGCCTGTTTCTCACAAATATAGGGCGGTCGGATTTACCCACCCGGTAGGATTTACCCCACCTTACCCTATTTGTTGAGATCACGTAGGACGCCCTCCAGGCGAAAAACAATTAGTGGAATTACCATCAATAACAAACAAAATAGAAAGGAAATTATAGAAATAAAAGAAAACGCCCCCCTGGCAAAACAGACAAAATGGCATCCGCGCAACTTGTGGGTAGACCCACACTGAATCCGTAGGCAGTCAGGCATGTTCCAGGCATGTCTTCACGAAGAATACTGCATTTCGTCGGTACATTGGACCGATTCCTGGTATTACACAGTCACACTGAAATCACCTTCTCATACCTGGGACACCCCAGCTGCAGGGGGGATCGAAGAAGGCGCTACTCAAAAAGTTAGCATAGTACTGACGGTATCGCGCAGGGTGCACGAGAGAAGTAAAGCGACCTTGCAGGAACGTCCAAAAATCAAGAACACTCTTATCACCTTCATGGAACAAGTAAGAGATCGAGAGGCCTTTTATCCAGATCACAGCGTTGGTCTCCGTACGTGGGAAGTATGTCTCATCTGGGAACCGAAGAGATTTCGGTGTAGTGTCATGGGGAGTCGTACGTGGAAGAAAGCCAAGCATCTTCTGAATCAGCTGCCACACCTGTGCAGAAGATCCACTCATCAGTCGATGTTAGTCCGTATCAAGCGTGTGACGAAGAGGACACAGCGGAGAATCTGGCGTGTAGACGAAGTTATGTCCTGTATTTTCCATTAACGACCAGATACCAGGTCACAGGAGCGCTCGTGTCGAGGAGGATATGGTGCACAAATTTGCCAAACCACTGGCCAAGCGATCGTAAGATGTCGGCTTTCCACAACATTCAGAGTACGATTTCTCATCATTATGCGGTAAACATCATGTGCGGTAGGGTTTCTGGTACTAGGCAAGTCGGCATGGACATAACTGCATTCGATGAAAAAGGTCCTGACATATGAGAACTAGGAAGAAATATGGGCCACTGCAAGAGATGCCACTAGAGGGGGAGGGGCCAGTTTGTCAATCAGGCAATGAGATGCTGCACTGTATATCACGCGTGAAGGTGATCCCCAAACATTTGAGATTGTCCACTAATGGCAATGGAGCCTCACTCTTTGCTGGAAGACCTCTACAGACGGACATAGCATTAGATTTCGTCAGGTTCACACGGCTGCCCGCACCTGTCCCGTACTGGCTGATCCATACCAGTGCCTCTCGCACTTCATCCTCCAATAGAACCAAGAACACCACGTCATCTGCATAGGTGCGGCAGATGAAATCATTCCCCCTCATTGTTATCCCTGTGAGCCGGCTCCTCAAACCGTGTAACAGTAGCTCAAGGGCGATGGCGAAAAGCAGCATCGACAGCGGACATCCTTAACGAACCGACCGCATGACATTAACAGGGCCCGCCACAAGGCCCATGACCAGCACTCGCGACGTGGCACCACGGAGGAGCCGCAAGACGTTGTGTATAAACCTGTGGGGAAAGGCCATCCGTCGGAGTACGTTTTCTAGAACGACATGACTCACTCTATCAAAGGCGTGGTCAAAGTACACTGTCACTAAGGCACCGTGACGGCGGCATGTCGTGGCCGGGCTATGACGTCACGGTAATCGCTGAGTGCCGTCTGAATGTTACTGTCACCACCAAAGCACGTTTGGTCTAGAGAGATGACTTGAGGAATGACGCGCCGAAGGCGAGCGGCAAGAATCCGGATAAAAATCTTGAACTCACTCCCGATGGCACTGTAGACAATAGAATTCGGGTTGATGCCGTGCTCCTTGACATCAGGAAAGCATTGCATACTGTCTATACATCCGTTTAATGAAAAATACAAACTTAAGTGTATAGGACCAGAATTGCGAATGGATTCAAGACTTCCTCACAGATAGAACTCAACACATCGGTCTTATAGTAGAAAAAAATAGACTGATATAAAGGTAATTTCCGGAGTACCTCGAGGAAGTGTGATAGGAAC
This sequence comes from Schistocerca gregaria, assembly GCF_023897955.1. NCBI lineage: Eukaryota > Metazoa > Arthropoda > Insecta > Orthoptera > Acrididae > Schistocerca > Schistocerca gregaria. Next base: position 826,480,679 of record NC_064931.1, on the reverse strand, counting down.
GTTAGTGTTTACAACGCATATAAATGATCTAGTAGAAAGTGTCATGTGCTCTTGAAGACTGTATATAACCCATTGCCAATGCCATCTGACACAGAAGATAAAAAACAACTGAATAAATTATTGAGGACATGACTGGTTTCAGCCTCTGGCACAAGACCATTTCAGATAACGCACCATCGGCTGACAATGACGACACCTAGAACAGCTGTGCTGACCCCCATCACAGAACTGAGCAGTTGCTCAGGTTCCTGTCACAGTTCATTCAAGAAAAGAGTCTGAACAACAGATGTAGAGGTACTAGAACATGTGTAACACCTCCGAAATACAGCACTGATAATGATTAGTTACTAGCCGAAACTGGATCTGCTAGAATGGAAATACTGCCTGATTGCTGCTCTTTACCGTTTTCAAAGCTACATCACGGTTGTGGAATGCATTCCACTTTTCTAATGGAAGGTAATTTGATGATGTTAAGTTTCACAAAAGAGCTTAAAGAATTTACTAACAATTATGTAAAAAATAGCATCCAGTAGGTGAAATTGTGAAGAATTTAAAAATCATTTTTTTAGCGAACAAAAAAATATTTTTTTTAGTTTTTATCCTTTTCACAGCTGCAGCTATTGAAACTAGCATGAATCAAATTAAATTACTGCTGTAGAATGCACAGCTTTCAAGTGGTGGAAGAAAACTCTTGAGATGAGTTATGTTTTAGTGACAGCACAAGTACTGTACAGTACGTCAAAAGAATGAATCGCCAAGTCATCTGGTGTGTGTAGTAAAATTATACCTCTGATGTTTGAAGGATACAGCACTGACTTTAAATGCAATGAACTCTGTATCTATGATGGGTGGCATGTTACATATATAAAGTGAGATTATGTGTGTTCTACATTTCATTAACTGTTACCTGTTCTGTGGGATTTATAGTTGTATTACAACATATTTGTGTGACATGGTAAGTCTGAAGGCATATGTGATCACTAGTATAGCTGGTATAATAGTAACTCTTTAGGCAACTTCTACATAAATATGTGCATACTTCCCAAGAAACAACACAAACAATAAGCCCTGAGGTTACCAGAGCACTTGATGATGTGGTTGTCTACAATAAAGCAGCAACGCCTGACGACAGTACAGATTTGCAGAATAGCCATCAGAGGATTGGTGAATGGTGCATCATCTGGCAGTTGACCCCGAACGTAAAGAAGCGTAACATAATGGGCATACAATGGGAAGGGAATCCACTATCGTACAACTGCACTATTGATGACAAATTTCCAGAAACAGCACCTATCGTAAAATTTGTAGGAGTAACTATCCAGAGCACCTTAAATGGAATAAACGCATAAAACAAACAGTAGGAAAGTCAGATGCTAGTCTGAGTTCATAGGAAGAGAGTTACGACAGTATAACTTATCCACGAAGAAAGCAGCTTACAAGGCGCTTGTTCGACTGATTGTTGAGTATTGTTTATTAATCTGGGATCCTTACCAAGTAGGACTGGTAGAGGAGATAGAGAAGATCAAACAAAAAATCGGGCGTTTCGTCACGGCATCGTTTACTCGCCACGAGCGTATTACAGCGGAGCTCAACGAACTACATTGGCAGGCAGAGGCGTTGTGCATCACGGAGAAGTTTACTCTTGAAATTCTGAGACAAAGCTTTCCGGGAAGCATCGGACACTATGTTACTTCCTCCCACATGTATTTCGCAATATGACCACAACGAGAAAATAGAATTAATATACTGACTTACTGACAATCATTTTCTCCACGAGCCATTCGCGAGACAAACAGGGAAGATGGATTCAGTTAGTGATACTAGAAATACCATCCGCCACACACCGTTAGGTGTCTTGCGAAGTATGATGTAGATGTAGAACGAAATTTAAATGAAACTAGCTAAAACAATTCATGCATTAGTACAGAAACCGCACTCGTATGGGCAGTGGAGCATACATCGTGGGTCAGGCTGGCATCGGGTGCATTAAACACCGGTAAAGGTGACCAAACGCCGAAATTAAACATTAGTGTAACATAAAAAGTGCACGGGAATGACAACACACCAACACGGGAGCAGGGAATAATCCGACGAACTAGCTCAGCAGGGTATCTAATACCCAGACGTACAAACATGGAATCAAAAATGATAGCAGTTGTAGCGAAATTCTGACGGATTTTCTATCAGAACATAAACAGTCAATCTTGTTCACCACAATTACTGCACCAGCTAGGAACAAAATATGGTCATTATCACTCGGTCAAATCAGATTTCGAGGAAAAATGTTGAACTAAGAACTGAAACCGAAAGTTTGCGTATGGATTTAGCGATGGCAAACGCTCCTGACACAACAGACAGAATTCAACGTTTGGAAATGGAAATCGTAGCCCTAAAGGAAAATAATAGAAAATTACCCACTGGAACGAGGCCAACACCATTGACTTTCGTTGGAATCACGGCAGGTAGTCCGGTCACCTAACCGAAAACGAAGATTGAAGACCAAATTGAATTAGCAAAAGATAAAGAGGCAACTGTCCACTGTTTTAAATCAGAGAACAACTAGGATCCTAAACCTGTGAAGGAAACCTTAATTAAAACAGTAAACCCCAGACTCGACAAAATAAAATTGAAAGTCCTAAGGAATAAAACAAACACAGTAATTCTTGGAACTTAGGTACAAACAGACAAGAGGAAGATTATTAGAAAATCATCGAACTTATAGGACATTCTATACGAAGAACACCAAAAGCTAAGACCACTGCTGGCAGTATGCAGCGTTACAAACCAAGACTTCCTAGAAGAACTGTTTGAAATACACGTTAGCTACCACATCAACAAAGACGAATTTCAAGAATAAGTCAAAATACGATCCAAAATAGATCCCAAAACGAACATAATGGTAAATAATATTCTAGGGGTGACACCAAAGGTGAGGTTACTATTAGTACAGGGGGCAGACTGTACATACTGTTTGACTCTTTACACATTATGGACTATGTGTCTGTGCAAAAGGGCTCAGTTGTTGAGATTTTGGCCATCGTCGAAAAAATGTGACAGGGGAACTATCTGAGGGAAATATGCGAAATCTTGTCACAAAAAATGCGAATGTCATGTAGAAGCAACTTTTAGCTGTGTTCTTTGCAAAACAGGAAAGTAATATATAACAAATCTGGGGGAGTAGAATACCTTACTTACAAAGAATTCTACAAATGACTAATAGAAAGAAACGGAAAATGAAATCTCTAACAATGCGTGCTAATATACACCACAACAAAAGCAATGAGGCGACAACACGCTTTAGAAATTTAGGTGAAGATATGAATACAAATATCAACAACAGAAATGAACAGTGATTCTTTCAACACAGTCATGAACACCCGCATTCCACGTCACAGAAGCAAACACAAATTACCAGCAACCAAAACAAGAGCGTGGCGACGTGCGGTGGCCTGGAGGCGACAACTTGGGCTGTGCTGATCATAGACTCCCCAACAGACATGAATCTTCTCAATATTGGAATATTGCGCAAGAAAAATACTTTAGCCTAACAGATAACGTCGGCAATGCACGTTACTACGGCGCCGTGGACTGCAATGCAATGAGGCACACCAGTCACGTACTTTTCCTGCTGGCAACACTCCAAACGACGACATATAGAGTATAAGAACTGGAAGACGGAGCCCTCAGAAAAGGATGCGTTAAAAACAACGCACTACACTCAACAGAAGTACATAAAAATGATTGCAGATACACAAGATACCGTGATGCTCAGACCCATCAAGGACAGGATAATGACAAAGTTGTGAGATACAACATACCACTCTTAACAGAAGTACATAAAAATGACGCTAGATATCATAGACACGGCCAGGCCCATCCAAAACAGGATTATGACATAGACGAAACAACAGTACATGTGGACACAACGAAGCAACATAAAAGCAAATTAATTCTTCCCTCACCAGTGAAACATCAAAATGTAAACTGTATTTGCATACTGTACACTTCATCTGTAGGAGAATACACACGGAAAGACAACTCAAATGCAAGAAACAATTATCAATGCGAAACTAATGCAAACAGAAGACTCCAAACAACAAATTGTGACCACACACTATAGGATACTGGAAACAACATAATACACAAGAAGCTCACACGGAAAAAAATCATAATCTTCACCTGACGAGACACCGCATCACCGAAAAACGGAAATACATCGAGAGAAAAACACTGCGATACAATACATCAGGCCCGCATCTCGTGGTCGTGCGGTAGCGTTCTCGCTTCCCACGCCCGGGTTCCCGGGTTCATTTCCCGGCGGGGTCAGGGATTTTCTCTGCCTCGTGATGGATGGGTGTTGTGTGATGTCCTTAGGTTAGTTAGGGTTAAGTAGTTCTAAGTTATAGGGAACTGATGACCATCGATGTTTAGTCCCATAGTGCTCAGAGCCATTTGAACCATTTTTTTACAGTACATCAGACAGAGTTACAAAGCCATGTAGTAAGAATCAAAATAGACTATGATGACATCGAAGAGAACTACCGCCTAAGTCGACTGTAAAACAAAGAAGTTTTTAAAACTCCACTAAGACTAGCAACAAGACTGAATGACCCACTGGACGACGCTATATGCTGCCCCACCACTCAACAAACAGCCACAATGATACTATGAAGCGAAAACCCACCAAAAGGTAAATGCGAACTCAGTAATCCTTTACGCAAATCATATGAACGTACAAATGAAGGCCATAAGCTGAACGATACCTATAATAACCTAGCAATGGCGCATGGGTACGTGTTAATCGATCACACCCAGAACGCGCCGAAGCGCTTCGTTCGTTTTTACTAAATTACAATAGCGAAAGTCTTGCAGCTAAACTGTATGGGACACACGTGGACGCAGAGCTTGGCAAGCTGGTAAACGAGATATGCGTGGACATGTGCTACAAGAACCGTACACATGACGTGGAAGGACTCCAGGCCTTACGAGGCAGTAAATGCAAATCACAGGGACAGACAAGGCCATGGCTGCAGTCGTTGTAGTAAACACAAACTTAGCAATAACACAAATAACGCTACTATCTGCAGAACTTACGGTTACATTCTAAATACCTTCAGGCAGGGAAACATGGATCGTCTCGTCGATCAAAGCCCGGTATTGACTTGATACAGAGCCTTTTGCTGACGTAACAAAAGAAGTCAGGCAGTTTACAAATGACAGACGACTACTTACCTCGACAGATACAAATGTGAGGTCAGCCCTGTGGTAGTCTGACAGAACGTACGCCAGAGGACAAGTAATAGTCGACGTTATAAATGAATGTAATGTTTTCGTTTTAAACAAACCCGGCCAACGGCCAACTTACCGCGGAAATAGTGGTGTAGGCAGCAACATTTCTCTGGCGAACGGCACATCGTTAATACAGGCAGCGATCTGGCAGGTGCTCGATAGGAGAATACTCAGTGATAATAACGCAATAATTATATAAACTAAAGCAAACACCGCCACAGACACATCACAACACCCAAGGTCGCTGCCACGCAAGCAAACTGGCAAAACTAAGGCTCGTGATTGAAGATTTTCCTATATTTTGCCACCCAAGGAAGCATAAATTGCAGAGCAATACCTGCAGTACCCGACGCACGCAAATAAACGGCACTATGGTCAGCATATTTTCTAAAAAGTTATGTATTCAAGAGTAGTCTCACATTTAAGTGAAAGTAATGTACCCAGCATGTCACAATTGGGATTCCGGATGGGTTGCTCGACTGAGAGTGGTATCTACACGTTTACCCATCATACAGTACAAGCCCTCAATAACAAATTATCGCCGGTTGGTATTTTTTGTGATCTTTCCAAGGCATTTGACTGTGAGTATCATGCAACACTCTTAGAAAAACTCAGGTTTTATGTAATTGAAGGCTATACACACAGCTGGTTTGAATCATTCATAACGAACAGAGAGCAAAACGTTGTGCTGAATAACACAAATAATGTTGGGATGGTGGTAAATTCTAGTGACTTGGGGGTTATCACAAAGGGAGTCCTACAGGGTTAAATTTTTGGCCCTCTGCTGTTCCTTACTCATGTTAATGACCTCTCACTTAACGTTCAGCAAGCAGAACTAATAAATTTTCCTGAAAAGCGAAATGGCTCTGAGCGCTATGGGACTTAACAACTGTGGTCATCAGTCCCCTAGAACTTTGAACTACTTAAACCTAATTAACTTAAGGACATCACACACATACATGCCCGAGGCAGGATTTGAACCTGCGACCGTAGGAGACGCGCGGTTCAGGACTGAGCGCCTAGAACCGCTAGACCACCACGGCCGGCTCCTGAAAAGCAGCTGAGGATATTGTTATGCATGTCTTTCAATGAATTATCAAGCGGTCCTCAGAAAATGGACTCTCCCTTAATTTTAAAACATCTCACTATATCCAGTTCTGCACACTGAATACAGTTATACCGACAATTGATGTAGCATATGAATAGGGCTCTGTTAACAGGGTAGGTTTCACCAAATTTTTGGTTGTTCACATTGAACCTTGACCTGGAAGAAGCATATTACTGAGCTACTCAAACAATTAAGTTCAGCTTCTTTCGCTCTTCGTATAATCGCTACTCTTGGTAACAAACAGATCAACCTCCTAACGTACTTTGCATATTTCCACTCAATAATGTCTTATGGAATCGTTTTCTAGGGTAACTTACTACTTAGACATAAAGTATTGATTACACAAAAGAGAGCCATGAGAATAATTAGTGGTGTTCACCCAAGGACGTCATGTTGGAACCTATTCCAGGAGTTAGATATTTTAACTGCACCATCAGAGTACATATATTCGTTAATGAAATTCGTTATAGATAATCCATTTAAATTCGCGGAGAACAGTGATTTTCATACGTACAACACTAGAGGGAAAAATGACCTTTACTATTCCTTATTAAAGCTGTCAGTTGCTCAAAAAGGAATACATTATTCAGCAACAAAACTCTTTGATCATGTGCCCAACAAAATAAAGTGTTTGGCAGGTAGCAGATCAAGTTTTATCATTTCTTTATGACAACTCCTTCTATTCCATGGACGATTTTCTGTTTCAGAACTGGTGAAAAATGGACCTCTAAATGTAGTAGAACTAAAAATTTAAGAAATATCAATATTAGCAGTATTCATTTGTGTGTATATATCTTGTAATCTGACTTGTACCACATCATATCGATAAAATAATCGTGAAAATTATCTATAGAACATGACATAACTAAACTAAACTAAATTAAACTATTAACAAGACTAAGACTAAGAAGTGAGCACAGGAAAGAGAAATTAAACTTCAATATTACCACGACGCTAAAACACGATACAAAGATGAACCACGTAAGACAAGAAAAGACCACTGACTTACAAAAGTTAGGACAAACTTAAAGAACAATATTTTTGGGAAAGCCGTTTAAACTGCAGACTGAACGTATCAAGCCTTCCACAGTATTATTAAAACTGAAGAAACCAGTTAGTGCTACCACAAGAGGCTGGAGACGCACAGTGCAGTGTCTCATCAACAAGCTGCTTCCTCACGATGACCACGCTCTCGACAATCAACTTCACACTTACCTCCGCTGACTACTAGATGACAAATACGAAAACTAATGTATCACTGTCGCCTTTGCTCGCGAGGAAACTACACTAGTAATACACAAAAAAATAACAAACAGGCTCCGAGCCCGGACTGCATCCATCCCAAAACAAACTGATCCACCTTCTGCACCATACCTGCAGAATTACTGAATGACACCCCACTGTTGTTGTGGTTGTTGTTGTTGTTGTTCTTGTGGTGATCTTCAGTCCAAAGACAGGTTTGATGCAGCTATCCGTGCTACTCTATATTTTGCGACCCTCTTCATCTCATAATAACTACTGCACCTACATCTCTATGAATCTGCCCGCTGTATTCAAATGATTCAAATGGCTCTAAGCACTATGGGTCTTAACATCTGAGGTCATCAGTCAGCTAAACTTAGAACTACTTAAACCTAACTAACTTAAGGACATCACACACATCCATGCCCGAGGCAGGATTCGAACCTGCGACCATAGCGGCAGCGCGGTTCCAGACTGAAGTGCCTAGAAAGGCTTGGCCACATCGGCCGGCCCCGCTGTATTCATCCCACGGTCTCGCTCAAAGATTTTTACCACCTACACTTCCCTACAATAGTAAATTGATGATACCTTGACGTCTTTCTACCGATCCCTTCTTTTTGTCTAGTTTTTCCAAAAACTCCTTGTCTCCCCAATTCTGTTTAGTACCTCCTCAGTAGATGCGTCTCACCTACTCACCCAGTCTTCAACATTCTTCTGTAGCATCACATTTCTATTTTTATCTAGACTGTTTATCGTCCATGTTTCACTTCCATACATGGCTACACTCTAGACAAATACCATCAAAAAGACTTTATAACACTTAATTCTATTTTCGATGTTAAAAAATTTCTCTTCCTTAGAAATGTTTTTTCTTGCCATTGACGGTTTTCATTTTATATACTCTCTACTTCAGCCATCATCATTTATTTTTCTGCAATTCATCTACTACTTTAAGTGTCTCGTTTACTAATTTAATTCCTCTACCTTCACCCTATTTAATTCGACTACATTCCAATTACCCTTGTTCCGCTTTTGTTGATGTTCACCTTTCAACTGTTCAACTGTTCTTGCAGGCCCTTTGCTGTCACTGACTGAATTACAGTGTTATCGGGAAACCTCAAATTTTTATTTCTTCTCTCTGAACTTTAATTCCTACTCTGAACTCTTCTTTTGTTTCTTGTACACATTGAATAACATCGGAGGCTTTATCGGAGACTACAAGACTGTCTCAGTCCCTTCTAAACCACTACTTCCCTTTCATACCTTTCGAATCTTGCAACTGCCATCTAGTTTCAGTACAAGTTGTACATAGCGTTTCGCTCCCTGTATTTTACCACTCCTGACGTCAGAATTTCCAAAATAGTATTCCAGTCAACATTTTCGAAACCTTTCTTGAAGTTCACAAATGCTATAAATTTAGGCTTGCCTTTCCTTAAACTATTTTCTAAGGTAAGTCGTAGAGTCAGTGTTGCCTCGTTTGCTCCTACATTTGTCTATAATCCAAAGTGATCTTCCTCGAGGTCGGCTTCTACCAGTTTTTCCATTCTTCTGCAAAGAGCTCGTGTTAGCACTTTGCAACCTGCTACATTCGTCTTGAAGTCTCGGGGTATTTCACCTATCTCATACATCTTTCTGACCATATGGAAGAGTTCTGCCATGGCTGGCTCTACCAAGGGTAGCAGTAGTTCTGACGGATTATCGTCGACTCCCGCGGCTATTTTCCGATTTATATGTTTCAGAGTTCTGCCAAATTATTCTTGTAATATCTTATTTCCCATCTCATCTACGTACACTTACCTTGCTATAATATTGCTTACAAGTCAATCTTCTTTCTACAGACTCTCTAATGGAAGAAGTTAACCAGGGGCTGACCACAAGGATCCATATGCGGACCGACTTTCTGGGACATAGCCATACTACTAAGTGCACTAAGACAACGACGTGACAAACGGGATGGTTGCGTATGCCGTTGATCTTCTGGTCGTGGTATCTGAAAACTACAGGTCCCAATTAGAACGTAAAGCCACTCGTTTTCTCGCCTTCGTCGGTGAATGGTGCTCGAATAACAGACTCACAACAGCAACTAAGAAAACTGTTTACCTACTTTTAAGAGACATAATGAAAAAAATCCAGTTGTGACGTTAAACAACATATCTATAAAAAGGATCGCTATGACAAGATGTCTCGACATTTATATTGACAAAATTTTACACGTTTAATAAACATGCTAACCTAGCAATTAACGAAATCTCATGCACAAACATGCAAGACTGAACACTATACGGTACAGAATATCGCTACAGACCATAAGGGCATATTACACAACGCTCTTTAAATCAGTAACTTGTTTTGTGGCTAGTCCTTGAGCATATTAAGTATGATTAGGTACGCATAAAACCAACGTGAGACGCTGCCGGAGACTCGTTCGACTCACTTTCGTGAGCTTCCAGCACGACCTCGGATGACGCACTGTGGTCCTACTCGGAGTTTTACCTGTGGATATTAGAATTTGCCACAGAGAAGCGGCTTGCTGCCTGAAGAGGGGAAGACGCGACACATTAAGGGAAATAACTGGACAAAACATAGCCTACAAAGGAAATTGAGGTTCAAAATTGACATATGGCACACAGAATGGGATACAACTAACAAGGGAAGATGCGTCTACTCTTTCTTTTCCAGTGTCCGGGAGTAGATGTATTTGAAGAACATAAGCCCAACACGCAGCATGACACTCTTTCTCACGGGCCAAGACCCGTATCTCTTGCACCTCCACAGGTCTGGCCTAAAACAGACTCACAATCGTGCCTGTGGTGAGACTGGCTCATTTGAACACAGAGTGGCCATCTGCTCCCATACTCTAGGACATATAGACCTACGTGAGGGAACCAAGACATAGGACAGATAACACGCGGACAGGACGAATGGAACTCAATAAACAACTTCGGAGACTAATTATCGAGAGCACTTCGAGCGGCATAAAAACAGGAGAGGACATACGCTAGAACAAGACAAGATTCACATCTGACATTTCCGCAGGACGTAGTAAACGATACAGATGCAGACACAGACAATGACTCAGATGCTATATCACACACTGGGAGTGAAGACGAGATACACACACAAACATTGTAAAAGTAAGCTAAGGTTTTCCAACACTAAATCAAATCAGTCTGAAAATGTAACAATGTAGTTGGTTGTTATACCATTTCACTTATGTTAAGCTATCTGAAGACCTGACAGTTCTTCTTCCGCTGCATCAGATGAGATAGGTCGAAGTTTTACCGAGCCCTCGCATCTGATGCAGCTGATTCCATATCTCCATTGTTACCTCATGTTCGCAAACACACCGTAACCTAACCACAGTCAAGACAACTTATGTAACAGACCTATACCAAACAAACAGAAGGTATCAATGGTAGAACTGTCCAGTCATATCTAAGTCAAATTTATTGCCATCTCTTATTTCTTACACTAAATACAGTTTTAATTTTTAGTTAAAATACATTCACAACTTATTATGTATCTTATTTACTATCATTATCTATGTTAGCAACAAATTTAAACGTAATTGTATGTCTACATCAGCACTTTTTCCATTTTTACCTCTAGCTTTGTCGTTTAGTAAAATTCTCAAAAACGTACTAGTAATAAAACTGAATTTGTATGATATAACATGTAAGTCCTCAGAATGTTAGCCTGCTGCATAAAAAAAGTCAGCAGATCTTTAGATGAGAAATAAATAATAATAATAATAAATTCCTATGGAAGAAAGGTTTGTGTAAGACATAAGATTAAAAAAAAATTCTTTCAAATTAAACTCTTATTTCTTATGAAGATAGAATAACATTCCTTTATACACATTTCATGTGCAGAAATACTGTGTTTTTGTTAGCGGTTTCTTACTGGAGCAAAGTAGTGTGAGGAAGATAAACGGCTTATTTATAAAGTGTATCCAGTGAACAGTGTCCTCCATACAGGACATATACTTGCTTGATTGCTAACAGCCGGCACATAATTATCTTGACTTTAAGATGTCAGGTATCAAATAAGAGAAGGAATTTAGATATATCACAGAAATATAAGAGGTATTGCAGATAAAGTTAGTAAACTGCTTGATTCTGACATTATTGGTATATTGGAGCACCTCTTAAATAATTTGACAATTCACAGGCTTTCTTTACCAGGAAATAGATTAGCTGGCTGTTTTTCAAGGAGTTCTCTGTGGGCTGTGGGAGTGGCCATGTGCATAAAAAAGCACTATTCCAACTGAGTCCGTAAACGTATCACTGCACTGAACAGACATTTCAATGTTGGCAGGGGCAGTTCAATTTCGTGAAACTAATCTTCTAATTGTTGTTGTTTATAGGCCCCCTAATTCTGACTTCAGAACATTTTTGCTCAAGCTAGAGAGAGTTCTTGGTTCACTTTATTGGAAGTACCAAAAATTAGTTGTATGTGGTGACTTCAATATAAATTTTTTATCTTAATGTGCAAGAAAAAGGATGATGGAAGATCTAAACTCATAGGAACTGATGAAGACTGTTTTTTCCAACCAGGGTGCAGGGAGACATTAGCGCAGCCACAGAAAATATTTTTTTCATTACTAGATGGGCATTCTGTCAGTGATAGGGTAACGGCCTTTCAGACCATGATGTACCGATTTTAACATTAAAAAGTATTTGTACTGAAATATATGGCAGGATGTATATAGTGCCCATAACATAGATGAAAAATATAACGTTTTTCTTAACACTTTTCTCATGCTATCTGAAAATTGCTCTCTATTAGAACTTTCTATACAGGGCAGTAGCAGTAAAAGGCAGCCTGGGTGGCTGACTAGTGGGATAAGGATATCATATAGAACGAAATGAGAATTATCAAAATATTAGATGTAGTCACAATCAGGCAAAAGCAGCCCATTATAGACAGTATTATAATGTGCTTAAAATGTTATTACGATGGCAAAGAGGATGTGGTTCGCTATTAGAATAGGTAATTCACAGGATAAATTTAAAACTGTATGGTCAGTTGTGAAGCAAGTGTCTGGTGAGCAGCACAAGGTCGACGATATAAAGTCAGGTCAAGGTAAAAATATATCTGTTACTGATAAGTCAGATATATCTAGAGTATCTAACAATCATTTCTGAACATTTCTCGTGAATTAAATAAAAACTCAGTTTCTACAGGGAAACATATAACTCTCTTGGAAAAAGCGTTTCTGAGACTGATGTCTGAAATACTCCTCTGTGATACTGACAAGGGGGTGACTGAGTCAGTAATTAAATCACTGAAGACTAAGGACTCTCATGGATATGATGGAGTACCTAAACGAACATTAAATTATTGTGCTGCACATGTTAGCCCTGTATTTAGCCATATCTCTAATTTTTCCTTTAGGAATGGTCAGTTCCCTGAACCATTAAAGTACTGGATAGTAAAGCCGGTTTATAAAAAGAGAGAAAGGGACAATGTAGACAGTTTTAAGCCAATTTCTGTTTCAGTGTTTGCTAAAGTTATTGCAAACTCTACGTATGTAAGGATAATTGGTTATTTTATTGCACGTAACTTCCTATCAAATGTACAGTTCCTCTCAGAAATGATTTAACAACTGAAAATGCTATGCTGTCTTTTGTCTGTGAGGTACTGGATGTATTAAATACAAGGTATCAAACGCTAAGCATCTTTTTTGATTTAACTAAGACGTTTGATTGGGTTGATCACAAAATATTTCTCCAGAAGTTGGACCATTATGGAATATGGGGATTAGCTCACAAGTGATTCACCCCTATCTTAACAACAGACAGCAGAAGGTCATTAGTCAGTGTTGAGAATGATGGCTATGAAGTGGGGTCTGAGTTGAGCACAGCCAGTTCGGGGAGGGGGGGGGGTGGGAGGGTGCCCCAGGGATCAGTGCTGAGGACACTCCTGTTTCTTATTTATATAAATTATATGCCCTTTATTATTACTGGTAGTTCTAAAGTAATTCTGTTCGCTGATCACAATAGCTTGGTAGTAAAGGATGTTGTGTGCAACATTGGCTCTGTTTCATATAGTGCAGTTCATGACATACGTTCATGCCTTGTAGAAAACAAACAAATGCTAAATCACATTAAGACACAGTTTTTACAGTTTCTAACACAAAGTTCAACAAAACTGACGTTTTCATTCCACAGAATTCAAATACTTAATCCTGCCATTTTTACTATTCGAACGGTATCTGAAGTAAGTGATAGTTCGACACGAAAAGTAGTCTACTTTGCTTATTTTCATTCGCTTATGTTGCATGGTATTATTTGGGGTAACTCTTCCCATTCTCAAATGATATTTTTGGCTCAGAGAAGGGCAGTTCTGGCAATAATTGGCGTAAGTTCTCGAAGCTCTGGGCGACCCCTATTAACTAGTCCGGGTATTCTGACATTAACCTCTCAATATATATTTTCTTTACTGTTGTTTCTTGTTAACAGTATCGGCATATTCCGAAGAATTACCAGCTTTCACTCAGTTAATACTGCGCAGACATCCAGTCTGCATCTGGGTCGCACTTCTCTGACTCTTCTGCCGAAAAATGTGCAGTATACTGCTGCATCCATTTTCAGTAAGCTACCACAAGAATTAAAAAATCTTAACAGTAATCCACGCCCTTTCAAATCGAAACTGAAGCGTCTCCTCACGGGTCATTTCTTCTAGTCTGTGAAGGAGTTCTTTGGAAAAGTAAGCTGATTTCTATGTTATATTGATGATTGCGTTTGCTTAAACTTTTGGCTTGTCATTTTTTTCGGCTCATAAACATTTTATTTTGTCTGTTATTACATTTCTTTATGTACTCACACGTTCCATGACCTTGGAGATTTGCTCCTCAATTTGGTCCTACGAAACTACAAATGTAGATTAAAAACAAAAAACTGATAAGTATGCCTCTACCGATTACTGTACTTAGATTCTATGGTTCCTGGAATATGTACAACAAACATTATTTGATGTATGCATGTTGCATCTAGCATTTATGTTTGAAAATTGCTTGGACTAGCACAGAAATAGTCTACTATACTGTTTCTATAACAGCTGCATGCCTCTATGTTTTTGTAATCTATTATTCCTTTGTTTGCTCCTGCAATACACTAAACACAAGAAAACGCAAGAGAAGACAATGAGAAAAGCGTGCACCAGAATTCACAAACTTAACATTAATTATGAAATGAAACAAAGCAATGGTCATATGTATTGGTTGAGTTACACGACGGGGCGTTCAAGACTTTTTTTCTGAAAGTAGATTGATTTTATTGAGGATTTCAGTACACCAAATTATTCTCCATTTTTCTGGCTACAAAGCCGTATTTCCAACATAATCTGCGGTCAGTGCGTCGGCATTACACCACCTTTCTTGGAGGGGATGTACGCTCGCATGGTCGACGTCGAAGCCAAGGTTTTGCTGCATCAATGATGTCCCCGCCATCCAAGTAATACTCCCCTCTAAGTTCACCCTTTGGGTCAAACAGATGGAAGTCGGCAGGTGCGAACCGGGCTTTAGGGTGGATGAAGAAGAAGAGTCCAATGAAGACTTTCGAGCTCTTCTGGGGTGTGCAGGCCTGTGTGAGACCTTGCTTTGTCATCGAGAATTTAGCTTGCATTTTTGTGCGACGATGTTACTGAAGTAATTTTTTCAGTTTCCTGAGGGTAGCACGATACACTTCGGAGTTGATCATTGCACCATTAGGAAGGATATCAAAGAGAATAACCCCTCCAGAGTCCCACAAGACGGTGGCCATGACTTTGGCGGCTGAGGGTGCGGCTTTGAACTTTTTCTTCGGCGGAGAGGTGGTGTGGTGTGACGCCACTCCATGGATTGCCGATTTGTTTCCGGTTCGAAGTGATGAACGCATTTTTCATCGCCTGTGATGATGTTCGACAAAAAATTGTCACCATCATCCTCCTAACGCGCAAGGAATTCCGCACAGGTGGTCCTCTGTTGCTCCTTATGGTCTTCTGTTAGGCGGTGAGGTACCCCTCGAGCATACATCTTTCAGCACCATAACTGGTGGACGAGTGTGTCAGCACAACCAACAGAGTTGTTCAGTGGTGCAGCGACGTGTTTCACTGTCACCCGTGGATCAGCTCGACAGACGGTGTCCGCACGAGTGACAGCTGTGTGTGGGCTGCCGGACAGGTTTGCGTAACCTTCTTGCTATGACGACAAACGCCTCTCCTTACGACTCAATGTGCTTTTGTTCACAGCCAGATCTTCGTTGATATTCTGAAAGGGCCCATGATTGTCTGCAATGCTGTTGTTTTTCCCGCCAAAAAAAGAGAAACTCATTTACAGCTCTCTGCTTGGAACGCACCTCCGTTACATGCGTCATTTTGAAGGCTACGTATAGCACCGCCACCAGTCAGATCTTCACGAAACTATAGGAGCTGAAACAATAAAATTCCACGATGTCCCACAAACGATTACGCATTCCTTCAACGAAAATTGGCCGAGACAAAATGTGTTGCCTTACTTATTGATCATCCCTCGTATTTTAACTTACATGAATGTTTGAGCCATCTGCCGAAAAAGAAAATTTATCACTGTTTTAGTAATGTAACCACATATTGCGCTATAGCTTTGATAACGAATTAGCTCAACCTCTTTGTTACATGATATTCTCGTCACTGAATCTTAAATCTCTAGAAGATTTATGTTACTACATAAAAATTATTCTTACTGCATCTCTTATTTCAGTGGGATAATCATAATATTTCTTTTGCTTCTGGTGTCGAAAACTGCAGCCGAAACCACAGTGTTGTGGCACCATATCAGGAGAAACTTCCGAAAATTAGTAACATGCCCTCTACAACGTGTGTAGCAATAGCGCCCAACTTAGCAGGAAGTATCACGTGATGCGACTTAAGCCAGTCACAAACTGCAGACGGTTGCAAGTGGAGAGATTCAAGGTGAACAAAGAGACTCAGAGCTTTCGTCGTGTGATGGTGACTGCTGGCCCGCTCAGTCGGCTAAATACTCTTACCGCCGCCTTATTTCCCGCCACTCAAACTTTCGTTATGCAGGTATGGGATAACAACTGTTTTCATGGACCTTTATATCGTTAGAGAACTGTATGTGAATGTATGTTGTTGTTTAAGACAATTTTACGATCGATATTTGGTACTGAGTTGAGTTCACGTTGCTTGAAGTTGTAACGTTCACTCTCTACCACGTTTCTGGCAACTTGCTTAGCATAGATCTTGCTTTTCAGAAATACGTTGTTTACCGCAGTGAACTACCAAGTTTCTGTCAGGCTACGACACACCATTGTATGTCGTTCTCAAAAGCTCACCAAGACACGTCATCATTACGTTGGAAGCTGTTAGACTGTATAATGGGCTCATCAATAAGGTTAGAAAGAGTTATAAACACATTACCTCGAGCTTTGGTGTGCTGCGAGTTTCATTTGTTCCAAGAGTGTGCTGAACTATATAAAACTGCGTTGTTCTGTATTTTTTTTTAATAACAAAAAAAGGGAATGTGTTGTTCAGTTCCTGACCGGAGCCACCAGATTCAAATATTCTGCTTTATGTGTGTCGTCTGAGTAGTTGGACGAAATTAAGACAGATTGATATGACTCTGTCGGTTTAGTTTTTATAGTTCCGTCACTTTACCAGAAAATCCGTTCTTCAGGGATGCAATAGTAACTTAATGGTCTCGGGTGCTCTTTTTCATTTTTCCATATTTGCCGATAGTGTAATCTACGGCTTCACACGATGACTTTGAAGAGTCACAGAATTTGCAACGAATCCCTCTTTTCTCCTACTTCAACGACGATCGCAGAAAGCAAAAAAGTTTCCAAAAAGAATAGTGACAGCCTGGTAGGCTTATCTGTGTTAAGTATATGATAATATCGTACTTTCCAGAGATTTTCCCTGAATATTAGATGACCAGTCGTTATTCCAGGCATAGTGATTTCTAGTGGAAGTTACTTATGTTTGTGTTGCTGTCTGATAAGCAGCTCAGCCGCAAGGTGCTTGGACATGGCACAACACACTCTCATGATGATACTATCGGATGGTTGTGAGGACAGCTTTCTGCACAGGCTCAAGCACATGCGTTAAGTAAAATTACGCCGAATTCATGACTCACCACAATTAATGAATTAACGGAATACTATTCAAAGTACTTTAGAAACATAATTTCCACTTTGTTTTACAGAAAGATAATGTCCGTAATGATTATTTAGTCAAAGTGGAATCAGTATTACGTGAATATTTAACGTTAAGAAACCCAGTTAATATTTTCGGATCTATGATCACGCGTATTTCGTACGGTCAGTTTCAGTTGTCCACCAAATAAAAGTCTTTCTTTTATCGAGCACCGGAAATATTATTCGACGTGGAATCTCACACCATATAGAGCGGAAAAGCTGCCATCACTCTTAATAGTTACTATTTGGAACAATGAACTGAAGGTAAATATATAAATGGTTATTTTCTCAAGTACCCTGAATATCCGCTTCATAACTTTTGTTACTGAAGTTTAACTTTCTTCACCATTTAGTTCTTGAACAGCTATCTCCATCAGCTCTCTGTGTGGAACAACTTTGCTGGGGTTTAAGACTTTGTCCATGTTAATCTCGGAGCACTCTCGTACGTGTGCGCCTAGTAGAGCCTTAATTCACTACACGAAAATTTTTAGCTCTCACTGTAGATTTAATACTCTTAGTTGCTGAGATCCTGGGCGAAAGTTTTTTTTATATATTACTGAAAAGCTGACAGATGTGAAAATTACCGAACAATCAGTTTAATAAGTCGCGGACGCAAAATACTAACGCGAATTCTTTACAGACGAATGAAAAAACTGGTAGAAGCCGACCTCGGGGAAGATCAGTTTGGATTCCGTAGAAATGATGGACCACGTGAGGCAATACTGATCCTACGACTTATCTTAGAAGCTAGATTAAGGAAAGGCAAACCTACGTTTCTAGCATTTGTAGACTTAGAGAAAGCGTTTGACAATGTTGACTGGAATACTCTCTTTCAAATTCTGAAGGTGGCAGGGGTAACATACAGGGAGCGAAAGGCTATTTACAATTTGTACAGAAACCAGATGGCAGTTATAAGAGTCGAGGAGCATGAAAGGGAAGCAGTGGTTTGGAAGGGAGTGAGACAGGGTTGTAGCCTCTCCCCGATGTTATTCAGTCTGTATGTTGAGCAAGCATTGAAGGAAACAAAAGAATCATTCGTAGTAGGTATTAAAATCCATAGAGAAAAAATAAAAACTTTGAGGTTCGCCGATGACATTGTAATTCTGTCAGAGACAGCAAAGTACTTGGAAGATCAGTTGAACGGAATGGATAGTGTTTTGAAAGGAGGATATAAGATGAACATCAACAAAAGCAAAACGAGGATAATGGAATGTAGTCGAATTAAGTCGGGTGATTCTGAGGGAATTAGATTGGGAAATGAGACACTTAAAGTAGTAAAGGAGTTTTGCTACTTGGGGAGCAAAATAACTGATGATGATCGAAGTAGAGAGGATATAAAATGTAGACTGTCAATGGCAAGGAATGTGTTTCTGAAGAAGATATAGATTTAAGTGTCAGGAAGTCGTTTCTGAAAGTATTTGTATGGAGCGTAGCCATGTATGGAAGTGAAACATGGACGATAACTAGTTTAGACAAGAGGAGAATAGAAGCTTTCAAAATGTGGTGCTACAGAAGAATGCTGAAAATTAGATGGGTAGATCATATAACTAATGAGGAGGTATTGAATCGAATTGGGGAGAAGAGGAGTTTGTGGCACAACTTGACTAGAAGAAGGGATCGGTTGGTAGGACATGTTCTGAGGCATCAAGGGATCACCAATTTAGTATTGGGGGGAAGCGTGGAGGGTAAAAATCGTAGAGGGGGACCAAGAGATGAATACACTAAACAGATTCAGAAGGATGTAGGTTGCAGTAGGTACTGGGAGATGAAGAAGCTTGCACATGATAGAGTAGCATAGTGAGCTGCATCAAACCAGTCTCAGGACTGAAGACCACAACAATAACAACAACTGGATAAGCCTTGAAACAGGAACCGCAAATTAAGGCCGTTCTAGTAACTTGTAATACACGCTGAAATAAGGGTATGGGCATATTGACTAAGTCATACACTTACGAGTAACTATCTTAGGCAATAATTTCAAGGTATTTCTTTGAGGCTAACCTGGCAGGTATAGTATAGGGACATTATAGAGTTTTTGGTGTAGCGCTCACTTCTCTCAATGAACACCAAACGCCATTGTTGACTGTGGCTCCCACAGTGTGTTGCCTGTGTTGCGCGTACAGATGGACTTCGCTAATTTCAAACACTGCTATCGTGATATGTTATTACATTCATTGGCGTCGGGGGAGATATTGGGATGATGAAAGCTTGTCTTCCAGTCCAGATCCTACATAAAGGTTTAAATGCTTACCACAGTCTATAACCCACCAAGAGGATGTATTTATCATCTCACACATACTTTATTGGAACAGCTCAGCAATATACGTATCCGAAATTACGTAAGTTTTAATAAAGTGTTCAGATCCACTCGTTTTTGAGTGATATGAATATATAAGATACTTATGAATCAGAGAATATGAGTAGCGTGAGCAATGCTGGTAACTTGTTTGCACAATTTAGGAAAGAGGAACGCAATGAAATTGTACTTCTTAACTTCACATAAATTTCGAATTCTGCCTCTATAAGTAAATTTTTTCTTATTGACTCAGGGGTTAGCTGAATACTACACTACGGATGCAACGGGCAATCACTTATCACTTCTTTCACCTCTGGCAGCGTATGTCAGTGTGAAAAAAGGACAAGTTACACCCATATTGGCAGTTCTCATTCAGTTGTACGTCACTCTGTTACTGCCTGGATAGACCAATTCAAAGGCAACATATACCACTAGGATCGCTGTAGTGTTAAAACTAACTTTCGAGATGAATACGGTTTTACCTCTTCTTAAGCAAAATTGCGAAGAATTACTACGTAATAGGTTCACCTAATCTTTCAATTTTCCATCATTCACTTCTGTCACCGGGCGACTAAGCTACCTAAAATATGGTGATTATGCAGTGGTGGTTACAACACATGACCAGTCGGTTTAATATCGTATTCTCAAATAATGTGTCCATTTGTAGATATTGCTCAGGATTTACAAAATCATGCAAGTAAGCCTCCTACCACTGCCAATTCTGTCTGTAACTGATTACGGGCGACTCTTTTTCCATGGCTCGTAGCAGATATAGTAACCTTTCACGTCATCTTGGCATTGTTCCAGTGCTCGAAATGTCAACCGCAGAGTCCCAGTACGTTTCAGCGAACGTTACATGTCTGCTCTGATGCAAAATAAATTTCACTAAAGAGAAATCATTTTTCGTGGACGAAAGGCTGAATTGAAGTTTCAGTGGATATAGAAGTGACGTGTTTTCACTTAAGTCTATCTGCTCGATTTAACAATAAATGACGTTAGAGAAAGCAATGGAGTAGTTGAATGAAAAGAGAGCGCCTGAGATCACATTACTGTAGTCGAAGAGGAAATTGTGGAGACAGTTCACGATACGGAACAACTGAAAAACTGAATCAGTTTGTGGTCGAACCAGCTACATTTTTAGTGTATGTACTTGGTGTAGAACATATATGTACTAGAATATCGAATTGAACATGTCAGTTTACCCTAAATGATCATCTAACCTCATTTCGTATTGAAAATTTGACATCAAAGCTAGATTGCTTGTAGATCTAAGAATACACAAACAACCGCCCTTAACAAAAAAATTTATGTATCTTTTTCAGTTTTTCTCTAGTTATAACTATTTGACTTATAGGAGTGGAAGGTACAAGCAAAATGAAGACACAGTAACGGCTTCAGGTATAACAGTCACTATACCTGACATCCACAGTCACTGTCTCGAGCAGAAAATATGAACGAATTTAATTCTTTGATAAAAGAAACTAATATATACAGGAGTTAAGTAGAAGGTTCATTGCAGCTCATAGAGAGAAGAAAGGAAACAAGTCTACAAGGGTAGGTATTCGAGACGATTGCCAGTTTCTCCGAATCACTAAAACTTTTCCGGGTCGTCATCGGCCATCGTACCAGCAGCTGTTACATATGGCTTTTATTAGGGTAAGATACCGGTTCTGATACCATAAAGAAGCGCTCACAGATCGGGAAACTTCCATCCAAAAAGAATACTCCTAACGTATCAGATATACAGATATACAGTAAAATATATAGTGACAGAAAATTCACTATTTAATATGACAGCAACAGTAAACTAAATTCTTTTGGTCTGCAGGTAACATATTACAACATGAATGAAGTAGGAATTCCCACATGACGTGCTGACAGAAACTGAAAAACACAGTTCCTTTAAGTCAAACGAAGGCACGCCGTAAGTATTACATTCGTGATAACCGGTTAAACTCTTTTAATAAAACAAACGTTATCAATAATCTGCATCTTTGTTCTTCATGTCTACATGTTGATATCTCTACATAGTCAACCTGGTGACCAATACATTTCTCCAAACGAGAGACAAGGCTGTTGATACCGTCACTGTAGAAAGTTTGACTTCGTTGATGTAACCAAAATGTTGTCTGTGTTTCCATTGCTTCATCACTATCAAAGTGATGTCCTAGAAGGTATCCTCTGAGTTTTGGAAGCGGATGAAAACCGGATGGGATGAAGTCGGTAGTGTATAGAAGATGATCGATGACAGTGAACCCAAGGCGTCGGATTGTTGCAGATTTCGTAGCGCTCGTATGTGTTCTTACATTGTCATGCTAACGGAGAGGATCTCCATGTGTGGACATCTTCGAATCCGAAACTCGATAACAGAATGCTGTTTCTCACACAGGGCGTAATGGTTACATTTCACATCGCCATGATACACGCTAAAGTTGGGAACTCTCCAACGGCAGATGGCCGCAAATACGTAGACACGAAGAATAACGATGTAGAATATTAATAAAGTTTGATTAATTTAAAAATCTGCGAGAGTTTTCATATAAGAAATTCGAAGGCATTACTTTTCAGCACGCACTCGTAAATGACCACAAAAATATTTAGCGTAGTGTGCTATGATCGTTATAGCCTTAAGACTCTCACCAAACCGATGTGTCCTTCATAAATAATGTAAATGAATAACAATAGCGACACATTCAGCCTCCCTGTCAACTTCTCCAAGAATGAAGAAAGATATGTCAGTAGCGACAGAAAGATACACAAAAAAGGGGAGTGCATATATGAGGGAAGTAGGAAATATTTTGTGGAGCACCGATAATCTGTTTACATATTACAGTTTCGGAACATAACTAGGGGACCCGTGCGAAACTTTCGCACTTTATAGTTTTAAATAATGACAGAGTTTGTAATAAGTACAGTGGTTGCGATATAGGTAGTTGTGAGAATGCTCCCTTTCTCTTTCAGCAGGTGTCTGAGCTGATGCCACCGTTTTGGAGGGACGCTTCTCACTGACTACTTCTATTATTCTTTTTCTTGGCATCATAAACATATTATCTATTGCTTATGACAGTAGTACTTACACCACTCTGTTGTTGACAAAAGTTAATAATTAATGAGCAAATAAAAACACAAAATAAAAAGTAATGAAATGTAATTTACTGCTCATGACAATATTTGACTGTCACCAGTTGGTTGTAATTTCTAACTTTAGAACGTAACATTTACATTTCCTCTTGTTGTGGAGAATTTTAATAAGAAATACGAATATAAAATACAAAGACGCAAACACGTGAAACGTGTTGGTTAGAACGTAGTTTTCGCTTCTTACCTGTTATATCACTAATGCCACAACAACCTCCTACTTTAATTGCACTTCACACTTTATGTGAGCACGTTAGGCCGTTCTAGTAGTAGGTAAATCATAATTAAAGGTGACAATGACAAACACCTTTGTAGTTTCGTAAAGTATATTCCTTTACATAAGCCTGCTTGTGCGACGATCAGAGATAATGGACTACCGCTGTGGTCACGGTTATTATCTGTGCCAATAAATAAGTACTTTAAAAGAAAAAGAAATTAAGTGTTGATGAAAAGAAATCTAGACCTGAGATACAATATACATGATTTTCAGCTAAACACTGTAAAAACTAGATTCAACATAACAACTAACGATCATAGATACAACAATCAATACTACTTACAAAAAAGAGACGTATTTCCTCCAGTGGGTTGTGATATATTACCAACAAATCAACGGATGTAAGTCCTGTTAGATCTGATTCATGTGTAAATGTTTTTATATGGATACTTGAGTGTGTGCCGGATCTGATTATGTTTTTGTCAGTGTTAGCTGTAGCCGGATGTTACAAGAGCGATTTTTTGATACCTGTGAAAAAGAAGTTAAGCGTGTTCCAACCCATCTCTTTTTTTCTGTTCCTCAGTAAACAGCGTAGCAGGTTTCACTTCATTTCTTCCTGCCAACAGTTTCGTCGTCAGCACGATTTTGCACCGCCAGAAGTCTCCAACGGCTGTGGAAACGATATTCTTGGATACCGGCGTGCTCTTGAAATGCAACTACTCACAGGAGAATAGGCACCTATGAACGAATATGCCTCCATATGTCACAGTCTCACAGTTAACAGTGCTGTACGGTATCACAGCTAACAGTGGTGCACGGTTTTGTCAACATATTTAACCACAATTAAATCAGACTCAGTCATAACTGAGTTAGGTATTTGACGTCCATGCAGTCTTCATACGCCGATAGTAATTTAAGTTACTATACCGTACCACTACTTCAAGCTAAAACAGGACTATGCGCAACGAATACGGATAAAGAAATGGTGAGAGAAATGTAATACCAAATACGATTTTTCCCGGGGATATGAAAGATATTCTCAACAGTCCTGAGAGGGTGAAGAGCTCATTGACGGTGTCTTATTACACGGCTCCGGTCTATTGTGACGGTAGCGGATAGTGCCCCCTCATCGGAGAAAGTGTTGGGTGTCCTCTCTAAACATGTGTCGCCATTAGACACTGTTATGCATTACTTAGGAGTAAAGTAACTTTCCCGTGATGCGTCATTGACAAGTAACACAGCTCGATGAAACTTGGGCCATGTATAGCAATAACAGCTACAGCATGTTATAGAAAGTAAATGAAATAAATAAGCAGTGGTACGAACAGAAATTACGCTTTTATTCAAAGATAATTACTACACAAGTGTAAAATGGCTAAGCGTGGAAGGTTAGAGGACAAATGTCACGATGTTGAGGCATATATCACTAGGGGTAAGATAGATACTGCCTACAGGAAAATTAAAGAGACCTTTGCAGAAAAGAGGACCACTTGTATGAATATCAAGAGCTCATATGGAAACTCAGTTCTCAGCAAAGAAGGGAAATCAGAAAGGTGGAAGGAGTATATAGAGGGTCTGTACAAGGGTGATGTACTTGAGGACAATATTATGGAAATGGAAGAGGAGATAGATAAAAATGAAATGTGAGATATGATACTGCGTGAAGATTTTGACACAGCACTAAAAGACCTAAGTCGAAACAAGGCTCCGGGACTAGACAACAATCCATTAGAACTATTGATAGCCTTGGGAGACCGAACCCTGACAAAACTCTACCATCTGGTGACCAAGATGTGTCAGACAAGCGAAATACTCTCAGACTTCAAGAAGAATATAATAATTCCAATCTCAAAGAAAGCAGGTGTTGACAGATGAGAAAATTACCGAACGATCAGTTTAATAAGTCACGGCTGCAAAATGCTAACACGAATTCCTTACAGACGAATGGAAAAGTGTTGGAACACCTGAGGCAATACCAACCCTACGACTTATCTCAGAAGATACATTAAGGAAAGGTAAACCTACGTTTCTAGCATTTGTAGACTTAGAGAAAGCTTTTGATAATGCTGACTGGAATACTCTCTTTCAAACTCTGAAGGTGGCAGGGGTCAAATACAAGGAGCGAAAGGCTATTTACGATATGTACAGAAACCAGATGGCAGTAATCAGAGTTGAGGGGCATGAAAGGGAAGCAGTGGTTGGGAAGGGAGTGAGACAGTGTTGTAGCCTATCCACGGTGTTATTTAATCTTTATATTGAGCAAGCAGTGAAAGAAACAAAAGAAAAATTCGGAGTAGGTATTAAAATTAATGGATAAGAAATAAAAATTTGATTGGGAAATGAGACACTTAAAGTAGTAAAGGAGTTTTGCTATTTGGGGAGCAAAATAACTGATGATGGTTGAAGTAGAAAGGAGTTCAACGGAATGGACAGTGTCTTGAATGAAGGATGTAAGATGAACATCAACAAAAGCAAAACGAGGATAATGGAATGTATTCGAATTAAATCGTGTGATGCAGAGGACAAGGCAATGGCAAGGAAAGCGTTTCTGAAGAAAAGAAATTTGTTAACATCGAGTATAGATTTAAGTGTCAGGAAGTCGTTTCTGAAAGTATTTGTATGGAGTGTGGCCATGTATGGAAGTGAAACATGAACGATAAATAGTTTAGACAAGAAGAAAATAGAAACTTTCGAAATGTGGTGCTACAGAAGAATGCTGAAGATCAGATGGGTAGATCACATAACTAATGAGGAAGTATTGAATAGGATTGGGGATAAGAGAAGTTTGTGGCACAACTTGACCAGAAGAAGGGATCGGTTGGTAGGACATGTTCTGAAGCATCAAGGGATCACCAATTTAGTACCGGAGGGCAGCGTGGAGGGTAAAAATCGTAGAGGGAGACCAAGAGATGACTACACTACGCAGATTCAGAAGGATGTAGGTTGCAGTGGGTACTGGGAGATGAAGAAGCTTGCACATGATAGAGTAGCATGGAGAGCTGCATGAAACCAGTCTCAGGACTGAAGACCACCATAATAAAAACATCTAACGTGTCAGTGATAAATGTTTTATTAATATTCTTGAGTGCTTAGCTAAATGTACAGCATAAGTCAGGATTTGTCTGACGGTAGCAGCTATTAAAATGCGGATAAGTATTAGAGTACTTGTCTCCAGTTGTTGAGAACCAGTTGTAAATGCTAGCCTTCCTTTAGATAATGTTCGTCTTCAGTTTTTGGGCCCTGTTCTGATATTTAGTTCTACGATGACGGAACAAGTGAAATGAAGGATGGTGCTGAAGTGCGGTGACTAGTAAACATCCGCCACGCGTAACAGACGTGAGTAAAAATTCAGAAAGTACATCCTCTTTCGTGTACTCTTCCATGTGCTCCTGAATAAAAGTTTCTTCGTTGGTGGAAAACTATCGAATTGTTCCGCGAACTCTCATTCGCTTTTGTTCCTTTTCATTCGCTCGATTGTAAAAGAAGCTGAAGAGTGCTGAAGATCAGATGGGTAGATCACATAACTAATGAGGAAGTATTGAATAGGATTGGAGAGAAGAGGAGTTCGTGGCACAACTTGACCAGAAGAAGGGGTCGGTTGGTAGGATATGTTCTGAGTCATGAAGGGATCACCAATTTAGTATTGGAGGGAAGCGTGGAGGGTAAAAATCGTGGAGGGAGACCAAGGGACGAATATACTAAGCAAACCCAGAAGGATGTAGGTTGAAATAGGTACTGAGAAATCAAGAAGCTTGCACACGATAGAGCAGCATGGAGAGCTGCATCAAACCAGTCTCTGGACTGAAGACCACAACACAGAAGAATTATTACGCTGGAGTTACCACGATTTGTGATGGCCACATGGACATTTCAAGAAGCAGAACATGGTTCTAAGAATTTTTACCCCTTTCTGGTAATGATTAGTTTATGACTAAGTGTTAAGACCGGCACGTAGCTAGAGAATCACACTAACCTTCGTGCCTTGTCACTGCATATCCATTCCTGATACTTCGACGCTTAAGAAATAGAAATTCACCACGCCTTTTTGTAACATTCAGTACTACGGTATAATTAATATGCCTTACGGTAAATATAGTTCTAGTTCCAACATTACTGACAATATGGTAGTCAAACCTACTAACGACCCTGGCGC
The DNA here is from genome assembly GCF_023897955.1 of Schistocerca gregaria. Lineage (NCBI taxonomy): Eukaryota > Metazoa > Arthropoda > Insecta > Orthoptera > Acrididae > Schistocerca > Schistocerca gregaria. Next base: position 826,453,058 of record NC_064931.1, on the reverse strand, counting down.
ACATTGCCTTTCCTTTCTACCCATAGGGATTAAGCCTTATGCCTGACTTTAATTCAAGCTGGCCAATACTATTTGATGAGATCTTGACGCCAATTTAAGTTAAGTTTAATATTTGTGCAATATGGTTTAAAGTATTCTTCTATATGCAGACAACTTTGACCTTGTTCCTCTAAAGAATCTTTTTTAATGAAAACTATAGCGTTGCCCGCGTAGTTACTCTGTATAAAATGTATCCTTTGAGGTATTATTCCTACAAAGGTTAGTTTTCAAAGTATATTTTGTAAATGTTTGACCTATGTCGGTCAACAGTACGTCAGTGTGATGGCGGGGGCGTTGTACGGCCAGTCACACCCTACTTTAAATATTAGGTTCTGATTTATCCTATTAACCTACGTGAGACACTTATACTTTGCACATTATTAGACCACAACCTTAATTTATGTTCCCATTCAAAAGAGAAGAATACAACTCACGTTCATGTTATTAGCTTGACATTTGTCGGTCAATAGTATATAATTGTCTTGGCAGTGGCGTTGTACGCCATGATATACCTTACTTTAAATATTAGGTCCTTATTTCTGGGTAGTCTATGTGAGAATTCCACCACGCTCACAGTAATCCTTATCCTAAATAGTTAATAGCCTTATAGGCAATATCCTAAATCGGTAATATCTGATGCACTAGAGTGTGTATTTCGACAATTAGGGTGGCCTAACCTATTTAAATGCACAGGGGTCTTGAACCCACTACCAACTAATAACTAACCTTCTCCCTTAAGAGTTTTGTTCCACGTCACCCTTATGACTACATATAGTGGACGGTCGTACATATTATATTTATAGTTAGTGTAATTTTGGTTAAGTTATAGACTTCCTAAACACAACGTTGACCATCTGTGCATAATGTCATAAATGATGCCCTAAGCTTTACACACCCAGTCAGTCATAAATGCGTAGTAAAGTAGTGCCATAACATAACAACGTTAGTCAAATTTCGCGTTAACAAATTTCCGTGTTACTATATGTATAATGGAAATTATTTTATTTCCATCATCTCCTAACCATGAAACGTTCTCGCGTTACGGGCATATAACCTTGTTCATCCGCCCCCTTGAGATCGTGCGGAACCATACAACATAACGGTGATCATACGTGGTTTTTAATCTAACAAGCTGTACTTCACGTGTAAGTAAATCTCTTATCAGTTAATAAGGTTGCGGTTTACAGTTAACGCTCATCGGGATTGTATCTACTTAGTGCTTTGTTCTCTCACAAATTTACGGTTTAACATTATAGGTAATTTCCCAGTACTTAACATAAAAACAGCCACCTTCGACTTTCCTTGCTCGTGATCCGCCGTCTTGCTCGGTACATATCCGCGTGCCACAGTCAGTTCCAACGTAGCGTCCGCGGATAACCGACCGCTTTCCACGAAGTGGGGCCGGAGCTGTCCCTCAGCTAAGTAACGTAGCTTGACATGGTACCACGGTACTTTAGCTTTTTATGTTTGACCGTGCCTTATTCTGGCATTTATTAGTTTATTTTATGCTTCTGAAGAGGGCTAGGTTACTTTAGCTGAAACCTGGGTAAAGACCAATAACATTTCGCAACTGAGGCTGATTTTTGACATATTTTTAACATATTAGAACATGGTTCCTTAATAGGTTGTGTCATAGCGAATGACGGTAACGCATACTCTGCAAAGTGAACCCAAGTTGCCCACAAGGTTGGTACGACGTTCTCGTGGTAGTGCGTTCCAGTTTTCCACCAGCGCGATTCACAGCTGGTGGTTAGTTGTTCGTGCCAGTAGACTTGCGGCAGTGCACATCACCCCCCCCCCCCTATACCCCCCCCCAACACATCCTATGCTGGTGCCTTTTAATGATCACAGGCACTGGTGAATCACATTGACTGCACTCTCATATGTACATGAGTCTCCTTTTTAGAAGCTATCCTCTAAAGACCCCATACAGCAAAACTCCAGCGTGGTTTTAGACAGTCCCACTGCATCTTACAACTTCTCCTCAGTATCTATCCCGCCCTGCCTGCAACTCTGTCCATGTCATGATTCCAATTTAAATTCAAACTGAGTGGAAGTAATTCTAAGACCTCCAGCACCCAATGGAGAAACGGGGTGAGCTGTGTTAATACGACAGTATCATGTTTTGAACACTCAGTGGAAGTGAGGACATGTTCTCATAGCTCCACCAAACATGTACAGTGTGTAAGGCCAGTGCCGAACAGCTTTCTCCTGTAACACGAGGTAGTAAAAAAGGTAGCAGAAGTAGTGAGAGTGGTGTTTATTATAAGCAAAATTAGGAAGTCTCGACATCATACAGAAACTGGAAGAAGAAGAGGATTTTGCTACTGCATTTCAGTGTGTCACCATATTACACACAAGTACTGCAGTCCAAAGGAGATCTGCAACCATCAGGGTTCATTCATGTCTCTCACCCAAACATTCCCTCCATCCTGTTTATTTAGCACCATCCAATAGAGAAAACCTATGGACAATAAAAACTCTCCTAACATCATCCAGAAGAGAACTCAGTAACAAATTACCACATCCCACTCTTCCAATATATTAAAAACAATTACCGTTTTCTTGCTGACATCCAGCATATGTGACGATCCTATTAAATTACAGGTATTCGTCCACTTGAGCAATTGGCCAGTGATTGAAGTGTAACATATTGTCACCCATACTGTAGGAGGACCATATTCCTCTTACCATCAACTGCAAGAGAGGCTCCCTGTGTTGTTCTTTCATAAGCAGTTTGATACATGGTTTTTTTTTTACTGTAACACGTCCAAGCAGTGTATGACTACAGCTTTGTACACAACCATACATTTTATTTTTCCACCACGATTTCAAGGTCTGTGTCAGGTGCTAAACCGACATTAACACATTTTGGTCCATTAACTCTCACATGGTGTGGACTGTGCTGCTCCTACTACACAAAGCATGGTTGAAATAAAAGACAGAGGCTGTGTTTCTTACTAACAAAAATGTGAAGACACCACAAAACATGGAAACTTGAAGAGTTTTCTAAATTGAGGAGTATTTCCAAATGGCTGGCTTAAGGTGATGACCTCTTCATTCAATTTCATCTTTCACAGTCATAGTGTAGCAGATGTCTAGGTGTTCCTTTTTGAAGAGATCAAGAGCATTGATTCCTTATATTGCAGCCAAATGTGAGATCACTGTCCTGGTGATGGTCATCGCTGCACAGTGTTGCTCCCTGTAGAGTCAGGGTAATGGAGGAGCAAGGCCACTTTCCTATTGTGAATTGCCTGCCCTGAGGGCAAGCACACCTTCAGGGTCAATCTTATTGTTCCGCTCCATGTCAGTCATTAACCTGTTGTTCTATTTCTATTGACTGATCCTTATCCTAATGTTATATGCCCCTTTCTACCAAACCGATATCCCATCTTCCCCTCCCCTGCCAGTTTCTGGGCAAATTTTTGAATTCTGTGTGCTTTTGAATGGGGTTTCTCAGCCACTTTTGTTTGTCACCTACCTCTCTGAGAAATCACAGAAACCCTGGCCCACTTTTGATATCAAGTTAATTAACTAATTAATTAAATTGATCAAAAATTGGCTGAAAGCAGGCTACTGCGCCACTTTCAGTATTCGTGAACTGCTTCAAGTTGTTCAAATAGCCCACCTCCCACTACATCAAATTGATTGAGCAATTAATTAAATAGATATCCTTCAGTTTTCCTTGGTGGATACTCGAAATATTGTTTTATTGCCATGAAATCGACTGCAGGATGTGGAATATTGATTAAACAATTTATGGGCTACAAGCCAATGTGTGGAATTACAGCACTTTTTTGTTCCAAAACAGATTGCGCTAAATATATCTGGCGATCATGCCTTACTGTCTATTGGGCTGCATCATGCGTTAGTTGCTAGAGTTCTTCACACCAGTCGAGATGTTGCAAGTAGCAACATGATCGGGCTTGCACGCATCCCCCTGAACAAAAGCATACTTCCTACTGCACAGGAAATACCCCTGCCCTCCTCCTCCCTGGCACATTTTCTTTCTTTACTGCATACCAGTCACACCATGTGGAGCTGGCTGCAGACCAGAAGCCACACTGCCTTCCTCCCTAGGACACTTAACACACTCTTGTGGGAAACATGTCGACCCATTTTTGTGGTACACTTCATGCACTTTTTGCAGGAAATAACCAAGTCTTTCTCCCTGGCACACTTTCTTTCTGGTGTAGTTGCAGAAAATATTCCAGCCTTTCCCTTGTCATTCAACATGAACTGCTTCAGAAGTTACCAGAAATACTGCTGAGGACAATAAATTAATTGACTAATTAATTGACTAATTAATTTCTTACTACATGACCCTGGTGTAGGGGATATAAGATGGGTGCAGTAGCTCACTGGTTCCACTTGCAGTCAGCCTCTGGAAGAAGAAGAACCATGGAGCATCAACAGCAGCAGTCGCAGAAGAAGCATTAAATTAAGAACTCATTACATTCCGTTGCTACTATTCCTGTTCTCTGTCAAGATCCCTTTCTTCGTTTAACTCCATATTAATGTCTGTGAATAGTTATTGTTTCTTCTTCTTCTTCCTCTTCTTTGTTCAGCGGCCTCTGATGTGTCCAGACCATCAGTGACATCCAGAGAATGTGGCCCAGCAGCTGCCACCATCAGCTCATTGGTTCCTGCAGGAAACTGTGACTTGTCAGGACGAGCAGCAGCAGCACCGTGGTATCGTGTGGCACATCTGACCATCATGTTGGAGCAGGACTACAGGATGCTATTATCCATCCCACTCATTGATTTAGACACCCAGCACGTCCGTGACTCCCAGAAGCATGGTGCTGCGGGCCCTACACCACAGTAGGTCACTAATGGTCTCCAACAGATGCACCGTCCCAGAATATTTCCGTGTTACGGCAAGGCAGAGTGTTTATGTGGTGAATGAGAAGTTGCTGACTCCTCCTAGTGCTCTACAGCTTTTCACTTCAGCATATAATTTAAAAGCTAGCGATTCAAAGCGTCTAAATATTGGTATAGAAACCTCTGTGGACAGTGACTGGCATGTAGTGCTAGGGATTGAAAATGCATCGAGAAGTGTTAAACTGCAGTTTATAGAGTTAGAATGGTATGGACTGTACCACGCAGAACACTACATCAATCATCAGATGACCTCCGAGTATTCTCCATCACCAGACTTTTACCGTATTGGGCTGACGCTATCTATAAAATTGCTGTATGATGGTGTGACACTCATGGTGAGATTTGGAGGTCGATCGATTTCTCTACAACAGGCAAACGTTACAAACTGGTTTGCCTTGTGGATGGTGCTACTCGTTGTGCTGGGGAGACTGAAAATTGGCCTGTTGTGTGTTCAAAGTGTTCAAATTATGTGTAAAGACATTGTGAACTATGTCCATGTCCGTACATATAGTGTACATGCAGATGGTTTAGAACAGTGTATTAATATGTTGTCAAAAGAAGAAGCTAAAGTAGCACCTATCAGTGTGAGAGACACATTTGCGGAATTTACCGCATGCAAGAAACATTTGCTCGAGAAATACTGTAAACAATTAATCGGATTTCTTTTATGTAATGCAGTCTATGTATTAATGCTGAAATGTAAATAAAATATACACTCCAGGAAATGGAAAAAAGAACACATTGACACCGGTGTGTCAGACCCACCATACTTGCTCCGGACACTGCGAGAGTGCTGTACAAGCAATGATCACCGCACGGCACAGCGGACACGCCAGGAACTGCGGTGTTGGCCGTCGAATGGCGCTAGCTGCACAGCGTTTGTGCACCGCCGCCGTCAGTGTCAGCCAGTTTGCCGTGGCATACGGAGCTCCATCGCAGTCTTTAACACTGGTAGCATGCCGCGTGAACCCTATGTGCAGTTGACGGACTTAGAGCGAGGGCGTATAGTGGGCACACGGGAGGCCGGGTAAACGTACCGCCGAATTGCTCAACACGTGGGGCGTGAGGTCTCCACAGTACATCGATGTTGTCGCCAGTGGTCGGCGGAAGGTGCACGTGCCCGTCGACCTGGGACCGGACCGCAGCGACGCACGGTCGCACGCCAAGACCGTAGGATCCTACGCAGTGCCGTAGGGGACCGCACCGCCACTTCCCAGCAAATTAGGGACACTGTTGCTCCTGGGGTATCGGCGAGGACCATTCGCAACCGTCTCCATGAAGCTGGGCTACGGTCCCGCACACCGTTAGGCCGGCTTCCGCTCACGCCCCAACATCGTGCAGCCCGCCTCCAGTGGTGTCGCGACAGGCGTGAATGGAGGGACGAATGGAGACGTGTCGTCTTCAGCGATGAGAGTCGCTTCTACCTTGGTGCCAATGATGGTCGTATGCGTGTTTGGCGCCGTGCAGGTGAGCGCCACAATCAGGACTGCATACGACCGAGGCACACAGGGCCAACACCCGGCATCATGGTGTGGGGAGCGATCTCCTACACTGGCCGTACACCTCTGGTGATCGTCGAGGGGACACTGAATAGTGCACGGTACATCCAAACCGTCATCGAACCCATCGTTCTACCATTCCTAGACCGGCAAGGGAACTTGCTGTTCCAACAGGTCAATGCACGTCCGCATGTATCCCGTGCCACCCAACGTGCTCTAGAAGGTGTAAGTCAAGTACCGTGGCTGGTCCAACTGAGGCGCCAGGTGGAAATGGCAAGGCAAGCCGTTCCACAGGACTACATCCAGCATCTCTACGAACATCTCCATGGGAGAATAGCAGCCTGCATTGCTGCGAAAGGATGATATACACTGTACTAGTGCCGACATTGTGCATGCTCTGTTGTTCTCAATTTTTTCCTGTAAACTATGTCTCTTATGACTTTAACCATTATCTCTGTTCCTCCTAGCAGTTGTTCTAGACGAGAGCATTCGGCAGTTTCAATTTTGCCCCTTAATAGTGTTGTTATAACACTCCACCTCTTCCTGGGTGTACGCTAGAGGATCTTCTGCCGCACATTTTTGAGGAATTTCCGTATAGAACATCATGTTTACAACTTTTGCAAATGAGTGGTCATTAAATGTTGTTATGCCGTCGGCTTTAAGCTCTGCAAACGGTTGTTCCTTGCTAAACGCGCAACATTCAGTGCAGCACACTTAGGTGTAATGTAGCCGTCCTCTTTAAGAAGATCCAGTGGGGAATAAAGCTTTACAGACAGATTTTTCCGTTTGTCGCAAATAGCAGTCTGCCTCGCATCCACGGACATGTTTTACAGACAGGTTTTTTGGTTTGTCGCAAATGACATTCTGTTTCGCACCCACGGACACCATGTACACAAAATAGCACAACTGGGCTAGGGGTTTACAGTTTAATTTCAAGTACAACCAAATTTAGGTTGTATGAGCGGAAGACCACGTGATCGGAAGTGCCTCATCTTGGATATTTTGAGTAGAAAAGAAGGCTTGACAGGCATGTCAACATGGATCCCTCCAAAGTACTTAACATGTCTCAGCTATTGGGGAGGATGGGACTAACCGACGAACGCTTTGGTTTATTGTATCTACTGGAGAACCTGGACAATCTTGTTTCTGACTGTAGAAACATAAATTACACTGAAAATTGTACGCTCCTTAGCAAGAAGAATTTAAATGTGACTACTCTTACTGCAAAACTGTTTTGTGATAACATTATGGTAATTAAAATCTGTGACTATGTGGACTGTCAGAATAAGTTAGAAAAGGGCAATTTGTAATGTTAAAGAAGGAGATGTGTGGCTGATTTAACTGTTACCTTCGTAGTGAATTCTCCAAGTTCGTCACTGCAAGACGTTGTGCCAAGGCAAAGTTACCATTTCTCCTACATGGGAATGATAGTGTGACAGGAAGAGGAATAGTGGATAAAATCAACAAGGAAGCACTGGAAATCATTTCGAAGAAATATAAGAATCCTCTGGCTATACTGTGTAAAGCCACGTTAAAATATATGTTCCAATGGAAGACTTGCTTGGAATATTGCAACGGCTAAATGTAGACGACTATTGCCTTATGGATTTGGACATAACGCAACATCTCGCCGAGATTTTTAATAAAATCGAGATGTGTGGCTACCTAATATCAAACCACGACTTTAGCATGGAAGTAGACTGCCAAGGAACCAGCAATGTGATTGTGTACAACGGTAAGACCACTGGAATAGGCTGTTTAAGGTGGATGACCTCCAGTTGTAAAGATATGTAACAAATTTATATGTCAAATCACAAGCCAGGTGAAAACAAAGTTAACGGTAACCATCTTACAGATTTTATAAATTATCCAGACATACGATTACGAGGAATGTTTACGTCCTCCTTGGCTTAACAACACGGTTTTACCAGACTGGAGGCTACAATATACAACTACAAAATGGAACGTGCGTTTGACCCTGTCCAAGACTGTTTAAGTGTTTTAAATTTTAACAAAGAGTATTTACAATATGCTCCACTGTACTCTGTGACAATCACATCCATGTGGTGTCAGTTAACTAATAACTTGCAGTACAGCTGCTATGTGGTGTTTAACAACGTCCTGAAGTTTTTCTCTTGTGGTAATAACACCCGAAAACTGAGTGGTGTGCAAATAAGTCTGCTAGACTCTCAAGACTGTAAAAAGGTTATGTTATGCGCTATCTGCATACGGTTTTAATTATCTACCTATAAACTCTGGAGAGGTTCTTAACACAGATTCCAACAATGACAATATAAGCATCATACAGAAGTGCTATATTAAAGCATAAGAAGCATATTTCTCCCAACCCAGGGCACTGTTCTCTACAATACACTCAGATACACAGGTAGATATGGCCGAATTAGAACGGGTACCCACAAGTCTTAAGGAAAAGAACCAATGTGTCGATCAGACTTATGCCATTCTCCATTAATGAAATTATGCCTTTAAGTGGTGTGTGTACGAAAAACAAAACTGAAAATGGAACAGGTCGAAGTTAAAAAACAAAAACTAGAGTACATGGCGAAGACAACTGTAATAAAGGAAGAATATTAACTGAACTAGAAAAGGAAGAAAGTATTGCAAATTGACAGGAAAAGCTTACATACTGCTTTAAACATAATATGTCGCAAAAACTGGCTACCACTGGTTAATATAAAATAACTGCATTTACTGTTAATAGCAATGTTAAGTGGCCTTATGTTGGAGTTCTGAGCGTTTACTACACTATAGGACACACGGAAAAACCTCTTTTAAGGCTATATTCCCACCTGGATTTGCTTAAAAAGGATGGTTACAATGTATATAAGCGTGCTGGGCTGGATTTTGAGCATATAGCAACAGAACAACCGTTTACAGAGCGTAAGACAGACCGCATAGCGAGATTTAATGACCACTCATTTGCAAAAGTTGTAAACATAAATTTCGGTACAGAAATTCCGCAGAAATGTGTGGCATAAGAACTGGCATTGTATATGCAGCATGATGTGGAGTGTTATATCAACAGCATTATATGCAAGAAGAGCCAATAGCGCCTTCTGGTGGTGGTGTTGTGAAGTATATCAGTTAGTCTCTGGACCTCAAGACGAAAGTTCTGGATACAGCTACTGTCTAGTGCTGGATCCATGGCAACTCAAATTATTTAGATAAACAGTATATCTCACTGTATACAAAATAAATACTTAATTCCATCCTATCTGGCAGCCCAGCACAGAGTCCTTTTTCCACTTATTCCCGATGGGGGAGGGTGGGAATGGGGAAGGGGGAGGGGAGGGTAGAGGGGAGTGGGGGAGGGCCAACAGCGCCCCCTGGTGGTGGTGTTGTGAATTGGGTCAGTTGGCCTCTGGACCTCAAGGTGAACATACAGAATTTGATACTCCTGTCAATAAATTTGAATTTCCCAACTAAATTTAAATTTCCCGCCATTTCAAGGGATGGGGGTTGAAGTGGAAGGGAAGGGAGAAGTGAAGGGAGGGGGAGGGTGGGGAGGGGAGGTTCGAGGAGGGGAGGGATGGGTGGAGCAGCGTGGGGAGGGGAGGGGAATGGGACCCATGTGTCAGCTGGAAAAAACCCATACATCATCAGGGGTTGGTGGATGGGGGAGGAGGGAATGTGAATATGAATGTAGGCAAATCGCACTAACAAATGGTATAGAACATTGTATGTCCCACTATTCGTGGTGTCTAGTATCACAGTCTTCTCTGGTATTGGCTCGAGCAGAAGAATGGACTTCTATTCCCCCACAGACAATCAGACACGTCTTTGAAAGGGTTCCCAGCAGAGTTAATGTCATCATAAAGGCGAATAGTTAACATCACCATATTACTATCCACTAACAGATGTCCCGATACGTTTGATGAGACATTGTATATAGAGGAAGAGTACTGTCCTAAATCAATACTCTATAAATGCTATTACACACCAGACTGGCTCTTTCACTCTCTAGCTGTTTGCGCTGTTTGTTGCACTTCGCTTTGACGTAGCTGATAACTATGAACCAGGAATGCAGAGGTCCTGAGTGCAAGTACCAAGCAGAGCGCGCTGTGAGGAACTGCGAGCGGTCCACTAACGAGCTGCGCAGTCTTCCCTAATAGCCGCGGAATGCATTGCGCCAAATCCCGCCTATCTTGGCGCCGTCAATCGATACTGTAATTCATGAATACTTAATGTGGAAAGGCAGCAGCAATACGTGGGCTTAGCGGAGCCGCTGGCTATACCGTGTCGAAACACGCCAGCTATTCACCCTACATGGCGCCCAATTCAGTCCCAAGTTATTAACCTGTTTCGCAACTAATCAACTGTGAGCTTCATAATTTTGGTACAGTTAGGAACTACTTTCTCTACAGTATTTCTGTAGTAACGTACATTTGCGGCCAGCCGATACGTGGAATAGAAGCTAAAAACATTCATAATTACTGTTGAGCGTCATTTTCTACCGCACTAATGAATTCTTACGAGGTTCTGGAAAACGTTTTAGAACAATTCTTGTTGTTTAAGTAAAACTATAAATGAACTGCGCCCATGAGTGTGAGAAATGCAACCGAATGTGCTTTGAGTCCACAGAGATACAAAACTAAACCAATGACAACGAGTGTAAAGAAGCAGAGAGAAAAACAAGAATTAATGCAGGATAGAAAAAGCTACTGGCAATCCATAGGTATGAAGTAGATTATTGTTAAATGTCGCTTTACGATGAAGTCAATAGATGGATGCAAAAGTACCTGTTTCCGCTTCAAAAGAATTGTGCCTCCATTCGCAACACCTGTTTCTGGGAAACCACGGTAAAAACTAAATATGGACCGCTTTCTACATTAAACTAAAACCCTTCACTTCTTGATAGCACTTTAGTGTCGTAATCACCACACCACCTCTATTAATGTGTAGACAAAATATGTACTCTGGAAATACGAATATCTGACTGGATGCTGCTATATTCAGATTTATTATTTCCAGAAGACATTTTGACTTATCCAGAGATTCACTTGCTAGACTGTAGAACCGAGTTTCACAAAACTACTACAGATTTGAGGAAATTAATCCAAAGTAGCTAAACTAACACTTTTGTTTAGAGCTTCTCCAGTAAATAAATACCAATAAATCTGAGCAGAAAAGCATAGTATCACCATTTGCACATAATATGTGTGGTGTGCGTACTGTAAGACCTTCGGTACACACACCATCAGATTATCTGACTTGTCGCCCTAACGAAGTAGGCGAGTGTCAGCAATATGTCTCGTGGTCTTATCGTGGCGTGTTTATCTTCTGCCATTAGGTCAGACGATAGAAATGCCACTTGCACCCTTAGAGTAGCAGATTGATGGTGACCAACTTTAAACAGAACTTGATTAATTTTCACACACATTTATTAAAATAATAAGTAGCATAGAAATAGTTTAACTTGGTTCTGACAATCTGAAGTTCCTTTGGTATTGGTACGTTAATCTTATTCTCACATATCTCTGATACTTGACAAAGTGTCTGTTCATTTATCTTCATGGCTATGTAAAGGAATATGATAATCTTATTGGGTGCAGACTGAAACTTGACGATAGTCTGGTACAGACTAATGAAGGATGATGCAGTCTGACTAATCGGAGGTCTGTACACTCATTATAATACCTCACGCGTTCAGGTATCACTGCACGAGTGTGATCCGCGAGGTGAAAAGGCTCTACGTTAGCAGCAATGTCACTGGCTGAGTTAGATATTAATACGCGGATCGGCGGAAGCAGAATTTGGTCCGTCTCTAAGGCAGCGCCATCTCATGGTGCGGAGACGGACGAGCGCTGCGCCTGCGCTATTGTGCTTAGCGGGGCGCACTCTATTGGGAAAGTTGTGTACGCGCTGACTACGCGGAACTATGTACACAACAATATGTAATCAGATATGTCTGTCAGGATATTCTTGTGTCACACGAGATATAACTTACGATTGATTCTTCGTCTGTAATGGTGCAAAAGCGGAGCGCCCGGCAACGTCATTCTCAGGCTCCGCGATGCTGCAGACAGCAAGACGTTGAAGCATGCGGAAGAAAAAGACCACAGCTGAGAAGTTCATGTGAGATATATGGTGTGTTAATGATGTCACATCGGCACCAAATTTCACCACAATTCTTCCCAGCGCCACAGCGAACGTGTCAGGCGATTGGAAGGACGTCATACCTCCTCCTACCCACATTTCACCCTTCTTTCAGCGCCTCTGCGATGCAGATCGAAACCGCCACACCTGGCATTGCAATCACGAAATTTTCTTTTGGGTAGCTTAGGAAAACATTTCAGACACACCACCACTCAGAACTCACATGAAGAGCCCTCAGGAGGTGGCTTAAAAGATATCAACGAAACGACGGCGTTCCTCAGCATGTATATATTCTCACACATTTCGAGGTCAAAAACTCAGCCTAAGTTGTAGCGAAAGGGTTGCCGGCCCTCAGGCACACATAATTTCGAACCTTTACGAACATTTTGTCGCTGACAACCCAAACAAAATGATGGAAAGAAAAAAAAAATTTGTCGCTTACTACGTTTTCGCTGTTCATGCAGTAAAACGTACTTGACAAACGTGTACGCGTTCAAATTCACATGTAAAACGCTCATCCCTAACCGCTCGAACGATATCACATCTAAAGTACACACATTAGGTCCAATCTGGAAGGACATACTCTGTGTATAAGAACCACCAGCCTCCTATTAGGGTGGCGCTGATAACTTGGAGACAGAAAGGGAGGGGGGAGGAGATGGACAGACAGAGTTGGGGAAAGAGGAGATGGATAGAAAGAGGGAAGGAAGAAATGAACAGAGAAGGGGAAAGAGATGAGATGGGAGAGATGGAGATGGACAGAGAAAAGAAAAAGGAGGAGATTGACAGACAGAAGAGGTAGGAGGGGATATACACCGAAGGAGGGGAGGTGGAAACGAAGAGGAAGAGGGGGGACGAGATGGACAGGGATAGGAAGAGGAGATGTGTTGATATGGGTGAGGAGGACAGGAGGGGGAGGAGATGGAGACGTGGTGACGGAGGGGGGGGGGGGGCGTCGGGTACTCAGCTAGTAATGCATAAGCGAAACAAGACGAATGCTAAAAATATTGAACATTACTTATTTCAAATACTAGAAATTTCCTCAGCCTCATTTATTTTCTGTAGAAGCTTATAACTCAGTCTGGATGTATTTGGACGTCCCCAAAATGAAAGCCGCTGCCGCGCTGGAGTGTTTATGTAATGGTTCTTTCTCATGTGGCGTTCTGAAATAATGATATAGAGGAAATCTGGTCGGTCGTTCGTCTTAACAATAGTGCCGTCTGTCACAAAAGGTTCTTTTGAGCGCTTTGTGGCATTAATTTGCGCAGGTCCGCTGTGGGACTTTCTGTTCAGACAACGTTTGCCAAGCGGGAGAAGCCGACAGCAGAGTCGAACAAGGGCAAGCGTGGCCGCAGACGGCGCCTGTCAAGCAAATACGTCTTCCATCGCATTGCAGTTGCAATAGTAAACGACCTACAGTTTAGTTACGGCTTTAGTGTTGTGTTGTAAACTTACGTGTACGGTGTGAGAGTTTTTTTTCCCTAAGAATTTCTTAGCGTGAACTTTTCTCAGAAACGATTATTTGCTCCTTGTCCTTAAAATGAGCGCTTATCTGACTTTTTACCTTTCTTTAACTTCCTGTCGATCTTTCATATTTTGACTGTGTAACAATAGTTGCTGTTCATTACATTATCACAATTACTTATCTTAACAGAACTCTGTGGGTGGCCAAGGTTTCCCAATACATGTAAATGACGAAGACCACTGAACGACATGACTGCACATATGCTGTATCACTCCATACACGCAATTTACTACTTGAAATGTGGAGACTATCTCCTTATAATACTTGTTATAGCATTTACCTTTTGATATCTGGCCTCATAAGATTAAGAGGTACAGTATGTGGATGTGTAACAGGAAGGGTTATGTAAAGGTGTTGTGCATGGAGATCACGGTCTTCATGACGGAATGTGCCTGTGTTAATCAAACAAGCTAACTTTGAGGAAATTTTAAAACTACACTCCTGGAAATTGAAATAAGAACACCATGAATTCATTGTCCCAGGAAGGGGAAACCTTATTGACACATTCCTAGGGTCAGATACATCACATGATCACACTGACAGAACCACAGGCACATAGACACAGGCAACAGAGCATGCACAATGTCGGCACTAGTACAGTGTATATCCACCTTTCGCAGCAATGCAGGCTGCTGTTCTCCCATGGAGACGATGGTAGAGATGCTGGATGTAGTCCTGTGGAACGTCTTGCCAAGCCATTTCCACCTGGCGCCTCAGTTGGACCAGCGTTCGTGCTGACCGCGTGAGACGACGCTTCATCCAGTCCCAAACATGCTCAATGGGGGACAGATCCGGAGATCTTGCTGGCCAGGGTAGTTGACTTACACCTTCTAGAGCACGTTGGGTGGCACGGGATACATGCGGACGTGCATTGTCCTGTTGGAACAGCAAGTTCCCTTGCCGGTCAAGGAATGGTAGAACGATGGGTTCGACGACGGTTTGGATGTACCGTGCACTATTCGGTGTCCCCTCGACGATCACCAGAGGTGTACGGCCAGTGTAGGAGATCGCTCCCCACACCATGATGCCGGGTGTTGGGTCTGTGTGCCTCGGTCGTATGCAGTCCTGATTGTGGCGCTCACCTGCACGGCGCCAAACACGCATACGACCATCATTGGCACCAAGGCAGAAGCGACTCTCATCGCTGAAGACGACACGTCTCCATTCGTCCCTCCATTCACGCCTGTCGCGGCACCACTGGAGGCGGGCTGCACGATGTTGGGGCGTGAGCGGAAGCCGGCCTAACGGTGTGCGGGACCGTAGCCCAGCTTCATGGAGACGGTTGCGAATGGTCCTCGCCGATACCCCAGGAGCAACAGTGTCCCTAATTTGCTGGGAAGTGGCGGTGCGGTCCCCTACGGCACTGCGTAGGATCCTACGGTCTTGGCGTGCAACCGTGCGTCGCTGCGGTCCGGTCCCAGGTCGACGGGCACGTGCACCTTCCGCCGACCACTGGCGACAACATCGATGTACTGTGGAGACCTCACGCCCCACGTGTTGAGCAATTCGGCGGTACGTCCACCCGGCCTCCCGTATGCCCACTATACGCCCTCGCTCAAAGTCCGTCAACTGCACATACGGTTCACGTCCACGCTGTCGCGGCATGCTACCAGTGTTAAAGACTGCGATGGAGCTCCGTATGCCACGGCACACTGACGGCGGCGGTGCACAAATGCTGCGCAGCTAGCGCCATTCGACGGCCAACACCGCGGTTCCTGGTGTGTCCGCTGTGCCGTGCGTGTGATCAATGCTTGTACAGCCCTCTCGCAGTGTCCGGAGCAAGTATGATGGGTCTGACACATCGGTATCAATGTGTTCTTTTTTCCATTTCCAGGAGTGTATATACTATTGATATATACTATATACTCAGTTGGCGGGCTGCAGCAACTGTGAGAGACGTAATGAAGGAGCGACAACATCGCGACTGAGGGCGAAGCAGGTTATCCGATGCTGTCAGTTCCCCTTCAAGGAGCAGCCGAGGTTCAGATTTAACCTGTAAACACCCCACATGATGCCGCTTGAGCTGCAGCAGATGTTGTTTTAATTCGGCGAACATATTGGACCATTAGAGGGGTTTTACCCACTCGTTCATACATATCACGTAGAAGAGATAAAATTCGTAGGTTTTCCTGAAGTCCCTCGATCGAACAGTACAGTGAGATATTAAGGACTGACGAAGATTCAGCTTCGTTAAATCTATCCACAAATTCAACAGCGAAAAATAACGATAACAGAGCGGAGGCAACGGTCGCACGCTGCACCAACCACATCAAGCAGCACGAGGTGTGTGCATTCAGTCTCTATTGTGCCCGAAACATTTTCTCAGGTTGCCGTTCAAAGTTTACAGTAGCCATCACAGCACAGTCGTCAGAAAAGGAAACGGGGATAACGTCCACCGCAAGAGTCGTATCACATAAACAATCAGATAAATAAAACCTGTCGATACGCCTACAATAGGTGGCAGAAAAGAACGTTTATCTGACCAAGGTGGGACAGTTCTGTTCCCATACATCAGGAAAACGCGTCGAATGGACCAGTTCACTAAATTCGTGATATAAAATACAATTTGGGCACAGATAGCAAAGCACTATAAAAGTCGTCACCTAACATGAGACAGCGAGGACTGTTGAGCAAAAGATAGACAACCACCTCTTTGTAAAACCGTGATAGCGTCGCTGTATCACCCAAACCAAACGGTGCATATAAAGCAGCCAAGGCGAGGTCAAAAAGACGACACCCTATCCTCCTACCAGAATCAATTACTTCAAAATGGGCAATGGGAATACCCTTACGAAAGAAAAGGGCTTAACCCGTCACACATTCATAAGCCACAATAAAAACAGTCAGAAATCTAGTGAGAGCAAGACTGTGGAGTAAAACTTCCTGTAAAAGTACAATATCAGCGCAGGAATCATAAATAAACTGATGTAACGAAGCCAAAGGAAAATCTCATTAAATTATATTAATATTTGGCGTAATAAAGGTGTAAGCTTGAGTCATCAATCAGAATAAGAGCAGATGAAAACGGCAACAAAATACGTGTTTTATTAAATCCCTGGAACGTCACAATTCATCGCCGCATCCATAGAAGAGTGTGAGGTAAGGAGGCTAATGCCGCGTCCTGCCGAAACTTTAAACTTCTGTTTTTCTTTGCAACCGCACGATGCGGCTGGATTCGTTGATTACGCTGGCCTTGTGGAAAGTTATCCTTCACCGTCGGCGAGTGGGAGGATAATTCACCGCATCCTAGTCAATCACTGCCGGCCCTGAATCGGAATTGTCTACGCAGGAGGAACCCACAGCGAAAGCGACCGACCCACGTCAGCAAACCAGGCGTAAAGGGAGAGAAGTCATGTGAAACTACCTACGGGTTCAACTTCTCTAAGAGCAAAGAAGTAGGGCCAGCGTAGTGAGGAAAGGGAACGGGTGACTGCAGTGACTCAACAAATGGAGTGAACGGAACAGGCGACAACGGAATGTACACAAAGTGTTCCCTCCTCTGTAGACGTGTAGAGGAAACATCGGCGGAAGTCGAAAGAGCACGAGAACCCCTCATCTCAACTGCTGACTCAATAGTCCTGACTTGATTCCTATCGCCAGTCGGGGTGGCCGAACAGTTCTAGGCGCTACAGTCTGGAACCACGTGACCGCTACGGTCGCAGGTTCGAATCCTGCATCGGGCATGGATGTGTGTGATGTCCTTAGGTTAGTTAGGTTTAAGTAGTTCTAATTTCTAGGGGACTGATGACCTTAGAAGTTAAGTCACATAGTGCTCAGACCCATTGATCCCTATCAGCGGACGTACGAGGTTCAGAGGGGGGTGGGGGGTGGGGGGTGGGGGGGGGGGGGCAGGACAGGTGAGAAGACATCAGTAGTTTCCTCGTCCTGTGTACGGCGCCTTTTACTGTGGATCACTTGTGCATACGCGTGGTGCGCAGTCGCATCAAAACCCGTTTGCGGTCGTAACGGCTGAAAATCGCACAGAGTGAAATTCAAATCCACCCGGTGGGCGTCATTAGCAGAAGACTGGCCAGCCCCTGATTCAGTTCTATTGTTAACGAGGTCCGACACCGTTAACTTAACACCGCTATTCAAAAGAAGCTTGCAAAAAAAAAAATACCGTTCTCAGACAAATCGTACGAAGGTGACCACTCTCGTTACACAAAAAACTCGTCCCCAACTTGCCACTGTGTGTAACGTGTATACGGTAACTACATACTTGTAAATGAGACGGGATATTCTGTTTCATCTGTATTTCTACTGAACGAATTCCGCTGCAACATGGAACCCTGTTCTGGCTGGACCATAGTTCTTACTTACCTGGACCATAGTTCTTACTTAAGCAAAGCGTCTTTAAGGTAAACATTATTTACCTCGGAAGGCTGGTTAAACACAAGGACATCCGTGTAATCAGTGTCAACGTTCGCAAGGAGAATTGTACTGAGTCATCTCTGTGACGGAAAGGAATCTGGGACCCATGTTCAAGCATTAATTAGTCTGCTTGTAAGGAATTCACAAATTTAACAAAGAAAACATGAAGTTCGGTGTCAAAATACGCTGCGTGTACTTGAACCGAAGTCAAACCACAATTATCAACTAACCAGTCGTAGATTTCCAGAGAACGTGACTGCATATGACAGGTCAAATTACGAAATGAGAAACTCAACCTACATTTACGTGGAAGAGACCTGGACGCCAAGGAAACAAAAGAAGCCACAACGCCGCTACCAAATGTACAACTGAATGAACACAAAAAAAATTCTACGTAGAGTATACACTCAAAAAGCACAATAGTTCACGTGACTTTCAATACTCGTAGCGCTTTGACGGAGCGGAAGTAAACAATGTTCTATCCGTATGGCACCGCAACGGAGCTGGCCGCTAGACCACCAGCCATGGCACATAATTGTTAATAAGGAGATGTAAAATAAAAATCAGTGTTTTAACGCGTGCAGTAAAATGCTAAACAAGAAAACAATACCAGGAACCATGAGAAGCCGTATAAAGTATGTGTGGTACATGCAAGACTTGCTCACAAAGTAACTGATAGTGTTATGTGAGACAGAATAACAAACAAAAATCCAATTAAGAAACCACACAACCTTCTGAAACTTGTACATATAAGAGAAAATAAACTAACTATGTCTTGCATAATGCTGAAAACCACTCAGCTAATAAGCTAGGTGGTCTTATTTTTCGTGCAAGCAGACCGAATCTTCCAAGGCATATAAATTCCAGTTGTGTGAATGTTTGTGCTGTCATTCCGCCGGTAACCAAGCTTGCTCCACTGCACTAATTTGGTATCCTGTCTTGGTTATTCCGTTTGACGTGACCGTAGAAGCTACTGAAACCAAGACATAACCCAAGATAGTCTCTCCCAGTCGTTACGGTAGGAAGAGACCTCTTCGTGTTCTCTCAAATCAGGTACTTCCTGTAGTAGCAAACTTTTTTCATTAGTTATGACTAGGTGCTGCTTATATCATCGAACCTTCTCTCCACAGTCATGTGATTTACAGATGTTTACCCGGAACACCTCTGCATCAAAAATTTTGTTTTTGCCGCTACCGTCGGAACATTTTCGTTAACAGTTATTGTTAAGCCCCACATGTACTCAGTAATTAGCTTCTCGATAGTGGTCTTACTTTCGGCCACCGTGCTCTTCATTGTGCTCCTGACTGTAGTCGTTTACCCATCACAAGAGTGAAAGGGACTCTGAACGTAGAATTTGACGTCTGCTGCAAGCGCTGTCATCATACAGCAGCTAACACGCCACCGACCATTTTCCCTATCTCCAACGTTGTGTGACTTGATGTCAACAGAACACAGACCTTCTGGAGGCTCAGAACAAGGTAAGTCTGATCACGTCACAGCCAAGTGAGAAACTAAAATTCCAAAATTGGATGTTCATATTAAGGTGTTCAACTTTTATTGAATGCTGTTCTAATGTTTTATTTCATGATTACAAATGTTGAAAATTTCCCTCATTTACTTATTATATGCCATGAAAAACTGACAGAAAGTGTAGTCGCATGAGACTGCAGTAGGTAGGAAAGACAACAGCGGCTTGAGTAGGCGAGCCTTCCATACTGCCAGTAACAAAGACTCGTCGCAGCCTTCAGCAGAAAACAAAAAAAAAAAAAAAAAAAAAAAAAATGCTTGATGGGAGATGACTGCGTCACTGGTTAAAAGCGCGTGTGTAAGCTCATAAAAGGCAATCTTTGCATGACTAAGAGGTAAATGTTACTTAACTATTAACTTTAAAAGACTCAGTTTCCACATACGGTATTTAACATATCCACAATTTTCACAAAATCTGTATTTAAGATATTTACGACGTAGTAGTATGTGAACTAAAAATTGTTGTTTGTGTCTATAAAAATTCTGTAATATACAAGTGCTAAAATAATTGGCATCATTTAATTTTAAGTACTCTCATCCCAAATGCTTTGGACGTGACGAAATGAGTATTTATTTCGTCTGAAGATTATTTTCCTATATTTCTTTTATATCATACTAATTTCGAGTAGCAATCTTTCCATTTCATTCTGTGTGCAGAATAAGCAACTCTTAAGCTCTCGCCGGCCGCGGTGGTCTCGCGGTTCTAGGCGTGCAGTCCGGAACCGTGCGACTGCTGCGGTCGCAGGTTCGAATCCTGCCTCGGGCATGGATGTGTGTGATGTCCTTAGGTTAGTTAGGTTTAAGTATTTCTAAGTTCTACGGGACTGATGACCACAGCAGTTGAGTCCCATAGTACTCAGAGCCATTTGAACCATTTTTGTCTTAAGCTCTCGTGGCGACAAAAGAAAGTTATTTGACGACGTAGGTGCAGAGAATGATTTAAGGCAAACAAAAGTGCTTGTTCGCGGACGGTGTTTACTAACTGTGTAAGCATGTGCCGCATGTGCATACTACCAACACTCTCGTTATTTGTGCAATTGTATGAATCGTAACCGATTACGTCAGTGATATCAAGAGACGCGGAATAGTGACATAAGCATATAAATTTAAACAGTCGTTTGAGTCCCTTGACTAAATTCAACTTTGTGCTCTTTAATTTTCTTCGTTAAGTGGTGCCAAATTGTATTCAATAACAGCTGTAGCTAAGCGTTTTTATGCCTGTAACGACATTTCTGGACATTTCAATTCATCGGTACATTGACTTCATCAGCACTTGCTTACTACAGTAGTTAAAAAACGATGAATAGTTTTGCTGACGCTATATGGAGACATTTAAAGAGTAGTTACTTAATCAATTTATTACTTATTGTTCAACAGTAAACAACTTTGAGGGCTTTATTTCCTTTTTCTAGTAGGAGCTCTGGTGTTTTATGATTGTCTATGACGCAGCAATCATCAGCAAGGAGAACTTTTTCTCTTATACTACCTGGAAAGTCGTCGATATACATTAAGAATAGAACTAGACACAACGCACTACTTTGAAGGGCACATATGTTAATGTTTCGTGTGTGATAATTGTTTTACTAAAAACTGATCAGTAGATGAGTTGACCACCTCTGTCTTTGCACCCTGCTGTCTAGTATATGCTGGACCCATATGTTCATTATTATTATTATACCTGACGCTTCTAGTTTGTTTAGCAGCATTTTATTGTTAGGGGTATCAAAAGTCTTCGAAAAAGTCTATGAATATGCTTGAAACACAGTCATCCCTGTTGAGCGCTTCAAGTATCCCGTCTTTGAATTCAGTAGTGGCCGATACTGTACTACTCTCTATTCAGAAATCAAACTGTGCTCCGTTCTACAGCACGTAATTTTGAATCGTTCTGCGTTACCATTTCCTAGTACGGGCCCAGTTCGTGCATGCTTTATGATCTATAGAAAAATATCTGAAAAAATACCCAATTAATATGCTTGTAAATCAGGCTAGTATGCTGTCGGATGCACCTCTTTAGAACAGCGACTGAAACTTCATCTTAACCTGCTGAGCCGAGCGGGATTAGCCGAGCGGCCTTAGGCCGTGCAGTCATGGACTATGCGGTTCGTCCCGACGGAGGTTCTAATCCTCCCTCGGGCATGGGTGTGTGTGTTTCTCCTTAGGATAATTAAGGTTAA